>NC_060128.1:74765315-75424647 GCF_021461395.2 Schistocerca americana
TCTTCTTATTAACGATGAAACACAGAAATTGCATACGAATTTAATACAAAAGTCACAATGTCGACTTAAGTACAAGAGAACTGACACTCTAACTTTCTATGATTTTAACCTCTCCTGTGAGTCCAGTTTTAGATTCAAATGCTTCACTTCAGGTTTTCTGTATCCCTTGGACCTTCTATTTCACGATGAGGCACAGAAATTTCAGCCGAATTTAATACAAAAGTCACAATGCCGACTTAAGTACAAGAGGACTGACACTCTAACTTTCTGTGATTTGAACCTCTCCTGTGAGTCCTGTTTTCGATTCCGATGCTTCACTTTAGGTTTACTGTATCCCTTGGACCTTCTTATTGACGATGAAACACAGAAATTGCATCCGAATTTAAAACAAAATTCACAATGCCAACTTAAGTACAAGTGGACTGACACTCTCACTTTCTATGATTTGAACCTCTCCTGTGAGTCCAGTTTTAGATTCCGATGCTTCACTTCAGGTTTACTGTATCCCTTGGACCTTCTTATTGACGATGAAACACAGAAATTGCAACCGAATTTAATACAAAAGTCACAAAGCCGACGTGAGTACAAGAGGACTGACACTCTAACTTTCTATGATATGAACCTCTCCTGTGAGTCCAGTTTTAGATTCAAATGCTTCACTTCAGGTTTTCTGTATCCCTTGGACCTTCTATTTCACGATGAGGCACAGAAATTTCATCCGAATTTAATACAAAAGTCACAATGCCGACTTAAGTACAAGAGGACTGACACTATAACTTTCTGTGATTTGAACCTCTCCTGTGAGTCCAGTTTCGATTCCGATGCATCACTTTAGGTTTTCTGTATTTCTTGGACCTTCTTATTGGCGAGGAAACACAGAAATTGCCTCCGAATTTAATACAATAGTCCCAATGCCGACTTAAGTACAAGCGGACTGACACTCTCACTTTCTATTATTTAAACCTCTCCTGTGAGTCCAGTTTTTGATTCCGATGCTTCACTTCAGGTTTACTGTATCCCTTGGACCTTCTTATTGACGATGAAACACAGAAATTGCATCCGAATTTAATACAAAAGGCACAATGCCGACTTAAGTACAAGAAGACTGACACTCTAACTTTCTATGATTTTAACCTCACCTGTGAGTCCAGTTTTAGATTCCGATACTTCACTTCAGGTTTTCTGTATCCCTTGGACCTTCTTATTGACGATGAAACACAGAAATTGCATCCGAATTTAATACTAAATTCACAGTGCCGACTTAAGTACAAGCGGACTGACACCCTCACTTTCTATGATTTGAACATCTCCTGCGAGTCCAGTTTTAGATTCCGATGCTTCACTTCAGGTTTACTGTATCCCTTGGACCTTCTTATTGACGATGAAACACAGAAATTGCATCCGAATTTAATACAAAAGTCACAAAGCCGACTTAAGTACAAGAGGACTGACACTCTAACTTTCTATGATATGAACCTCTCCTGTGAATCCAGTTTTAGATTCCGATGCTTCACTTCAGGTTTACTGTATCCCCTGGACCTTCTTATTGACGATGAAGCACAGAAATTGCATCCGAATTTAGTATAAAAGTCACAATGCCGACTTAAGTAGAAGAGGACTGACACTCTAACTTTCTGTGATTTTTACCTCTCCTGTGAGTCCAGTTTTCGATTCCGATGTTTCACTTTAGGTTTACTGTATTTCTTGGACCTTCTTATTGGCGATGAAACACAGAAATTGCCTCCGAATTTAATACAATAGTCACAATGCCGACTTAAGTACAACCGACTGACACTCTCACTTTCTATGATTTGAACCTCTCCTGTGAGTCCAGTTTTAGATTCCGATGCTTCAGTTGAGATTTACTGTATCCCTTGGACCTTCTTATTAACGATGAAACACAGAAATTGCATCCGAAATTAATACAAAAGGCACAATGCCGACTTAAGTACAAGAGTAGTGACCCTCTAACTTTCTATGATTTGAATACCTCCTGTGAGTCCAGTTTTAGATTCCGATGCTACACTTTAGGGTTACTGTATACCTAGGACCTTCGTATTGACGATGGAACACAGAAATTGCATCCGAATTTAATACAAAAGTCACAATGCCGACTTAAGTACAAGAGGACTGACACTCTAACTTCCTGTGATTTGAATCTCTCCTGTGAGTCCTGTTTTCGATTCCGATGCTTCACTTGAGGTTTACTGCATCCCTTGGAACTTCTTATTGACGATGAAACACAGTAATTGCATCCGAATTTAATACAAAATTCACAATGCTGACTTAAGTACGAGCGTACTGACACTCTCACTTTCTATGATTTGAACCTCTCCTGTGAGTCCAGTTTTAGATTCCGATGCTTCACTTCAGGTTTACTGTATTTCTTGGACCTTCTTATTGACGATGAAACACAGAAATTGCATCCGAATTTAATACAAAAGTCACAAAGCCGACTTGAGTCCAAGAGGACTGACACTCTAACTTTCTATGATATTAACCTCTCCTGTGAGTCCAGTTTTAGATTCCGATGCTTCACTTCAGGTTTACTGTATCCCTCGGACTTTCTTATTGACGATGAAGTACAGACATTGCATACGAATTTAATACAAAAGTCAAATTGCCGTTTTAAGTACAGGAGGACTCACACTCTAACTTTCTGTGATTTGATCCTCTCCTGTGAGTCCAGTTTTCGATTCCAATGCTTCACTTCAGGTTTACTGTATCCCTTGGATCTTCTTATTGACGATGAAACACAGATATTGCATCCGAATTAAATACAAAAGGCACAATGCCGACTTAAGTACAAAAGGACTGACACTCTAACTTTCTACGAATTGAACCTCTCCTGTGAGTCCAGTTTTAGATTCCGATGCTTCACTTCAGGTTTACTGTATACCTGGGATCATCTTATCGACGACGAAGCACAGAAATTGCATCCGAATTTAATACAATAGGCACAATGCCGACTTAAGTACAAGAGGACTGACACTCTAACTTTCTATGATTTTAACCTCTCCTGTGAGTCCAGTTTTAGATTCAAATGCTTCACTTCAGGTTTTCATTATCCCTTGGACCTTCTATTTGACGATGAGGCACAGAAATTCATCCGAATTTAATACAAAAGTCACAATGCCGACTTAAGTGCAAGAGGACTGACACTCTAACTTTCTGTGATTTGAACCTCTCCTGTGAGTCCTGTTTTCAATTCCGATGCTTCACTTCAGGTTTACTGTATCCCTTGGACCTTCTTATTGACGATGAAACACAGAAATTGCATCCGAATTTAATACAAAATTCACAATGCCGACTTAAGTACAAGTGGACTGACACTCTCACTTTCTATGATTTGAACCTCTCCTGTGAGCCCAGTTTTAGATTCCGATGCTTCACTTCAGGTTTACTGTATCCCTTGGACCTTCTTATTGACGATGAAACACAGAAATTGCAACCGAATTTAATACAAAAGTCACAAAGCCGACTTGAGTACAAGAGGACAGACACTCTAACTTTCTATGATATGAACCTCTCCTGTGAGTCCAGTTTTAGATTCCGATGCTTCACTTCAGGTTTACTGTATCCCTTGGACCTTCTTATTGACGATGAAGCACAGAAATTGCATCCGAAATTAATATAAAAGTCACAATGCCGACTTAAGTACAAGAGGACTGACACTATAACTTTCTGTGATTTGAAACTCTCCTGTGAGTCCAGTTTTCGATTCCGATGCTTCACTTTAGGTGTTCTGAATTTCTTGGACCTTCTTATTGGCGATGAAACACAGAAATAGCCTCCGAATTTAATACACTAGTCACAATGCCGACTTAAGTACAAGCGGACTGACACTCTCACTTTCTATTATTTAAACCTCTCCTGTGAGTCCAGTTTTGGTTCCGATGCTTCACTTCAGGTTTACTGTATCCCTTGGACCTTCTTATTGACGATGAAACACAGAAATTGCATCCGAATTTAATACAAAAGGCACAATGCCGACTTAAGTACAAGAAGACTGACACTCTAACTTTCTATGATTTTAACCTCTCCTGTGAGTCCAGTTTTAGATTCCGATACTTCACTGCAGGTTTTCTGTATCCCTTGGACCTTCTTATTGACGATGAGGCACAGAAATTTCATCCGAATTTAATACAAAAGTCACAATGCCGACTTAAGTACAAGAGGACTGACACTCTAACTTTCTGTGATTTGAACCTCTCCTGTGAGTCCTGTTTTCGATTCCGTTGCTTCACTTCAGGTTTACTGTATTCCTTGGACCTTCTTATTGACGATGAAACACAGAAATTGCATCCGAATTTAATACTAAATTCACAGTGCCGACTTAAGTACAAGCGGACTGTCACTCTCACATTCTATGATTTGAACCTCTCCTGCGAGTCCAGTTTTAGATTCCGATGCTTCACTTCAGGTTTACTGTATCCCTTGGACCTTCTTATTGACGATGAAGCACAGAAATTGCATCCGAATTTAATACAAAAGTCACAAAGCCGACTTAAGTACAAGAGGACTGACACTCTAACTTTCTATGATATGAACCTCTCCTGTGAATCCAGTTTTCGATTCCGATGCTTCACCTTAGGTGGTCTGTATTTCTTGGACCTTCTTATTGGCGATGAAACACAGAAATAGCCTCCTAATTTAATACACTAGTCACAATGCCGACTTAAGTACAAGCGGACTGACACTCTCACTTTCTATTATTTAAACCTCTCCTGTGAGTCCAGTTTTTGTTCCGATGCTTCACTTCAGGTTTACTGTATCCCTTGGACCTTCTTATTGACGATGAAACACAGAAATTGCATCCGAATTTAATACAAAAGGCACAATGCCGACTTAAGTACAAGAAGACTGACACTCTAACTTTCTATGATTTTAACCTCTCCTGTGAGTCCAGTTTTAGATTCCGATACTTCACTGCAGGTTTTCTGTATCCCTTGGACCTTCTTATTGCCGATGAGGCACAGAAATTTCATCCGAATTTAATACAAAAGTCACAATGCCGACTTAAGTACAAGAGGACTGACAATCTAACTTTCTGTGATTTGAACCTCTCCTGTGAGTCCTGTTTTCGATTCCGTTGCTTCACTTCAGGTTTACTGTATTCCTTGGACCTTCTTATTGACGATGAAACACAGAAATTGCATCCGAATTTAATACTAAATTCACAGTGCCGACTTAAGTACAAGCGGACTGACACTCTCACTTTCTACGATTTGAACCTCTCCTGCGAGTCCAGTTCTAGATTCCGATGCTTCACATCAGGTTTACTGTATCCCTTGGACCTTCTTATTGACGATGAAACACAGAAATTGCATCCGAATTTAATACAAAAGTCACAAAGCCGACTTAAGTACAAGAGGACTGACACTCTAACTTTCTATGATATGAACCTCTCCTGTGAATCCAGTTTTAGATTCCGATGCTTCACTTCAGGTTTACTGTATCCCTTGGACCTTCTTATTGACGATGAAGCACAGAAATTGCATCCGAATGTAGTATAACAGTCACAATGCCGACTTAAGTAGAAGAGGACTGACACTCTAATTTTCTGTGATTTTAACCTCTCCTGTGAGTCCAGTTTTCGATTCCGATGCTTCACTTTAGGTTTACTGTATTTCTTGGACCTTCTTATTGGCGATGAAACACAGAAATTTCCTCCGAATTTAATACAATAGTCACAATGCCGATTTAAGTACAACCGACTGACACTCTCACTTTCTATGATTTGAACCTCACCTGTGAGTCCAGTTTTAGACTCCGATGCTTCAGTTCAGATTTACTGTATCCCTTGGACCTTCTTATTAACGATGAAACACAGAAATTGCATCCGAAATTAATACAAAAGGCACAATGCCGACTTAAGTACAAGAGTAGTGACTCTCTAACTTTCTATGATTTGAATATCTCCTGTGAGTCCAGTTTTAGATTCCGATGCTACACTTCAGGTTTACTGTATCCCTTGGATCTTCTTATTGACGATGGAACACAGAAATTGCATCCGAATTTAATACAAAAGGCACAATGCCGACTTAAGTACAAGAAGAGTGACACTCTAACTTTCTATGATTTTAACCTCTCCTGTGAGTCCAGTTTTAGATTCCGACGCTTCACTGCAGGTTTACTGTATCGTTTGGACCTTCTTATTGACGATGAAACACAGAAATTGCATCCGAATTTAATACAAAAGTCACAATGCCGACTTAAGTACAAGAGGACTGACACTCTAACTTTCTGTGATTTGAATCTCTCCTGTGAGTCCTGTTTTCGATTCCGATGCTTCACTTGAGGTTTACTGTATCCCTTGGAACTTCTTATTGACGATGAAACACAGTAATTGCATCCGAATTTAATACAATAGTCACAATGCCGACGTAAGTACAAGCGGACTGACTCTCTAAATTTCCATGATTTGGACCCCTCCTGTGAGTCCAGTTTTTGATTCCGATACTTCACTTCAGGTTTACTGTATCCCTTGGACCTCCTTATTAACGATGAAACACAGAAATTGCATCCGAATTTAATACAAAAGTCACAATGCCGACTTAAGTACAAGAGGACTGACACTCTAACTTTCTATGATTTGAACCTCTCCTGTGTGTCCAGTTTTAGATTCCGATGCTTCACTTCAGGTTTACTGTATCCTTTGGACCTTCTTATTGACGATGAAGCACAGAAATTGCATTCGAATGTAATACGAAAGTCACAATGCCGACCTTAGTACAAGAGGACTGACTCTCTAACTTTCTATGATTTGAACCTCTCCTGTGAGTCCAGTTTTAGACTCCGATGCTTCACTTCAGGTTACTGTACCCCTTGGACCTTCTTATTGACGATGAGGCAAAGAAATTGCATCCGAATTTAATACAAAAGTCACAATGCCGTCTTAAGTACAAGAGGACTCACACTCTAACTTTCTGTGATTTGAACCTCTCCTGTGAGTCCAGTTTTCGATTCCAAAGCTTCTCTTCAGGTTTACTGTATCCCTTGGACCTTCTTATTGGCGATGAAACACAGAAATTGCAACCGAATTTAATACAATAGTCACAATGCCGACTTAAGTACAAGACAACTGACACTCTCAATTTCTATAATTTGAACCCCTCCTGTGAGTCCAGTTGTAGATTCGGATACTTCACTTTAGGTTTACTGTATCCCTTGGACCTTCTTATTGACGATGAAACACAGAAATTGCATCCGAATTTAATACAAAAGTCACAATGTTGACTTAAGTACAAGAGGACTGACACTCTAACTTTCTATGATTTGAACCTCTCCTGTGAGTCCAGTTTTAGATTCCGATGATTCACTTCAGGTTTACTGTATCCCTTGGACCTTCTTATTGACGATGAGGCACAGAAATTGCATCCGAATTTAATACAAAAGTCACAATGCCGACTTAAGTACAAGAGGACTGACACTCTAACTTTCTGTGATTTGAACCTCTCCTGTGAGTCCTGTTTTCGATTCCGATGCTTCACTTCAGGTTTACTGTATCCCTTGGATATTCTTATTGACGATGAAACACAGAAATTGCATCCGAATTTAATACAAAATACACACTGCCGACTTAAGTACAAGCAGACTGACACTCTCACTTTCTATGATTTGAACTTCTCCTGTGAGTCCAGTTTTAGATTCCGATGCTTCACTTCAGGTGTACTGTATCGCTTGGACCTTCTTATTGACGATGAAACACAGAAATTGCATCCGAATATAATACAAAAGTCACAAAGACGACTTGAGTACAAGCGGACTTACACTCTAACTTTCTATGATTTGAACCTCTCCTGTGAGCCCAGTTTTAGATTTAGATGCTTCACTTCAGGTTTACTGTATCCCTTGGACCTTCTTATTAACGATGAAGCACAGAAATTGCATCCGAATTTAGTACAAAAGTCACAATGCCGACTTAAGCACAAGAGGACTCACACTCTAACTTTCTGTGATTTGAACCTCTCCTGTGAGTCCAGTTTTCGATTTCGATGCTTCTCTTCAGGTTTGCTGTATCCCTTGGACCTTCTTATTGGCGATGATACACAGAAATTGCATCCGAACTCAATACAATAGTCACAATGCATACTTAAGTACAAGCGGACTGACACCCTCACTTTCTATGATTTTAACCTCTCCTGTGACTCCAGTTTTAGTTTCCGATGCTTCACTTCAGGTTTACTGTATCCCTTGGACCTTCTTATCGACGATGAAACACAGAAATTGCATCCTAAATTAATACAAAGGTCACAATGCCGACTTAAGTACAAGAGGACTGACACTCTAACTTTCCATGATTTGAACCTCTCCTGTGAGTCCAGTTTTAGATTCCGATGCTTCACTTCAGGTACTGTATCGCTTGGACCTTCTTATTGACGTTGAAACACAGAAATTGCATCCGAATTTAATACAAAAGTCACAAAGCCGACTTGAGTACAAGAGGACTGTCACTCTAACTTTCTATGATATGAACCTCTCCTGTGAGTCCAGTTTTAGATTCCGATGCTTCACTTCAGGTTTACTGTATCCCTTGGACCTTCTTATTGACGATGAAGCACAGAAATTGCATCCGAATTTAATACAAAAGTCACAATGCCGACTTAGGTACAAGAGGACTCACACTCTAACTTTCTATGATTTGAACCTCTCCTGTGAGTCCAGTTTTAGATTCCGATGCTTCTCTTCAGGTTTACTGTATCCCTTGGACCTTCTTATTGGCGATGAAACACAGAAATTGCATCCGAATTTAATACAATAGTCACAATGCCGACTTAAGTACAAGAAGACTGTCACACTAACTTTCTATGATTGTAACCTCTCCTGTGAGTCCAGTTTTAGATTCCGATGCTTCACTTCAGGTTTACTGTATCCCTTCGACCCTCGTATTGACGATGAAACACAGAAATTGCATCCGAATTTAATACAAAAGTCACAATGCCGACTTAAGTACAAGAGGACTGACACTCTAACTTTCTATGATTTGAACCTCTCCTGTGAGTCCAGTTTTAGATTCCGATGATTCACTTCAGGTTTACTGTATCCCTTGGACCTTCTTATTGACGATGAGGCACAGAAATTGCATCCGAATTTAATACAAAAGTCACAATGCCGACTTAAGTACAAGAGGACTGACACTCTAACTTTCTGTGATTTGAACCTCTCCTGTGAGTCCTGTTTTCGATTCCGATGCTTCACTTCAGGTTTACTGTATCCCTTGGATATTCTTATTGACGATGAAACACAGAAATTGCATCCGAATTTAATACAAAATACACACTGCCGACTTAAGTACAAGCAGACTGACACTCTCACTTTCTATGATTTGAACTTCTCCTGTGAGTCCAGTTTTAGATTCCGATGCTTCACTTCAGGTGTACTGTATCGCTTGGACCTTCTTATTGACGATGAAACACAGAAATTGCATCCGAATATAATACAAAAGTCACAAAGACGACTTGAGTACAAGCGGACTTACACTCTAACTTTCTATGATTTGAACCTCTCCTGTGAGCCCAGTTTTAGATTTAGATGCTTCACTTCAGGTTTACTGTATCCCTTGGACCTTCTTATTAACGATGAAGCACAGAAATTGCATCCGAATTTAGTACAAAAGTCACAATGCCGACTTAAGCACAAGAGGACTCACACTCTAACTTTCTGTGATTTGAACCTCTGCTGTGAGTCCAGTTTTCGATTTCGATGCTTCTCTTCAGGTTAGCTGTATCCCTTGGACCTTCTTATTGGCGATGATACACAGAAATTGCATCCGAACTCAATACAATAGTCACAATGCATACTTAAGTACAAGCGGACTGACACCCTCACTTTCTATGATTTTAACCTCTCCTGTGACTCCAGTTTTAGTTTCCGATGCTTCACTTCAGGTTTACTGTATCCCTTGGACCTTCTTATCGACGATGAAACACAGAAATTGCATCCTAAATTAATACAAAGGTCACAATGCCGACTTAAGTACAAGAGGACTGACACTCTAACTTTCCATGATTTGAACCTCTCCTGTGAGTCCAGTTTTAGATTCCGATGCTTCACTTCAGGTACTGTATCGCTTGGACCTTCTTATTGACGTTGAAACACAGAAATTGCATCCGAATTTAATACAAAAGTCACAAAGCCGACTTGAGTACAAGAGGACTGTCACTCTAACTTTCTATGATATGAACCTCTCCTGTGAGTCCAGTTTTAGATTCCGATGCTTCACTTCAGGTTTACTGTATCCCTTGGACCTTCTTATTGACGATGAAGCACAGAAATTGCATCCGAATTTAATACAAAAGTCACAATGCCGACTTAAGTACAAGAGGACTCACACTCTAACTTTCTATGGTTTGAACCTCTCCTGTGAGTCCAGTTTTAGATTCCGATGCTTCTCTTCAGGTTTACTGTATCCCTTGGACCTTCTTATTGGCGATGAAACACAGAAATTGCATCCGAATTTAATACAATAGTCACAATGCCGACTTAAGTACAAGAAGACTGTCACACTAACTTTCTATGATTGTAACCTCTCCTGTGAGTCCAGTTTTAGATTCCGATGCTTCACTTCAGGTTTACTGTATCCCTTCGACCTTCGTATTGACGATGAAACACAGAAATTGCATCCGAAATTAATGCAAAAGTCACAATGCCGACTTAAGTACAAGAGGACTGACACACTAACTTTCCATGATTTGAACCTCTTCTGTGAGTCCAGTTTTTGATTCCGATTCTTCACTTCAGGTTTACTGTATCTCTTGGACCTTCTTATTGACGATGAAACACAGATATTGCATCCGAATATAATACAAAAGTCTCAATGCCGACTTAAGTACAAGAGGACTGACACTCTAACTTTCTATGATTTAAACCTCTCCTGTGAGTCCAGTTTTAGATTCCGATGATTCGCTTCAGATTTACTGTATCCCCTGGACCTTCTTATTAACGATGAAACACAGAAATTGCATCCGAATTTGATACAAATGTCACAATGCCGACTAAAATACAAGAGGACCGAAACTCTAACTTTCTATGATTTGAACCTGTCCTGTGAGTCTAGTTTTAGATTCCGATGCTTCACTTCAGATTTATTGTATCCCTTGGACATTCTTATTAACGATGAAACACACAAATTGCATCCGAATTTAATACAAAAGTCACAATGCCGACTTAAGTACAAGAGGACTGACACTCTAACTTTCTATGGTTTGAATATCTCCTGTGAGTCCAGTTTTAGATTCCGATGCTTCACTTCAGGTTTACTGTATCCCTTGGACCTTCTTATTGACGATGAAACACAGAAATTGCATCCGAATTCAATACAAAAGTCACAATGCCGACTTAAGTACAAGAGGACTGAAACTCTAACTATCTATGATTTGAACCTGTCCTGTGAGTCCAGTTATAGATTCCGATGCTTCACTTCAGATTTATTGTATGCCTTGGACCTTCTTATTAACGATGAAACACAGAAATTGCATCCGAATTTAATACAAAAGTCTCATTGCCGACTTAAGTACAAGAGGACTGACACTCTAACTTTCTATGATTAGAACCTTCTCTGTGAGTCCAGCCTTAGATTCCAATGCTTCACTTCTCGTTTACTGTATCCCTTGGACCTTCTTATTGACGATGAAACACAGAAATTGCATTCGAATTTAATACAAAAGTCACAATGCCGATTTAAGTACAAGAGAACTGACACTCTAACTTTTTACGATTTGAACCCCTCGTGTGAGTGCAGTTGTAGATTCCGATTCTTCACTTGTGGTTTACTGTATCCCTTGGACATTCTTATTAACGATGAAACACAGAAATTGCTTCCGAATTTAATACAGAAGTCACAATGCCGACTTATGTACAAGAGGACTGAAACTCTTACTTTCTATGATTTGAACCTCTCCTGTGAATCCAGTTTTAGTTTCCGATGCTTCACTTCAGATTTACTGTATCCCTTGGACCTTTTTATTAACGATGAAATACAGATATTGCATACGAATGCAATACAAAAGGCACAATGCCGACTTAAGTACAAGAGGACTGACACTCTAACTTTCTATGGTTTGAAAATCTCCTGTGAGTCCAGTTTTAGATTCCGATGCTTCACTTCAGGTTTACTGTAATCCTTGGACCTTCTTATTGACGATGAAACACAAAAATTGCATCCGAATTTAATACAACTGTCTCATTACCTACTTAAGTACAAGAGGACTGACACTCTAACTTTCTATGATTTGAACCGCTCCTGTGAGTCCACTTTTGGATTCCGATGCTTCACTTGGGGTTTACTGTATCCCTTGGACCTTCTTATTGACGATGAAACACAGAAATTGTATCCGAATTTAATACCAAAGTCACAATGCCGACTGAAGTACAAGAGAACTGACACTCTAACTTTCTATGATTTGAACCCCTCCTGCGAGTCCAGTTTTAGATTCCGATGCTTCACTTCAGGTTTACTGTATCCCTTGGACCTTCTTATTGACGATGAAACACAGAAATTGCATCGGAATTTAATACAAAAGTCACAATGCCGACTTAAGTACAAGAGGACTGACACTCTAACTTTCTATGATTTGAACCACTCCTGTGAGTCCAGTTTTAGATTCCGATGATTCACTTCAGGTTTACTGTATCCCTTGGACCTTCTTATTGACGACGAGGCACAGAAAT
This sequence comes from Schistocerca americana, assembly GCF_021461395.2. Lineage (NCBI taxonomy): Eukaryota > Metazoa > Arthropoda > Insecta > Orthoptera > Acrididae > Schistocerca > Schistocerca americana. The sequence continues at coordinate 74,777,988 of NC_060128.1, forward strand.
TGCATCCGAATTTAATACAAAAGTCACAATGCCGACTTAAGTACAAGAGGACTGACACTCTAACTTTCTGTGATTTGAACCTCTCCTGTGAGTCCTGTTTTCGAGTCCGATGCTTCACTTCAGGTTTACTGTATCCCTTGGATCTTCTTATTGACGATGAAACACAGAAATTGCATCCGAATTTAATACAATATTCACAATGCCGACGTAAGTACAAGCGGACAGACACTCTCACTTTCTATTATTTGAACCTCTCCTGTGAGTACAGTTTAAGATTCCGATGCTTCACTTCAGGTTTACTGTATCCCTTCGACCTTCGTATTGACGATGAAACACAGAAATTGCATCCGAAATTAATGCAAAAGTCACAATGCCGACTTAAGTGCAAGAGGACTGACACACTAACTTTCACGATTTGAACCTCTTCTGTGAGTCCAGTTTTTGATTCCGATGCTTCACTTCAGGTTTACTGTATTCCTTGGACCTTCTTATTGACGATGAAACACAGAAATTGTATCCGAATTTAATACCAAAGTCACAATGCCGACTGAAGTACAAGAGAACTGACACTCTAACTTTCTACGATTTGAACCCCTCCTGTGAGTCCAGTTTTAGATTCCGATACTTCACTTCAGGTTTACTGTATCCCTTGGACCTTCTTATTGACGATGAAACACAGAAATTACATCCGAATTTAATACAAAAGTCACAATGCCGACTTAAGTACAAGAGGACTGACACTCTAACTTTCTAGTATTTGAACCTCTCCTGTGAGTCCAGTTTTAGATTCCGATGCTTCACTTCAGGTTTACTGTATCCCTTGGACCTTCTTATTGACGATGAAACACACAAATTGCATCCGAATTTAATACAAAAGTCACAATGCCGACTTAAGTACAAGAGGACTGACACTCTAACTTTCTATGATTTGAACCTCTCCTGTGAGTCCAGTTTTAGATTCCGATGATTCACTTCAGGTTTACTGTATCCCTTGGACCTTCTTATTGACGACGAGGCAAAGAAATTGCATCCGAATTTAATACAATAGTCACAATGCCGACTTAAGTACAAGAAGACTGTCACACTAACTTTCTATGATTGTAACCTCTCCTGTGAGTCCAGTTTTAGATTCCGATGCTTCACTTCAGGTTTACTGTATCCCTTCGACCTTCGTATTGACGATGAAACACAGAAATTGCATCCGAAATTAATGCAAAAGTCACAATGCCGACTTAAGTACAAGAGGACTGACACACTATCTTTCCATGATTTGAACCTCTTCTGTGAGTCCAGTTTTTGATTCCGATTCTTCACTTCAGGTTTACTGTATCTCTTGGACCTTCTTATTGACGATGAAACACAGATATTGCATCCGAATATAATACAAAAGTCTCAATGCCGACTTAAGTACAAGAGGACTGACACTCTAACTTTCTATGATTTAAACCTCTCCTGTGAGTCCAGTTTTAGATTCCGATGATTCGCTTCAGATTTACTGTATCCCCTGGACCTTCTTATTAACGATGAAACACAGAAATTGCATCCGAATTTGATACAAATGTCACAATGCCGACTAAAATACAAGAGGACCGAAACTCTAACTTTCTATGATTTGAACCTGTCCTGTGAGTCTAGTTTTAGATTCCGATGCTTCACTTCAGATTTACTGTATCCCTTGGACATTCTTATTAACGATGAAACACACAAATTGCATCCGAATTTAATACAAAAGGCACAATGCCGACTTAAGTACAAGAGGACTGACACTCTAACTTTCTATGGTTTGAATATCTCCTGTGAGTCCAGTTTTAGATTCCGATGCTTCACTTCAGGTTTACTGTATCCCTTGGACGTTCTTATTGACGATGAAACACAGAAATTGCATCCGAATTCAATACAAAAGTCACAATCCCGACTTAAGTACAAGAGGACTGAAACTCTAACTATTTATGATTTGAACCTGTCCTGTGAGTCCAGTTATAGATTCCGATGCTTCACTTCAGATTTATTGTATGCCTTGGACCTTCTTATTAACGATGAAACACAGAAATTGCATCCGAATTTAATACAAAAGTCTCATTGCCGACTTAAGTACAAGAGGACTGACACTCTAACTTTCTATGATTAGAACCTTCTCTGTGAGTCCAGCCTTAGATTCCAATGCTTCACTTCTGGTTTACTGTATCCCTTGGACCTTCTTATTGACGATGAAACACAGAAATTGCATTCGAATTTAATACAAAAGTTACAATGCCGATTTAAGTACAAGAGAACTGACACTCTAACTTTCTACGATTTGAACCCCTCGTGTGAGTGCAGTTGTAGATTCCGATTCTTCACTTGTGGTTTACTGTATCCCTTGGACATTCTTATTAACGATGAAACACAGAAATTGCTTCCGAATTTAATACAGAAGTCACAATGCCGACTTATGTACAAGAGGACTGAAACTCTTACTTTCTATGATTTGAACCTCTCCTGTGAATCCAGTTTTAGTTTCCGATGCTTCACTTCAGATTTACTGTATCCCTTGGACCTTTTTATTATCGATGAAATACAAATATTGCATACGAATGTAATACAAAAGGCACAATGCCGACTTAAGTACAAGAGGACTGACACTCTAACTTTCTTTGGTTTGAAAATCTCCTGTGAGTCCAGTTTTAGATTCCGATGCTTCACTTCAGGTTTACTGTAATCCTTGGACCTTCTTATTGACGATGAAACACAAAAATTGCATCCGAATTTAATACAACAGTCTCATTACCTACTTAAGTACAAGAGGACTGACACTCTAACTTTCTATGATTTGAACCGCTCCTGTGAGTCCACTTTTGGATTCCGATGCTTCACTTGGGCTTTACTGTATCCCTTGGACCTTCTTATTGACGATGAAACACAGAAATTGTATCCGAATTTAATACCAAAGTCACAATGCCGACTGAAGTACAAGAGAACTGACACTCTAACTTTCTATGATTTGAACCCCTCCTGCGAGTCCAGTTTTAGATTCCGATGCTTCACTTCAGGTTTACTGTATCCCTTGGACCTTCTTATTGACGATGAAACACAGAAATTGCATCGGAATTTAATACAAAAGTCACAATGCCGACTTAAGTACAAGAGGACTGACACTCTAACTTTCTATGATTTGAACCTCTCCTGTGAGTCCAGTTTTAGATTCCGATGATTCACTTCAGGTTTGCTGTATCCCTTGGACCTTCTTATTGACGACGAGGCACAGAAATTGCATCCGAATTTAATACAAAAGTCACAATGCCGACTTAAGTACAAGAGGACTGACACTCTAACTTTCTGTGATTTGAACCTCTCCTGTGAGTCCTGTTTTCGAGTCCGATGCTTCACTTCAGGTTTACTGTATCCCTTGGATCTTCTTATTGACGATGAAACACAGAAATTGCATCCGAATTTAATACAATATTCACAATGCCGACGTAAGTACAAGCGGACAGACACTCTCACTTTCTATTATTTGAACCTCTCCTGTGAGTACAGTTTAAGATTCCGATGCTTCACTTCAGGTTTACTGTATCCCTTCGACCTTCGTATTGACGATGAAACACAGAAATTGCATCCGAAATTAATGCAAAAGTCACAATGCCGACTTAAGTACAAGAGAACTGACACTCTAACTTTTTACGATTTGAACCCCTCGTGTGAGTGCAGTTGTAGATTCCGATTCTTCACTTGTGGTTTACTGTATCCCTTGGACATTCTTATTAACGATGAAACACAGAAATTGCTTCCGAATTTAATACAGAAGTCACAATGCCGACTTATGTACAAGAGGACTGAAACTCTTACTTTCTATGATTTGAACCTCTCCTGTGAATCCAGTTTTAGTTTCCGATGCTTCACTTCAGATTTACTGTATCCCTTGGACCTTTTTATTAACGATGAAATACAGATATTGCATACGAATGTAATACAAAAGGCACAATGCCGACTTAAGTACAAGAGGACTGACACTCTAACTTTCTATGGTTTGAAAATCTCCTGTGAGTCCAGTTTTAGATTCCGATGCTTCACTTCAGGTTTACTGTAATCCTTGGACCTTCTTATTGACGATGAAACACAAAAATTGCATCCGAATTTAATACAACTGTCTCATTACCTACTTAAGTACAAGAGGACTGACACTCTAACTTTCTATGATTTGAACCGCTCCTGTGAGTCCACTTTTGGATTCCGATGCTTCACTTGGGGTTTACTGTATCCCTTGGACCTTCTTATTGACGATGAAACACAGAAATTGTATCCGAATTTAATACCAAAGTCACAATGCCGACTGAAGTACAAGAGAACTGACACTCTAACTTTCTATGATTTGAACCCCTCCTGCGAGTCCAGTTTTAGATTCCGATGCTTCACTTCAGGTTTACTGTATCCCTTGGACCTTCTTATTGACGATGAAACACAGAAATTGCATCGGAATTTAATACAAAAGTCACAATGCCGACTTAAGTACAAGAGGACTGACACTCTAACTTTCTATGATTTGAACCACTCCTGTGAGTCCAGTTTTAGATTCCGATGATTCACTTCAGGTTTACTGTATCCCTTGGACCTTCTTATTGACGACGAGGCACAGAAATTGCATCCGAATTTAATACAAAAGTCACAATGCCGACTTAAGTACAAGAGGACTGACACTCTAACTTTCTGTGATTTGAACCTCTCCTGTGAGTCCTGTTTTCGAGTCCGATGCTTCACTTCAGGTTTACTGTATCCCTTGGATCTTCTTATTGACGATGAAACACAGAAATTGCATCCGAATTTAATACAATATTCACAATGCCGACGTAAGTACAAGCGGACAGACACTCTCACTTTCTATTATTTGAACCTCTCCTGTGAGTACAGTTTAAGATTCCGATGCTTCACTTCAGGTTTACTGTATCCCTTCGACCTTCGTATTGACGATGAAACACAGAAATTGCATCCGAAATTAATGCAAAAGTCACAATGCCGACTTAAGTGCAAGAGGACTGACACACTAACTTTCACGATTTGAACCTCTTCTGTGAGTCCAGTTTTTGATTCCGATGCTTCACTTCAGGTTTACTGTATTCCTTGGACCTTCTTATTGACGATGAAACACAGAAATTGTATCCGAATTTAATACCAAAGTCACAATGCCGACTGAAGTACAAGAGAACTGACACTCTAACTTTCTACGATTTGAACCCCTCCTGTGAGTCCAGTTTTAGATTCCGATACTTCACTTCAGGTTTACTGTATCCCTTGGACCTTCTTATTGACGATGAAACACAGAAATTACATCCGAATTTAATACAAAAGTCACAATGCCGACTTAAGTACAAGAGGACTGACACTCTAACTTTCTAGTATTTGAACCTCTCCTGTGAGTCCAGTTTTAGATTCCGATGCTTCACTTCAGGTTTACTGTATCCCTTGGACCTTCTTATTGACGATGAAACACACAAATTGCATCCGAATTTAATACAAAAGTCACAATGCCGACTTAAGTACAAGAGGACTGACACTCTAACTTTCTATGATTTGAACCTCTCCTGTGAGTCCAGTTTTAGATTCCGATGATTCACTTCAGGTTTACTGTATCCCTTGGACCTTCTTATTGACGACGAGGCAAAGAAATTGCATCCGAATTTAATACAATAGTCACAATGCCGACTTAAGTACAAGAAGACTGTCACACTAACTTTCTATGATTGTAACCTCTCCTGTGAGTCCAGTTTTAGATTCCGATGCTTCACTTCAGGTTTACTGTATCCCTTCGACCTTCGTATTGACGATGAAACACAGAAATTGCATCCGAAATTAATGCAAAAGTCACAATGCCGACTTAAGTACAAGAGGACTGACACACTATCTTTCCATGATTTGAACCTCTTCTGTGAGTCCAGTTTTTGATTCCGATTCTTCACTTCAGGTTTACTGTATCTCTTGGACCTTCTTATTGACGATGAAACACAGATATTGCATCCGAATATAATACAAAAGTCTCAATGCCGACTTAAGTACAAGAGGACTGACACTCTAACTTTCTATGATTTAAACCTCTCCTGTGAGTCCAGTTTTAGATTCCGATGATTCGCTTCAGATTTACTGTATCCCCTGGACCTTCTTATTAACGATGAAACACAGAAATTGCATCCGAATTTGATACAAATGTCACAATGCCGACTAAAATACAAGAGGACCGAAACTCTAACTTTCTATGATTTGAACCTGTCCTGTGAGTCTAGTTTTAGATTCCGATGCTTCACTTCAGATTTACTGTATCCCTTGGACATTCTTATTAACGATGAAACACACAAATTGCATCCGAATTTAATACAAAAGGCACAATGCCGACTTAAGTACAAGAGGACTGACACTCTAACTTTCTATGGTTTGAATATCTCCTGTGAGTCCAGTTTTAGATTCCGATGCTTCACTTCAGGTTTACTGTATCCCTTGGACGTTCTTATTGACGATGAAACACAGAAATTGCATCCGAATTCAATACAAAAGTCACAATCCCGACTTAAGTACAAGAGGACTGAAACTCTAACTATTTATGATTTGAACCTGTCCTGTGAGTCCAGTTATAGATTCCGATGCTTCACTTCAGATTTATTGTATGCCTTGGACCTTCTTATTAACGATGAAACACAGAAATTGCATCCGAATTTAATACAAAAGTCTCATTGCCGACTTAAGTACAAGAGGACTGACACTCTAACTTTCTATGATTAGAACCTTCTCTGTGAGTCCAGCCTTAGATTCCAATGCTTCACTTCTGGTTTACTGTATCCCTTGGACCTTCTTATTGACGATGAAACACAGAAATTGCATTCGAATTTAATACAAAAGTTACAATGCCGATTTAAGTACAAGAGAACTGACACTCTAACTTTCTACGATTTGAACCCCTCGTGTGAGTGCAGTTGTAGATTCCGATTCTTCACTTGTGGTTTACTGTATCCCTTGGACATTCTTATTAACGATGAAACACAGAAATTGCTTCCGAATTTAATACAGAAGTCACAATGCCGACTTATGTACAAGAGGACTGAAACTCTTACTTTCTATGATTTGAACCTCTCCTGTGAATCCAGTTTTAGTTTCCGATGCTTCACTTCAGATTTACTGTATCCCTTGGACCTTTTTATTATCGATGAAATACAAATATTGCATACGAATGTAATACAAAAGGCACAATGCCGACTTAAGTACAAGAGGACTGACACTCTAACTTTCTTTGGTTTGAAAATCTCCTGTGAGTCCAGTTTTAGATTCCGATGCTTCACTTCAGGTTTACTGTAATCCTTGGACCTTCTTATTGACGATGAAACACAAAAATTGCATCCGAATTTAATACAACAGTCTCATTACCTACTTAAGTACAAGAGGACTGACACTCTAACTTTCTATGATTTGAACCGCTCCTGTGAGTCCACTTTTGGATTCCGATGCTTCACTTGGGCTTTACTGTATCCCTTGGACCTTCTTATTGACGATGAAACACAGAAATTGTATCCGAATTTAATACCAAAGTCACAATGCCGACTGAAGTACAAGAGAACTGACACTCTAACTTTCTATGATTTGAACCCCTCCTGCGAGTCCAGTTTTAGATTCCGATGCTTCACTTCAGGTTTACTGTATCCCTTGGACCTTCTTATTGACGATGAAACACAGAAATTGCATCGGAATTTAATACAAAAGTCACAATGCCGACTTAAGTACAAGAGGACTGACACTCTAACTTTCTATGATTTGAACCTCTCCTGTGAGTCCAGTTTTAGATTCCGATGATTCACTTCAGGTTTGCTGTATCCCTTGGACCTTCTTATTGACGACGAGGCACAGAAATTGCATCCGAATTTAATACAAAAGTCACAATGCCGACTTAAGTACAAGAGGACTGACACTCTAACTTTCTGTGATTTGAACCTCTCCTGTGAGTCCTGTTTTCGAGTCCGATGCTTCACTTCAGGTTTACTGTATCCCTTGGATCTTCTTATTGACGATGAAACACAGAAATTGCATCCGAATTTAATACAATATTCACAATGCCGACGTAAGTACAAGCGGACAGACACTCTCACTTTCTATTATTTGAACCTCTCCTGTGAGTACAGTTTAAGATTCCGATGCTTCACTTCAGGTTTACTGTATCCCTTCGACCTTCGTATTGACGATGAAACACAGAAATTGCATCCGAAATTAATGCAAAAGTCACAATGCCGACTTAAGTGCAAGAGGACTGACACACTAACTTTCCACGATTTGAACCTCTTCTGTGAGTCCAGTTTTTGATTCCGATGCTTCACTTCAGGTTTACTGTATTCCTTGGACCTTCTTATTGACGATGAAACACAGAAATTGTATCCGAATTTAATACCAAAGTCACAATGCCGACTGAAGTACAAGAGAACTGACACTCTAACTTTCTACGATTTGAACCCCTCCTGTGAGTCCAGTTTTAGATTCCGATACTTCACTTCAGGTTTACTGTATCCCTTGGACCTTCTTATTGACGATGAAACACAGAAATTACATCCGAATTTAATACAAAAGTCACACTGCCGACTTAAGTACAAGAGGACTGACACTCTAACTTTCTAGTATTTGAACCTCTCCTGTGAGTCCAGTTTTAGATTCCGATGCTTCACTTCAGGTTTACTGTATCCCTTGGACCTTCTTATTGACGATGAAACACACAAATTGCATCCGAATTTAATACAAAAGTCACAATGCCGACTTAAGTACAAGAGGACTGACACTCTAACTTTCTATGATTTGAACCTCTCCTGTGAGTCCAGTTTTAGATTCCGATGATTCACTTCAGGTTTACTGTATCCTTTGGACCTTCTTATTGACGACGAGGCACAGAAATTGCATCCGAATTTAATACAAAAGTCACAATGCCGACTTAAGTACAAGAGGACTGACACTCTAACTTTCTGTGATTTGAACCTCTCCTGTGAGTCCTGTTTTCGATTCCGATGCTTCACTTCAGGTTTACTGTATCCCTTGGATGTTCTTATTGACGATGAAACACAGAAATTGCATCCGAATTTAATACAATATTCACAATGCCGCCGTAAGTACAAGCGGACAGACACTCTCACTTTCTATTATTTGAAGCTCTCCTGTGAGTACAGTTTAAGATTCCGATGCTTCACTTCAGGTTTACTGTATCCCTTCGACCTTCGTATTGACGATGAAACACAGAAATTGCATCCGAAATTAATGCAACAGTCACAATGCCGAGTTAAGTACAAGAGGACTGACACACTAACTTTCCACGATTTGAACCTCTTCTGTGAGTGCAGTTTTTGATTCCGATGCTTCACTTCAGAATTACTGTATCCCTTGGACCTTCTTATTGACGATGAAACACAGATATTGCATCCGAATATAATACAAAAGTCTCAATGCCGACTTAAGTACAAGAGGACTGACACACTAAATTTCTATGATTTGAACCTCTCCTGTGAGTCCAGTTTTAGATTCCGATGCTTCACTTCAGGTTTACTGTATCCCTTGGACCTTTATATTGACGATGAAACACAGAAATTGCATCCGACTTTAAAACAGAAGTCACAATGCCGACTTAAGTACAAGAGAACTGACACTCTAACTTTCTATGATTTGGACCCCTCCTGTGAGTCCAGTTGTAGATTCGGATACTTCACTTCAGAATTGCTGTATCCCTTGGACCTTCTTATTCACGATGAAACACAGAAATTGCATCCGAATTTAATACAAAAGTCACAATGCCGACTTAAGTACAAGAGGACAGACACTCTAACTTTCTATGATTTGAACCTCTCGTGTGAGTCCAGTTTTAGATTCCGATGATTCACTTCAGGTATACTGTATCCCTTGGACCTTCTTATTAACGATGAAACACAGAAATTGCATCCGAATTTGATACAAATGTCACAATGCCGACTAAAATACAAGGGGACCGAAACTCTAACTTTCTATGATTTGAACCTGTCCTGTGAGTCCAGTTTTAGATTCCGATGTTTCACTTCAGATTTACTGTATCCCTTGGACCTTCTTATTAACGATGAAACACACAAGTTGCATCCGAATTTAATACAAAAGGCACAATGCCGACTTAAGTACAAGAGGACTGACACTCTAACTTTCTATGGTCTGAATATTTCCTGTGAGTCCAGTTTTTGTTTCCGATGCTTCACTTCAGATTTACTGTATCCCTTGGACCTTCTTATTAACGATGAAACACAGAAATTGCATACGAATGTAACACAAAAGGCACAATGCCGACTTAAGTACAAGAGGACTGACACTCTAACTTTCTATGGTTTGAATATCTCCTGTGAGACCAGTTTTAGATTCCGATGCTTCACTTCAGGTTTACTGTATTCCTTGGACCTTCTTATTGACGATGAAACACAAAAATTGCATCCGAATTTAATACAAAAGTCTCATTACCTACTTAAGTACAAGAGGACTGACACTCTAACTTTCTATGATTTGAAACTCTCCTGTGAGTCCAGTTTTAGATTCCGATGCTTCACTTCAGGTTTACTGTATCCCTTGGACCTTCTTATTCACGATGAAACACAGAAATTGCATCCGAATTTAATACAAAAGTCACAATGCCGACTTAAGTACAAGAGGACAGACACTCTAACTTTCTATGATTTGAACCTCTCGTGTGAGTCCAGTTTTAGATTCCGATGATTCACTTCAGGTATACTGTATCCCTTGGACCTTCTTATTGATGACGAGGCACAGAAATTGCATCCGAATTTAATACAAAAGTCACAATGCCGACTTAAGTACAAGAGGACTGACACTCTACCTTTCTGTGATTTGAACCTCTCCTGTGAGTCCTGTTTTCGATTCCGATGCTTCACTTCTGGTTTACTGTATCCCTTGGATCTTCTTATTGACGATGAAACACAGAAATGGCATCCGAATTTAATACAATATTCACAATGCCGACGTAAGTACAAGCGGACAGACACTCTCACTTTCTATTATTTGAACCTCTCCTGTGAGTCCAGTTTTAGATTCCGATGCTTCACTTCAGGTTTACTGTATCCCTTGGACCTTCTTATTGACGATGAAGCACAGAAATTGGATCCGAATTTAATACAAAAGCCACAATGCCGTTTTAAGTACAAGAGGACTGACACTCTAGCTTTCTGTGATTTGAACCTCTCCTGTGAGACCAGTTTTCGATTCCGATGCTTCACTTCTGGTTTACTGTATCCCTAAGACCTTCTTATTGACGATGAAACACAGATATTGCATCCGAATATATTACATAATTCACAATGCCGACTTAAATACAAGCGGACTGACACTCTCACTTTCTATGATTTGAACCTCTCCTGTTAGTCCAGTTGTAGATTCCGATGCTTCACCTCAGGTTTACTGTATCCCTTGGACCTTCTTATTGACGATGAAACACAGAAATTGCATCTGAATTTAATAGAAAAGGCACAATGCCGACTTAAGTTCAAGAGGACTGACACTCTAACTTTCTATGATTTGAACCCCTCCTGTGAGTCCAGTTGTAGATTCCGATACTTCACTTCAGGTTTACTGTATCCCTTGGACCTTCTTATTGACGATGAAACACAGAAATTGCATCCGAATTTAATACAAACGCCACAATGCCGACTTAAGTTCAAGAGGTCAGACCCTTCATACAGTCTATGATTTGAGCCTTTCCTGTGAGACCACTTTTAGATTCCGATGCTTCACTTCAGGTTTACTGTATCCCTTGGACCTTCTTACTGACGATGAAACACAGATATTGCATCGGAATTAAATACAAAGGGCACAATGCCGACTTAAGTACAAGAAGACTGACCCTTCTTATTGTTTATGTTCTGAAAATTTCCTGAGAGACAAGTTCTAGATTCCGATGCGTAACTTCCGGTTTACTGTTTCCCTTGGACGTTCTTATTGACGAAGAAACACAGAAATTGCATCGGAATTAAATACAAAAGGCACAATGCCGACTTAAGTACAAGAGGAAAGTCTCTCCTTACTGTCTAAGTTTTGAACCTTTCCTGTGGGACCAGTTTTAGATTCCGATGCTTCACTTCAGATTTTCTGTATCCCTTGGACTTTCATATTGACGATGAAACACAGGAATTCCATCGGAATTAAACTCAAAAGGCACAATAACGATTTAAGTACAAGCAGATAGAGTCTTCTTCCTGTATATGCTTTCAGCCTTTCCTGTGAGACCACATTTACATTCCGATGCTTCACTTCAGGTTTGCTGTATCCATTGGACCTTCATATTGACGATGAAATACAGAAATTGTATCGGAATTAAATACAAAAGGCTCAACGCCGACTTAAGTACAAGAAGACTGACTCTTCTTACTGTCTATGATTTGAGCTTTTCCTGTGAGACCAGTTTTAGATTCCGATGCTTCACTTCAGGTCTGCTGTATCCCTTGGCCCTTCATATTCACGATGAAACACAGAAATTGCATCGGTAGTAAATACAAGGTGCACAAAGCCAACTTAAGTACAAAATAATTGAGTCATCTTCCTTTATATGTTTTCACCCTTTCCTGTGAGACCACTTTTAGATTCCGATGCTTCACTTCGGGATTACTGTATCCCTTGGACCTTCATGTTGACGATGAAACTTAGAAATTCTATCGTAATTTAATACAAAAGGCACAATGCCGACTTAAGTACGAGAAGACTGACTCTACTTACTGCCTATTTTTTGAGCCTCACCTGTGAGACCAGTTTTAGATTCCAATGCTTCACTTCAGGTTTACTGTATCCCTTAGACCTTCATATTGACGATGACACACGGAAATTGCATTGGAATTAAATATAAAAGGCAGAATGCCAATTTAAGTACAAGAAGACTGAGTCTTCTTCCTGAATATGTTTTCACCCTTTCCTGTGAGACCTGTTTTAGATTCCTATGCTTCACTTCAGGTTTACTGTATCCCTTATACCTTCATATTGGCGATGAAACACAGAAATTGCATCGGAATTAAATACAAAAGGCACAATGCCGACTTAAGTACAAGAAGACGGACTCCTCTTGCTGTCTATGATTTGTGCCTTTCCTGTGAGACCAGTTTTAGATTCCGATGCTTCACTTCAGGTTTTCGTGTATCCCTTGGACCTTCATATGGACGATGAAACACAGAAATTCCATCGGAAATAAATACAAAAGGCACAATCCCGATTTAAGTACAAGAAGACTGAGCCTTCTTCCTGAATATGTTTTGAGCCATTCCTGTGAGACCAGTTTTAGATTCCGATGCTTCACTTCAGGTTTACTGTATCCCTTGGATCTTCATATTGACGATGAAACACAGAAATTGAATCGGAATTAAATTCAAAAGTCAAAATGCCGACTTAAGTGCAAGAAGACGGACCCTTCTTATTGTCAATGATTTGAGCCGTTCCTGTGAGACCAGTTTTAGATTCCGATGCTTCACTTCAGGTTTTTCTGTATCCCTTGGACCTTCACATTGACGATGAAAGACAGAAATTGCATAGAAATAAATACAAAAGGCACATTACCGACTTAAGTACAAGAAGACTGAGTCTTCTTCCTGTATATGTTTTCAGCCTTTCCTGTGAGACCAGTTGTAGATTCCGAAGCTTCACCTCAGTTTTACTGTATCCCCTGGACCTTCATATTGGCGATGGAACACAGATATTGCGTCGGTCTTAAATACAAAAGGCACAATGCCAAGTTAAGTACAAGGAGACTGACTCTCCATACTGTCTATGTTTTGAGTTTTTCCTGTGAGACCGGTTTTAGATTCTGATGCTTCACTTCAGGTTTACTGTATCCCTTGGACCTTCATATTGACGATGACACACGGAAATTGCATCGGAATTAAATATAAATAACAGAATGCCAATTTAAGTACAAGAAGACTGAGTCTTCTTCCTGAATATGTTTTCAGACTTTCCTGTGAGACCAGTTTTAGATTCCGATGCTTCACTTCAGGTTTTTGTGTATCCCATGGACCTTCATATGGACGATGAAACACAGAAACTACATCGGAAATAAATACAAAAGGCTCAATCCCGATTTAAGGACAAGAAGACTGAGAGTTCTTCCTGAATATGTTTTGAGCCATTCCTGTGAGACCAGTTTTAGATTCCGATGCTTCACTTCAGGTTTACATTATCCCTTACACCTTCATATTGACGATGACACACGGAAATTGCATCGGAATTAAATATAAAAGGCAGAATGCCAATTTAAGTACAAGAAGACTGAGTCTTCTTCCTGAATATGTTTTCACCCTTTCCTGTGAGACCTGTTTTAGATTCCTATGCTTCACTTCAGGTTTACTGTAAACCTTATACCTTCATATTGGCGATGAAACACAGAAATTGCATCGGATTTAAATACAAAAGGCACAATGCCGACTTAAGTACAAGAAGACGGACTCCTCTTGCTGTCTATGATTTGTGCCTTTCCTGTGAGACCAGTTTTAGATTCCGATGCTTCACTTCAGGTTTTCGTGTATCCCTTGGACCTTCATATGGACGATGAAACACAGAAATTCCATCGGAAATAAATACAAAAGGCACAATCCCGATTTAAGTACAAGAAGACTGAGTCTTCTTCCTGAATATGTTTTCAGACTTTCCTGTGAGACCAGTTTTAGATTCCGATGCTTCACTTCAGGTTTTTGTGTATCCCATGTACCTTCATATGGACGATGAAACACAGAAACTCCATCGGAAATAAATACAAAAGGCTCAATCCCGATTTAAGTACAAGAAGACTGAGAGTTCTTGCTGAATATGTTTTGAGCCATTCCTGTGAGACCAGTTTTAGATTCCGATGCTTCACTTCAGGTTTACTGTATCCCTTGGACCTTCATATTGACGATGAAACACAGAAATTGCATCGGAATTAAATACAAATGTCAAAATGCCGACTTAAGTGCAAGAAGACGGACCCTTCTTTTTGTCTATGATTTGAGCCTTTCCTTTGAGACCAGTGTCAGATTCCGATGCTTCACTTCAGGTTTTTCTGTATCCCTTGGACATTCATATTGACGATGAAACACAGAGATTGCATCGAAAATAAATACAAAAGGCACAATGCTGATTTAATTGCAAGAAGACAGAGTCTTCTCCCTGAATATGTTTTCAGCCTTTCCTGTGTGACCCGTTTTAGATTCCTATGATTCCATTCAGGTTTACTGTATCCCTTGGACCTTCATATTGACGATGAAACAAAGAAATTGCATCGAAATGATATACAAAAGTCACAATACCGACTTAAGTACAAGAAGACAGACTCTTCTTACTGTCTATGTTTTGAGCCTTTCCTGTGAGACCAGTTTTAGATTCCGATGCTTCACTTCAGGTTTACTGTATCCCTTGGACCTTCACATTGACGATGAAAGACAGAAATTGCATCGGAATTAAATACAAAACGCACAATGTGGAATTAAGTACAAGAAGGCTGACTCTTTTTACTGTCTATGATTTGTGCCTTTACTGTGAGACAAGTTTTAGATTCTGATGCTTCTCTTCAGGTTTCTCTGTATCCCTTGGACCCTCATATTGACGATGAAACACAGAAATTGCATCGAAATGATATACAAAAATCACAATACCGACTTATGTACAAGAAGACAGACTCTTCTTACTGTCTATGTTTTGAGCCTTTCCTGTGAGACCAGTTTCAGATTCCGATGCTTCACTTCAGGTTTACGGTAACCCTTGGATATTCACATTGACGATGAAACACAGAAATTGCATCGGAATTAAATACAAAACGCACAATGTCGACTTAAGTACAAGAAGGCTGTCTCTTCTTACTGTCCATGATTTGAGCCTTTCCTGTGAGACCACTTTTAGATTCCGATGCTTCACTTCAGGTTTACTGTATCCCTTGGACCTTCATATTGACGATGAAACACAGAAATTGCATCGGATTTACATACAAAAGTCACAATGACGACTTAAGTACAAGAAGACAGACCCTTCTTACTGTCTATGATTTGAGCCATTCTGATGAGACCAGTTTTAGATTCCGATGCTTCACTTCAGGTTTTTCTGTATCCCTTGGACATTTATATTGACGATGAAACACAGATATTACATCGGAAATAAAAACAAAAGGCACAATGCCGATTTAATTACAAGAGGACTGAGTGTTCTCCCTGAATATGTTTTCAGCCTTTCCTGTGAGGCCAGTTTTAGATTCCTATGCTGCCATTCAGGTTTACTGTATCCCTTGGACCTTCATATTGACGATGAAACACAGAAATTTCATCGGAATTACATACAAAAGTCACAATGCCGACTTAAGTACAAGAAGACAGACTCTTGTTACTGTCTATGTTTTGAGCCTTTCCTGTGAGACCAGTTTTAGATTCCGATGCTTCACTTAAGGTTTACTGTATCCCTTGGACCTTCATATTGACGATGAAACACAGATATTGCATCGGAATTAAATACAAGAGACACATTGCCGACTTAAGTACAAGAAGACGGTCTCTTCTTATTGTATTTGATTTGACCCTTTCCTGTGAGACCGGTTTTAGATTCCTATGCTTCACCTCAGGTTTACTGTGTCCCATGGACCTTCATATTGACGATGAAACATAGAAATTGCATCGGAATTAAATACAAAAGGCACAATCCCGATTTAAGTACAAGAAGACTGAGTCTTCTTCCTAAATATGTTTTCAGCCTCTCCTGTAAGACCAGTTTTATATTCAGATTCTTCACTTCAGGTTAACTGTATCCTTTGGACCTTCATATTGACGATGAAACACAGAAATTTCATCGGAGATAAATACAAAAGCACAATGCCGACTTACGTAAAAGAGGAATGTCTCTTCTTACTGTCTATGTTGTGAACCTTTCCTATGAGTCCAGCTTTAGATTCCGATGATTCACTTCAGGTTTTGTGTATCCCTTGGACCTTCTTATTGACGATGAAACACAGAAATTGCATCGGAATTAAATACAAAAGGCACAATGCCGACTTAAGTACAAGTAGACTGACTCTTCTTACTGTCTATGTTTTGAGCATTTCCTTCGACAGCAGTTTTAGATTCTGATGCTTCACTTCAGGTTTACTGTATCCCATGGACCTTCATATTGACGATGAAACACCGAAATTGCAACGGAATTAAATATAAAAGGCAAAATGCCAATTTAAGTACAAGATGACTGAGTCTTCTTCCTAAATATGTTTTCAGCCTTTCCTGTGAG
This sequence comes from Schistocerca americana, assembly GCF_021461395.2. Taxonomy (NCBI): domain Eukaryota; kingdom Metazoa; phylum Arthropoda; class Insecta; order Orthoptera; family Acrididae; genus Schistocerca; species Schistocerca americana. Next base: position 74,795,217 of record NC_060128.1, read on the forward strand.
ACAAGTTTGAGATTCCTATGCTTCACTTCAAGTTTACTGTATTCCTTGGACCTTCATATTGACGATGAAACCCAAAAAATGCATCGGAATTATATGCAAAAGGCACAATGCCGAATTAAGTACAAGAAGACTGAGTCTTTTTTCTGAATATGCTTTCAGCCTCTCCTGTGAGACCAGTTTTAGATTCCGGTGCTTCACTTCAGGTTTACTGTGTCCCTTGGACCTTCATATTGACGATGAAATACAGAAATTGCATCGGAAATAGATACAAAATTCAAGGCCGTCTTAAGTACAAGAAGACAGGCCCTTCTTACTGTCTACGTTTTGAGCCTCTCCTATGAGACCAGTTTTAGATTCGGATGCTTCACTTCAGGTTTACTGTATCCCATTTACCTTCATAATGACTATGAAACACAGATATTACATCGGAAATAAATACAAAAGGCACAATGCCGATTTAATTACAAGAGGACTGAGTGTTCTCCCTGAATATGTTTTCAGCCTTTCCTGTGAGGCCAGTTTTAGATTCCTATGCTGCCATTCAGGTTTACTGTATCCCTTGGACCTTCATATTGACGATGAAACACAGAAATTGCATCGGAATTACATACAAAAGTCACAATGCCGACTTAAGTACAAGAAGACAGACTCTTGTTACTGTCTATGTTTTGAGCCTTTCCTGTGAGACCAGTTTTAGATTCCGATGCTTCACTTAAGGTTTACTGTATCCCTTGGACCTTCATATTGACGATGAAACACAGATATTGCATCGGAATTAAATACAAGAGACACATTGCCGACTTAAGTACAAGAAGACGGTCTCTTCTTATTGTATTTGATTTGACCCTTTCCTGTGAGACCGGTTTTAGATTCCCATGCTTCACCTCAGGTTTACTGTGTCCCATGGACCTTCATATTGACGATGAAACATAGAAATTGCATCGGAATTAAATACAAAAGGCACAATCCCGATTTAAGTACAAGAAGACTGAGTCTTCTTCCTAAATATGTTTTCAGCCTCTCCTGTAGGACCAGTTTTATATTCAGATTCTTCACTTCAGGTTAACTGTATCCTTTGGACCTTCATATTGACGATGAAACACAGAAATTTCATCGGAGATAAATACAAAAGCACAATGCCGACTTACGTAAAAGAGGAATGTCTCTTCTTACTGTCTATGTTGTGAACCTTTCCTATGAGTCCAGCTTTAGATTCCGATGACTCACTTCAGGTTTTGTGTACCCCTTGGACCTTCTTATTGACGATGAAACACAGAAATTGCATCGGAATTAAATACAAAAGGCACAATGCCGACTTAAGTACAAGTAGACTGACTCTTCTTACTGTCTATGTTTTGAGCATTTCCTTTGACAGCAGTTTTAGATTCTGATGCTTCACTTCAGGTTTACTGTATCCCATGGACCTTCATATTGACGATGAAACACCGAAATTGCAACGGAATTAAATATAAAAGGCAAAATGCCAATTTAAGTACAAGATGACTGAGTCTTCTTCCTGAATATGTTTTCAGCCTTTCCTGTGAGACAAGTTTGAGATTCCTATGCTTCACTTCAGGTTTACTGTATTCCTTGGACCTTCATATTGACGATGAAACACAGAAATTGCATCGGAATTCTATGCAAAAGGCACAATCCCGATTTAAGTACAAGAAGACGGAGTCTTTTTCCTGAATATGTTTTCAGCCTCTCCTATGAGACCAGTATTAGATTCCGATGCTTGACTTCAAGTTTACTGTATCCCTTGGACTTCCATATTGACGATGGAACACAGAAATTGCGTCGGTATTAAATACAAAACGCACAATGCCGACTTAAGTACAATAAGACGGACTCCTCTTGCTGTCTATGATTTGTGCCTTTCCTGTGAGACCAGTTTTAGATTCCGATGCTTCACCTCAGGTTTACTGTGTCCCATGGACCTTCATATGGACGATGAAACAAAGAAATTCCATCGGAAATAAATACATAAGGCACAATCCCGATTAATGTACAAGAAGACTGAGATTTCTTCCTGAATATGTTTTGAGCCTTTCCTGTGAGACCAGTTTTAGATTCCTATGCTTCACTTCAGGTTTACTGTATCCCTTGGAGCTTCATATTGACGATGAACCACAGAAATTGCATCGGAATTAAATACAAAAGGCAAAATGCCAATTTAAGTGCAGGATGACGGTGTCTTCCTCCTGTTTATGTTTTCGCCATTTCCTGTTAGACCAGTTTTAGTTTCCGAAGCTTCACTTAAGGTTTACTGTATCCCTTGGACCTTCTTATTGACGATGAAACACAGAAATTGTATCGGTATTAAATACAAAAATCACAATGCCGACTTAAGTACCAGATGACTGACTTTTCTTACTGTCTATGTTTTGAGCCTTTCCTGTGAGACCAGTTTTAGATTCCAATGCTTCACTTCAGGTTTACTGTATCCCTTGGACTTTCATAGTGACGATGAAATACAGAAATTGCATCGGAAATAGATACAAAAGGCAAAATGCCAATTTATGTACAAGAGACTGAGTCTTCATCCTGTATATGTTTTCACCCTTTCCTGTGAGACCAGTTTCAGATTCCTATGCTTCACTTCAGGTTTACTGTATTCCTTGGACGTTCATATTGACGATGAAACACAGAAATTGCATCGGAATTATATGCAAAAGGCACAATCCCGAATTAAGTACCAGAAGACTGAGTCTTTTTTCTGAATATGCTTTCAGCCTCTCCTGTGAGACCAGTTTTAGATTTCCGTGCTTCACTTCGGGTTTACTGTATCCCTTGGACCTTCATATTGACGATGATACACAGAAATTGTATCGGTATTAAATACAAAAGGCAAAATGCCAATTTAAGTGCAGGTTGACTGTGTCTTCTTCCTGTATATGTTTACGCCCTTTCCTGTTAGACCAGTTTTAGTTTCCGAAGCATCACTTAAATTTTACTGTATCCCTTGGACCTTCTTATTGACAATGAAACACAGAAATTGTATCGGTACTAAATACAAGAATCACAATGCCGACTTAAGTACCAGATGACTGACTTTTCTTACTGTCTATGTTATGAGCCATTCCTGTGAGACCAGTTTTAGATTCTGATGCTTGACTTCAGGTTTTTCTGTACCCCTTTTACATTCATATTGACGATGAAACACAGAAATTGCATCGGAAATAAATTCAAAGGAACAATCCCGATTTCATTACAAGAAGACTGAGTCTTCTTCCTTAATATGAGTTCGGCCTTTCCTGTGAGACCAGTTTTAGATTCCGAAGCTTCACTTAAGGTTTACTGTATCCCTTGGACCTTCATATTGACGATGAAACATAGAAATTGCATCGGAATTAAATACAAAAGGCACAATCCCGATTTAAGTACTAGAAGACTGAGTCTTCTTCCTGAATATGTTTTGTGTCATTCCTTTGAGATCAGTTTTAGATTCCGATGCTTCACTTCAGGTTTACTGTATCCCTTGGACATTCATATTGACGATGAAACACAGAAATTGCATCGGAGTTAAATACAAAAGGGATAATGCCGATTTAGTTACAAGAAGTCTGAGGCTTCTTCCTGAATATGTTTTCAGCCTTTCCTGTGAGACCGGTTTTAGATTCAGATGCTTCACTTCAGGTTGACTGTATCCCTCGGACCTTCATATTTACGATGAAACAAAGATATTGAATCGGAATTCAATACAAAAGGCACAATGCCGACTTAAGTACAAGTGGACGGACGATTCCTATTGTCTAAGATTTGAGCCTTTCATGTGAGACCAGTTTTAGATTCCGATGCTTAACTTCAGGTTTACTGTATCCCTTGGACTTTCATAGTGACGATGAAATACAGAAATTGCTTCGGTATTAAATACAAAAGGCAAAATGCCAATTTATGTACAAGAGACTGATTCTTCATCCTGTATATGTCGTCACCCTTTCCTGTGAGACCAGTTTTAGATTCCGATGCTTCACTTGAGGTTTACTGTATCCCTTGGACTTCTAATTGACGATGAAACACAGAATTTGTATCGGTATTAATTACAAATGGCACAATGCCGACTTAAGTACAAGAGGACTGACTCTTCTTACTGTCTATGTTTTGAGCCTCTCCTGAGAGACCAGTTTTAGATTCCGATGCTTCACTTTAGGTTACTGTATCCCTTGGACCTTCATATTCACTATGAAATACAGAAATTGCATCGGTATTAAATACAAGAGGCACAATTCCGACCTAAGTACAAAGAGACTGACTCTTCTTACTGTCTATGATTTGAGCCATTCCGATGAGACCAGTTTTAGATTCCGATGCTTCACTTCATGTTTTTCTGTATCCCTTGGCCCCTCATATTGACGATGAAACACAGAAATGTCATCGGAAATAATTACGAAAGGCACAATGCAGATTTAATTACAAAAAGACTGTGTTTTCATCCTGCATATAATTTCAGCTTTTACTGTGATACCAGTTTCAGATTCCGATGCTTCACTTAAGGTTTACTGTATCCCTTGGACCTTCGTATTGACGATGAAACACAGAAATTGCAGCGGAAATAAATACAAAAGGCACAATCCCGATTTAAGTACAAGAACATTGAGTCTTCTTCCTGAATATGTGTTCAGCCTTTCCTGTGAGACTAGTTTTACATTCCGATGCTTCACTTAAGGTTCACTGCATCCCTTGGACCTTCATATTGACGATCAAACACAGAAATTGCATCGGAGTTAAATACAAAAGGCACAATGCCGACTTACGTCCAAGAAGACTGACTCTTCTTAATGTCAATGTTTTCAGCCTTTCCTGTGAGACTAGTTTTTGATTCCGATGCTTCACTTCAGGTGTACTGTATCCCTTGGACCTTCATTATGACGATGAAACACAGAAACTTCATCGGCATTAAATACAAAAAGCACAATACCGATTTAAGTACAAGAAAACTGACTCTTCTTACTGTAAATGTTTTGAGGCATTGCTATGAGACTAGTTTTAGATTCCGATGCTTAACTTCAGGTTTTTCTGTATCCCTTGGACCTTCATATTGACGACGAAACACAGAAATTGCGTCGGAAATAAATACAAAAGGGATAATGCCGATTTAGTTGCAAGAATACTAAGTCTTCTTCCTGAATATGCTTTCAGCCTTTCCTGTGAGACTAATTTTAGATTCCGATGCTTCACTTCAGGTTTACTGCATCCCTTGGACCTTCATATTGACGCTGAAACACAGAAATTGCATCGGAAATCAATACAAAATGCACAATTCCGATTTAATTACAAGAAGACTGAGTCTTCTTCCTGAATATGTTTTCAGCCGCTCCTGTGAGACCAGTTTTAGATTCCGATGCTTCACTTCAGGTTTACTGTATCCCATGGACCTTCATATTGACGATGAAACACAGAAATTGCATCGGAATTAAATACAAAAGGGACAATGCCGACTTAAGTACAAGAAGACCGACGCTTCTTATTGTCTATGATTTGAGCCTTTCCTGTGAGACCAGTTTTAGATTCCGATGCTCAACTTCAGGTTTTTCTGTATCCCTTGCACCTTCATATTGACGATGAAACACAGAAATTCCATCGGAAATAAATACAATAGGAATAATGCCGATTTAATTACAAGAAGACTGAGTCTTATTCCTGAATATGTTTTCAGACTTTCCTGTGAGACCAGTTTTAGATTCCGATGCTTCACTTAAGGTTTCCTGTATCCCTTGGACCTTCAAATTGATGATGAAACACAGAAATTGCATCGGAATTAATACAAAAGGCACAATCCCGATTTAAGTACTAGAAGACTGAGTCTTCTTCCTGAATTTGTTTAGTGTCATTCCTGTGAGATCAGTCTTAGATTCCGACGCTTCACTTCAGGTTTACTGTTTCCCTTGGACCTTCATATTGACGATGAAACACAGAAATTGCATCGGAAGTAAATAAAAAAGGCACAATGCCGCTTTTATTGCAAGAAGACTTAGTCTTCTTCCTGAATATGTTTGCAGCCTTTCCTGTGAGACCAGTTTTAGATTCCGATACCTCACTTAAGGTTTCCTGTATCCCTTGGACCTTCATATTGACGATGAAACACAGAAATTGCATCGGAATTGAATACAAAAGTCACAATCCCGATGTAAGTACTAGAAGACTGAGTCTTCTTCCTAAATATGTTTAGAGTCATTCCTGTGAGACCAGTCTTAGATTCCGATGCTTCACTTCAGGTTTACTGTATATATTGGACCTTCATATTGACGATGAAACACAGAAATTGCATCGGAATTAAATACAAAAGGCACGATGCCGGCATAAGTACAAGAAGACTGACTCTTCTTATTGAATATCCCTTCAGCCTTTCCTGTGAGACCGGTTGCCGATTCCAATGTTTCACCTCAGTTTTACTCTATCCCTTGGACCTTGATATTGACGATGAAACACAGTGATTGCATCGGAATTAAATACAAAAGGCACAATGTCACCTTAAGTACAAGAAGACTGACTCTTCTTACTGTCTATGATTTGAGCCTTCTTGTGTGACCAGTTTTAGATTCCGATGCATCACTTCAGGTTTTCCTGAATCCCTTGGACCTTCATATTGACGATGAAACACAGAAATTGCATCGGAAATAAATACAAATGGCGCAACGCCGTTTTAATTACAAGAAGACTGATTCTTCTTCCTGAAAATGTTTTCAGCCTTTCCGTTGAGACCAGATTCAGATTCCGATGCTTCACTTAAGGTTTACTGTATCCCTTGGACCCTCATATTGACGATGAAACACAAAAATTGCATCGGAAATAAATACAAAGGGCACAATGCCGTTTTAATTACAAGAAGACTGATTCTTCTTCCTGAACATGATTTGAGTCGCTCCTGCGAGACCAGTTTTAGATACCGATGCTTCACTTCATGTTTACTGTATCCCTTGGACCTTCATATTGGCGAAGAAAAACAGAAATTGCATCGGAATTAAATACAAAAGGCACAATGACGATTTAAGTACAAGAAGAGTGACTCTTCTTACTGTCTATGCTCTGAGCCATTCCTGTGAGACCACTTTTGGATTCCAATGCTTCACTTAAGGTTTACTGTATCCCTTGGACCTTCATATTGACGATGAAACAATGAAATTGCATCGGAATTAAATACAAAAGGCAAAATGGAGACTTAAGTACAAGAAGACGGACTATTCTTATTGTCTATGATTTGAGCCTTTCCTGTGAGACCAGTTTTAGATTCCGATGCTTCATTTCGGGTTTTCCTGCATCCCTTGGTCATTCATATTGACGATGAAACAGAGATATTGCATCGGAATTAAATACAAAACTCACAATCCCAATTTAAGTACCAGAAGACGAACTCTTCTTATTGTCTATGATTTGTGCCTTTCCTGTGAGACCAGTTTTAGATTCCGATGCTTCACTTCAGGTGTACTGTATCTCTTGGACCTTCATATTGACGATGAAACACAGAAATTTCATCGGAATTAAATACAAAAAGCACAATGCCGATTTAAGTACAAGAAGACGGACTCTTCTTATTGCTTATGATTTGAGCCTTTCCTGTGAGACCAGTTTTAGATTCCGATGCTTCAGTTCAGGTTTTTCTGTCCCCCTTGGACAAAAGGGACTATGCCGACATACGTCCAAGAAGACTGACTCTTCTTAATATCTATGTTTTCAGCCTTTCCTGTGAGACCAGTTTTAGATTCCGATGCTTCACTCCAGGTGTACTGTATCCCTTGGAGCTTCATATTGGCGATAAAACACAGAAATTGCGACGGAATTTACTACAAAAGGAACAATGCCGATTTAATTACAAGAAGACTGAGTCTTCTTCCTGAATAAGTTTTCAGCCTTTCCTGTGAGACCAGTTTTAGATTCCGATGCTTCATTTCAGGGATTACTGAATCTCTTGGACATTCATATCGACGATGAAACACAGAAATTGCATCGGAATTAAATACAAAAGGCACAATGCCGACTTAAGTTCAAGGAGACTGACTCTACTTACTGTCCATGTTTTGAGCTATTCCTGTGAAACCACTTATAGATTCCAATGCTTCACTTCAGGTTTACTGTATCCTTTGGACCTTCATATTGACGATGAAACACAGAAATTTCATCGGAATTAAATACAAAAAGGAAATGCCGATTTAAATACAGAAAGACTGACTCTTCTTACTGTCTATGTTATGAGCCATTCCTGTGAGACCAGTTTTAGATTCTGATGCTTCACTTCAGGTTTTTCTGTACCCCTTGGACATTCATATTGACGATGAAACACAGAAATTGCATCGGAAATAAATTCAAAAGGAACAATCCCGATTTAATTACAAGAAGACTGAGTCTTCTTCCTTAATATGAGTTCGGCCTTTCCTGTGAGACCAGTTTTAGATTCCGAAGCTTCACTTAAGGTTTACTGTATCCCTTGGACCTTCATATTGACGATGAAACATAGAAATTGCATCGGAATTAAATACAAAAGGCACAATCCCGATTTAAGTACTAGAAGACTGAGTCTTCTTCCTGAATATGTTTTGTGTCATTCCTTTGAGATCAGTTTTAGATTCCGATGCTTCACTTCAGGTTTACTGTATCCCTTGGACATTCATATTGACGATGAAACACAGAAATTACATCGGAGTTAAATACAAAAGGGATAATGCCGATTTAGTTACAAGAAGTCTGAGTCTTCTTCCTGAATATGTTTTCAGCCTTTCCTGTGAGACCGGTTTTAGATTCAGATGCTTCACTTCAGGTTTACTGTATCCCTCAGATCTTCATATTTACGATGAAACAAAGATATTGAATCGGAATTCAATACAAAAGGCACAATGCCGACTTAAGTACAAGTGGACGGACGATTCCTATTGTCTATGATTTGAGCCTTTCATGTGAGACCAGTTTTAGATTCCGATGCTTAACTTCAGGTTTTTGTGTATCCCTTGCACTTTCATATTGCCGATAAAACACAGAAATTCCATCGGAAATAAATACATATGGGGTAATGCCGATTTAATTACAAGAAGACTGAGGCTTCTTCCTGAGTATGTTTTGAGCCTTTCCTGTGAGACCAGTATTAGATTCTGATGCTTCACTTAAGGTTTCCTGTATCCCTTGGACCTCAATATTGACGATGAAACATAGAAATTGCATCGGAATTAAATACAAAAGGCACAATCCCGAGTTAAGTACTAGAAGACTGAGTCTTCTTCCTGAATATGTTTTGTGTCATTCCTGTGAGATCAGTTTTAGATTCCGATGCTTCACTTCAGATTTACTGTTTCCCTTGGACCTTCATATTGACGATGAACGACAGAAATTGCAACGGGATTAAATACAAAAGGCACAATGAAGATTTAATTGCAAGAAGACTGAGTCTTCTTCCTGAATTTGTTTGCAGCCTTTCCTGTGAGACCCATTTTAGATGCCGATGCCTCACTTAAGGTTACCTGTTTCCCTTGGACTTTCATATTGACGATGATACACAGAAATAGCATCGGAATTAAATACAAAAGTCACAATCCCGATGTAAGTACTAGAAGACTGAGTCTTCTTCCTGAATATGTTTGGAGTCATTCCTGTGAGACCAGTTTTAGATTACGATGCTTCACATCAGGTTTACTGTATACCTTGGACCGTCATATTGACGATGAAACACAGAAATTGCATCGGAATTAAATACAAAAGGCACGATGCCGGCTTAAGTACATGATGACTGAATCTTCTTCCTGTATATGTTTTGAGCCTTTACTGTGAGACCAGTTTTAGATTCCCAAGCTCCACTTCAGGTTTACTGTGTACCTCGGACCTTCGTACTGACGACAAAACACAGAAATTGCATCGGAATTAAAAACAAAAGGCACAATGCCTACTTATGTACAAGAAGACTGACTCTTCTTATTGAATATTCATTCAGCCTTTCAGGTGAGACCGGTTGTACATTCTAATGATTCACCTCAGTTTTACTGTATTTCTTGTACCTTCATATTGACGATGAAACACAGAGATTGCATCGGAATTAAATACAAAAGGCACAATGTCAACTTGAGTATTAGAAGACTGACTCTTCTTACTGTCTGTGATTTGGGCCTTCGTATGAGACCAGTTTTAGATTCCGTTGCATCACTTCAGGTTTTTCTGTATCCCTTAGACCTTCATATTGACGATGAAACACAGAAATTGCGTCGTAAATAAATACAAATGGCGCAATGCCGTTTTAATTACAAGAAGACTGAGTCTTCTTCCTGAACATGATTTGAGCCGCTCCTGCGAGACCAGTTTTAGATACCGATGCCTCACTTCATGTTAACTGTATCCCTTGGACCTTCATATTGGCGAAGAAAAACAGAAATTGCATCGGAATTAAATACAAAAGGCACAATGACGATATAAGTACAAGAAGAGTGACTCTTCTTACTGTCTATGCTTTGAGCCATTCCTGTGAGACCACTTTTGGATTCCGATGCTTCACTTAAGGTTTACTGTATCCCTTGGACCTTCAAATTGACGATGAAACACAGAAATTGCATCGGAATTAAATAAAAAGGCAAAATGCAGACTTAAGTACAAGAAGACGAACTCATCTTATTGACCATGATTGGGGCCTTTCCTGTGACCAGTTTTGGATTCCGATGCTACACTTCAGGTTTACTGTATCCCTTGGACCTTCATATTGACGATGAAACACAGAAATTGCATCTGAAATAAATAAAAAAAGCACAATGCCGACTTAAGTACAACAAGACAGAACTCTATATGTTTTGAGCCTTTCCTGTGAGACCAGTTTTAGATTCCGATGCTTCACTTCAGGTTTACTGTATCCCTTGGACCTTCATATTGATGATGAAACATAGAAATTGCATCGGAATTAAATACAAAAGGCACAAAGCCGACTTATGTACAAGAAGACGGACTCTTCTTATTGCCTATGATTTGAGCCTTTCCTGTGAGACCAGTTTTAGATTCCGATGCTTCATTTCAGGTTTTCCTGCATCCCTTGGTCATTCATATTGACGATGAAACGGAGATATTGCATCGGAATTAAATATAAAACTCACAATCCCAATTTAAGTACCAGAAGACGGACTCTTCTTATTGTCTATGATTTGTGCTTTTCCTGTGAGACCAGTTTTAGATTCCGATGCTTCACTTCAGGTGTACTGTATCCCTTGGATCTTCATATTGACGATGAAACACAGAAATTTCATCGGAATTAAATACAAAAAGCACAATGCCGATTTAAGTACAAGAAGACGGACTCTTCTTATTGCCTATGATTTGAGCCTTTCCTGTGAGACCAGTTTTAGATTTCGATGCTTCACTTCAGGTTTTTCTGTCCCTCTTGGACATTCATATTGACGATGAAACACAGAAATTGCATCGGAAATAAATTCAAAAGGAACAATCCTGATTTAATTACATGAAGACTGAGTCTTCTTCCTGAATATGTGTTCAGCCTTTCCTGTGAGACCAGTTTTAGAATCCGATGCATCACTTAAGGTTTACTGCATTCCTTGGACCTTCATATTGACGATCAAACTCAGAAATTGCATCGGAGTTAAATACAAAAGGCACAATGCCGACTTACGTCCAAGAAGACTGACTCTTCTTAATATCTATGTTTTCAGCCTTTCCTGTGAGACCAGTTTTAGATTCCGATGCTTCACTTCAGGTGTACTGTATCCCTTGGAGCTTCATATTGGCGATAAAACACAGAAATTGCGACGGAATTTACAACAAAAGGAACAATGCCGATTTAATTACAGGAAGACTGAGTCTTCTTCCTGAATAAGTTTTCAGCCTTTCCTGTGAGACCAGTTTTAGATTCCGATGCTTCACTTCACGGATTACTGTATCTCTTGGACCTTCATATCGACGATGAAACACAGAAATTGCATCGGAATTAAATACAAAAGGCACAATGTCAACTTAAGTTCAAGGAGACTAACTCTACTTACTGTCCATGTTTTGAGCTATTCCTGTGAAACCACTTATAGATTCCAATGCTTCACTTCAGGTTTACTGTATCCCTTGGACCTTCATATTGACGATGAAACACAGAAATTTCATCGGAATTAAATACAAAAAGGAAATGCCGATTTAAATACAGGAAGACTGACTCTTCTTACTGTCTATGTTATGAGCCATTCCTGTGAGACCAGTTTTAGATTCCGATGCTTCACTTCAGGTTTTTCTGTACCCCTTGGACATTCATATTGACGATGAAACACAGAAATTTCATCGGAAATAAATTCAAAAGGAACAATCCCGATTTAATTACAAGAAGGCTGAGTCTTCTTCCTTAATATGAGTTCGGCCTTTCCTGTGAGACCAGTTTTAGATTCCGAAGCTTCACTTAAGGTTTACTGTATCCCTTGGACCTTCATATTGACGATGAAACATAGAAATTGCATCGGAATCAAATACAAAAGGCACAATACCGATTTAAGTACTAGAAGACTGAGTCTTCTTCCTGAATATGTTTTGTGTCATTCCTGTGAGATCAGTTTTAGATTCCGATGCTTCACTTCAGATTTACTGTTTCCCTTGGACCTTCATATTGACGATGAACCACAGAAATTGCAACGGGATTAAATACAAAAGGCACAATGAAGATTTAATTGCAAGAAGACTGAGTCTTCTTCCTGAATTTGTTTGCAGCCTTTCCTGTGAGACCCATTTTAGATGCCGATGCCTCACTTAAGGTTACCTGTATCCCTTGCACTTTCATATTGACGATGATACACAGAAATAGCATCGGAATTAAATACAAAAGTCACAATCCCGATGTAAGTACTAGAAGACTGAGTCTTCTTCCTGAATATGTTTGGAGTCATTTCTGTGAGACCAGTTTTAGATTCCGATGCTTCACTTCAGGTTTACTGTATACCTTGGACCGTCATATTGACAATGAAACACAGAAATTGCATCGGAATTAAATACAAAAGGCACGATGCCGGCTTAAGTACATGAAGACTGAATCTTCTTCCTGTATATGTTTTGAGCCTTTACTGTGAGACCAGTTTTAGATTCCCAAGCTCCACTTCAGGTTTACTGTGTACCTCAGTCCTTCGTACTGACGACAAAACACAGAAATTGCATCGGAATTAAATACAAAAGGCACAATGCCTATTTATGTACAAGAAGACTGACTCTTCTTATTGAATATTCATTCAGCCTTTCAGGTGAGACCGGTTGTAGATTCTAATGATTCACCTCAGTTTTAATGTAATCCTTGTACCTTCATATTGACGATGAAACACAGAGATTGCATCGGAATTAAATACAAAAGGCACAATGTCAACTTAATTACTAGAAGACTGACTCTTCTTACTGTCTGTGATTTGGGCCTTCGTATGAGACCAGTTTTAGATTCCGTTGCATCACTTCAGGTTTTTCTGTACCCGTTGGACCTTCATATTGACGATGAAACACAGAAATTGCATCGTAAATAAATACAAATGGCGCAATGCCGTTTTAATTACACGATGACTGATTCTTCTTCCTGAATATGTTTTCAGCTTTTCCGTTGAGACCAGATTCAGATTCCGATGCTTCACTTAAGGTTTACTGTATCCCTTGGACCTTCATATTGACGATGAAACACAGAAATTGGTTCGGAATTAAATACAAAAGGAAAATGCAGACTTAAGTACAAGAAGACGGACTCATCTTATTGTCCATGATTTGAGCCTTTCCTGTGGACCAGTTTTAGATTCCGATGCTTCATTTCAGGTTTTTCTGTATCCCTTGGTCATTCATATTGACGATGAAACAGAGAAATTGCATCGGAAATAGATACAAAAGGCACAATGCCGATTTAATTACAGGAAGACTGAGTCTTCTTCCTTAATATGTTTTCAGCCTTTCCTGTGAGACCATTTTTAGATTCCGGTGCTTCACTTAAGATTTACTGTATCCCTTGGTCGATCATATTGACGATGAAACACAGAAATTGCATCGCAATAAATTTCAAAAGGCACAATTCCGATTTAAGTACAAGGGGACTGAGTCTCCTTCCTGATTATGTTTTGAGCCTTTCCTGTGAGACCAGTTTTAGATTCCGATGCTTCACTTCAGGTTTAATGTATCCCTTGCACCTTCATATTGACGATGAAAGACAGATATTGCACCGGAATTACATACAAAATGCACAATGCCGACTTAAGTACAAGAAAACGCACTCTTCATATTGTCTATGATTTGAGCCTTTCCTGTGAGACCAGTTTTAGATTTCGATGCTTCACTTCACGTTTTTCTGTATCCCTTGGACCATCACATTGACGATGAAAAACATAAATTGCATTGGAAATAAAGACAAAAGGCACAATGCCGATTTAATTACAAGGAGACTGGGTCTCCTTCCTGAATATGTTTTCAGCCTTTCCTGTGAGACCAGTTTTAGATTCCGATGCTTCACTTCAGCTATACTGTATGCCATGGACCTTCATCTTGACGATCAAAAACAGAAATTGCACCGGAGTTAAATACAACAGGCACAATGCCGACTTAAGTACTAGTAGACTGACTGTTCTTAATGTCTATATATTCAGCCTTTCCTGTGAGACCAGTTTTAGATTCCGATGTTTCACTTCAGGTGTACTGCATCCCTTGGACCTTCATATTGATGGTGAAACACAGAAATTTCATCGGAATTAAATATGAAATGCATAATGCCGATTTAAGTACAAGAAGACTTACTCTTCTTAATGTCCATGTTTTGAGCCATTCCTATGAGGCTAGTTTTAGATTCCGATGCTTAACTTCAGGTTTTTCTGTATCCCTTGGACCTTCATTTTGATAACGAAACACAGAAATTGCGTCGAAAATAAATACAAAAGGGATAATGCCGATTTAATTACAAGAATACTGAGTCTTCTTCCTGAATATGCTTTCAGCCTCTCCTGTGAGACCAGTTATAGATTCCGATGCTTCACTTCATTTTTACTGTATCTCTTGGTCCGTCATATTGACGATGAAACACAGATATTGCATCGGACTTAAATACCGAAGGCACAATGCCGATTTACGTACTAGACGACTGACTCTACTTACTGTCCATGATTTGAGCGATTCCTGTGAGACCACTTTTAGATTCCGATGCTTCACCTCAAGCTTACTGTATCACTTGGACTTTCATATTGACGATGATACACAGAAATTGCGTCGGAAATAAATACAAAAGGCACAATGCCGACTTAAGTACAAGGAGACGGACGCTTCTTATTGTCTATGATTTGAGCCTTTCCTGTGAGACCAGTTTCAGATTCCGATGCTTAACTTCAGGTTTTTCTGTATCCCTTGGACCTTCATATTGTCGATGAAACACAGAAATTGCATTGGAAATAAATACAAAAGGGATAATGCTGATTTAATTACAAGAAGAATAAGTCTTCTTCCTGAATATGTTTTCAGCCTTTCCTGTGAGACCAGTTTTAGATTTCGATGCTTCACTTCAGGTTTACTGTATCCCTTGGACGTTCATATTGACGATGAAACACAGAAACTGCATCGGAAATAAATACAAAAGGGATAATGCCGATTTAATTACAAGAATACTGAGTCTTCTTCCTGAATATGCTAACAGCCTGTCCTGTGAGACCAGTTATAGATTCCGGTGCTTCACTTCATTTTTACTGTATCTCTTGGTCCTTCATATTGACGATGAAACACAGAAATTGCATCGGAATTAAATACAAAAGGCACAATACAGATTTAAATACAAGAAGACTGACTCTTCTTACTGAATATGTGTTCAGCCTTTCCTGTGAGACCAGTTTTAGATTCCGATGCTTTACTTCGGGTTTACTGTATCCCTTGGACCTTCATATTGACGATGAAACACAGAAATTGCAACGGAAATATATACGAAAGGCACAATGCCGATTTACGTACAAGAAGACTGACTCTACTTACTGTCCATGTTTTGAGCTATTCCCGTGAGACCACTCTTAGATTCCGATGCTTCACCTCAAGTTTACTGTATTCCTTGGACCCTCTTATTGACGATGAAACACAGAAATTGCATCGGAATTAAATACAAAAGGCACAATACCCATTTAAGTACAAGAAGACTGACTCTTCTTACTGAATATGTGTTCAGCCTTTCCTGTGAGACCAGTTTTAGATTCCGATGCTTTCCTTCGGGTTTACTGTATCCCTTGGACCTTCATATTGACGATGAAACACAGAAATTGCATCGGATTTAAATACAAAAGTGATAATCCCGATTTAATTACAAGAAGACTGACTCTTCTTACGGTCTATGATTTGAGCCTTCGTGTGAGACCAGTATTAGATTCCGATGCATCACTTCAGATTTTTGTGTATCCCTTGGACCTTCATATTGACGATGAAACACAGAAATTACATCGGAAATAAATACAAGAGGGATAATGCTGATTTAATTACAAGAAGACTGAGTCTTCTTCCTAAATATGTTTTCAGCCTTTCCTGTGAGACCACTTTTAGATTTAGATGCTTCACTTCAGGTTTACTGTTTCCCTTGGACCTTCATATTGACGCTGAAACATAGATATTGCATGGAATTACATACAAAAGGCACAATGCCGATTTCATTGCAAGAAGGCTGAGTCATCTTCCTGAATATGTTTGCAGCCTTTTCTGTGAGACACTTTTAGATTCCGAAGCCTCACTTAAGGTTTCCTGTATCCCTTAGACCTTCATATTGAAGATGAGACGCAGAACTTGCATTGGAATTAAATACAAAAGTCACAATCCCGATGTAAGTACTAGAAGACTGAGTCTTCTTCCTGAATATGTTTAGAGTCATTCCTGTGAGACCAGTTTTAGATTCCGATGCTTCACTTCAGGTTTACTGTATCCCTTGGACCTTCATATTGACGATGAAACACAGAAATTACATCGGCAATAAATACAAATGGCGCAATGCCGTTTTAATTACAGGAAGACTGATTCTTCTTCCTGAATATGTTTTCAGCCTATCCGTTGAGATCAGATTCAGATTCCGATGCTTCACTTAAGGTTTACTGTATCCCTGGACCCTCATATTGACGATGAAACACAGAAATTGCATCGGAATTAAATACAAAAGTCACAATCTCGATTAAAGTACAAGAAGAGTGATTCTTCCTCCTGAATATGCTTTGAGCCTTTCCTGTGACACCAGTATTAGATTTCGATGCTTCGCTTCTGGTTTACTGTATCCCTTGCACCTTCATATTGACGATGAAAGACAGATATTGCATCGGAATTACATACAAAAGGCACAATGCCGACTTAGGTACAAGAAAACGCACCCTCCCTCATTGCCTATGATTTGAGCCTTTCTTGTGAGACCAGTTTTAGATTTTGATGCTTCACTTCACGTTTTTCTGTATCCCTTTGTCCCTCATATTGGCGATGAAACACAGAAATTGCATCGGAAGTAAAGACGAAAGTCACAATGCCGATTTAATTACAAGGAGACTGGGTCTCCTTCTCGAATATGTTTTCAGCCTTTCCTGTGAGACCAGTTTTAGTATCCGATGCTTCACTTCAGCTCTACTGTATGCCATGGACCTTCATATTGACAGTCAAAAACAGAAATTGCACCGGAGTTAAATACAAGAGGCACAATGCCGACTTAAGTACAAGTATACTGACTGTTCTTAATGTCTATGTATTCAGCCTTTCCTGTGAGACCAGTTTTAGATTCCGATGTTTCACTTCAGGTGTACTGTATCCCTTGGACCTTCATATTGACGATGAAACACAGAAATTGCATCGGAATTAAATACAAAAGGCACAATGTCAACTTAATTACTAGAAGACTGACTCTTCTTACTGTCTGTGATTTGGGCCTTCGTATGAGACCAGTTTTAGATTCCGTTGCATCACTTCATTTTTTTCTGTACCCGTTGGACCTTCATATTGACGATGAAACACAGAAATTGCATCGTAAATAAATACAAATGGCGCAATGCCGTTTTAATTACACGATGACTGATTCTTCTTCCTGAATATGTTTTCAGCTTTTCCGTTGAGACCAGATTCAGATTCCGATGCTTCACTTAAGGTTTACTGTATCCCTTGGACCTTCATATTGACGATGAAACACAGAAATTGGTTCGGAATTAAATACAAAAGGAAAATGCAGACTTAAGTACAAGAAGACGGACTCATCTTATTGTCCATGATTTGAGCCTTTCCTGTGGACCAGTTTTAGATTCCGATGCTTCATTTCAGGTTTTTCTGTATCCCTTGGTCATTCATATTGACGATGAAACAGAGAAATTGCATCGGAAATAGATACAAAAGGCACAATGCCGATTTAATTACAGGAAGACTGAGTCTTCTTCCTTAATATGTTTTCAGCCTTTCCTGTGAGACCATTTTTAGATTCCGGTGCTTCACTTAAGATTTACTGTATCCCTTGGTCGATCATATTGACGATGAAACACAGAAATTGCATCGCAATAAATTTCAAAAGGCACAATTCCGATTTAAGTACAAGGGGACTGAGTCTCCTTCCTGATTATGTTTTGAGCCTTTCCTGTGAGACCAGTTTTAGATTCCGATGCTTCACTTCAGGTTTAATGTATCCCTTGCACCTTCATATTGACGATGAAAGACAGATATTGCACCGGAATTACATACAAAATGCACAATGCCGACTTAAGTACAAGAAAACGCACTCTTCATATTGTCTATGATTTGAGCCTTTCCTGTGAGACCAGTTTTAGATTTCGATGCTTCACTTCACGTTTTTCTGTATCCCTTGGACCATCACATTGACGATGAAAAACATAAATTGCATTGGAAATAAAGACAAAAGGCACAATGCCGATTTAATTACAAGGAGACTGGGTCTCCTTCCTGAATATGTTTTCAGCCTTTCCTGTGAGACCAGTTTTAGATTCCGATGCTTCACTTCAGCTATACTGTATGCCATGGACCTTCATCTTGACGATCAAAAACAGAAATTGCACCGGAGTTAAATACAACAGGCACAATGCCGACTTAAGTACTAGTAGACTGACTGTTCTTAATGTCTATATATTCAGCCTTTCCTGTGAGACCAGTTTTAGATTCCGATGTTTCACTTCAGGTGTACTGCATCCCTTGGACCTTCATATTGATGGTGAAACACAGAAATTTCATCGGAATTAAATATGAAATGCATAATGCCGATTTAAGTACAAGAAGACTTACTCTTCTTAATGTCCATGTTTGAGCCATTCCTATGAGGCTAGTTTTAGATTCCGATGCTTAACTTCAGGTTTTTCTGTATCCCTTGGACCTTCATTTTGATAACGAAACACAGAAATTGCGTAGAAAATAAATACAAAAGGGATAATGCCGATTTAATTACAAGAATACTGAGTCTTCTTCCTGAATATGCTTTCAGCCTCTCCTGTGAGACCAGTTATAGATTCCGATGCTTCACTTCATTTTTACTGTATCTCTTGGTCCGTCATATTGACGATGAAACACAGATATTGCATCGGACTTAAATACCGAAGGCACAATGCCGATTTACGTACTAGACGACTGACTCTACTTACTGTCCATGATTTGAGCGATTCCTGTGAGACCACTTTTAGATTCCGATGCTTCACCTCAAGCTTACTGTATCACTTGGACTTTCATATTGACGATGATACACAGAAATTGCGTCGGAAATAAATACAAAAGGCACAATGCCGACTTAAGTACAAGGAGACGGACGCTTCTTATTGTCTATGATTTGAGCCTTTCCTGTGAGACCAGTTTCAGATTCCGATGCTTAACTTCAGGTTTTTCTGTATCCCTTGGACCTTCATATTGTCGATGAAACACAGAAATTGCATTGGAAATAAATACAAAAGGGATAATGCTGATTTAATTACAAGAAGAATAAGTCTTCTTCCTGAATATGTTTTCAGCCTTTCCTGTGAGACCAGTTTTAGATTTCGATGCTTCACTTCAGGTTTACTGTATCCCTTGGACGTTCATATTGACGATGAAACACAGAAACTGCATCGGAAATAAATACAAAAGGGATAATGCCGATTTAATTACAAGAATACTGAGTCTTCTTCCTGAATATGCTAACAGCCTGTCCTGTGAGACCAGTTATAGATTCCGGTGCTTCACTTCATTTTTACTGTATCTCTTGGTCCTTCATATTGACGATGAAACACAGAAATTGCATCGGAATTAAATACAAAAGGCACAATACAGATTTAAATACAAGAAGACTGACTCTTCTTACTGAATATGTGTTCAGCCTTTCCTGTGAGACCAGTTTTAGATTCCGATGCTTTACTTCGGGTTTACTGTATCCCTTGGACCTTCATATTGACGATGAAACACAGAAATTGCAACGGAAATATATACGAAAGGCACAATGCCGATTTACGTACAAGAAGACTGACTCTACTTACTGTCCATGTTTTGAGCTATTCCCGTGAGACCACTCTTAGATTCCGATGCTTCACCTCAAGTTTACTGTATTCCTTGGACCCTCTTATTGACGATGAAACACAGAAATTGCATCGGAATTAAATACAAAAGGCACAATACCCATTTAAGTACAAGAAGACTGACTCTTCTTACTGAATATGTGTTCAGCCTTTCCTGTGAGACCAGTTTTAGATTCCGATGCTTTCCTTCGGGTTTACTGTATCCCTTGGACCCTCTTATTGACGATGAAACACAGAAATTGCATCGGAATTAAATACAAAAGGCACAATACCCATTTAATTACAAGAAGACTGACTCTTCTTACGGTCTATGATTTGAGCCTTCGTGTGAGACCAGTATTAGATTCCGATGCATCACTTCAGATTTTTGTGTATCCCTTGGACCTTCATATTGACGATGAAACACAGAAATTACATCGGAAATAAATACAAGAGGGATAATGCTGATTTAATTACAAGAAGACTGAGTCTTCTTCCTAAATATGTTTTCAGCCTTTCCTGTGAGACCACTTTTAGATTTAGATGCTTCACTTCAGGTTTACTGTTTCCCTTGGACCTTCATATTGACGCTGAAACATAGATATTGCATGGAATTACATACAAAAGGCACAATGCCGATTTCATTGCAAGAAGGCTGAGTCATCTTCCTGAATATGTTTGCAGCCTTTTCTGTGAGACACTTTTAGATTCCGAAGCCTCACTTAAGGTTTCCTGTATCCCTTAGACCTTCATATTGAAGATGAGACGCAGAACTTGCATTGGAATTAAATACAAAAGTCACAATCCCGATGTAAGTACTAGAAGACTGAGTCTTCTTCCTGAATATGTTTAGAGTCATTCCTGTGAGACCAGTTTTAGATTCCGATGCTTCACTTCAGGTTTACTGTATCCCTTGGACCTTCATATTGACGATGAAACACAGAAATTACATCGGCAATAAATACAAATGGCGCAATGCCGTTTTAATTACAGGAAGACTGATTCTTCTTCCTGAATATGTTTTCAGCCTATCCGTTGAGATCAGATTCAGATTCCGATGCTTCACTTAAGGTTTACTGTATCCCTGGACCCTCATATTGACGATGAAACACAGAAATTGCATCGGAATTAAATACAAAAGTCACAATCTCGATTAAAGTACAAGAAGAGTGATTCTTCCTCCTGAATATGCTTTGAGCCTTTCCTGTGACACCAGTATTAGATTTCGATGCTTCGCTTCTGGTTTACTGTATCCCTTGCACCTTCATATTGACGATGAAAGACAGATATTGCATCGGAATTACATACAAAAGGCACAATGCCGACTTAGGTACAAGAAAACGCACCCTCCCTCATTGCCTATGATTTGAGCCTTTCTTGTGAGACCAGTTTTAGATTTTGATGCTTCACTTCACGTTTTTCTGTATCCCTTTGTCCCTCATATTGGCGATGAAACACAGAAATTGCATCGGAAGTAAAGACGAAAGTCACAATGCCGATTTAATTACAAGGAGACTGGGTCTCCTTCTCGAATATGTTTTCAGCCTTTCCTGTGAGACCAGTTTTAGTATCCGATGCTTCACTTCAGCTCTACTGTATGCCATGGACCTTCATATTGACAGTCAAAAACAGAAATTGCACCGGAGTTAAATACAAGAGGCACAATGCCGACTTAAGTACAAGTATACTGACTGTTCTTAATGTCTATGTATTCAGCCTTTCCTGTGAGACCAGTTTTAGATTCCGATGTTTCACTTCAGGTGTACTGTATCCCTTGGACCTTCATATTGACGATGAAACACAGAAATTGCATCGGAATTAAATACAAAAAGCACAATGCCGATTTAAGTACAAGAAGACTGACTCTTCTTACTGTCCATGTTTTGAACCATTCCTATGTGGCTAGTTTTAGATTCCGATGCTTAACTTCAGGTTTTTCTGTATCCCTTGGACCTTCATTTTGACGACGAAACACAGAAATTGCGTCGGAAATAATTACAAAAGGGATAATGCCGATTTAATTACAAGAATACTGAGTCTTCTTCCTGAATATGCTTTCAGCCTTTCCTGTAAGACCAGTTTTAGATTCGGATGCTTCACTTCATTTTTACTGTATCTCTTGGACCTTCATATTGACGATGAAACACAGACATTGCATCGGAATTATATACAAAAGGCACAATGCCGATTTCAGTACAAGAAGACTGACTCTACTTACTGTCCATGTTTTGAGCCATTCCTGTGAGACCACTTTTAAATTCCAATGAATCACTTCAAGTTTACTGTATCCCTTGGACCTTCATATTGACGATGAAACACAGATATTGCATCGGAATTAAATACAAAAGGCACAATCCCAATTTAAGTACAAGATGACTGACTCTTCTTACTGAATATGTGTTCAGCATTTCCTGTGAGACCAGTTTTAGATTCCGATGCTTCACTTCAGCTATACTGTATGCCATGGACCTTCATATTGACGATCAAAAACAGAAATTGCATCGGAATTAAATACAAAAGAAATAATGCCGATTTAATTACAAGAAGACTGAGTCTTCTTCCTGAATTTGTTTTCAGCCTTTCCTGTGAGACCAGTTTTAGATTTCGATGCTTCACTTCAGGTTTACTGTATCCCTTCGACCTTCATATTGACGATGAAACACAGAAATTGCATCGGAAATAAATACAAAAGGCACAATGCCGATTTAATTATAAGAAGACTGAGTCTTCCTCCTGAATATGTTTTCAGCTTTTCCTGTGAGACCAGTTTTAGATTCCGATGCTTCACTTGAGGTTTCCTGTATCCCTTGGACCTTCATATTGACAATGAATCACAGAAATTCCATGGGAATTTAATACAAAAGGCACGATCCCGATTTAAGTTCTAGAAGACTGAGTCTTCTTATTGAATATGTTTTGTGTCATTCCTGTGAGATCAGTTTTAGATTCCGATGCTTCACTTCAGGTTTACTGTATCCCTTGGACATTCATATTGATGATGAAACACAGAAATTACATCGCAATTAAATACAAAGAGCACAATCTCGATTTAAGTACAAGAAGACTGAGTCTTCTCCTGAACATGTTTTGAGCCTCTCCTGTGAGACCAATTTTAGATTCCGATGCTTCACTTCATGTCTAATGTATCTCTTGACCTTCATATTGACGATGAAACACAGAAATTGCATCGGAATTAAATACAAGAGGATCAATGTCGATTTAAGTACAAGAAGAGTGACGCTTCTTACTGTCTTTGATTTGAGCCATTCCTGTGAGACCACTTTTGGATTCCGATGCTTCACTTCAGGTTTACTGTATCCCTTGGACCTTCATATTGACGATGAAACATAGAAGTTGCATCGGAATTAAATACAAAAGGCACAATGCAGACTTATGTACAAGAAGACGGACCCTTCTTATTGTCTTTGATTTGAGCCTTTCCTGTGAGACCAGTTTAAGATCCTGATGCTTCACTTCAGGTTTACTGTATCCCTTCGACCTTCATATTGACGATGAAACACAGAAATTGCATCGGAAATAAATACAAAAGGCCTAATGCCGATTTAATTATAAGAAGACTGAGTCTTCCTCCTGAATATGTTTTCAGCCTTTCCTGTGAGACCAGTTTTAGATTCCGATGCTTCACTTAAGGTTTCCTGTATCCCTTGGACCTTCATATTGACGATGAAACATAGAAGTTGCATCGGAATTAAATACAAAAGGCACAATGCAGACTTATGTACAAGAAGACGGACACTTCTTATTGTCTATGATTTGAGCCTTTCCTGTGAGACCAGTTTAAGATCCTGATGCTTCACTTCAGGTTTACTGTATCCCTTCGACCTTCATATTGACGATGAAACACAGAAATTGCATCGGAAATAAATACAAAAGGCCTAATGCCGATTTAATTATAAGAAGACTGAGTCTTCCTCCTGAATATGTTTTCAGCCTTTCCTGTGAGACCAGTTTTAGATTCCGATGCTTCACTTAAGGTTTCCTGTGTCCCTTGGACCTTCATATTGACGATGAAACACAGAAATTGCATCGGAAATCAGTACAAAAGGCACGATGCCGGCTTAAGTACAAGAAGACTGAATCTTCTTCCTGTATATGTTTTGAGACCTTTCCTGTGAGGCCAGTTTTAGATTCCCAAGCTCCACTTCAGGTTTACTGTGTACCTCCGTCCTTCATATTGACGAATAAACACAGAAATTGCATCGGAATTAAATACAAAAGGAACAATGCCTACTAAAGTACAAGAAGACTGACTCTTCTTATTGGATATTCCTTCAGCCTTTCCTGTGAGACCGGTTGTAGATTCCAATGTTTCATCTCAGTTTTACTGTATCCCTTGGTACTTCATATTGACGATGAACACAGAGATTGCATCGGAATTAAATACAAAAGGCACAATGTCAACTTAAGTACAAGAAGACTGACTCTTCTTACGGTCTATGATTTGAGCCTTCGTGTGAAGCCAGTTTTAGATTCCGATGCATCACTTCAGGTTTTTCTGCATCCCTTGGACCTTCATATTGACGATGAAACACAGAAATTACATCGGAAATAAATACAAATGGCGCAATGCCCTTTTAATTACAAGAAGAGTGATTCATATTCCTGAATATGGTTTCAGCCTTTCCGTTGAGACCAGATTCAGATTCCGATGCTTCTCTTAAGGTTTACTGTATCCCCTGGACCCTCATATTGACGATGAAACACAGATATTGCATCGGAATTAAATACAAAGAGCACAATCTCGAATTAAGTACAAGAAGACTGAGTCTTCTCCTGAACATGTTTTGAGCCTCTCCTGTTAGACCAATTTTAGATTCCGATGCTTCACTTCATGTCTAATGTATCTCTTGACCTTCATATTGACGATGAAACACAGAAATGGCATCGGAATTAAATACAAGAGTATCAATGTCGATTTAAGTACAAGAAGAGTGACTCTTCTTACTGTCTATGATTTGAGCCATTCCTGTGAGACCACTTTTGGATTCCGATGCTTCACTTAAGGTTTACTGTATCCCTTGGACCTTTATATTGACGATGAAACACAGAAATTGCATCGGAATTAAATACAAAACGCAAAATGCAGACTTAAGTACAAGAAGACGAACTCATCTTATTGTCCACGATTTGAGCCCTTTCTGTGGACCAGTTTTAGATTCCGATGCTTCACTTCTGGTTTACTGTATCCCTTGGACCTTCATATTGACGATGAAACACAGAAATTGCATCGGAAATAAATAAAAAAGGCACAATGCCGACTTAAGTACAAGAAGACAGAAATCTATATTTGTTGAGCCTTTCCCGTGAGACCAGTTTTCGATTCCGATGCTTCACTTCAGGTTTACTGTATCCCTTGCACCTCCATATTGACGATGAAAAACAGCTATTGCATCGGAATTACATGCAAAAGGCACAATGCCGACTTAAGTACAAGAAAACGCACTGTTTTTATTGTCTATGATTTGAACCTTTCCTGTGGGACCAGTTTTAGATATCGATGCTTCACTTCAGGTTTTTCTGTATCCCTTGGACCTTCAAATTGACGATGAAAGACAGAAATTGCATCGGAAATCAATACAAAAGGCACAATGCCGATTTAATTACAAGAAGACTGAGTCCTCTTCATGAATATGTTTTCAGCCTTTCCTGAGGGACTAGTTTTAGATTCCGATGCTTCACTTAAGGTTTACTGTATCGTTTGGACCTTCATATTGACGATGAAACACACAAATTGCATCGGAATTATATACAAAACTCACAATCCCAATTTAATTACAACAAGACTGAATCTTCTTCCTGAATATGTTTTGAGCCTATCCTGTGACACCAGTTTAAGATTCTGATGCTTCATTTCAGGTTTTCCTGTATCCCTTGGTCATAAATATTGACGATGAAACAGAGAAATTGTATCGGAAATAAAGACAAGAGGCACCATCCCGACTTAATTACAAGAAGATTGGGTCTCCTTCCTGAATATGTTTTCAGCCAATCCTGTGAGACCAGCTTTAAATTCCGATGCTTCACTTCAGCTTTACTGTATGCCATGGGCCTTCATATTGACGATCAAATACAGAAATTGCATCGGAATTAAATACAAGAGGCACAATGCCGACTTAGGTACAAGAAGACTGACTGTTCTTAATGTCTATGTATTCATCCTTTCCTGTCAGACCGGTTTTAGATTCCGATGCATCACTTCAGGCTTTTCTGTATCCCTTGGACACTCATATTGACGATGAAACACAGAAATTGCATCGGAAATAAATTCAGAAGGCACAATCCCGATTTAATTACTAGAAGACTGAGTCTTCTTCCTGATTATGTTTTCAGGCTTTCCTGTGAGACCTGTTTTAGATTCCGATGCTTCACTTAAGGTTTACTGTATCCCTTGGACCTTCATACTGAGGATGAAACACAGAAATAGCATCAGAATTGGACCTTCATATTGACGATGAAGCACAGAAATTGCATCGGAATTAAATACAAAAGGGACAGTGCCGATGTAATTACAAGAAGACTGAGTCTTCTTCCTGAATGTGTTTTGAGCCTTTCCTGTGAGACCAGTTTTAGATTCCGATGCATCACTTCAGGTTTACTGTATCTCTTGGACCATCATATTGACGATGAAACACAGAAATTGCATCGGAATTAACTACAAAAGGCACAATGCCTACTTAAGTACAAGAAGACTGAATCTTCTTCCTGTATATGTTTTGAGCCTTTCCTGTGACATCAGTTTTAGATTCCGATGCTTCACTTCAGGTTTACTGTATCCCTTGGTCCTTCATGTTAACGACGAAACACAGAAATTGCATCGGAATTAAATGCAAAAGGCACAATGCCGACTTAAGTACAAGAAGACGGACTCTTATTAACGCCTATGATTTGAGCCTTTTTTGTGAGACCAGTATTAGATTCCGATGCTTAACATCAGGTTTACTGTATCCCTTGGACCTTCATATTGACGATGAAACACAGAAATTGCATCGGAAAAAAATTCAAAAGGCACAATCCCGATTTAAGTACAAAAAGATTGAGTCTTCTTCCTGGATATTTTCTGTGTCATTCCTGTGACATCAGTTTTAGATTCCGATGCTTCACTTCAGGTTTACTGTTTCCCTTGGACCTTCATATTGACGATGAAACACAGAAATTCCATCGGAAATAAATACAAAAGGCACCATGCCGGCTTAAGTACAAGAAGACTGAATCTTCTTCCCGTATATGTTTTGAGCCTTTCCTGTGAGACCAGTTTTAGATTCCCATGCTTCATTTCAGGTTTACTGTATCCGTTGGACCTTCACATTGACGATGAAACACAGATATTGCATCGGAATTAAATACAAAAGGCACAATGTCATCTTAAGTACAAGAAGACTGACTCTTCTTATTGTCTATGATTGGAGCCTTCCTGTGAGACCAGTTTTAGATTCCGATGCACCACTTCAGGTTTTTCTGTATCCCTCGGACATTCATATTGACGATGAAACACAGAAATTGCATCGGAATTAAATACAAAAGGCACAATGCCGATTTAAGTACAAGATGACTGACTCTTCTTAGGGTCTATGTTTTAAACCATTCCTGTGAGACCACTTTTAGATTCTGATGCTTCACTTCAGGTTTACTGTATGCCTTGGACCTTCATATTGACGATGAAACACAGAAATTGCAACGGAATTGAATACAAAAGGTACAATGCCGATTTAAGTACAAGAAGACTGACTCTTCTTACTGTCTGTGTTTTGAGCCATTCCTGTGAGGCCAGTTTTAGATTCCGATGCTTCATTTCAGGTTTTCCTGTATCCCTTGGTCATTCATATTTACGATGAAACAGAGTAATTGCATCGGAAATAAATACAAAAGGCATAATGCCGATTTAATTACAAGAAGACTGAGTGAACTTCCTGAATATGCTTTCAGCCTTTCCTGTGAGACCATTTTTGGATTCCAATGCTTCACTTAAGATTTACTGTATTCCTTGTTCCATCATATTGACGATGAAACACAGAAATTGCATCGAAAAAAGTACAAAAGGCGCTAGCGATTTAAGTACATGTAGACGGACTCTTCTAATTGTCTATGATTTGAGCCTTTCCTATGAGACCAGTATTAGATTCCGATGCCTCACTTCAGGTGGTTCTGTATCCCTCGGACCTACATATTGACGATGAAACACAGAAATTGCATCGGAATTAAATACAAAAGGCACCGTGCCGACTTATGTACAAGAAAACGGACTCTTCTTATCGTCTATGATCTGAGCCTTTCCTGTGAGACCAGTTTTAGATTACGATGCTTCATTTTAGGTTTTCCTGTTCCCTTAGTCATTCGTATTGACGATGAAACAGAGAAATTGCATCGGAAATAAATACAAAAGGCACAATGCCAATTTAATTACAAGAAGACTGAGTGTTCTTCCTGAATATGTTTTCAGCCTTACAGCCTTTTCAGCCTTTCGATTCCGATGCTTCACTTAAGATTTACTGTATCCCTTGATCCATCATATTTACGATGAAACACAGAAATTGCATCGGAATTAAATTCAAATGGCACAATTCCGATTTAAGTACAAGAGGACTGAGTCTCCTTCCTGAATATGTTTTGAGCCTTTCTTGTGAGACCAGTTTTAGATTCCGATGCTTCACTTCAGGTTTACTGTATTCGTTGCACCTTCATATTGACGATGAAAGACAGAAATTGCATCGGAATTACATACAAAAGGCACAATGCCCATTTAAGTTCAAGAAAACACACTGTTCTTATTGTCTATGATTTGAGCCTAACCTGTGAGACCAGTTTTAGATTTCGATGCTTCACTTCAGGTTTTTCTGTATCCCTTGGACCTTCAAATGGCGATGAAAAACAGAAATTGCATCGGAAATAAATACGAAAGGCACAATGCCGATTTAATTACAAGAAGACTGGGTCTCTTTCCTGAATATGCTTTCAGGCATTCCTGTGAGACCAGTTTTAGATTCGGATGCTTTACTTAAGGTTTCCTGTATCCCTTGGACCTTCATATTGACCATGAAACACGGAATTTACATCGGAATTAAATACAAAGGGCACAATGCCGATTTTAAGACAAGAAGACTGACTCTTCTTATTGTCTGTGTTTTGAGCCATTCCTGTGAGACCACTTTTAGATTCCGATGCTTCGCTTCTGGTTTACTGTATGCCTTGCACCCTCATATTGACGATGGAACAAAGAAAGTGCATCGGAATTAAATACAATACGCAGATTGCTGACTTAAGAGCAAGAAGACGGACTCCTCTTATTGTCTATGATTTGAGCCTTTCCTGTGAGACCAGTTTTAGATTCCGATGCTTCCCTTCAGAATTTTCTGTATCCCTTGGTCCTTCATATTGACGATGAAACTCAGAAATTGCATCGGAAATAAATACAAAAGGCACAATGCCGTCTTAAGTACAAGAAGACGGACTCTTCTTATTGCCTATGATTTGAGCCTTTCCTGTGAGACCAGTTTTAGATTCCGATGCTTAACTTCAGGTTTACTGTATCCCTCGGACCTTCATATTGACCATACAACACAGAAATTGCAACGGAATTAAATACAAAATTCACAATGCCGATTTAATTACAAGTAGACTGAGTCTTCTTCCTGAATATGTTTTCAGCCTTTCCGGTGAGACCAGTTTTAGATTCCGATCGTCACTTCAGGTTTTCTGTATCCCCCGGACCTTCATATTGACGATGAAAGACACAATTTGCATCGGAATTAAATACAAAGGACATAATGAAGATTTAAGTACAAGAAGACTGACTCTTCTTACTGTCTATCATTGAGCCATTCCTGTGAGACAACATTTAGATTCCGATGCTTCACTTCAGGTTTACTGTATCCCTTGGACCTTCATATTGACGATGAAACACAGAAATTACATCGGAAATAAATTTGAAAGGTACAATCCCGATTTAAGTACAAGAAGACTGAGTCCTTCTTGTATATGTTTCCAGCCTGTCCTTTGAGACCGGTTGTAGATTCCGATGCTTCACCTCAGCTTTACTGTATCCCTTGGAACTTCATATTGACGATCAAACACAGAAATTGCATCGGAATTAAATAGAAAAGGCACAATGCCGACTTAAGTCCAAGAAGACTGACTGTTCTTAATGTCTATGTATTCAGCCTTTCCTGTGAGACCAGTTTTAGATTCCGATGCTCCACTTCAGGTGTACTGTATCCCTTGGACCTTCATATTGACGATGGAACACAGAAATTGCATCGGAATTAAATACAAAAAGCACAATGCCGACTTAAGTAGAAGAAGACGGACGCTTCTTACTGTCTATAATTTGAGCCTTTCCTGTGAGGCCAGTTTTAGATTCCGATGCTTAACTTCAGGTTTTTCTGTATCCCTTGGATCTTCATATTGACGATGAAACACAGAAATTGCATCGGAAATAAATACAAAAGGGATAATGCCGATTTAATTACAAGAAGACTGAGTCTTCTTCCTGAATATGTTTTCAGTCTTTCCTGTGAGACCAGTTTTCGATTCCGATGCTTCACTTCAGGTTTACTGTATCCCTTGGACCTTCATATTGACCATGAAACACAGAAATTGCATCGGAAATCAATACAAAAGGTACAATGCCGATTTAATTACAAGAATAGTGAGTCTTCTTCCTGAATATGTTTTCAGCCTTTCCTGTGAGACCAGTTTTATATTCCGATGCTTCACTTAAGGTTTCCTGTATCTCTTGGACCTTCATATTGATGATGAAACACAGAAATTGCATCGGAATTAAATACAAAAGGCACAATGCCGACTTTAGTGCAAGAAGACTGACTCTTCTTATTGAATATTGCTTTAGCCTTTCCTGTGAGACCGGATGTAGATTCCGATGTTTTACCTCAGTTTTACTCTATCCCTTGGACCTTTATATTGACGATGAAACACAGAGATTTCATCGGAATTAAATACAAAAGGCACAATGTCAACTTAAGTGCAAGAAGACTGTCTCTTATTATTGTCTATGATTTGAGCCTTCGTGTGAGTCCAGTATTAGATTCCGATGCATCACTTCAGGTTTTTCTGTATGCTCTGGACCTACATATTGACGATTAAACACAGAAGTTGCATCGAAAATAAATACAAATAGCGCAATGCCGTTTTAATTACTTGAAGACTGAGTCTTCTTCCTGAATATGTTTTCAGCCTTTCCGTTGAGACCACTTTCAGATTCTGATGCTTCACTTAAGGTTTACTGTATCCCTTGGACCTTCATATTGACGATGAAACACAGAAACTGCATCCGAAATAAATACAAAAGGCACAATGACGATTTAATTACAAGAACACTGAGTATTCTTCCTGAATATGTTTTAAGCCTTTCCGGTGACACCAGTTTTAGATTCCGATGCTTCACTTCAGGTTTACTGTGTCCCTTGGACCTTCATAATGACGATGAAACACAGAAATTAAATCGGAATTAAATCCGAAAGTCACAGAGCCGACTTAAGTACAAGAAGACTGAACTCTCAATGTTTTGAGCCTTTCCTTTGAGACCGGTTTTAGATTCCGCTGCTTCACTTCAGGTTTACTGTATCCCTTGGACCTTCATATTGACGATGAAACACAGAAATTGCATCGGAAATAAATACAAAAGGCACAATGCCGATTTAATTACAAGAAGACTTAGTCTTCTTCCTGTATATGCTTTCACCCTTTCCTGTGCGGCCAGTTTTAGATTCCGATGCCTCACTTCAAGTTTACTGTATCCCCTGGACCTTCATATTGACGGTTAAACACAGAAACTGCATCGGTAATAAATGCAAAAGGCACAATGCCGAGTTAAGTACAAGAAGACAGAACTCTCTATGTTTTGAGCCTTTCGTGTGAGACCAGTTTTAGATTCTTTCACGTACAACTCTCTCGCGGATTGTAAAATTGTTGCTCTTTGGTTTATTTATTCTCTTTGTAACAACACATTTACGAAAAGAGTTACGTGAAATACTTGTAGCAATGCTGTGCTTTGCTTTTCTTTATCATCATTACCCTTTAGCGGAATAAAATGTATATATGGAAGTCTTATTGTTCTGTATCTGGCCTACAATTTAAGGAACGATTTTTCGTAACTGCAACTCATGCTAAGAATCAATATATCTTCCCTACTTCATAGTGATTAAAAGTTGAAATTACTTTGTTATGAGCACTGATGTTACAGTCCGTGTGATCGTTCAAAAACACAAGTTCGCAGTGGATTTTATTTCTCGTTAAAATGCTATTTCATACCACGACTAGCCCAAGAACGTGAGACTCTCATTAAAAAATACGTTGTCACTATAAAGTTTGCCAGATCAGAACGGAGCACAGCAAGATTCCTATCAGATTCTGAAGGTACATTAAATTATTTGCACTGTAAATTATATCCTATCAGCAGCCCGCGTCAATCTGCAACACATCATAAAATCTGCTGATCTTCACTGCCAGTCTGGGAGCTAAAAGAAATAATATTATTTTACTTCTTCTTCTTCTTTCGATTTCGGCCATCTTTGGACCACGTTCAACAATTCACTTGCCCGGCTTTTTGATCTTTTTTTCTCTCTTCCCAATATTTCCTCATCATTTTCGAGTGGTTCCTCCTCCGCTCTTCCGACCATTTCCTGTTATTATTCTTTAGTTTCGTTTCTTCTGGAAAACACTTAATTTCGTTCACTATTTGTCTAAACTTTTCCCTGTCCCTGATTGACTCACGGGTGACATTAAAATAGGCCAAATCCTTTTTCACCATCTGTATCCATTTATTGTTGGTTTTTTCGTTCCTGTTACTATGTTCAAACACTTTTCTTGTTAGTCTGTTTCCATCCATCCTCGACAGGTGACCAAAAAACGTTAGTCTGCGTTTACGCATTGCCTCACTCACTTTCTCAATAGTTTTGTATATTTCCTTATTACTCTTTAGCTTGTACTCTTCTCCAATCTTTCTCGGTCCTAATATTTTTCTCAAAATTTTCCTTTCTTTCTTTTCCATGTTTTCTATTTCCCCCTTTTTGTTAAGAGTTAGGCACTCCGATGCATACAGGCATTCTGGTCTAATGACAGTTTTATAATGTCTTCATTTAGCTTGAATCGAAATGTTTTTTTTTTGTTATATATGTCTTTGGTTTTTTGAAAAGCAAATTCCATTTTCCTTGCTCTCGCCTGGTTTGCACTCTTGTCTAAACCATTCACTTGAATTATTTCACCTAAATACTTAAATTTTTCTACTCTCTTAATATTGCCGTATTTAGTAATAAGATTTTTCTTGTTATTTCTATGATTAGACATATACACGGTTTTTTCAAATGAAATCTGCAGTCCAGCTCTGGCCGAAACTTCTTGTTGTTTCTCCAGGTAGTTCTGAGCTATTTCTTCGTTTTCTGTAACTATTGCCAGATCGTCTGCAAAAGCTAAACAGTCCACTTCTATTTTTTCTTTTTTTGTTCCAATTCTGATGTCATTCTTGGTGCCTTTGAGTTCTTCTTTCCATATTCTCAATATCTTTTCCAGTACGCAGTTGAAGAGGATTGGGGATAAACCATCACCTTGTCTAACACCTGTTTTAATTTCGAACTTCCTTGAAATTTCACCCATAAATTTAACTTTGGCCTTACTGTTTGTTAGCGTCTGTTTGATAATTTGAATTGTTTTCTTATCGACCCCAAATTCTTCCAATACTTTCAGTAATGTTTCTCTATCTACCGAGTCGTATGCTTTTTTGAAATCTACAAATACTATTGCAAATCTCTGGCCTCTTGAGATTCTGTAACGAATTAGTGTTTTCAGGTTAAATATTTGTTCAACACAGGATCTACCTTGTCTAAAACCTGCTTGATATTCACCTATTTTTTTATCCAGAACTGGCTCCACGATTTGAAGTAATTTCCTTGACAAAATTTTGTATCCTACTGGTAGTAGCGAGATCCCTCTATAATTATTAACATTCATCTTATCCCCCTTTTTGTGTAGTGGGTGTATCAGGGCACACTGCCAGTCTTCAGGAATTCTTTCTTCGTCCCAGATCTTCTTAAACATATGTTCCAAAACTTGTGGGAGGTTGGTATCCATTATTTTTAGGATTTCTGGTACTATGGAGTCTTCACCTGGGGCTTTATTGTTTTTTAGACTGTGTATTATGTGTTTTATTTCTTCAGCGTCTGGAGGTTTTGACTCGGTATTAGTATTTCGGTGGTTTTCAAAACTCATTTTATCTTTGGGTGGTTCACAATTTAGTAGATTCTCGAAATATTTTGCTAATATTTCACAATTAGTCTTGTTTGTCAAACCTAGCTTGTTCTCTTCATCTTTAAAACATAAATTTGGGGATTGGTATTTGGTTAGCTGTTTTCTAAAAGTTTTGTAGAAATCTCTAGAATTATTTCTTTTAAAGTCTTCCTCAATCTGTTCTAGGTTATCCTGAAATTGTCTTCTTTTTTATTACGGAAAAGCTTGGCTGTTTCTCTTCTCTGGATTTTAAAATTGTCAAGATCTTGAGGATCTTTTGTGGAGTTCCATTTCTGCCACAATTTCTGTCTCTTCTCCAGGTTCTCATCACATTCATTGTCCCACCATGGATGTCTTCTTACTCTTTTCACGAGACAATTTTCTTTTGCTATTTCAACTATTTCGTTTTTGATCTCCTCCCATCCCGCTTCCTTATTTATTGTGGATATGCCATCGCTATCTTTGTGCAATGCTCTTTGAAACCGTTGTTTAATTTCTTCATTTTTTAAAGTTTCTGTGTTATATTTTGGAATTTTGTAAAAGGTTTTCTTCTCTTTTCGAAATGGGAGTGGTCTGAATTTAATCGTAGTCAAATAGTGGTCTGAATCAACATCAAGGCTTTTCAGCACTTTAGTGTTTTGAATTTCTTCTTGACAATGAAGTGAGATAGCCACATGGTCAATTTGGAATTCTCCGAGAAGTGGATTTGGTGATCTCCATGTTTTAGTTTTTCGGCTCAGCTTTTTGAAATGTGTTGTCATTATTTTCAAGTTGAAATGCCTACATACCTCTATAAGCCTTTCTCCATTTTTTGAAGTTCTTTTGTGACCTGGGAAGAGGCCTACTGTTCCATGGTATTTTTTCTCCCTTCCTATTTGTGCGTTAAAATCGCCTACTAACATTTTTATGTTCTTCTTTGAGCATCTATCCAGTTCCATTTCAAGTATCTCCCAAAATTCTTCAACTTTCTCCGGGTTATTTTTGTTGTCCTGGTTTATGGGTGCATGACAGTTGATTATAGAGTATCCTTTGTTTTTACATTTAATCTCAAGAATGGATAGTCTCTCAGAACTCGAGTAGAAGTTAGTAACTGAATCTAAAATTGAGTGATGTACCAGAAATGCTGTTCCCAGGTATGGCATTTGTTTCATTAATATTTTACCTGGTTTTCCTTTAAATAAACGATAGTTTTCAAAATCTAAAGCAGTTTCATCTAAAAACCTTGTTTCTTGTAATGCACATATTAAAATTTCTTTCTGGTTCAGCTTTTCAATCAATAATTTCAATTTTCCTACTTTAATTAGAGAGTTTACATTTAGGGTTGCAAACATAGTTGCTTTCTTAAATTTCAGTGTTGAGGGCTGCATACATGTTGGTTGGGGTCCTCCAAAATCCTTTGACCCCTTTGCATTGTTTCTACGAACAACGGAGGATTTGCCATTCGGTCTACCTCTTGGAGTAGTGTCTATCTTTGACGACGTTCCCATCATGCTTTGCAGTAATTGTTGGATAATAAATTGGGGGATCGGGTTGCCCCGAATCCGAAATTAAAACCAAGGTAGTAAGCCCTGGAGTTAGCTCTTCCGCTCTCTCTGCCGTTGGGAAATTGTTCCTCTTCCGCCATTGAGACCGTTGGCTGGGTTTCACCTAGTAACCCTAGGCAGGGGCCCTCTGACAGGGTGCTACCATCTGGAGCCGGACGGACCCTGGTTTTTTTACGAGGTTGTTACTCCTCCCCCTCCACACTTCCCCATCCTCTTGTTTTTAGATGGGCCCGGGCTTGGGACCGGCTTGCGGCGGTGTTATTATTTTACTATTATTTTACCGCTTCCTTGCGGTATGCTCGACTATATTGTGAGTCGTTTAAATACGCCGTGGCAGCGGCTCTTCGTTCTCCACGCAGCTCAGCACCACAGATAATATTTATATAACTGAAAAATGTCTCAACAGGATGGGATAATATGCAAGTAAGCTTAACAATAAATAATACAAGTTTTCATTTAAACAACTCTATTAAAACCTTTAAATATCTCAGTGATTACAGACCTTTGTGAATTCACACGTAATGGCGTACATTGCTTAGTCTCGACAAAAGAATGCTACACTAGCGTTCGCTACTACGACACAGGATATCTTGCTCGTTCGATTCCCAGATGAAGAAGACAAAGAAATTGCTATTCGTCACGTATTATATACTAGTTACTTATTTTAATCTTTGTTCGACATTTATCGTCTGTGGCGGTTTCATTACTCGCCGACGCATATATTCTCAAAATTAAATAATAAAAAAAAATACATAACTTTATACAATAACACAATATGATACATATAATTTTCTCGTTACTACATAATATGTTGTTTTTGTTTCTTACTAGACGTTACAATGCCCCCTGGCAGCAATTGACTAACGTTAAGAATGTTCGGCAATATGCTGCCACTAACGTCTGTTTGGTTATTGTCTGTTACCTTGGTTAGAACATTCACTTTAAACTTCTTAGTTCTTTTACACTGTAGGTTTAATTACACTTTTTATACTGTTCTTACACTTTGCGAGGTGACCATAAACCTAGTCCCAGGGTCATTACATTTATTTGGCTCCCCCATTCGGGCTACGTGCGATCAGAAAACCTGGGAAAACTGCGCCGGAGCCATGGTCATCTCGTCTGGTTTGTTTTAATACCCAGTTTGATCACAAAAAGTTCAGATTCTATCCAATGTTCACATATAACAAAGGCTATTTGTGAGAGCATGTTAAACCTTTAGTCTCTTAGTTACCCATATAATATTTGTGTTTTGGATTGTAATGAAAGTCACTTATTACACATTTTTACAGTAGTATCATGAATCGTCCTTGCATTTACTCGCGACAACTGGTTTAAAATGTCTAGCATTCATGCGAGTATACTTCATTAACATGACGAAAACATATTATATCTATATATCACTGAACCAATGAATACTTTGAGTCCGTATTGAATAACTCAAGAAAAAAAAACAAATGTTTGTCACGTCATTTCGTGTCCACTAAACCCTATTCATGTTAGTGCATTAAACACATATTTGGTAGTTCATTTGAATGACAACAATGTTGTACCGGCGCGAAGCAATTGTTGAGTCGCGTCGTCTGGAACGCCGCGTTCCGACGGCCGCTGGGTTCGACGACCTGCTCGCAGTAACAGCGACGTCGTGCTGACGTGGCGCCCAAGCAGTCGCGAACCGCGGCGAACCATTCGCCGATGTCGGTGAGTGACAGTGGTTTACCGCGACCGGCTGGCTGGCGGCACGGCACTCGTCTCGGCTTCTCCACATGGCTCCCCGTTGTAGCGCATGAAACAAACATTCCACAACGGTGTACTGCCTTTAAGGACACAGATTACTAGCTGTGGAAGAAGATGCAACTTGTTAAAAGCGATTATTGTTCAGTAAGCCGTCGCTTCACTGGTATGCACAGGATGATTTGGCGTGATAACAGGTTTCTTGTGGCATTGTGACACTGGTATTCAAGGTTCGTCACACGCACATTGTACTACACATTTTCACTCACTCCACGGTTGGTACACTGCCAGAGCGTCTTTCAACACGTGAAAATGTTTCGTAACACACATACTACATGTCCCCGTCGAGCTAGGTTCGTTTAACTCGACTCCGAACGGATCAATAACTACTGTTTTTATACACTGTCTATTGTTCGTTGAGCACTGCACTAGGACAGTCTGTCACTCAACACTAGACCTATCGACGTATATATTGGTGCAGATACAACAGTCATTTTCTGTCCCTGCTACACACAATATTCCGTCCGTTCCTCCATTGTTTATGCACACAGTTTATTTTTTAATACCTTTTAACTGTTCTTCGCATACTCACTCTCATCTACATGGCGTCTATTTGTTTTTACCTTATCACAACACACTTTTCATATTGTTACTAGGCGTATATAGCCCTTTTGTGAAATTTTTTAATTTTCTTATCAGTGTAGCTTGCCTGGTTATCACCCATCTATCAAACAGATTTTACCATGTGCATGACAGCTTGACTTGGGCATATTGATCAATAAATACTTCATTTAGCACTAGCATTATTTTTAATGATTTTTCCTATATGACTACAGTGTAGGTTCCACATTGGTTGACTTAATTCGCGTATCGCGTAATGAATATTCAAGGGCGTGTACCAAGTACACAGGCTTCAATTGAAGCATTGTTATATACAAAGCGGATTTTCCACGGAACGGGCTTGTTTTTTGATTAGCTTATGCTCCAGTGTCGTTCTCATATCACTACTGGCAGCAAACATCACATAATTGTTGCATATTACAGAGTCCATGTTTGGCTAGTCAAGACTCTCTCTCTCAGGGTTCCTTATCCTAATACAATTACAACAGTTACCTTACTATATTAGATTGCATCATTAATTGCACTTACATACTACACATAGAAAATGGTTCAAGAAATTAATCCTTTGTATAATGATTCAAGAAATTAATCCTCACTTTATCAACAAGAAGATTGTTCGTTGCTTAATGAGCCTATAATTTTTAAATGGCTCTAATTGTCTGTAAACAAAATCTTTCCTGTGTAAGCTATTGCCTACTTTCTGAATCCACTTCCTCCAAGTTTCATTACACACAAATTTCTTTCTTAATACTAACATACTTATATTCTAAAACACAATTAAAATCTTCTTACAACTATTACTCTCTAAATGTGATATGTCACTGAATAAATAACTTCACATCTTTACGTGGATACAATCTTTTGATCTTCCCCGTATGGGGATGTGCTAACAAACAGCTACATTCGTGTGGCACGCTTATTACTTCAAAAGGCCCTGAATATAGCAATTGCCACTTACTATTCTGTTTTAAGGTGGCTGAGGATTTAGCGTGGTTACGAATAAGTACTAGATCTCCTACATTATATTTCTGTTCGTTAGTTACACCTCGGTCGTACTTCCTTTTCCTCTTTGCCGCACAGCTGGTTAGTCTGTTCCATATCTTTTTCATCTTTTCCTCCCTTGTTTCTGCCTTGACTGGTAGTCTCGGCAAAGGCGTGAGCCATTCATTCGGTGTCTCATTAAATCCCTTCAATATCTCTACCGGTGGATAGCCTGTACTTGAATGGGGTGTTAAATTGTGTATTTCTACAAATTTCGGTACTAGCCCTGGCCATTTTGTATGTCGGTTCCCTATGTAGATTCTAAGGAACTTATTCAATTCTCTGAATATTCTTTCAACTAGACTGGCTTCGGTATGGAACCGGGATACCAGAATATGCTGTATATTTTGTTCCCGTAGGTAATTTTTCCAAGTTCGACCCGTGAAATAAGAAGCATTATCAGTCGTTATGGCTTCGGGTTTTCCCACATGGGGCAAGTATTCTTGACTGATCCGCCTGACCATGGTTTTGGCAGTAGCTGATTTTATGCAATAAATTGCCAAGTATTTGGAAAAAATATCGTACATGGCCAGTATATATTTCATACCTCCTCTGGCCATGGGATAAGGACCGGCTACATCCACAGATACTATTTGAAGCGGCCTGAGTGGAACTATGGGATGTAATTCAAACTTAGTGGATCTATTATAATGTTTTGCCTTTTGACATATCACGCAAGTTCTAACTGTTGCCTGAATCTGGTGTTTCATACGAGGAAAGTAGCAGTATCTCGCCATGATCTCTGCACACTTTCCAATCCCTGCATGGCCCCATGCCAAGTGCGTGTGCCGTATCATAACTTTTTCCGACTGGTTAGGTATACATACCGCCCAGCAGTCTTCTTTCGTATTAAGTTTATGATACAAAATATGGTTCACTATTTTAAAACCTTGCTCATCTCTATTGTTAACACCCTCTTCAATATTATTAATGATTTTTTTCCACATCGGATCTGCCCTTTGCAATTCGCACAGGTTTTTACATATATATAAAAAATCCTTCATGTAAGTATTGTCACGCACTAACAGCACTTTATACTCCGCGGATTGCTCTAACATTTCTGCTAAATCCGGTAATCCTACCGGCAGTCGCGACAGAGCATCCGCTATTACGTTATCTTGGCCTTTTATGTACATAATCTTTATCCGGTATTCTTGTAAGACAAGCATCCATCTCCTCAGTCTAGTATGGAATAGTTTGCATGACATCAAAAAACTTAACGCCTGGTGGTCACTATACACTTTAATCTCCTTCCCTTGTAAATAATAATTAAACTTTTTCACAGCCCAGACTACTGCAAGTGCTTCCAGTTCGGTTGCCGAGTAGGCTCTCTCGCAGCTAGTTAAAGTCCTACTGGCGAAGCCGATAATCTTTATTGTTGTCGGGTCGTTTCCTTCCTCCCACTGAAATAAGCACGCTCCCAGGCCATAGGAACATGAATCCGTCGCAAGACAAAAATCTTTTGACAGATCTGGGTGCTGCAAAATATTTGCATTCAGTAGGGCGGTTTTAATCGCTTCAAAAGCTTGTTGACATTTGTCAGTCCAAACCCACTGCACACTTTTTCGTAGCAGATTTAGTAGCGACGCGTCATTTAACAACTGATTGGGCACGAACCTTCTGAAAAAAGACGTGAGCCCAAGGAATGCTTTAAATTGCCTCTTAGTGCGGGGGCTTGGAAATTCTCGGATCGCCTCTAGTTTTTTGTTGTCTGGGCGTATACCAAGTGGTGTAATAAGATGGCCTAAAAATTTAATTTTATTTCGTCCAAATTTTGACTTTTCTAGGTTTGCTGTCACACCTGCTTGCTTAAATCTCTCTAGTACTCTACGCAACAATTCCATATGTTCGTCCCAAGTAGCAGTAGCGATTACCAGATCATCAACATATACAGTGATTTTTTCTAATAAGTCTGGACCCAGTACCGTGTCTAGTGCAGTAATAAACACTCCAGCACTCACATTCAATCCGAAGGGAAGTACCTTGAATTGGTAACTCCGCCCTCCGAATATGAAAGCTGTGTACTTCCTGGATTCCGGTGTAAGGGGAATTTGCCAATATGAACTTTTCAGATCGACCGAGGTCAAGTACTGTGCTCCATGAAATTTTTGTATCTGCTCATCTAAATTCTCAGGGCGAGTCCGGACAGGTATGATAATTTTGTTAATGTCCCTCGCATCTAACACTAGCCTGATTTTTCCATTGGCTTTCGCCACTGCTACAAGAGGACTACTGTATGGAGAGAAGGAGGGCTCAATAATATCCCACTCTAACATCTTCCGAATCTCTTTAGCTACTAATTCCCTCCTCGACCAAGGGATGGAGTAAGTTGCGCGACAGTATGTTTTGTGGGGCATCACCTCTATGTGATAGTGGTACCCTTTGACTATTCCTGGTCGGTCGGTAAATACCATAGTGTATTCCGATAGCAGCTGCGTCAACTGTTGCTTTTGTTTACCGCTTAAACCTTCAGATTCCTGCACTTTGGTTTGAAATGCCTCAACATTTGTTTCAAAATTTCGATCCTCTAAATTCGGGTAATTGAGGTCTGCTGCATGTGACAAATCATCAAGGTGTAGTACCCAAGGGTTCCTACCCTTGATGTTGATTCGATTACAACACGGCACAAGTACCTCCTTCGATTTCATCATAGATAACTCAATCCTCCTACCCCCATTAACTATGCTTAATTTCCCCAAGGAGAGGTCGATCAATGCGTCCCTCTCACGGAGAAAATCTACTCCCAGAATGCAGGCCACCTTCAATCCTTTAACAACGAGGAACGAGCTCACTATGGCTTCGCCCTCCTTACAAATCTCCACCTGCACCTGGTACTTAACTGATTGGCTCTGTGCACCAATGGCTCCAGACACCTTACAATTATTAACCGGGAAAGTCGGAATGCTATGTCCTTTTCCCAGTGCCTTAAATAACTCCATACTCATTGCACTTACTGAGGCACCTGTGTCGATGATTATATTCACTGCAACATCATTGATTTTCGCTTCGATAATAGCTTGCACATTTTCGTTATTATCTTTCTTACATTCGTGTGGTTCGTTCAGTAGATCTTTATCCATACTGACACCATCGTTGT
This sequence comes from Schistocerca americana, assembly GCF_021461395.2. NCBI lineage: Eukaryota > Metazoa > Arthropoda > Insecta > Orthoptera > Acrididae > Schistocerca > Schistocerca americana. Next base: position 74,837,912 of record NC_060128.1, read on the forward strand.
ATCGCAGCATACGTATCCCAGGTATATTATTATCACTCGTGTTGCTCTCACTCCATCCCTCGGCCATCGATGGAGAGCATATCGAGGCCGATTCTAGTTTGTTGGATTAGTTGCTTGTGAAGTACTTGGAAGGCTATTGTCCGCGACCTCCACTATATGTACACTCTGATTTGTCGGCCGCCACGGCTGCGCAATAGGCGCGTTTTGCGGCGGTGGTCTATTGTTGTCATACCGGTCATTACCCTGTCGCTCTGGGCTTCTTCGCTGATTTTGCTGCCAATTTCGATTACTATCACTATAATTGCTCTGCCACTGACCTCGCGCATTTTTCCAGCGGTTGGTCCCTGACATTCCAGATTCGTACCGGTCGTCAAATCGACGCCTTTTGTTATAAGTTGTTTGTCCATACCCGTTCTGGCCTCTACCATTACTACCATTTTGCGAATGTTCTTGCCGCTTGTTACCATCCCCACCATTTCCATGGTTGTGGTTTTGTGCACTACTATTTCTGTCATGTTTACATCCTGACCCATTATTCCGCGAGTGATCACACGCTGATTTTGCGTCTTCCTGTATCAAGTCTATAGAATCTAGAACAGACAGGAAGTTTTCCATATCGCTTTCTGGTACGTGTATTAATTTCTCTTTGATATGAATGGGTAAATGTGATTTTAGTAGTCTTATTATGTCTCTTGGTGATATAGGCTCGTCCCAGTAGCGTGTTTTGTTTATATATTTTTCAAAATACCGTCTCAAATTCCCCAGACGAGGTGAGTACGGTTCGGGATTATATACTTCTTTTCTTAGCCGCTCTTGTATACAAGGCGACCAGTATTTCGATAGAAATGCCCTTTCGTACTGTTCATATGTCATGCAGCTGTCTGCTACTTCTGTAGCCCACAACGCTGCATCACCTTGAATGTACGACATTACGTATTGAATTTTCTGTGTTTCGTTCCACACACTGGGCAAGATATTTTTAAAGCTTTTTATGAATACTACTGGGTGTACTGATTTCCGTTCAGTAGTAAACGTTTGAAATTGTCTATTTTTGATTAAACTTTCTTCCACTAATATTTTTGAACTACATGAATTTGCTCCTGGGACATATGCTGTCTGCTCCGAACCGAAGCTACAGCTCTTCGCATTATCGACTACAGATTCCCCATTGTTGTATCGCGTATAAGTTTGTGCGTTGCCGAAACCATGGGCTGTTGGCGACAGAGGTTCCTGTTCCAAATGTTTTCTGCTTTGTGCTAAACCCTTCTCCAGGTCGGATATCCGTTTGTTCATATTCACTTGCCACTGCGGAATATCCTCACTGAGTATTTGTTTGATGGTTTGCACGTCGTTCTGTACCTGACTATTCACTGCGGTACTGAACGATTCGGAGCCTCTATTTGCTATGGCTGCTTGTACTTTGGAATTAATGTTCTTGTCAATCTCACACTCCTTCACTTCTAGCCATGACTTGAATTCTGTTTCAATTTTAGTTGCTTGTTCGTTCCACTTCTGCTCTACAAGCTGCGTGGAATCTGTTTCTAGCTTTTCTACTCGATTGGCTAATACACCTATTTCGTCTACCCTGTTAGTGTTTGCTACTTGCAGGTTGTTGACCTGTTCAGTCAGCTCCTGCACGGCCTTAGGTATCGACTCATAATTCTGTTTCATATCTGCAATCTCTTTTTTCATGTTTTCTAACGATTGCACAAGTTGCTGGTCCCGCTCAGCTTGCCGGCGATCTCGCTCAACTTGCTGGCGGTCTCGCTCGACTTGCTGTTGCGCAAATTCTGCCTGGTAATTCAGCACGCGCTCTAATATAGCCTGAAGCGAATACCCACCAGGCTGATTACCACTCTCTGGTTCCTGCTTTTCTGGTGGTGGTACAACTTCTTTCTCTACATCCCCTTGAGGACTAGTGGGCGGTGGCACCACTTCCTGTGCCCCTGCCCCCACATTCTCACATGTTATATCCTCAAAGAGAGTACTAGTACTACTTGAGGTACCCGGTTCCACATTTCCTGCACTAACTAATTGTTGTTCCTCAGTATCCATATTGCTCGGACGTTGACTACGCAACTTAACCATATTCATAAATTGCTTACTAAACCACAAAGTCTGACAGTTTTTCCCCTTGCACACAAAATACGTTAATTTATCTACACTAACTGCACACTAAAAATTACTATCTACCATCAACTTTGTCCTGTCACAAACACTAACATTAAACTACGCACAATATGCACACCACTAGCGAAATGAGATCACTTCACTGGAGCTCGACTTCTACAAACAGGACAACTACACTGTAGTCTTACCTTTAGTTTATCTTGTCTCGGGGTTCGGCTGCCCCCGGATTACGTAGTCGTTACAGCTTCTCAGTACTATCAGGATCGTCTTTTCAGACTCGTTTGCAGTAGTACGTTTTGTCATGAAAGAGTGTTTACACATTCATTAATACATAGCATTGATCATGATATACATACATACATTTATCACTAAATACATAGATATCTACACATACATAACAATCAACACTGAAAGAAAAATACATAAAATTTTATATTTGTGGCCACTGCAAATTCGGGCCCCGCGTTTTTGGGCGACAGTTTCACGTTTTTTATTATCGCATATACGAAAAGAGCCGCGAAATATCTGTTAATAATGCTGTGCTTTGCTTTTCTTTATCATCATTACCCTTTAGCGGAATAAAATGTATATATGGAAGTCTTATTGTTCTGTATCTGGCCTACAATTTAAGGAACGATTTTTCGTAACTGCAACTCATGCTAAGAATCAATATATCTTCCCTACTTCATAGTGATTAAAAGTTGAAATTACTTTGTTATGAGCACTGATGTTACAGTCCGTGTGATCGTTCAAAAACACAAGTTCGCAGTGGATTTTATTTCTCGTTAAAATGCTATTTCATACCACGACTAGCCCAAGAACGTGAGACTCTCATTAAAAAATACGTTGTCACTATAAAGTTTGCCAGATCAGAACGGAGCACAGCAAGATTCCTATCAGATTCTGAAGGTACATTAAATTATTTGCACTGTAAATTATATCCTATCAGCAGCCCGCGTCAATCTGCAACACATCATAAAATCTGCTGATCTTCACTGCCAGTCTGGGAGCTAAAAGAAATAATATTATTTTACTATTATTTTACCGCTTCCTTGCGGTATGCTCGACTATATTGTGAGTCGTTTAAATACGCCGCGGCAGCGGCTCTTCGTTCTCTTCGTTCTCTTACTCGTTCGACTCCCAGATGAAGAAGACAAAGAAATTGCTATTCGTCACGTATTATATACTAGTTACTTATTTTAATCTTTGTTCGACATTTATCGTCTGTGGCGGTTTCATTACTCGCCGACGCAGATATTCTCAAAAATAAATAATAAAAAAAATACATAATTTTATACAATAACACAATATGATACATACAATTTTCTCGTTACTACATAATATGTTGTTTTTGTTTCTTACTAGACGTTACAATTCCGATGCTTCACTTCAGGTTTACTGTATCCCTTGGACCTTCATATTGACGATGAAACATAGAAATTGCATCGGAATTAAATACAAAAGGCACAATGCCGACTTAAGTACAAGAAGACGGATTCTTCTTACTGTCTATGATTTCAGACTTTCCTGTGAGACCAGTTTTAGATTCCGATGCTTCATTTCAGGTTTACAGTATCCCTTGGTCCTTCATATTGACGACGAAACACAGAAATTGCATAGGAATTAAATACAAAAGGCACAATGCCGACTTAAGTACAAGAAGACTGAATCTTCTTCCTGTATATGATTTGAGCCTTTCCTGTGAGACCGGTTGTAGATTCCGATGCTTCACCTCAGTTTTACTGTATCCCTTGGACCTTCATATTGACGATGAAACACAGAAATTTCATCGGAAAAAAATACAAACAGCACCTTGACGATTTAATTACAAGAAGAGTGAGTCTTCTTGCTGAATATGCTTTGAGCCTTTCCTGTGAGACCAGTTTTAGATTCCGATGCTTCATATCAGGTTTACTGTATCCTTTGGACCTTCATATTGACGATGAAACACAGACATTGCATCGGAATTAAATACAAAAGGAGCAATGCCGACTTAAGTACAAGAAGACGGACTCTTTTTACTGTCTGTGATTTGGGCCATTCCTGTGAGACCGATTTTAGATTCCGATGCTCCACTTCTGGTTTTTCTGTATCCCTTGGAATTCACATTGACGATGAAACACAGAAATTGCATCGGAAATAAATACAAAATGCACAATTCCGATTTAATTACAAGAAGACGGAGTCTTCTTCCTGAATATGTTTTCAGCCTTTCCTGTGAGACCAGTTTTAGATTCCGATGCTTCACTTCAGGTTTACTGTATCACTTGGACATTCATATTGACGATAATGCACAGAAATTGCATGAGAATTAAATACAAAATGCACAATGCCGACTTAAATACAAGAAGACGGATTCTTCTTACTGTCTATGATTTGAGCCTTTCCTGTGACACCAGTTTTAGATTCCGATCCATCACTTCAAGTTTACTGTATCCCTTGGACCGTCATCTTGTCGATAAAACACAGAATTTGCTTCGGAATTAGATACAAAAGGCTCATTGCCGACTTAAGTACAAGAAGACGAACTCTTCTTATTGTCTATAATTTGAGCCTTTCCTGTGAGACCAGTTTTAGATTCCGTTGCTTCACTTCAGGTTTTTCCGTATCCCTTGGACCTTCATATTGACGATGATCCACAGAAATTGTATCGGAAATGAATAGAAAAAGCACCTTGCCGATTTAATTACAAGAAGACTGAGTCTTTTTCCTGAATATGTTTTCAGCCTTTCCTGTGAGACCAGTTTTAGATTCCGATGCTTCACTTAAAGTTTAGTGTATCCCTTGGACCATCATATTGACGATGAAACACAGAAATTGCATCGGAATTACATACAAAAGGTACAATCCCGATTTAAGTACAAGAAGACTGAGTTTTCTTCCTGAATTTGTTTTGAGCCATTCCTGTGAGACCAGGTTTAGATTCCGATGCTTCACTTCAGGTTTACTGTATCCCTTGGACCTTCATATTGACGATGAAACACAGAATTTGCATCGGAATTAGATACAAAAGGCTCATTGCTGGGTTCAGTACAAGAAGACGGCCTCTTCTTATTGTCTATGATTTGAGCCTTTTCTGTGAGACCAGTTTTAGGTTCCGATGATTCACTTCAGCTTTACTGTATCCCTTGGACCTTCTTATTGTTGATGAAGCACAGAAATTGCATCGGAAATAAATACAAAAAGCACAATGCCGATTTAAGTACATGAAGACTGAGTCTTCTTACTGTCTATGTTTGAGACTTTCCTGTGAGACCAGTTTTACATTCCGATGCTTCACTTCAGGTTTTCTGTATCCCTTGGACCTTCATGGTGTCGGTGAAACACGGAAATTGTATCAAAATTAAATCCAAGAGGAACAATGCCGACTTAGGTACAAGTAGACTGACTCATCTTACTGTCTATGTTTTGAGACTTTCCCGTGAGACCAGTTTTAGATTCCGATGCTTCACTTCAGGTTTACTGTATCCGGTGGACCTTCATATTGACCAGGAAACACAGAATTTGCATCGGAATTAGATACAAAAGGCTCATTGCCGACTTAAGTACAAGAAGGCGGCCTCTGCCTATTGTCTATGATTTGAGCCTTTAATGTGAGACCACTTTTAGATTACGATGCTTCACTTCAGGTTTTTCCGTATCCCTTGGACCTTCATATTGACGATGAAACACATAAATTGCATCGGAAATAAATACAAAAGGCACTTTGCCGACTTAAGTACATGGAGATTGACTTTTCTTACTTTCTATGTTTTGAGCTTTTCCTGTGAGACCAGTTTTAGAATCCGATGCATCACTTCAGGTTTACTGTATCACATGGACCTTCATATTGACGATGAAACACAGAAATTGCATCGGAACTAAATACAAAATGCACAATGCCGACTTAAATACAAGAAGACGGACTCTTCTTATTGTCTATGATTTGAGCCTTTACAGTGAGACCAGTTTTAGATTCCGATGCCTCACTTCAGGTTTTTCTGTGTCCCTTGGACCTTCATATTGACGATGAAGCACAGAAATTGCATCGGAAATAAATACAAAAGGCACAATGCCGATTTAATTACAAGAAGATTGACTCTTCTTACTGTCTACGTTTTGAGCCTTTACTGTGAGACCAGTTTTAGATTCCGATGCTTCACTTCAGGTTTACTGTATCCGTTGGACCTTCATATTGACGATGAAACACAGAAATTACATCGGAATTGAATACAAAAGGCACAATGCCGACTTAAGTACAAGAAGACTGACTCTTCTTACTGTCTATGTTTTGAGCCTTTTCTGGGGGATCCGTTTTAGATTCCGATGCTTCACTTCAGGTTTACTGTATCCTTTGGACCTTCATATTGACGTGAAACACAGAAATTGCATCGGAATTAAATACAAAAGGCACAATGCCGACTTAAGTACAAGAAGATTGACTCTTCTTACTGGCTATGTTTTGAGCCTTTACTGTGAGACCAGTTTTAGATTCCGATGCTTCACTTCAGGTTTACTGTATCCCTTGGACCTTCATATTGACGATGAAACACAGAAATTACATCGGAATTGAATACAAAAGGCACAATGCCGACTTAAGTACAAGATGACTGACTCTTCTTACTATCTATGTTTTGAGCCTTTCCTGTGGGATCCGTTTTAGATTCCGATGCTTCACTTCAGGTTTACTGTATCCTTTGGACCTTCATATTGACGTGAAACACAGAAATTGCATCGGAATTAAATACAAAAGACACAATGCCGACTTAAGTACAAGAAGATTGACTCTTCTTACTGGCTATGTTTTGAGCCTTTACTGTGAGACCAGTTTGAGATTCCGATGCTTCACTTCAGGTTTACTGTATCCCTTGGACCTTCATATTGACGATGAAACACAGAAATTGCATCGGAAATAAATACAAAAGGCACAATGCCGACCTAAGTACAAGAAGAGTGACTCTTCTTACTGTCTATGTTTTCAGCCTTTCCTGTGATACCAGTTTTAGATTCCGATGCTTCACTTCAGGTTTACTGTATCCCTTGGACCTTCATATTGACGTGAAACACAGAAATTGCATCGGAATTAAATACAAAAGGCACAATGCCGACTTAAGTACAAGAAGACTGACTCTTCTTACTGTCTATGTTTTGAGCCTTTCCTGTGAGACCAGTTTTAGATTCCGATACTTCTGTTCGTGAGGATAGCAGTCAGGAGCGGAGGGCGTTGTAAAATGAAAATTAATTAAGTGGAATGGACCCAGTTTATTCTGGTAATGATGGTACAGTGGTGCCTACGTATGGCCGAGCAGCCTCAAGAGGGGTTGCCGTCTCCTCATCAGAGCACATGATTAGTCTCTGATTGGAGGATTGATTTGCCAACGCGCCTTGCTCTTAGCGTACACCCGTCAGCGCAACCAACCCGTTGGACTTGAGTCTGACCGAGGAGCACGTGGCAGGAATGTGCCGACCGTGGTCTTCCGGCCAGCACCTTCCACCACAGTATGCCCAAGCCGGTTACGGCCGAACATTATGGGTGGAAAAATTTAATTAAATAATCCCTCTTGGGGGGTCTCCTCCTTGCACGTCCTTTCCCCTTCCGAAGAAGGCTCTCTGGATGAAAATGAATGAGCTTATTCTAATTGATTATTCCATTTTTAAAATATATGATCATTATGAAGGGTCACGTAACATAGTGATATCAATATGTGCAAAAGTTACAAAGTGGCCTGAAGGGCCCGAAGGGAGGCTCTTGAATAACAAACTTGTGAAGTTGGTGCGACGGCAGTGGGGCGGCGCCATGCTGTGAGTGTGTGTCGGCGGTATCAGTGGTGGTGGGTTCCCAGGCGATGATGAGGGGCACCGGAGCACCGCACACTGATACACTCCACCCTCGTGGGGGTGAGAGAATGCTCCCAGGCCTAACAGTCACAAGGGGGATTTTCCCCCTAATATTACTTGAGTTCTTAAATCTAGGATTACAATGGTAATTGCCCAAGTGGGTGAATGAGAACATTACAAAATGACAAAAATTTAAAGAGACAACAAAATGACTTACATGAGGGTTAAGACTCGACAGTTAAATTGTGATTCCATAGACTTTACATAGAAATACAAATCCATTACAAAATTAGTTCATTGACCTGACACCTAGACTACAACTTAATTCTAAGGGGGGGTCATGCCTGATCGCATGCACCAAGGTTGGCAGGTAGTTTCAGATGTGATATTCACCTTCAGGTTGTGGGGGTGGTACTACTTCTCGGAAGGAAGTGAAACATTCGCAAAACCCTCTTTTACAGAGTATCCAGGATACTATAATCAGAATCATTACAGTGATGGTTACCGAACCAGCGCTGGGTAATACAACGGTGGTTAATCACTTGGTTTGGTGCCAATCAGCAATATGTGAGGCCACTCGGTCAAGAGCAACTTGGTTGTGTTCCTGGGTAAGGAGATGATTGATCGATTGGAGTAGATCTGAATCATTGGTATTCGGTAAATTCTTTAGCTTCTCATGGTGATGGAGTTTAAAAGAGAGTTCAGGAAGGTATAAGGTAAATGTGGGAATGGTGACATGAAAGGTGGAGTGCAATTGAGCTGATATCCTCACAGAAGCAGCGTGTACGTCACATCTTGAACTATTATACACTAGGCCACTATTATTCAGTGTTACCCGGTACGATTCAGTCTCTGACATTGAACGGTGGCACACCAGGGTGGCGGTGACAGTCTGTGGAACAGCGAACAGAAAACTGTTGCCAACAGGCTGAATTATTGGTTGACAAAGTGAGACTAGAGCACGAGGACATGGAGGTGTAGTAGTTTCAGCTAAAAACAGTGACATCTCGCACTCAGTAGTGTTAGTGTGTAAAATTAGCGTGGAGTATAAGTAATGTGTTGTGTGGAAGCAGCTGGATAGTTCAGCGCGGGAGAGAGTGGCGTGAGTTTGTCGATCCCAACTAACTATTAAAAATTCTTGAGTCTGCCAAACAACATGGTGGTGAAGGGTAGCCCAAGAGACTGGAAAAGTGTATATTTGATAGCACTCGTATTCGCAATTTGCGCACGTGCTTGGCAACCTCATTCGCATCCGAATACCGTCCGAATTACGGGTAAGTCGGACCTCCGACGCAGCATAGTAAAAGGGGAGGTTGCTTTCAGCTTCCAATGTTGATAACGGTCGACTGCGAGAGAAAGTATTGGTGACCCTACAAGTAAAAATTTCCTGGCTTACTTGATGAGTAATTCAGAGATGACAGAGGGGGTACAACGTTGTAGCAATAATTACCTGGCAAGTAGCGACGATGGACCCGTTCAGTCACGCTTACTGATGAAGAAGGCCACGAAGTAGAATCACGGCAGGCAACCAACAGTTTGGCAGCCGTGTTGGTAGCAAGACAATGGTGTAATTCAACACTGAGTATCCGCTGATCAATCACGCGTCAGCAAAAAAAGACGCTGAACGCGGAGGCAGTACTACGCAGCGCAGACTAAGCGTAACTCGCTGGAAAAAATTTTTCAACCTGCTATGGGACGAAAGCCAAGTGTCGTTAATTAATGTGAGATTTTGTACGAATAAAGTTTCTTTTTTTTTTTTTTTTAATGAATAAAATGAGAAGGAATCCTGTGATGGCGGTGCAAACCTGCACAGCCTAGGTACCTCCCACGCATTGGCCACTACGCAGGGGCAGCCACCCCGCTGAGGCTCGACACGGCGATACAGGTGAAGTACTTCATAAATTTCAGAAATAATATTGAGTTGTTTTTCAGCTGTAGAAAACCCGAATGAGGGTAGGACAAGGCAAGTTACCTCAATAATCATAGGATCTTTACTTACAGAAGTGGTCAATAGAGAGATTGACTGTACTGAAGTCGGAAATGAATGTTAGCGAGAGCGAGTCTGTTGCTCGTGAATACAGAGGCTGGGCGTGAAGCAGTGGAGGCGGCGCAGCGCAGCTTTATCAGCGCTGAGCCGGCAGAGTGCTGAGCTCAGGTAACAGCGCCGGAGAGCGCTAGTGGCTCTGCGTCCGAGACTAAGACACTGTAAGTGCAACTTAAAAGTAACAGTTTATTGCAAAGCAATAATACACAAATAGCTGATGTCACAAAGACGTTTGATTCCATTTTAACAGAGCAACTTAAGTGTTCAACAGGTAAATTGATTACGTTGTTGATTAAAAGAAACTGCTACTGAACATAACGTACATACGTAGGTACTTCCTTTCCCCTTCCGAAGAGCGGAGGGCATAAACGATAAAAGCCTTGTTCATGTACTCAGTATATGACAATAGAGGTCTGGTAACATCAACAAGTTACACCAAGGTAGTGTGGATATGAACAGTGTGAGTGTGTTGTTAGTTGTTATTGGGCGTATGAAGTGTTGTGTAAATGTGTGACTAATGGTAGCTGATGGCGGATACGAATTGAAGGCCAATAGGTGCTATCAGAGATACTTCCAGTCCAGAAACAATGAAAATTGAAAGGGAATACCGAATATGACACAAAAGTAACGTATATCATTATGTGTACTAACATTAATCATAACTATAAATTGATAACAATAAAACATGACATTGAAGTAGTAATAATTGACAAGAAATAAAATTAAGGGAATATTTCCCGAATGTAAACTTCCGAATCGGATACGAAATCCGTCAGGGGAAGTTGTTTTTTTAGTCGGTTGACGAAGTGCATAAGGGACTACGTCAGTAGAATCCGACAGTGTGTGTATATAACAACATTGTTCTTAAAAGTGCAGTTTGCACTGTCAGATGGTGAAAAGCAACGAATCCGTTCAGCAACGGAAAAGGCTGCTATTTGGGGAACGGTATCTCAATCTTTGGCAGAATCCGATGATTTTGCAATAGAATTGCCATGTAGAAGAAAGTGGCGTTGTATAAAATGTAATAAAAGAGCGTCTGGGGCTCAGTTCATTTGTGGTTGATTGCCAAAGGCGTAGTGTGAGCGCAAATTGTCTCACAGTAATTGATGTATGAATTGTTTTGTGGTCAAGCGAGGAGCCTAGGATTCGGTGACGTGTAAGTACAAGTTCGCGGTGCGTATGAGCTACCTGCGAGTGACTCGACTATTAAGTTCAGCAGTGCATTAGTGCAATCTGCAGACTTGGATTGATGATTATATAATTTGCAGGGCAATGGAGCAACCTGCGGACAGTGCTAAGGCAACCTGTCTAATAATTGAGGGGTAGGCAGTGCATTGGAGCTATCTGCGATACCGTGGTTCAGCGGGGCTAAGGGCGTCCGTCTGACTTAATAAGAATTAGTGTAGGCACATGGGTTTCCTGCGATACATGTAATAAAAGTATCAGCGGCGTTATTAGCGACCTGCTGTACTAGGAAAATGTCGACTGTTCAAGCAATAAAAATAGCTCTGAAGCTAGAATAGCATACATGCATAAATAGCGTCACTTTTTGTGCGCGCAGTACATAACACTACATAAAATGAAATTCATGGACTATAAATCACTAGCGCTAGCATAATATAATTAAACACAATGACGCATATTGACAGGAAAATAAAAACACAATGATGTATAATAATAACGCTGTAAGTAGTCGGAACACTCAACGTTAACATGTAACACTGGCCACCTGGGGCTGGCTGCTAGGCTGCGTGTGTGTTAGTTTTAAAACTGACGATAACAAATTGAAATGAAAGGACAACTAGGCACACTTCCCGTAGTGCTTACATCACCGGCTAATCAGACGCAAATTACGTATCTCACAATGGATCATCGGCCGATATTTTGGGGCAAGACTGCAACAAGGGAGAGCAATATCTCGGTGTAAATGGGTGGTAAGATTAAAAGACCGGTACTGTCGGAAGAGGGTACCTAACCTGTTGTAGGGGCCTGCTCATCGACAGAAGAAGGAAAACGGGATAGAACAACGACCACGGCGGTAGAGTAAAATAAATGGGGGGGGGGGGGGGCAAAAATAACTGCGTAGCAACCGAGGAACAATCGCCCACCGATATACGGCAGCCCGGACGATTGGTCGTTTGTGCCTCGTCAGTAGCGTGAAAAACCCGTGGCGTTGCGTTAGTTTGCCCAATCTGGCCTTGTCCAAGGAAGATAACGTTAAATGTCCTCATAGTTCGATGTGTAAGAGGGTTAGGGCTGTAGTTTGTAGCTTATACAATGAATAAAAGCAGTAGTGAAACTTCACTTATATGATTGGCAGACTAAGGTATGCAGAATCATGTAAATCGTTAAGAACTCCGTGTGATTTATCCAGCCAATGTGAAACAAAACAATGAATCACATCTACTTAATGTTTATGTTAAGATTTATTGGGATGTTTGAATGAATTTTGTTTGCCGTGTCTTCCGGCTGCATGAAAGAAACCAGCTTGGAGCTGTTAGCGAGCGCGCAGCACACGCGTAGGTGCGGAGTGGGCACCGGCACGCCAGCGGTCATGTGAGGCGGCGCGTAGCCGCGAGAGGCCGGCCGCTACTGCAGCGACAAGTACCACGCGCTTAGCGGGTACAAGAAATAACGATCAATTAGAAATTGCTAATTACCTGGAATAAGAGTTTTTTTAAAAGGCTGTTAGTTATATAAAATGATGGTAAATGCATTGTAGTCTGTCATACACGGAGGATAGGGGAGTAATTTGCGGTTTGTTTTTGTAACTACTCGGACGCGCCGCGTCTTGAGACGCTGGAGGCGGCAGCGCACGTGGTGATAAGATACGTCATCGCGCGGAGCGCTGTTACTGGCTGAGAAAAAATGATGGCCACTGGCCAGTTCTTTGCGAGGAGAAAGGACAGCGCTGAAGAGAGGAGGGAAGGCGACAGCTGATGTGTTGCCCCGCCAACAGCTGGTCCCGTAAACAAAGCGTACGAGGCGTATGCATTTCAAGTCCTGGCTTTATCTGTTCCGATTACTTACGATTAGCTGCAGCAAATACAGAACTACGACATATAGTACAATACACTAGACGTCAACGTAACAAGTATTAAGAAAAGCTCGGAGTAAAAATACTCCACATGTACTGGTTTGCCAAATAGATGGCAATAGAGGACATTGAAGAATATTATTCGGAGTTAGCAGCCGCGGTACTGCCAACACCAAGTGTAATGGTTGCATTTGAAGCAAGTCAGTTGCGTGACGTCTAATGCGTGGCATTGCTTGCAAAACATAAAACATAATCATACGTGTAAAAATGAGCAAAAATACGTGACAGGACTGGAAGTTGACAATTGAGAATGGCTGGGAACTCGTGGTGGCCAGGCACGTCTTGCTTCCAAGTCCCTGGAGAAAATGACTTAAACTAAGCTGCAATAAAACATAACATAAAAGTCTAACTAGGCTTGATTAATCACGTGACCTCCACCCATAAGGGTGTCGATTTCGCAAAGGGTATCTACAACCCTGTGGAGGTAATCTCCTCCGTTTTTTCTTTCGTCTTTGTTCTACTTGAGGTGGAGGTGACACAGACTGCGACCTGTTGTGGTGACACAGCCCTACCGTGGTAAGGTTGCCGGCGGTCAAAGTGCACTATCACCGTACGATCGGTTCATTGCAGTTCTGCATTGACTGGTGAGGTCAACCGGACAATCCGATATGGGCCTTCAAAGCGGGGAGAGAACGTTTTAGTTCGCCCCTTTTTGATTGCCGGGTTTCGTAGTAACACTAAATCACCTGTTTGATAAGTCGGTAAAACAGCATTTTTGTTCTGCCTCTGCAACTGTTTATTAGTAGCTTTGATATTATTCCTCTTTACCTTATACCAGATCGCTTTTAGCCGGCGGGCTAAACCTTTTACTTCCTTTATTTCTACACCTCGAGGAAGTTTGTCTATTTCGAACGGCGAATTCATCGGCCGCCCAAACACAGCTTCGTAAGGGGTATACCCCGTGGATTCATGTATTCGGGTCTTGTATGCAGAAGAGATATACGGTACATATCTGTCCCAATCAGCGTGCGTTTTTGCAACATAATAGGATAACATTTTACAAATTGTACAGTGTACGCGATCAACGCGACCGTTGGCTTTAGGATGGAAGGGAGTTGTACGCCATTTTTTGATTCTTAGCAATTTACAAACTTGTACAAATAAAGCAGATATGAAATTGGTTCCTTGATCCGTTAAAATGGCATCAGGACTTCCAAAAGGTAGTATCACACGATTTACAAACTCTCTCGCCACAGTTTGAGATGTCATGTCGGGGAGGGGAACCAAAAGTAGATAACGTGAAAAGTGATCAATAACAGACAAAATGTATTTGTTACCTTGTTGCGACTGTGGAAAAGGACCCTGGAAATCTAAAGCAAGAATTTCGAAGGGTGAAGATGCCTGAGGAAGTGTTTGCAGCGGCACTCGCGGATGCCTATTTTGTGCTCGTTGTGCACACGGCAGGCAAGATCTTACATACCTGTCCACGTCACGTTGTCGGTATTGCCACCAATAACGTGTCGCAATTCGAGCGTTCGTAGCGCGTTTTCCGCTGTGACATGCTTTGATTGTATCATGGCATTGCCGTATTATACGTTGCTGCAAGCATTCCGGTATTACCAAACGATTTCCATGGGGAGTGTAGTGTTGGCAGAAGAGCCAACACTGTGTTGTTAGAGGAGGCCGAAATGCACGCGTTTAATTACACGCAGACTGGCGTGTGGTCTGGAACAGGTCAGAGAAAGAAGACTAGCAAAACAGTAGGTAACTGGTATAATACTTAACTTTAATCCATAATCGGTGTACATCCCTCGTTACGGTACATGCTTCACAATATTAATTATCAAATGCTATGGCGCCTTGCTAGGTCGTAGCAAATGACGTAGCTGAAGGCTATGCTAACTATCGTCTCGGCAAATGAGAGCGTAGTTGCCAGTGAACCATGGCTATCAACGTCGGCTGTACAACTGGGGCGAGTGCCAGGACGTCTCTCTAGACCTGCCGTGTGGTGGCGCTCGGTCTGCTATCACTGACAGTGGCGACACGCGTGTCCGACGTATACTACCGGACCGCGGCCGATTTAAAAGCTACCACCTAGCAAGTGTGGTGTCTGGCGGTGACACCACATTCCTCCCCCGCAAATCAGCGAACGGTTGTGTCGTAAGGCGTCCGCCCGCCGTGGGGAGGGCCCCATGTTGACGTATGCGACGAGGTGGGGAGCCTAACAACAGGCGAGGCTGTGCCACCCGCACCCTGCCATTCGGTCCGAGGGGAGCTAGGAAACGCCTGAAAACCTAGTCCAGGGTGCACGCCAACATGCGGTGTATGCGCCCTTAGAGATACAGGAGGGGCCGAAGGGTCGACCTCCATTTGGTCGGGGCACCCGACGGGCGAAGACGATATCTGGGCCGAAGCGGGCAAGAGTGCCATGGCGGAGGACAGCTGGTCACGGGAAGCGATCGGCGGCGCGTGACCCAGGGCGGCGCCCGGCGGCTGCAGCGAAGCGACCACTGCGGGCGGCGCCGGCGGGAGGACCGGCGGCGGCGCGTCGCCATGGGGCAAAATGGAAGGTATCGTCGGTAACACCTGGGGATGAGGCGAGCCAGTAGATGGGTCCCCAGGGCGCTGACCGGACGGCACCGTCGCTGAAAGCAGACGGGGAGCGGCAGAACCCGTGCGACGACAGAGGCGCAGCTGATTGGTGAGGTGCGTCGGCATCTCAGAGGCCCCCAAAACCAGATACATAGCGCGGCCGAGGCAGCGCAGAATGCGCCCTGCGAGCCAACGCCGTGAACCTCGATAGTTGCGATAACATACAACGTCGCCTGGAGCAAAAGCAGGTGCCTGCCGCTGCACAGGAACCTGATGCGGCGGATGCAGCAAAGACATCAAGGTTCGATGAGGACGACCGTGGAGCAACTCAGCCGGCGAGCGACCATCTCGGGCCTGAGAGCGATACGAGGACAAAAAGAGCAATAACGCGTCCTCCCGAGAATGCGACTCTTTCAACTTCAACATCTGTGACTTGAAAGTCCGGACCAATCGTTCAACGGCACCGTTTGAGTGAGTCGAAAACGGCGCGGATGTCAGATGTTGAATACCATTGGCCTTGCAGAATGACTGATATTCTGCGGACATGAATTGTGGGCCATTGACGGAAACAATAGTCTGTGGAAGACCTTCAATGCAAAAGATAGCGGATAACGCTTGGATGGTGGCAGAAGACGTCGTAGAAGACATCCGGACAACAAAAGGAAAATTACTGAAAGAATCGACCACAACCAACCATGGAGCATTCCAGAACGGACCAGCAAAATCGATGTGCAAGCGTTGCCAAGGGGAAGTGGCTTTCGGCCATGCAAAGAATTTCCGCGGTGGTGCGGATTGTTGTTCGGCACACGCCATGCAAGAAGAGCACATATTCGTTATCGCAGCATCGATTCCGAACCAAGTACAGTGCTGACGAGCAAGTTGTTTCGTTCGCACTATACCCCAATGTCCTTGGTGGACAAGCCGTAAGACAGAGGACTGTAACGAACGTGGGACCACGACTCTGGACTGATCATTATCAGAACGCAACAGCAAAACACCACGTCGAACAAAAAGTCTCTCCTTGTGAGCAAAAAATCGGCGAACCAACGGATCCTCGATCCGTGACTTTGACAAGGGCCATTGCGTAGCAACAAAACGCAAAACGGTAGCAAGGACGGGGTCAGCAGCTGTGGCTGTAGCTACACGACGAAAATCAATCGGAAACGATTCGACCACGTCATCGGTTTCCGAATCAATGAACATGCAAGCAAGTTCGGAGGAATCGAATGCTCTATCCTCAGCAACAGGCAAACGAGACAACGCATCAGCGTTTCCGTGCTTAGCAGTGGACCGATACAAGATATCGTAGCGGTACTGCGAGAGGAAAATTGACCAGCGAATGAATTTCTGCGCTGTACGTGGAGGTACAGGCTTGTTTGGATGAAAAAGCGATGTCAAAGGTTTGTGGTCTGTGATGATGGTGAAGTGACGACCATACAAGAAATCATGAAACTTTGTAACACCAAATACGAGAGCCAAAGCTTCTTTCTCAATCTGTGAATAATTTCTTTGCGCAGACGAGAGCAATTTGAACGCAAGAGCAATAGGGCGATCATGCAATCCATCTTTGTGCGCAAGCACAACACCGATCCCGAAATCCGATGCATCTACCATCAACAAAAGGGGTTTCTGGGGATCGAATGGCAGAAGGCAAGTATTTGAAAGCAACGCCGATTTCAACTGGCGAAAGGCGCATTCGCACTCCGTCGTCCAGACGAACGGAACACCTTTACGGCATAAGCGATGAAGCGGAGCTGAAATGGAAGAGGCATGCGTGATATATCTGTGATAATAGTTAATTTTTCCCAACACACACTGTAGCTGCCTCAAATTCTGCTGCGAAGGCAAGTCCTGTATGGCACGAAGGTGCTCTGGACTCGGATGTATGCCTTGTGCATTGATTACATGTCCCAGATAGGGTAAGTCACGAGCAAAAAACACACATTTGTCATTCCGCAAGCGAAGACCATTTTGTCGCAAGACCTGAAATAATGTTCTGAGATTGGATAAATGTTCTTCTTCCGTCTTTCCGGAGATCACAATATCGTCCAGATAGTTTGCTGCAGTAGGGACCGACGCACAAACAGTTTGCAGATACTGCTGAAACAATGCAGGGGCGGATGCACACCCGAATGGCAGTCTTTTGAATCGGTACAAACCAAGATGCGTGTTAACCACCCAGACACACTGGGATTCTTCGTCCACCGGTATTTGCAAGTACGCATCTGCTAGGTCCAACTTCGAAGAATATTTACCCGGGCACAGTTTGTCAAAAAGATCTTCCGGGCAGGCTAAAGGATAAGTTGCAATCACTAGTTGTGGATTCACCGTTGCCTTGAAGTCCACACAAAGTCTCAATTTTCCGGAAGGTTTTGGCAAAATTACTAAGGGTGATGCCCAGAGAGAAGCCTGCACACGGTCAATCACACCAAATAGTGTAACGTTCGTGCGACCTCATCACGTAATGCGTGGGGAACATTGCGCGCTCTGAAAAATTTCGGTTGCGCGTGTACTTTCAGTTCCAAATGTGCTTCATAGTTCTTAGCGCAACCAAGGCCCGGTACAAAAATGTCTGCAAATTCTTCACAGAGACGAGAAACACTGGCTGAAGGCACAGTCTGGTTCACTGATAGTACCTGATTTACTATAGACAAGTTAAACAACTGAAATAAATCTAAACCAAACAAGTTCACTGCAGAAGAAGAACGAAGGACGTAAAATGACACAAGTTTTGTTTGTCCCTTGTATGTTGCAAGAAGGCTGCACTGTCCTAACACAGGAATATTCTGACCTGAATATGTAGTTAACTTAACATTTGCGGCACGCAACGTAGGTGTGCCCAGTTGTTTGTACGTGCCTTTATTGATCAATGAAACTGCAGCTCCGGTATTGAGCTGGAATGGTATCACGTGGCCATGAATGTCCAAGTCTACAAAAAGTTTATTGTCCTGCTGACGACAAGAGCGACTGTCTCGTGCAACGTGAACAGACACTGGTACAGAAGCACTTGCTACTTGACGCGAATTCCGGCGATGTCGACGCACACTTTTTGTGGGACGAACACAGTCACTGTTAGAAAGAGTGGCACTGGGTGGAGTGGAATGAATGACATGAATGTCCATGGGCGAAGGTTCACGAGCCCGAGTACTCTTGGTTCGATTCCGGCGCGAAGCAAAGGGCCGGGAATGGTTATTAGTGTCCGATCTAAGCTTTTTCTGGCAAACACTTTGAACATGTCCTTTTTCATTGCAGAAAAAGCAAATAGCTAGGCGGGACGGGCAATTCTCACGCGAATGTCTAGTAGCACACCGCGGGCATGAGTTTAGCACTGCATTTGCGTGCTGGCGCGGCGAACGTAGGGGAGAGCTTGGCGGCAGCTGCGCAGACGAGCGCGAGGGCTGTTTACTGTTTCGTGCAGCTCGCCCGGCGGGCCGGTTAACGTGACACACGGCTGGCGAAGATTCAAACGATTCCTGAGCAAAGTCAAGTTTGTCTTGCCGATCCAAGATGTCCATCACTTGTTGAAGAGAGGGATTGACTAGTTTCAAAACCTGTTCCCTTATACGAACATCAGAAACGTTCTGTGCAATTGCATCAGCACCATAGTATCTGAATAAGGGAGTCCACATTCACACTCAAAAGCACAATCCCTAGTAAGGCCTTGCAAAGTGGCAACCCACTCCCGATTAGTTTGACCGGCCGTACGTTTGGTACGAAAGAAAGTATACCTTTTTGCAACTACATTGACAGATTCCTTGAAATATGCATCTAATGCCGACAAAATTTCTTCGTAGGACAGAGTTGCTACATCGCGTCGGGGAAACAATTTCACTATCACACGGTAGGTGGACACACCTACACATGCCAACAAAAAAGGCTGCCGCTCATTACCTTGAATTCTGTAGGCGGCAAGATGGAATCCAAATTGGCGTGACCGCTCCATCCAGCTTTCCAGTGCCGCGTCAAACGGACGAAAAGGTGGTGCAACAGCATGTTGTGGCTGTGGTAGCGTTGGAGCGGCGGCTGCCGCATCGGTTTGCATTCCACGTTGACCCTGGACGAGCTGTCCAAGGGCATCCAATAACGCCTGCGTCTGCTGATTCTGCAAGCGATAAAATTCGGACAGTACACCTGGAGATTGTGGCGAAGCCATGACACAATGAAATCAGTCTATCAATTAGTACAAACGCGATTTAGCTCGTCGCAATGTCTAGTGTTGGCAGAAGCGCCAACACTGTGTTGTTAGAGGAGGCCGAAATGCACGCGTTTAATTACACGCAGACTGGCGTGTGGTCTGGAACAGGTCAGAGAAATAAGACTAGCAAAACAGTAGGTAACTGGTATAATACTTAACTTTAATCCATAATCGGTGTACATCTCTCGTTACAGTACATGCTTCACAATATTAATTATCAAATGCTATGGCGCCTTGCTACGTCGTAGCAAATGACGTAGCTGAAGGCTATGCTAACTATCGTCTCGGCAAATGAGAGCGTAGTTGCCAGTGAACCATGGCTATCAACGTCGTCTGTACAACTGGGGCGAGTGCCAGGACGTCTCTCTAGACCTGCCGTGTGGTGGCGCTCGGTCTGCTATCACTGACAGTGGCGACACGCGGGTCTGACATATACTACCGGACTGCGACCGATTTAAAAGCTACCACCTAGCAAGTGCGGTGTCTGGCGGTGACACCACAGGGAGTTCTTGGATACAAAAGGTCGTCTATTATTTCAAATTCTGCCAAGGTGGCATATCTTTCACATTGAACGTCCACCTGCTGTGCTTCTTTTAACTCTTCAATTGATACCTCATCTGGTTGAATGACACGCACTTTTCTACTTAACGCATCATCATTTTGATGCAACCGACCAGGCTTGTGCCGAACTTCAAAATCATATTCTGACAGTTTCATGGCCCAGCGCATAGGTTTGCTGCTAGGGTTTAAGATTCAATAACCACTGCAGAGCAGAGTGATCGGTAAGAACTGTAAACTTGCGACCATAAAGGTAACATCTAAAATAATTAATTCCAAAAAGAAGGGCAAGCAATTCCTTTTCTGTAATACTGTAATTAGTTTCTGATTTATTCAGTTGACGAGAGGCATACCCAACGGGGTTTTCCTCACCATCTTGCACTTGGCTTAGGACACATCCTACAGCAAAATCAGATGCGTCACAAGATAAAATAAAAGGTTCAGCGAAATCTGGGTACACAAGTAGAGGTGAACTAGTTAAAATAGTTTTCACTGTTTGAAAGGCGGTTGAACATTCATCCGTCCAAAGAAAAGGAGTATCCTTTTTCAACAATTTTGTAAGTGGTTTGGTAATAGTAGCATAATCTTCAACAAAACGGCGTTAATAATTTGCAAGGCCAAGGAAGGATTGTAATTCCTTTAAATTTGTTGGAATAGGAAAAGTGTCTACTGCTTCAGTTAATCGTGGATCTGGCTTGACTCCGCTGGAACTGATGACGTGACCTAAATACTGCACTTGTGATTGAGCAAAAGAACATTTTTCTAATTTTAAGCTTAAATTAGCATTTTGCAAGCGTAACAGTACACTGCGTAGATGTTCAGCAATGGATTTTGAAAATATAATTATATCATCAAGATACACAAGGCACATAGTAGGTTTCAACCCACGTAATAGCAGATCTGCAAATCGCTGAAAGGTTGCTGGCACGTTGCGAAGCCCGAAAGGCATCCTTAAGAATTCATATAAGCCACCAGGAACTACAAAAGCTGTCTTAGCTCGATCTTGAGGAGCAATTGGGATTTGATGATACCCATTGCGCATGTCTCATGTTGTAAAGTACCGGCAATTGCCAAGACGATCGAGTGTTTCATCGATCCGGCGTAATGGATAATGATCTGGAGTAGTAGCTTTGTTTACTGCTCGCATGTCTGCACAGAAGCGATAGGATTTTTCTCCGTCTATAGATTTCTTTGGAACGACTACAATTGGGCTAGACCACGCACTAGAAGACGGTGGTATTATTCCTGCTTCTAGTTGCTGTTGTATAGTTTCCTCTACCACTGACTGAAGATGATAGGGAGTTCGGTACCCTTTTTGAGCTATTGGCCTAGCATTTCCGGTTGGAATCTCATGCTGGGTTAGGTCTGTTGCTGGTAAATATTTCCTGTCTTCAAACAACCATGAATACTCATTCAATACTTCATTTATTAGCTTTTGTTCATGCAGTGAGAGGTGACTAAGCTTAGCTTTAAACTTATCTGTCAGATGTGACGTGATTGTCAAAAGGTGTTGAGAGGCGACAGCAGTCATTTTCTTTTTCAGAGAAGGGGTTCTCATTGGCAACTCATCTTCTGTGATAACCTGTAAGCTGGCTAATACTGTACCACGCGGTATTAAAGCTTGCTTGTGACTAAAATTGTCTAAACACATGGGTACGCAATTTTCTTTCTGTACTTGCTGTGCTTTGCACAGGCTACGTTTTACGTGGACCTGCATCTGGTCAAGAGTTTCATTCTGGCAGAGTGGATCTACCAAGAAATGAACCTCTTCGGACTCACGTATCCCGACAGGCACCCAAAGGATCTTTCCTGTGCCTTCTGGTATCTCCACGGGATTATGGGCTTTTAGCATCGTTACGGGAGACTCCGAAACTTGGGAAACGGATCCTTTTTTCCCAGCTCCGCTCGCCCGCAACGTGCAGTCACGTCCAAAACGGTGCACGTTGTCGCCGAATTGGACGGTATTTAACTTATAGTCAATAACCCCCTGGAAATGACGTAGAAAGTCACTTCCCAGGATGATGTCGTAATCCGTGCGCCTGTTCCGTACAACCTCCATCGTAAAAGCATGTTCTGTGGAGTCCAACATGAACTCAACGCAACACCTGCCATCAGGTTTCACTATGCCGGGACCAGTACCACTGATATGGTACCGCGGCGGTTGCAATGTTCTTTTATCTCTCTTCGATAAAAATGCCAAGCTGATTTGTGCGCCTGTGTCAATTAGCACGCGTATTGATTTGCGGCCTCTAACACCATCGACAACCACGCTTGCCACCTGTGTGTTTCCCTTATAAGCTAGGGGGGTCACTATTTTTAACGGGGGCCGGGAGGGGTGGCACTTCCTGCCCCGCGGCCGTTTCCCGATTTCTGTGACTGGTTTGCATTTCGCTTGGAATTTGCAGGCGGTTGTGGCCTACTATTTGGACAATGCACGCTTTGGTGACCCATGTTCCTGCACTGATGACAATATGGCACGCGACATTGCTCTGCCACATGTCCTTGTCTATTACAGCGCCCACACTTAGTATCGTTCGAAAAGACACGTCGGGGCTCGCTTTGCCGCGCGGAGACGGCCACAAATCGGCTCGCCTCCTCTCTCAAGAGTGCTAGTCGCACGGCTTCGTGTAAGGTGCGGGGGGAAGCTACCTCGATTTCGCCCCCTATTTGAGGGTTTATGCCACGAATAAACACGTCTATCGCACGACATTCTGATTCTTCCAACAGAACCTCGTTACGAGCAGAACTGGCACTTACTGCGTACGTGTGGCAGGCGACGCTTCTAATCCTGTCCCCGAATGCTTCTAAATCTTCACCCGTTTTTTGTTTAAGGGCGGAAAGCAAGTCACGATAGCAACTGGTACCACGTTTGTCTGTATACCTTTCAATCAACCCTGTTGCAAGGGACTGGAAGGTAGGGGCATTTTTCAAGCTCTCGACCGACTGCACGTAGTTCCGCGCTTCGCCGGTGAGTTTCATTTTCATCACGTTTAAGAGAAATTCATCTGGCCAACCGCAAAGCTTTCCGATGTCCTGGATATTCTGGACGAGCGTTTGAATATCCTCGTGCGGCTTTCCAGCGAACGCCGGAATAAACACTACTGCTGGAAAGCTCTGCACCAAAGTAGAGGTGGCTACTGCCACGGGTGATTCTGCGCTAGTGAGTGGTGGATCCACCTGCTTCGGCTGTTCTTCCACTAGCACTGGCTTAGCAACATTAGATTGCGGAGAAGCCATTTTAAGATCATCTATCTGTTGCTTAAGCTCCGCGTTAGTTAGAATTAATCGATTTAGCTGGGACTGCAGCGCCAAGAGGGGATCTTCATCGGCTCCGGCTGCTCCTGCCTCCAATTGCTGCCTGGTGATCGGCACGTTACAATAGTGTGGGCATCTACACCACCGTAGCGTCGCTAGCGACTTACATTATTTGGTGGCGTGCAGACGAGGGACGGCGGCGGTGTCGACGAGCGGCGGCAGGCGCGTGGATCACGCGTGAGCGCAGCAGGCGGCCGGCGACAGCATGGACAGCTGCGACGGCGGGGCGGCGCGAGGGCCGCACCCCGGACCCTGGCGCAGGCGGTGGCCCGTGGCAGCTACGGACAGCGGCGGCGGCGGCGGCGGCGGCGGCGAGCGTGACTGCATCGCGGACCCTCCACGGCTCGCGTCCGGCGGCGAACTGCGTCACGCTTGTGGCGCGCTAGTGCGCGGCCACGCACATTCTGCAACGCAGGCGACCGGCTGGCACGCGCATGGCGCGCTGCAGCCTCGCCACGTTCGGTCTAGTTTCCCTTAATTGCTCAGCCTCAGCCCCTTTGTAGTACTCATAACTGATGAGTTAATTTTACAACCGTAAGGTGGGTCGCATCCCACTTCTTGACACCATTTGTTCGTCAGGATAGAAGTCAGGAGCGGAGGGCGTTGTAAAATGAAAATTAATTGAGTGGAATGGACCCAGTTTATTCTTGTAATGATAGTACGGTGATGCCTACGTAGGGCCGAGCAGCCCAAAGAGGGGTTGCCGTCTGCTCGTCAGAGAGGCAGAGGCTAGAGGAGCGACTACTCGGGGCCGAGGTCTGAAGCTAAGAGAGTGCGGAGCTGTTTCCGAGCCGCCCTCGCCGCTCACGGCCGCGACCCCACGTGATCACACGATTAGTCTCTGATTGGAGGATTGATTCCGCCAACGCGCTTTGCTAGTAGCGTACCCCCGTCAGCGCAACCGACCTGTGGGACTCGAGTCTGACCGAGGAGCACGTGGCAGGAATGTGGCGACCGTGGTCTTCCGGCCAGCACCCTCAGGCCAGCCCGAGCTGGCTACAGCCGAACATTATGCATAAAAAATTTATTTAATAAAATTTTCTCGGCAATGATCCCTCTTGGGGGGTCTCCTCCCTGCACAGTATCGATGAAATGAATTCATCTAACGAAATTGGCATAATCTGCCTCTCTGAACATCAACTGACTACTGATATAGATATGTTACACATTTCAGGATTTAAGCTAGCTTCCTATTTCTGCAGACTAGATATGGATGGAGGAGGAGTTGCGACATTTATCAAAAACTGCCATAAATTCAAGAACATAGACATTAATAAATTCTGTTTAGAGCAGCATCTAGAAGCATGTGCAACAGAAGTAGAGTTCCATAACAGATCCTATATAATAATAACCATTTACCGAGCACCTGCAGGAAATTATAATCTATTCTTAGATCATCTAGAAGCTCTTTTGGGTTATTTAACAGGAAGAAACAAAGAAATTTTGATTGCTGGTGACTTTAATATAGCTTTTCCAATACAATCTTCCAGTAAACATTCACTGCAGTTAGTAATGTTGTCTTTCAATCTAACTCACACTGTAAACTTTCCAACTAGGATCAGTAAATCCTCAAGGACAGCCACTGATAACATTTTTATAGACAAATCAAAGGAACAAAATTATATCATAAAACCTGTTATAAATGGACTATCAGATCATGACATGCAGCTCCTTGTTTTAGATGTGAATTCTAAGCAGATTATCAAGACTGCTAAATCTGAGTACAGGAGAGTAGTCAATCAACCAAAAATTGAGTGTTTTAGAAAACTGCTCAAAGATATGAACTGGAAAGATGTTTGTAGTGCTCATGACATGAATGAAAAATATAACACATTCATGAACAATGTCAGTACCATGTTTGAAAACTGTTTTCCTTTAAAAGTTCCTCAAATTAAACAGAAGTCTATAATAAAACCATGGATTACACAAGGAATAAAGATTTCCTGTAAGACAAAAAGGAAAATGTATCTGTCGACCAAGAATAGCTCCAATGCTGATGATTTAACTAAATACAAGGACTACTGTGAAACATTAAAAAAAAGTAATTCAGACATCTAAACAAATGCACTACGAGAAGAAGATAGCAATGTCAGGGAACAAACTACAAACAATATGGGATATAGTGAAAGAGCAGACTGGTAGAACCAGAAAGGAACAGGAGCAAATAGCACTAAGGGTAGATGACACATTAGTAACTGATGGGCATTGTGTGGCAAATCTATTTAACAAGTACTTTATATCCGTTACTGATAGAATGGGACTGTCAGGATCAGTAAATAATGCCCTTGAATATCTGAAACTAGCCTTCACAAATAGCTTCAAGTACATGAATATATCACTCACTTCACCAAAAGAAATAATTTCCATAATAAAATCTTTAAAAACAAAGCATTCTAGTGGGTACGATGAAATACCAACAAAGTTAATTAAGGCATGTTCTTGTGAGTTTAGTGCAATTCTAAGTTACTTGTGTAACCAGTCAATTATAACTGGGACACTTCCTGACTGGCTAAAATATGCAGATGTTAAGCCGCTATTCAAGAAAGGGGATAAAGAGATACCATCAAACTACAGACCGATTTAACTTTTGCCAGCATTCTCAAAAATTTTAGAGAAGGTAATATACAGGCAGCTGCTCAACCATCTGACCACAAATAACATATTATCAAGAACACAGTTTGGATTTCTGAAGGGTTCTATATCGAGAAGGCTATTTACACCTAAAGTGAAAATGTACTTAATTCATTAAATAACAAATTACAAGCAGCAGGTATTTTCTGTGATTTGTCAAATGCATTTGATTGTGTGATCCACAACATCCTTTTAAGTAAATTAGAATTCTATGGTGTCACAGGTAGTGCTGCAAAATGGTTAAAGTCATACCTCACTAACAGGAAACAAAGGGTGTCAGTGCAAGGGACTAGTGAATTAAGTCATCAGTCATCATCAGAATGGGAAGAAATTACATGTGGTGTCCCACAAGGATCCGTCTTAGGGCCATTGCTTTTTCTTGTGTACATTAATGATCTCTCATCAGTTACACTGCCAGAAGTAAAGTTCGTTTTGTTTGCAGATGACACAAGTATTGCAATAAATAGTATGTCTACTGTAGTTCTAGAAAGATCTGCTAATGATATTTTCATGGATATTAATAAATGGTTTAAAGCCAACTCACTGACATTAAACTTCGAAAAGACTCACAATATGCAATTGAGAACCTGTAAGAGGTTTCCACCCGGCATATGCATAACATACGAAGAAGAGCAGATAGAAGAGGTTGACAGTCTTAAATTCCTGGGATTACAACTTGATAATAAATTCAGTTGGGAAGAGCACACCACAGAACTGCAGGAACGCCTTAACAAATCTGTATTTGCAATTCGAGTGTTAGCAGACATAGGTGACATAAAAATGAAAAAGCTTGCATACTTTGCCTACTTTCATTACATAATGTCATATGGTATAATATTTTGGGGTAACTCTTCAAGACAAACAAAAGTTTTCAGAGTCCAAAAGCGTGTAATACGTATTATTTGTGGAGCAAATTCACTGGCGTCCTGTAGAAACCTCTTCAAAGAACTGGGTATACTAACTACTGCCTCTCAGTATATTTACTCATTAATGAAAATTGTCCTAAATAATATATCTCTTTTTCCAACGAACAGCTCAGTTAATACATACAATACCAGGAACAAAAATGATCTGCACAAGGACTTAAAAGCACTTACCTTAGTTCAAAAAGGGGTCCACTACTCAGGAACACTCATCTTCAATAATTTGCCAGTAAACATAAAAAATTTAGTTACAAATAAAGATCAGTTTAAAAGGAGCCTGAAAGACTTACTAGTGGCCAACTCCTTCTACTCCATTGACGATTTTTTTAATAGAAACAAATGATGTATTGTATATATTCATACTATTAGTATGGTTATTTCAGCTTAAAAAAAAAAAAATGACATGTTCCACATCCACGAGGATCTTCTCAGCACGGATCTACGGAACGAAAAACTAATCTAATCTAAACTAATCTAATCATTCCAACGTTAGTTATGTTTCTCGTTCTTCCAGTAGTATAGCGAGTGACATGAAAAAGTTACGCTTTTGACAAACTAATTAACGGCCAATAAAAATAATGAAAAAAAAAACCGAACGTGAATCAACAATTAGAATGATGCCATACATGGCAATTCTCAAAGAATGCGCAGTACACACTGCGGTAACAGCCAGCCGGTGTGGCCGAGCGGTTCTAGGCACTTCAGTCTGGAACCGTGTGACCGCTACGGTCGCAGGCTCGAATCCTGCCTCGGGCATGGATGTGTGAGATGTCCGTAGGGTTAGTTACGTTTAAGCAGTTCTAAGTTCTAGGGGACTGATGAACTCAGATGTTAACTCCCATAGTGCTCAGAGCCATTTGAACCACTGCGGTAACAACAGTAGTACAGAAAGTAACAACAAAACAAAAATCGTGTAACTGTGCATTCTTTTAGAATGCTTGATACCGTGTAGTTGTCGACACGTTCCATTATTCTATCATCGCTTCCTGTACTGCTGCATAAAAGCGATAAATAACCTTGTATTCTACAACTAAAATTGACCTATACGGCCTACTTCTGGTTATCGATTCCAAGGTTTGCTATTCTTTCGTTACACGTGTAGTGAATTCTCTTTTAGACATTCTGTGTTCCTTTCTCCTTATTTCCCGCTAATGTCCTGCTTACGTTTCATGTGAGTCACTATTTATTTCGTTTTGCAGTTTTGTTAGATTTTACTTTGTGCCTGATCAAAACCCCCACCTCTAAGTTCAGTACTTGTTATTAAGAACTGCCGCTATTCCATAATATTACGAGTTCACTATGTGTGACACTGCATTGAGCTTTAAAGGTAGTCTGTGGATTTTTCAGTTACTAGCGTAAACTATGATATTGATGCAGGCACTGAGAACCATATAGGGCCAAAGCATATATGCAAAGGTTAGAGAAAAACAGATATTTGTGAAAATCAAATTTGTAGGGAAATCAGCAGTATCATGAGTGTGGCTTTCTTTTTATAACATACCATATTTCCTATACAAATAGTTTAATATTCATTATTATTATTAGTAAAGTTAATCTACAAAATTTGTGTATATATATATATATATATATATATATATATATATATATATATATATATATATAGTGTCTTTTAACTGTGATGTAGTTTGTATTTAATGTAAAACTAGAATCACAACATAAGTAACAGATATTTAATGCACCACACAGAAAATTGTGACCTACCCAACACTTCACAACCCTAATTATCATCATTTTCATTAAGCACATTCTTTGGCTTGAGGGTCAGATAAAACTATTGCTTCACTTTTGCCTTGAAATCTAGTAGACTTTGTGTTTCAAGTTTCCTATAGTATTTTAATTGGCATTCGCCTTCTACTTCCGTGTTGGGGCACTGGAATTTGCAAGGAATCTACAGACGATGGAGAAATAAGAAATAGTGGTCTCCCTCGATATGACTTGAAGAAAATGGACTCCCACGATTACAGTTAAGAATACGCTAAACAACTGTTCACAGAAATCTGTTGAAAATGTCATCATTTCAAAATTTCTTAAGAGTACGTTGCTACGTCGAACGCCAGTTTTTGGTTTGGTAGTGTGGTCGATAATACTCTTAAAGGTTCTAAAATCACCATCGTCCGTTTTACAAACTGGAATGCTGAAATCATGGAACATGATTTTATGGTGGGGCATCTCCTCAAGAGCTTCCAGATTTTATGAAGAAATGGGCGTCAGAGTAGCCGGTGAACGTGACTACAGCAATGAAAATTCGTGCTTTGCCAGATTTTCGCAACCGTCATATAGAGGGTGTTTCAGAAAGGACTTTACAGCTTTAAAAATTCATATAAATTTATTGAAAGAAGATATAGAACTGGGTTTAGTGTTATTTTATAGCCAAACATATGAAGGTTTTTTTTTACCTTAAACTAAAGATGTTGTTTGTTGCTTCCGTTGGTTATCCTGCAGACATCCCATCGGAAGTCAATTTCTTCCCAAACTCGCTGTAGCATTGCACGTGTAACTTGCTCAGTGGTGGTGTAAATTCTTGCTCTAAGTTCAGGTAGAGAAGCTGGCACATGAGGTACAAACACGGTATCTTCGATGAATTGCCATTAAAAAAAATCGAGTGTTGTTAGGTCTGGGGAATGTAGGGGCCATGCAATTGGCGCATCACGGCCAGTCCACTGACCTGGAAAGTGGTCACTGAGAAAATCCCGGACGTCAACCAGATAGTGCCTGAAGTTAACATTTCGTTCTTGGTCATCCTCACCGATCTATGGTATTAAATATTGTAGCATATCCAGGTACACTATCCCGCTGATGGTTCTCTGACGGAAAAAAAGTAGTCGTACACTTCGTTCTTGCCCAATGCACAAACAATGTTCAGTTTAGGGCTATCACGAACATGTTGCAATGTTCGATGTGGATTTTCACTACGCCAAATCCTACAATTATGTGTGTAAACGCTCCCACTTAAGTCCGCAGCTCGTGGTCGTGCGGTCAGCGTTCTCGCTTCCCACTCCCGGGTTCCCGGGTTTGATTCCCGGCGGGGTCAGGGATTTTCTCAGCCTCGTGATGACTGTGTTGTGTGATGTCTTTAGGTTGGTTAGGTTTAAGTAGTTCTAAGTTCTAGGGGACTGGTGACCATAGATGTTAAGTCCCATAGTGTTCAGAGGCATTTGAGCCGTTGCCACTTACGTGAAAAGTCGACTCGTCAGAAAAGATGATTTTGTCCAAGGAATGTTCATCATGATGTAGCCGATTTAACACATCCACACAGAAGTTCTTGCGAGTAATTTTATCAGTGTCTTTTATTGCATGTACAATCGTCAGTCCCTACAGTTTCAAATGCGAACAGTTTCTCAACACACGCCGTACAGTCGTATGTGGGATTTGCAGTTCGTGAGATGCACACCAGATCGATTTCGTAGAACTGTTGACAAAACGTTGTCTCGCTGGTTTAACGACTTCGTCAGATGTGCTTGGACAACCTGATGATTTACCGTGTCTTACCGAGCACCCTGTTTCTGCAGAACATTTATGCCACTCATAAATTGTAGCCTACTAGGAGGTTCTTTAGCGTACTTGGTACAGAAATTACTCTGAACTGTGACGCCGGCTTTGATTCTAGAAACCAAAACACACAGCGAGCACACTCGGGTCCAGTGAAGGCAGTCATCTTCAACGCAACTGCCGCTAGCCCTTCTTATGGTGCGATTCGGCACTAGCTAACTACGCACAACAAAACTCGATGTAGTTGCCTACAAACTGAGACTACAATCACCTCTGTAGGTACTATGTGATGTGTCGACAGAAGTGCCGACACAGTGTGATTTGAGGGGACCGCAATGCACGCTATAAACACACGAAGGATGGCGTGAGGTCTGAAACAGGATACGTAATGAATGCTATAAAGAAAAGTACGTAGCTTTTGGAATACTTAACTTAATCCATCCTTGTTGTATACATCGTTCTTGATGAGACATACTTTATACAATAAGTATCAATTGCTATGTAAGGCTAATGGCGCCTTGCTAGGTCGTAGCCATGGACTTAGCTGAAGGCTATTCTAACTATCTGCTCTGCAAATGAGCGAGGCTTCGTCAGTGTAGTCGCTAGCAAAGTCGTCCGTACAGCTGGGGCGAGTGCTAGTCCGTCTCTCGAGACCTGCCGTGTGGTGGCGCTCGGTCTGCGATCACTAACAGTGGCGACACGCGGGTCCGACATGTACTAATGGACCGCGGCCGATTTAAAGGCTACCACCTAGCAAGTGTGGTGTCTGGCGGTGACACCACACTATGAATTAATTTATATGAATTTCCAAAATTGTAAACCCATTTTTGAAACACCCTGTATATAGTTTACTGGTCTAGCTCGTATATAGTTGGTTCACCATAAGATTAACAGATATCAGTAGCATGCATCCATGTTACTATCTCAAAATCAACAGCGGTTACGGTTCTCAGCGCTTCTTTTTATTTCACGCATGTATGTTTCCTTTTTTTGTTGTTACTTTCTTTTCCCTTATCTCAGTTCCTTTGCAATATAATTTGTGGCTATGTAATTAATTCCGTGAACTGCGGAGGCATTCTATCGCCTGTATATGTATTATCTTTTTCTCTGTGATAGATTAGTTTGTTTGCAAGTAAGTCTCATTTACTTATGATATCGCCTCTAACAAGGGAAACTCCTCACCGCACCAACTCGTTTTTTGTGGTTTGATGGTTCAGTGGATAGCCCGACAAAAACAGGATGGAGGTGTACTGAGATGTGAAAAAAAAAAGCAAAAATGAGAAGTGAATGGTTGAAGCTTAACAAGTGTAATACTGAGCACAGCTAATTTTCTTCACAACATTACGAATTGCCCGTTCGGCCTTTGAAGTGTTTGTTCTCTTTCTGTTGTTTCAACAGTTGTCATACAACACATTGGTTATAGGATATGAGTCATGTGGTAAGAATACGTTACCGTCACAAGTAAACGTGACGAGTAGTGAGAGCAGGCGAGATATAATACAGACACCTAAAAGAAATGAAAACAACAAATAAACGCGTGTGGACTATGTCCCAACAAAGGAATTAAAGATTCAAAACTTCCAAAACGGAACACAACTTCAAACAACGTTAGAAACATATGTTTCGGCGGAGTACAGAGAAACTGTGTGATTGTGAAACTGTTGCGTTCATTTGTTGCAGCTTATGTGACAAACTATTATGTTTTCGTTTCCTTAAGAGTGATCACATTCATATGAAGACCTAAATCGGGCAAGGAGACGTATCTCACTCACTCACCAGGCGTACAAATTACATATTAGATTAGATTAATACTAGTTCCATGGATCATGAATACGATATTTCGTAATGATGTGGAAAGAGTCGAATTTTCCAATACATGACATAATTAGGTTAATTTAACAACATACTTAAGTTAATATAACAACTTTATTTTTTTGTGTTTTTGTTTTTCTTTATTTTTTTATTTTTTTTATTTTTTTATATTTTTGTTTTTTTTCTTAATTTATATATAAAAATTCCTCTATGGAGTAGAAGGAGTTGTCATTCAGAAATTCTTTTAATTTCTTCTTAAATACTTGTTGGTTATCTGTCAGACTTTTGATACTATTTGGTAAGTGACCAAAGACTTTAGTGCCAGTATAATTCACCCCTTTCTGTGCCAAAGTTAGATTTAATCTTGAATAGTGAAGATCGTCCTTTCTCCTCGTATTGTGGTTATGCACACTGCTATTACTTTTGAATTGGGTTTGGTTGTTAATAACAAATTTCATAAGAGAGTATATATACTGAGAAGCTACTGTGAATATCCCTAGATCCTTAAATAAATGTCTGCAGGATGATCTTGGGTGGACTCCAGCTATTATTCTGATTACACGCTTTTGTGCAATAAATACTTTATTCCTTAGTGATGAATTACCCCAAAATATGATGCCATATGAAAGCAATGAGTGAAAATAGGCGTAGTAAGCTAATTTACTAAGATGTTTATCACCAAAATTTGCAATGACCCTTATTGCATAAGTAGCTGAACTCAAACGTTTCAGCAGATCATCAATGTGTTTCTTCCAATTTAATCTCTCATCAATGGACATACCTAAAAATTTGAAATATTCTACCTTAGCTATATGCTTCTGATTAAGGTCTATATTTATTAATGGCGTCATACCATTCACTGTACGGAACTGTATGTACTGTGTCTTATCAAAATTCAGTGAGAGTCCGTTTACAAGGAACCACTTAGTAATTTTCTGAAAGACAGTATTGACAATTTCATCAGTTAATTCTTGTTTATCAGGTGTGATTACTATACTTGTATCATCAGCGAAGAGAACTAACTTTGCCTCTTCATGAATATAGAATGGCAAGTCATTAATATATAACAAGAACAACAAAGGACCCAAGACTGACCCTTGTGGAACCCCATTCTTGATAGTTCCCCAGTTTGAGGAATGTGCTGATGTTTGCATGTTACGAGAACTACTTACTTCAACTTTCTGCACTCTTCCACTTAGGTACGAATTAAACCATTTGTGCACTGTCCCACTCATGCCACAGTACTTGAGCTTGTCTAGCAGAATTTCATGATTTACACAATCAAAAGCCTTTGAGAGATCACAAAAAATCCCAATGGGTGGTGTTCGGTTATTCAGATCATTCAAAATTTGACTGGTGAAAGCATATATGGCATTTTCTGTTGAAAAACCTTTCTGGAAACCAAACTGACATTTTGTTAGTAACACACGTGCTGTCACTAATGTCATGTATGACACACCAGACGTGTTTTCCGGGGAGGATTCGGTTGACTTGTCTCCTTGTCATCAAACGCTTGCGGTTCTCATTCGAAAGCCACTTCCTTGCGGCTGCTAATAGAGTAGTTGTGCAGAAACAACTGTCATTATAGGTGTCGTCCTTACACCTCAGTGTTGCAAAGGGACGTTATACCACAATACGGACACAAATTTGAATAAGGCAAACACTAGAAAAAAAAAAAAAAGAAGAAAGTTTTTGGGACGTGGGAGGTTCGAACATGGCTCGCCTGCTTGGTAGTCCAACACCGTGGCCACTTTTTTTTTATGCAGGGTAAAGGAATAGAAGGAATGGTCTCGGGGACAGGACGACGTTTCCGTCGTCAAACAGGATCATATGGAAGGGGTAAATGGCCACAGGAGAATATTCACTTATTTATTGACAAAAAGCAACCCACATTTCCCGTTACTTGTCTCTGAAAGAAAGAAAAATAAAGACAAACCTACACTTCCGTAACAGTTCTGTTACACTTCTGTAACACGCGGCGTCGATACTCTACGGATGCCGCCGTCTCCCCCATTTTCATGGCATGTTCTACCGTCATCTGTTCGTCTCCTTCTCTGAATGTATCAAATTTATCTCTTGCGATGAATAATCCAGCTACGGGGCGGATCGTGGAAGATGCTCCGCAAAAAGTTCGAAAAGTGTTGACAGTACTTACGGTTCCTCACAATAGCACAATGAGGATCGTTTGAACAGTTTCAAAAATCCATGAGTTCTATAACACCACCTCCAAATAAATAATGAATCGCGTGACCTCCGATCCACATGACAGCGTAGTCTTTCGTCCACGGGTAATAAACAGCGTCTGGTTTGAGGAGAATGCGGGGGATCGACATAAGAGGGCGTCATCCGTAAAAAGACAGACGTCATTAAATGTTTAGTGTCAATCGTCAGCATCGATTACATCATCTTAAAAATTCGTGTGATTTTATCGTAATCATAAATAAGATGGGCAAAATTAATTGAACTATCGATTTGAAAACAACTAACACGGGAGGCCGTGACGTTTGCAATGCGGATGTACTGCAAACTTCGTACACTCATAGTACTCCATGAGGACAACAAAATGTGTAAACAGTAGCGCGTACTTCTCAAGCGTTATTGAGAAAATCGCAAGATAATTTCGGTAGTCAAATATGTAACCTGTGCATGGCCGTTATTATCACAAAGCGGCGGTCGTTCTTAACACGAAGCGGCGGCAGCTAAGTGGTTAGGGTCCAAACCCCGCAATTTTTTTTTTTTTGTGCTTCAGTCATATATATATATATATATGCCGGCATGGTAACTCAGTGTCCTCGGTCAGAGGGTTAGCTACCCTCTGTAATAAAAAAACTGAGTTAAAAAGAAATAATAATGCTGGCACGGTAGCTCAGCGTGTTCGGTCAGAGAGTCGGTTGGCCGCTGTAATAAAAAACTGAGTGGAAGCATCAACCAGCGAACTTGAACAGGATGTCTTGCAACGTCCACAACGACCAAACACAACGATCAATAACGAACAAAATGGAAAAAAAAGCCCTGTAATCGTAGGTAGTAGGTCGGTGCATCGAGTCACATTCGTTACCCTTTTTTTACAGCACAGTCATATTATATATATATATATATATATATATATATATATATATATATATATACTTGTCTGACTTTATGCGTTTATATGGTGCAGAGACCTGGACATTGAGGAATGGAGATGAAAGAAGATTGGAGGCACTAGAGATGTAGATATGGAGAAGACTGGAAAAAGTGAAATGAGAAGACCGAGTAAGGAATGAAGAAGTATTAAGAAGGGTTGGAGAAGAAAGAAACATGCTGAAAGTCATCAGAAAGAGAAAACAGAACTGGATTGGACATTGTTTGAGGAGGGACTGTTTATTGAAGGAAGGAATAGAAGGAATAGTGGAGGGAAAAAGGGGAGGAGGAAGAAGAATATATCAAATGCTGGACAATATCAAAGGAGACAAATATTCAGAAATGAAAAGACTGGCTATGAACAGACAAGAGTGGAAGAGGCTTAACCCATGACAAGACCTACCGTAAGGCAGAATACCATACAGCTACTACTTATGCGTTTGGTCGTTTACAAGTCGGTAGTTATGAATATTATATTGCCTGTGATAATAAAACTTTGTAGACTGCCAAATAACATTGTAAATGTAATAAAAGTTCTTCTGATTACACATATTTTTCCCGTTATATCAACTGTAATATCAATAGTAATGAAAATGACTGTGTTCGAAAGAAAAGAAAAAAAAGTCACGAACAGGACTCGATCCAGCGACCAACTACCTACGGTTAGGGGACTTGGACGCTAACCACTTAGCTGCCGCCCCTTCGTGTTAATAACGACCGCCGCTTTGTGACAATAACTGCCACGCACAGGTACATATTTGACTAAAGAAATTATCTTGCGATTTTCTCAGTAACGCTTGAGAAGTACGCGCTACTGCTTACACATGTTGTTGTCCTCATGTAATACTAGGAGTGGACGAACTTCGCAGTAAATCTGCGTTCCAAACGTCGTGGCCTCCCCTTGTAAGTCGATAGTATTAGCTCTCTCCATCCAGTATATTTACACCTCCACCTTTATCCAGTTACTGTCGTTTCACCCATTATGAACAAAAACATTAGATAATCGAACCTGTATTTGGACATACTGCCATTCTCACTAAGACCAGATTAGGTACACGTATGTTACCATGTTTTATTAGTTTCCTATGGATAATGTTAATTACATTTACAATAAGTTTCTCACACTGATCGGTCTGCCACCCTACACTCAACGCAAAACATTTTCTGGGAGACGCACTTGTTGCTGCATTGTACTTTTTTCTCTGCTGTGTGTAGACACAACTGAGACAAAGTACCTGATGTACTCTGCAAGCATAAACAGATATGCTACCGCAGTTGCACTACGGATGGTACTCTATACCAAATGAGCAACAGTGAAACAGCCAATTACTCTGAAGCGCCAGAGAAACTGGTGTAGGCATGCATATTCAAAAACAGAGAGATGTAAACAGGAAGAATACGGAGCTGCGGTCGGCAACGCCTATATAAGACAACAAGTGTCTGGCGCAGTTGTTAGATCGGTTACTGTTGCTAATATGGTAGGTCATCAAGATTTAAGTGAATTTTAACGTGGTGTCATAGTTGGCGCACGAGTGATGGGACACAGCATCTCCGACTTAGTGATGAAGTGGAGATTTTCCCGTACGACCATTTCACCACTGTTCTGACTATCAGGAATCTGGGAAAACATCAAATCTCCGACATCGCTGCGGCCGGAGAAAGATCCTGCACGAACGGGACCGACGACGACTGGAAAGAATCGTTCACCGTGACAGAAGTGCAATCCTTCCGCAAATTTCTGCAGATTTCAGTGCTAGGCCATCAACAAGTGTCAGCGTGCCAACCGTTCAACGAAAAATAATCGATATGGACTTTCGGAGCCAAGGCCCACTCGTGTACCCCTGATGGCAGCACGACACAAAGCTTTAAGCCTCCTTTGGGTCCGTCAACACCGACATTGGACTGTTGATGGGTGGAAACATGTTGCCTGGTCGGACGAGTCTCGTTTCTAATTGTTGTGTACAGGTATGGAGACAATCTCATGAATCCATGGACTCTGCATGTCAGCAGGGGACTGTCAAAGTTGTTGGAGCCTCTGTAATGGAGTGGGCGTGTGCAGTTGGAGTGATATGGGCCCCCTGATATGCCTAGATACGACTCTGACAGGTACATAAGCATCCTGTCTGATTGCCCGCATCCATTCATGTCCATTGTTCATTCTGACAGACTTGGGCAGTTCCAGCAGGACAATGCGCCACCCCACTCGTCCATATTTGCTACAGAGTGGCTCTAGGTACAATCTCCTGAGTTTAAACACTTCAACTGGCCCCAGATTCCCGACACATGAACATTACTGAGCATATCTATGATGCCTTGCAAGGTGGTGTTCGGAAGAGATCTGCGCCTTCTCGAACTCTTACGGACTTACGGACAGCTCTGCAGGATTCATGGTGTCAGTTCCCTTCATAACTACTTCAGACATTAGTCGAGTCCATGACACGTCGTGTTACGGCACTTCTGAGTGCTTGTGGGGCCCTACATGATATTAGGCAGGTGTAACAGTGTCTTTGGCTCTTCAGTGTATTTTGACGGTGATTGCTTATAGGTCCACTTCGATACTCGTCAATCCATAACTGGTAGTGGATTAAACTATTACATACACGTAAGACGTTTCCTCTTTAAAGTACTTTAAATAGCGCACGAGCACGTAGCAACCATGAAGATTAATAGTAAACGTGGATGGGAAAGAGGTTAAAAAAAGAGATAAATGGCTCTGAGCACTATGGGACTTAACTTCTGAGGTCATCAGTCCCCCAGAACTTAGAACCACTTGAACCTAAATAACCTCAGGACATCACACACATCCATGCCCGAGGCCGGATTCGAACCTGCGACCGTAGCGGTCGCGCGATTCCAGACTGTAGCGCCTAGAACCGCTCGGTCACTCCGGCCGGCTACTAATTGAATTACTGACAGCAAAGTGATGCGGAAACACCCTCTCTACCCACATCACGGCATACCCTGAGTGTTGGCGTGGGCCACAGTGAGCAACAGAAACAAAATCCACAGACACACTAGAAACATTTATTTTTGTTGATAAACATTACGTGATACATTGAATTTGCACATAATGAAATCAGTGGGCGTTGTAAGTATCCGTGCCAATAGGAAATGCAAGCATTACTATAGTGTCTTTTAGTGCCGCTGCCTTTGGAAGTCTTTGGTAGTCTACAAATGACTTCTGTGAAGCTAATTTCATGTGCTTCCGCATCCTCCTGGATCTGCAGCAAGCGAAAAATGTCTGTCAGAGTTTCGTGACTTCTGCAGATAAGTCACACTTGCAGTGGTTTCATTTGTATTAACTGATCTGACATATGCTACGAAATGATTGCCACTTTTACAGTAACTTAGTTCTTTCTTTTGGAGCTCACCTTCGATGTTCAGTTCCTCTTACTTGTTAGTCGTGAAAACTCAAATTATCGTCACTGTTACCGGTCAGAAGAATAGCAGTGCCTTCTTGAGTTCCTCTCTGGCTGAAGCTGCCTTCTGACACGTTTAGAAACGGGCGCGTTGGTTGTTTAATGTTGAGAGTTTGACCAGTTTGTTTTCTTCCCATTTTCACGTTCTAGAAACTCCTGCTTCTCCGGGCTGTCAGTTAAAAATTCTTGTTCCTCCTATTTTTCTTCCATAATAGAGCTGCTGTAGTTGCTTTTGGAAAAGGCGGAAATTCCTTCAGTGCTTCCAAGTATACTGAGCTATTTAAACAGTTACTAATCACAGGCAGAGTTACAACTGGAGCAGTGTTTGTGTTACTGGTGTCTGTTGTATCTGTCTTGACGGTGTCATTATCAGTATTTTTTGGTACATTTCCAACTACTGCACCTTCTTTACTATTGCTTTATGGGGATAAGTAACCTTTCAAGAGTCTGAGATCTTATATTGCAATGCTGCTGACAGAACTTTTGTGCTTTCTGGAATTACACAGCCTATTAACAGCTTTCATCATTTCTTCTGCTGTTGTTGTTGTTGTGGTCTTCAGTCCTGAGACTGATTTGATGCAGCTCTGCATGCTACTCTCTCCTGTGAGCTTCTTCATCTCCAAGTACCTACTGCAGCCTACATCCTTTTGAATCTGCTTAGTGTATTCATCTCTTGGTCTCCCTCTACGATTTTTACCCTCCACGCTGTCCTCCAATACTAAATTGGTGATCCCTTGATGCCTCAGAACATATCCTACCAACCGATCCCTTCTTGTAGTCAAGTTGTGCCACAAACTCCTCTTCTCCCCAATCCTATTCAATACCTCCTCATGAGTTATGTGATCTACCCATCTAATCTTCAGCATTCTTCTGTAGCACCACATTTCGAAAGCTTCTATTCTCTTCTTGTCCAAACTATTTACCGTCCATGTTTCACTTCCATACATGGCTACACTCCATACAAAAAACGACTTCCTGACACTTAAATCAATACTCGATGTTAACAAATTTCTCTTCTTCAGAAACGCTTTCCTTGCCATTGCCAGTCAACATTTTATATCCTCTCTACTTCGACCATCATCAGTTATTTTGCTCCCCAAATAGCAAAACTCATTTACTACTTTAAGTGTCCCATTTCCTAATCTAATTCCCTCAGCATCACCCGACTTAATTCGACTACATTCCATTATCCTCGTTTTGCTTTTGTTGATGTTCATCTTACATCCTCCTTTCAAGACGCTATCCATTCCGTTCAACTGCTCTTCCAAGTCCTTTGCTGTCTCTGACAGAACTACAATGTCATCGGCGAACCTCAAAGTTTTTATTTCTTCTCCGTGGATTTTAATACCTTCTCCGAATTTTTCTTTTGTTTCCTTTACTGCTTGCTCAATATACAGATTGAATAACATTGGGCTGCAACCCTGTCTCACTCCCTTCCAACCACTGCTTCCCTTTCATGTCCCTTGACCTTTATAACTGCCATCTGGTCTCTGTACAACTTGTAAATAGCCTTCCACTCCCGATATTTTACCCCTGCCCCCTTTGGAGTTTGAAAGTGAGTATTCCAGTCAAAATTGTCAAAAGCTTTCTCTCAGTCTACAAATGGTAGAAACGTAGGTTTCCCTCTCCTTAATCTAGCTTCTAAGATAAGTCGTAGGGTCAGTACTGCCTCACGTGTTCCAATACTTCAACGGAATCCAAACTGATCTTCCCCAAGGTCGGCTTCTACCAGTTTTTCCATTCGTCTGTAAAGAATTCGATTTAGTATTTTGCAGCTGTGACTTATTAAACTGATAGTTCGTTAATTTTCACATCTGTCAACACCTGATTTCTTTCGGATCGGAATTATTATGTTCCTCTTGAAGTCTGAGGGAATTTCGCCTGTCTCATACATCTCGCTCACCAGAT
Organism: Schistocerca americana; assembly: GCF_021461395.2. Taxonomy (NCBI): domain Eukaryota; kingdom Metazoa; phylum Arthropoda; class Insecta; order Orthoptera; family Acrididae; genus Schistocerca; species Schistocerca americana. Next base: position 74,878,926 of record NC_060128.1, read on the forward strand.
GAGAGAGTTTTGTCAGGACTGCCTCTCCCAAGGCTGTCAGTAGTTCTAATGGAATGTTGTCTAATCCCGGGGCCTTGTTTTGACTCAGATCTTTCAGTGCTCTGTCAAACTCTTCACGCAGTATCGTATCTCCCATTTCATCTTCATCTACATTCTCTTCCATTTCCATAATATTGTCCTCGAGTACATCGCCCTTGTATAGACCCTCTATGTACTCCTTCCACCTTTCTCTTCTTTGCTTAGAACTGGGTTTTCATCTGAGCTCTTGATATTCATACAAGTGGTTCTCTTTTCTCCAAAGGTCTCTGCAGGTAGTAAGCCAAAAGTAGTTTTTCTTTCTCTGTAGCGAACCATTTTTATTTTCATCAAGTACACTGATCAGCCAAAACATTATGACCACTGCCTATGGCGACGTCGGATGCCACCTAATGGCGTTGCGGGCACGTGACACGGTAACTGAAGTATGTAAAAAATGGGTCAAATGGCTCTGAGCACTATGGGAGTTAACACCTATGGTCATCAGTCCCCTAGAACTTTGGTTAGTTAGGTCTAAGTAGTTCTAAGGACATCACATACATCCATGCCCTAGGCAGGATTCGAACCTGCGACCGTAGCGGTCACGCAGTTCCAGACTTAAGTGCCTACAACCGCACGGCCACACCGGCCGGCTGAAGTATGTAAGCGGAGCAGACACGAACGGGGGATGAACCTAGCGAAGATGAGCTGCAAATGCGGAAATCCACTGAGACATGCGACGTGAGAAAGGGGATATTATGATTACAAACACCTGTGATCGAGTATCTTCGAAACGGCGAAGCTGGTCAAATGTTGACGTGCTACTGTCGCGAGCATCTACGGAGAGATGTAGGAAGTGACGACTGCGATTCTACGCTGTCACTAAGTATCGCCAAAATACCCGAAAAGTACCGTCTTAACTAATGCAATCAAAATCAAGTCGTATCCAAATAGACGCTTCTCCAAATTTTACTTCCCAACACAATATCTGACCGATCATTTATCCCAGTTTAGCATAGAATAACCATATTAAATAAGATTTAAGGGTATTGACAAAAAAATTTGCTTGTAACATCAATAAACAAAAGAATACCAAAGTTGAGTGATGAACCCACAATTTTACACGACTCTCATTCAAAGTAATCACAACCCGTGTGATTTGACAGCTATCCACCTCTGAATTACCCACTACAGAATGTTAGCACCAATAGCAAGCGAGCTTCACTGTCATTGGTCGACGTTCAAGAAATTAATGGCGGGCGCCCTTGTTCAAGTAGCAAAACATTACAATACTTCTGGTAAATGTTACGGCACACGGATTTAGACACATACCCTCCAAAAGTTACAAAAAATACACATGCAGCGGAAGCGGATTTAAAATATAAAAAAAGGAAATAATTAAAAGGGAAATGGCTACTGCTAATGAAAGTCAACAGTGTCTACATAGAACACACCACTTCGCGGAGAACACTTTTATTCTAAAGAAGACAAATGTTACGTGAATGTCCTCCAAAAGGAAAAGAAATTACAAATTAAAATTGTTTGCAATAATTTTGAGTCTATGACAGGAGAGCGCTGCTTTTAAATCTTGTGTGTTGTGACGATGGTCGCGATATCGACGGCAGCTGGCTGGTCCTGGTGAGACGCTGAGGTCTGCTCCCACGGTCGTGTGATTGCAGCTGATGATGTTTTCCTCGGAATCGGGCGGGCGGTGGTATTCACTAAGCTGCAAATCTGATTACAGTGGCGTTTCACAGGCCACAGGCTGGTCGATGTAATTGTTGTTACGGATGTCCGTATGTGCACAGTTTTAATGTTTCTGGCGCACACAATTTAAGTTTACTTATGCCACACACAGTTTATAAAACTTGCCGACCGCGAATTCTGTAGAAAGTCAATTCGTTTTAATGGAGCGCCGCGATCGCGAAAACGCGTCTTGGGCGGGAATGTACTCACACACAATAGACAGTTCGCGTAAGTTCAGAACAACTGTTACTGGTTTTAGGCGTCCGGTAGTTCATCGAAACGCGAATAAATACGTAAGTTCACAGTACTTGAGTGTACGAAAACACAGTCAAAATACAAGCGCAGTTCAAGTCATAGACAAAGAGCTGCAATACCGTCCATTCTCGGTTGCATTGTCATAGTTACTTCGTCTCACGGCACAGTCTCAGTATTTACTTCGTCCAGTTTCTACATTCACTATTATCAAATCACGTCCTGGTATAAAACAGTCATTAAAAACATACATCGATTTGCCACTAAACTCAATCTTCACCAGCTCGTAAAAGTCACGACTCCCACAGTGAAACTTGTGTCCGTCTCTCTCGCTACCCAACAACACACCCCCCCGTTTTGTTGGATCGACTATCGATATTGCTCTCTCTCTCTCTCTCTCTCTCTCTCTCTCTCTCTCTCTCTCTCTCTCTCTCTCAATACTCTCGCACACAGTTTATACAACATCAAAGTAAAAGTTACATCTATCTTTACACAACTATTTTCTACCAAACTTATTACAGTAAACGATAAACAAAAAAATTAAAGCTTTCCACAATCAATAAACTCTAAACATATTTACCTACTTACAAAAAAGAAATAATTTCCAGTTACATATTACATCTAGAAAACAACTTTTATCTCTATAATACAGGACAAAAGAACAATGCGCTACAACATGTAAGATATATGAATAGATGGAAAAAACAAGGTATATATATATATATATATATATATATATATATATATTTTTGCAAAGTAACGATGTCTTCACAAGAAGGAAAATAAAACTACCTCTAAGCGCTAAATGGTTGGACGGCCACGACCCTTCGCAAAACGTGCGGTTCGGAGACCTGTCTGCTCCGTAGAGTGGTATAGACGGTGATCTGTGGCATCTCTGCCGAAAGACCATAATTCTGGTGCCGTACAATGGTTTCGGAGCACACCATTCATCGTACATTGGTGAACATGCAACTACGTAGCAGACCACACCTGCGTGTTCGCATGTTGACCCAACATCGTCAGCTATGATTGCAAAGGGCGCGGGACCATCGGGATTCGACAGTCGGTCAGTCAATCACATTTTTGCTACACTAAGTGGATGGTCGCCTCCACAAACGCCGTCATCGAGGTGAACGGCGGCTCGAAACGTGCAGCGCCCCACGGACGCAGGCTGGTGGCAGCAGCATTACGCTATGGGAGACATTCTCCTGCGCTTCCGTGGGACCTGTGGTGTGAGCGTGTGGGTGCTATTCTGTCATTCTGCGCAACGGATTAATCTGAGATGTACCCTTTACCCTGTGGCTCCTGCAAGATGCAATTTCCACCCCCACAATAATATAGAAGTCACAGATGCTCCTAACGTTCTAAAGAGAAATGCCTGAAAAACTTTTCAGCAATAAATATCTTCTGGAGTCGTCTGTTGTAAGGAAATGACACAAAAATTCACAAAATTTCTTACTTAACTAGTGGGATACTTCGGTACTGGAGTAGTGCTAGTTAGTGTAAGAAAAACATGAAACTAACACAAATTATTTTTTTGCAAAAATTCCGAGAAATCACAATGGCACTTTCAATTATGAACTGACCAAGTTATTTCAGGGTTCTTTTTGGAATGTGAAGTTACCTCTTAAGGATAGGATTCGCTAATGAAATTTATATACAAAGTTTAAGATTGTCATTGACTTGGCAGAATGGCTGAGAGCCACGCCTACTCAACTTGAATAATTATCTGTTAGAATGTTGCTAGGTGCGGTTGAGGCTGTCGCGTGTGAAATGCAGTGAAGTTTACCGTTGTGGAGGAAATATGGGGCTCGCAAGAGCTGTAGCGCACAATACCATAAGCTGTGATGACTGCTGTCTGCGTCGCTCGCTGCTGACAAACAAGATAACGCTCGTTCTGTCTGTCTTCGCCAATCAAACTCTCCCTACGCCTTGGTGAAGTCGAGGACTCCTATTCGCCCCTAGTCTAACTATTGGCGTGGTACACCGGTCAGATAACCAGTCCACCGCGATGCCACTCAAAAATTCGCTCGCAGGCGTTTAACTATAACTCTGTCCTTTAACACCGCACAATAAGTGTCGCAGCCAACACAGTGAACGACGCTTAATCGCAAGGACTCAATATAGAGTCGCACTCTGATTCTCTCTCGACAGAGGTGCTCTCCCAGTGAAGTACTGAGGAGAGACTTGTTCATCGCTCCGAGAGCGACAGCAAAACGGCTCCTCTCCACGCCAGATGTGAAGGGGTATATCTTTTGGTCTCTTCATTTACTCCTTCAGCTCAAGGCATCAGGAGTATCGTCTGCCAATCAGCATTGCTCTTCTAAAATGGGAGAATGACGTTTTGTTTAAGGCGACCAATCCGGAAATCTGTAGCATCGGCGTTTGGCGTTTGCTGTCTCCCTGTGAAAACCTCTGAAACTGCATGCTATGTTTGTAAAGAATGCGCAGGCTGGGCGCTCCCACACAATGTTGCAGAATTTGCTTTTAAGCCGAACACGGGGTCGTTCTCCCTTTAACTCGGGCAAACTCCATCTGCTCTACGGGCGGTTGCCGGCTGACGTAGATAGGTTGACTCGTCCTCTGAAGGGACTGGCATCCTGGCGTGTGGTTGCCTCTCCCGAACTAAAAGCTTTTGTGACCGTCGTGTCTCGAATGTGTGTGTGTGTGTACGCCAGCCTCGAGTGTTTGAACCACGGTGCGAACTCGCAATTTACTTGTTATTTGCATATCGTTTGCATGAATTCATACAAAATTGACTTTATCTTATCGAGTTTGGGTTCGAATCAAGCGTCTTGACGTGCAGAATATGATTGTGAGGGCGTAATGTGTAAGCAATGAAGGTCAGGAGACCACGACGTCTTACAGTGGTAGTAATCGACGACATGCAGACAACTGCGAACCACCTGCATCCTTTCGTACTCAATGTCTTCCCCGACGGCGATGTCATCTCTCAGCAGTGTAACTGTCCACGTCTTGGAGCCAGAACCGCGCTACAGTGGTTTGAGGAGCATTATAGTGAACTCACATTTGCTGTCTCGGCGACGAAATCCCCTGATGCAAATCCCACAGAACCCATCTGGGTCGCTGTCCGGTGCATCACTGCATACGCAATTCAACGGCCTGTCATTTACGCGAATTACATATACATCTAATGCCACATTCCTCCACAAACCTACCAACAAACTGTCGGATCCCTGACACGCAGAATCAGTGATGTATTTCGTCCCAAACACGGACGAACAAGTTATTTCGCAGGTGGTCATAATGTTTTGGCTCATCAGTTTATGCTCACTGCGACCCAGAAAAAATTACTCACTCTGCACGGCCGACTTCCTTCCCCATTCTTCCCTAACCCGTTGACATAGATAGTTTGTCCCCTGTCCCACATCACCAACCAACATATTTATTCAGTCACATATAGATATTATAACTCTGTATTTAATATGGTATGAAGAGACAATGCCCATGATAACTGCTTGCCTTCTTGAAATTTGTTTTCTGGAAGATGAGGAAGTACAAATAATTCAAATAAAATGTGTGTGAAATCTTATGGGACTTAATTGCTAAGGACATCAGTCCCTAAGCTTACACACTCATCATCATCATCAGTTATCTGCTATATTAGCAGGTCCTTTGCCTCTCCATTTTCTGCGATCCATTGCTTCCTTCTTAGGGCTGCTGTATGTTGTACCATCCATCATGTCATCCAGTATCTGGAATCTCTTCCTTCCTCGTCAATCCCATCTAATGCCATCCTGATTTAGGTTTTCCGTGATTTCCCTAAGTCGCTTCAGGCAAATGCCGGGATGGTTCCTTTGAAAGGGCACGGCCGATTTCCTTCCCCATCCTTCCCTCACCCGAGCTTGCACTCCGTCTCTCACGACCTTGTTGTCGACAGGACGTTAAACTCTAATCTCCTCCCCCCCTCTTCCATCCTCGCTTCCTTTTCCCTTCTACATAATGTTCTAAAACTGTTTTTATCAGTCTGTCATTCTTTCTTAATATATGCCCAATCCAATTTCTTTTTCTTCTCTTTATTACATCTAGTAACCTTCTTTTCTCTCCCACTCTTCTCAGTACCTCTTCATTTTTTACTCTGTCCATCCAACTTATTCTTTCCATCTTCCACCATGTCCAGATCTCAAAAGCCTCCAGCCTTTCTCTGTCTTTTTTCCTCAAAGTCCACGTTACAGCGCCATATAGAACAATACCCCATACAAGGCATTTTATGAGTCTCTTTCTGAGTTCTCTGTCCAGACCGCTGCAGAAGATTCTCCTTTTCTTATAAAACGCCTCTTTTGCCATTGCTATCCTTGTTTTAATTTCTGTGGTGCACTTCCAAGATACTTAAAATTTTGCACCTGTTCTAGTATTTCTCCATTCAGCATAATTTTTATTTCCTTATTTCCTCCTAGTGCCAATACTTTTGTTTTATTTGTGTTAATTTTCATTCCATATTTTTTCCGTTAGTTGCAATGGTGTCCACCAAATCCTGTAATTCTTTTCCCCCTGTGGCTAGAAGGACCATGTCATCAGAAAATCTCAAACACCCTACTCTTCTTCCTCCAATTTCTACTCCTTTGTCATCTAATGAGCATTGGTCAATCATATTTTCCAAGTAGAGGTTGAAAAGAGTAGGCGATAAACAGCATCCTTGTCTTACTCCTTTTCCTAGTCTGATCCAGTCTGTACTTTCTCCTCTCACTTTAACTGAAACTTTTTGATTAAGATATAATGAGTTTATAAGTCTTCTGGATTTCCAGTCCACTCTCTTTTCCCTCATTATAGTCGTCAGCTTACACACTGCTTAACCTAAATTATCCTAAGGACCAACACACAGCTATGCCCGAGGGAGGAGTCGAACCTCCGCCGGGACCAGCCGCACATACAAATAATTACTGCAGACGTGTCAAAATTTGCAGAGTAAAGTAGTAAAACACTAGACTCACAATTTTAGTACTCTAGCATCATTCAGCCATCTAGTTTTCAGTCTTCTAGATGTTAAGAGAGTGTAGGCTACATGTGCAAAAGTATGACGGTTTCCTGACGGTCACAGATTTTATATAATCAATTGCTCACTGCGTCCCACTGCTGTGTGTCCCAGGCTCCCCTAGGCATAAACGTTTCTGGTGAGTGGCAGCCGAGTTTTGGGCATTTAAAAGGCATTAAATGATCGTTGCTCGACCTAATACTGCCGATAGCCCACAGAAATTTACAGGTATCAGGATGGCATGACCCTCAGAGAAAGCAAGTGCTTACCTTCTTGTAGGGTAAATATTAGTCACAAATAGTGCTACTGTGTTTGAGGTAAAATTACACACTTTGCTTTGAAATTGTAGAGAGAACAATGTAATAGTTACTGAAACGAACTGTTGCATGTCCAGTATTTGCTACCGACCACTGTGAAAACTCTCTGAGCCAAATTATCTCATTCAGTGTGCTTTGTCAGGATTAGTGGGTCTTACAGAATCGCGATGTGATCCTCACGGTTTGTCCCCATCTACATCACACACACCACATCAGCACCTTCAGGGTGACAGTAATTGAGCTATATGAAATAAAATCTTCATAACTTGTGAACGCTTTGCGTTAGAACGTTCAAACTGCACAGTTGGTAGCGGGGCATGATAAGAATTAGTATGCGCCTTGTTGTTTAGTTTAGCGATGAAGCCGACTTTCATTTGGATAGGTTCGTCAGCAAGCAAAACTTGCGCGCGATCGAGAAGTCTCTTCACCCTCAACGTATGTCTGTGTGATGTGCAGTGCCCAGTCTCGGAATAATCGGTAACATATTCCTCGATGGCACGATGACTGCCTAATGGTACATGAAGGTTTTTGAAGATGGTTTCATTCTCATTAACCAAAGTGACCCCGATTTCGACACGTTGTTGTTCACGAAAGACTCGACCCCATCGAAGCAAGAGTGTGTCTTATGTTCTGGAGGGGCACTCTGGGGACCGCATTCTGGCTCTGGCCACCATATTCTTCAGATCTGAACACATGTGACTCCTTTTTGTGGGTCTATATTGACGACAAGGTGAACAGCAATAACCCCAAAACCACTGCCGAGTTGAAAACAGCCATTCAGGAGGTCATCGTTAGCATCGATGTTCCGACACTCCGGTGGGTCATGCCGAATTTCGCTATCTGTCTGCGCCACAACATCGCCAATGATAGCAGGCATATCGAACATGTCATAACGTAAATCCGGATATTTGTAGTGACGTTAACAAGTTGAAAAAAATTTTTGCATGAAGTAGGTTGTAATTAATTTACCTTTTTTTCATATTGTTCAATATTTGTTACCCTGTAGATCTACATCTATGCTCTGCAAACCTCCGTGAGATGCATGGGAGACGGTAGGTCCCACTGTACCACTTATTAGGGTTTCTTCCTGTTCCATTTACGTATGGAGTGCTGGAAGAATGATAGTTTGAAGCCTCTATGCGCACAGTAGTTACTCTAATCTTGTTCTCGCGATCCCAATATAAGCGAAGCGTAGGGGACTGTAGTATATTCCTAGAGTCATCATTTAAAGCTATCTCTTGAAACTTTGTTAATAGATATTCTCGGGTTAGTTTATGTCGATCTTCGAGAGTCTCCCAGTTCAGTTCCTCCAGTATCTCTGTGACCGTCCGTTCTCTAGGCAGACGAACTGCGTTAGCGTAATGGTTAAGGTGTTGGGTTTCTACGCGAAAGGATATGAGTTCAAACCTTGCGTGGTGCTTAATACTTTAATTATTTAAAAACAATATCGAAGTACCTTACTTCATGAATTATATTCGTTTGAATGCAATTTTTAGAAATTTCTAGTGCTTTGTCTCTTCATTAACCCTTTCGCTGCTGCAGACACGTGCTCCCCGCATTCCGCGCTGTGCGCGATTTTGTCGTCACTGCACTGCTCGCTTGTGCAGACACATGGTGTTCCCACTGCTTTGACACACTTATCATTCGATTTCACAAAAACTATTTGGCCCAAAAATTTGATTTTTACACATCTTCTTGACTGATACCTTCCCCCCATAAATGACTTAATTTTGTTTCGGTGTTCAACGCAGTTATTATGCAGCATTAAATGTAGTAAACCATTGCACGAAATTCTGAAGAGTTTGCAGAAGTAGAAGTCCATAGCGTATACTTTCCGTATGGTCGATTTTAGTTGCTACAATCTTGAGAATGAAATGTGGACAAGATACCTAAATTTCATATAAAATTTATTGTATAACAATATCTCATTTAATTTAAGTACCACATAGGTGTCGTATGTAATATTGAGAAATATTCCGTCTTTCGCGACTGTAATAAAAGTTTTATTTACACCGGACGCGTTTGGCTTTATTTTAAAGCACTTCAATCAATGAAAGGTATGGCACATACACAATGTTACTCATGTTCTCTTTCTCGTTTTTGTTCCACAGTCGCAGTTTTACCAATGGTACTGAAATATATTCCTCTTCTGCAACTGTAATAAGGGACTTATTTAGACCAGACGCGTTTCTCTCTTTTGAAGCATCTTCAGTGGACAGTATTTTGTCTCCTCAATTGCCAAGTCACCTTTTGTAGTTTTGTGCTGCGGTAACACAATATTCAACGTTTGTGTTGGCTGATCATTGTTTTAGCAAATAAAAGATGTTTGTGTGTGCTACACACAAAAATTATATTTGACATAGCTGAGAGCACTTCACTGATTGACGGTATATTCAAGTCCTAATGTTTTTGTAAGTCCTCGTTTTTGTTTAATGTAATTTGTCTACTTCCTTTTGATTAACTGAAGTGCTTTAAAATAAAGCTCAGTGTAAATAAAACTTTTGCTACAGTCGCGGAAGACGGAATATTTCTCAATGTTACATACGACACCTATATGGTACTCAAATGAGATATTGTTATACAGTAAATTTTATATGAAATTTAGGTATCTTGTCCACATTTCATTCTCAACATTGTGGCAACTAAAATCGACCATACGGAAATATACGCTATGGACTTCTACCTCTGCAAACTCTTCAAAATTTCGGGCAATGGTTTACTACATTTAATGCTGCATAATAACTGCGTTGAACATCGAAACAAAATTAAGTCATTTATGGGGGGGCGGAGGTATCAGTCAAGAAGACATGTAAAAATCTAATTTTTGGGCCAAATAGTTTTTGTGGAATCGAATGATAAGTGTGTCAAAGCAGTGGGAACACCATGTGTCTGCACAGGCGAGCAGTGCAGTGACAAAATCGCGCACAGCGCGGAATGCAGGGAGCACGTCTTTGTAACAGCGAAAGGGTTAATGCGGCCGTGGTGGCTTTACTTCATGAACTGCGCGCTCCCCCCTAAAGCCCGTCTCACACGGAGCAAGATTCGCTGTAAGTTTCCTTGCTGGCTCGCGCGACGGCTGCCTTGCGGTCTCCGTCGTCTGCTAGCGGGCTACCTTGCTGCGAACCTTGTAAGATTTCCAGGATAGGTCCGGTGCTATTTTTCTTGCAAGGTTCCCTGCATGCTACCTGCGTTGGCCAATCATGAGACGTTTCGTTTGTGACGTCAGACGCGGAAAGCTTGAGCTGGAAGCCTTTGTTCATAGTTGCTTTTCTGCTGTTGTGAGGTGCGGTAGGAAGTTGTTATAATTATAATATAATGGCAGCGCAGTGGTCCAAGGAAGCAATTGAAACTTTGATATGTGCTTATAGGGAAGAACAGTGTCTGAACATCGTGAAAAGCACAAATTATTACAATGAACACTTGCGTGCAGAGGCACTCGAAAGAGTTGCAAGTGCCGTGTGTCTTGTTCGACCATACACAACGAGCAAGGAGTGCTACAGCAAAATGCACAATCTACGAACTCAGTTTAAAGTGGAGCACGCCAAAGTAAAATCAACGAAAAGCAGTGGCGCTGGGAAGAACGACGTAAGTACAAAACTATGAATTTTGTGTTGAATGTAGAAACCTACTACTTGCAAAAATCGGACACATTTAAGACTATTTCCTAGAAATATCGCACTGAATATTCACCCGATTTTTGAAAGCACATAATCTTGAATGGTAATGGATTACGATGTAGCTTTCCAACGTACATTTTACTATGTTAATATGAACTTACAATTTTTCAGATATACAAACCATCTTTATGGTATTACGAGAAGTTAATGTTTTTGGTGGATCATTGCTTGCCACGAAAAAGCACAGCCATAGCCCTGACTCAACATTCCATGACTGAGGACAATGAAAGTGAAGAGGTTAGTTACCTATTTACTTAAGACAAAAACTGAATTTCATGAGTCTTAGACACATTACAAATGCAATTAGAATACTGTGCTCCACTGTCGTAGCTATTCATACAAAATCATGTAGTGGATTGTAGTTTTGTAAAATTACTTTTGAAAATGAGGTTATTCTGTTCGAAGCTATTTAAGAACCATAGTAAACCCTGAAGGGATTAATTTTTAAATTTTTTAACCTTTTAAAAACTGGAGCAAAGTAGCCCTAGTGTGGATTAGGCCTAATTTGCTTGTGGATAGGTGTCAGTTTTCTCTGTGGTTTTGATATGGTTTTATTTCTTCTGTATGATTCCCAGTCTTCATCTGAACTGCATCTGCAATTTGTTCTTATGATAGGTCTTCATCACTAGAATAATCAAGCACTGCCTGGTTTCTTCCTTCCATCAGGTTGTTTTCTAGTACCTTTTACTGATTCAGAAGCATTTTGTGACATTTTTAGCAAATGTTCCATTTGTTATGGATTACTGGAATTCTTTCAGATTTTGTGTGCATTGTAATTTGCATATTGGTGTGCTCTTGGCTTTTGTCTGCATTCATACCCACTGTAACAACACTAATCTCGTAAGCAGTATTCCTTTCAATGTGTTAAGATTCATCCCAAGTTGCTTCAGGTGTGAAAGACAGCAATGAAAATATTGTGGAGCTATTTTGATCAAATTTGTCAGAGGGAAAAAGTTGCCTCAGTTTCCCTGAAATTGGGGCAAATAACACCCCCCCCCCCACTTTTATAATAACAAAATGTAATTTAAATAGAAGTTACCCCTTATGTAGTAACTGTCTCTTACATTATTTACGAAACTTCAGTATGCTCAACTGTTCAGGGGATGTTATGCATTCCATTCAGTTATAGTATTGTAATAAATTTCAGAACGTTTTGCAATTTACAGACATGCAGTCACTCTTCTCAAAGTGTGGATATACAACCATCACCACATCACAACATCGAAGGCTGTTATAGTCTTGATGTGGATGTGCCGAACGATGTATGCATTGGGGAACAATGTGAAGCAGCAGCAGCAACAACAACAGCAGCATCACCATCACCACCACCACCACCACCACCACCTACCCATGCCACTCAAAGGAGGGATGGAAGAAGGAAGAGGCCTGGTGATGGGTACATGAGTGCTGTTGAGGTAATAGCTAATAAAATATGTGCCACCCAAGACTGCCAACAACCCTTGGCAGAGCTAACTATGGATAGCTGCATGATATTCATTGGTAACCTTGGAAAGGAAATCAAGAGCAATGAAATCGGAATGCAGTTAATAAGAGACCTTGTTAATGTAACAACAGAAGCAAAACTGAAAGATCTACAGATACAAATGCAGAACTCGAGTGAAAGTGAAATTGTGTAAGTTTGTGATTTTCATGACGTACAGAAAATAAATGGTATTTAAAATTATGTACTTTATTCTTTTCTTCCAAGTTCCCTTTAATTTCCACTAACATCTTGGCCAACAATATCTTTATTTGTTGTGCAACATACAGTAAAGAAATATGCCAGTCATTGAATTATAAAATTGTCATTCCATTACTTCATTTATGTCATTTACTTATAGCACATCATTCCACTGCCATATGAAATATTGATAAAATAAAAGTTTTTTCCCTGCTGTAAGACTTCTATTTATCTCAAACCTGAAATTTTATGAAAGGCTTAAGAGATAAAATTTAATTCTCTGAAAAACAAATTTCAGCCTTTTTTCAGCAATGGTATGACTAGTTACAAATAATTAATCTTCCACTAATGACATAAATTCTATTGAGGTGGATTGATGTAGATATTTGTATAGTTCTTCTGAGATTTAATTTATACATATGTTTACAATGCTTTGTTGAGCTGTTTTGAGAAGTCTGTTTTAAGGGTAACTAGACACAAATGCGAGAAGTGTTATAAGGTCCTTTGTCCACTTACTGCACTTAACATGGAAATGAAGCTTCGAATTTAAAGGTAATATTTCTGCTAATTGAATCAGAAATCAGTTGTTTAGCAAGATCATTTTTATGATTTATGTGCATATCCTCATGGAGCTGAACAGCAACTTTACCAACAGTAAATGCAATCTCAAACATTTAATGGAAATTAATTGTAAAAGTCTAATGACAGATGCAAAAAGGGAAATGTAGATAAAGAAAGCTGTAGTGTTGACTCGTGAAGTTTCTAATAATCCTAATGCTAGCTGTACTACCAACAAATTTCATATTAAACCATTTTTTCAGTTTTGAAAGCAATTTTCCAGGAAGGTAAATTAAATGCAATACTAAGAAATCAAAGAAACCTTTGTTCATGAAGTATCAGTATCTTCACAATAAGAAAGTGATGTATAAGAAATAGCTAGAACAATTATCAATACCAATTTCGAAATTAAACCACTAATATTGTTACATTCGCTGCCATGGGGTTCCACTAGCTGAGGCAGAGCCTTGGCTATTTCTGCTAGTGGCCACATTGCAGTCAACGTAAGAGACTGCCAAAGAAACCATATAAGCTATGTCTAGTAAGGAGAATTGTAAAATAGTTCAGAGAGTAAGTAAAACAGTACACTGCTGCAGGAAAGAGGACATTTAGTGAAATAGAACTTTCTCATTGTCTGAAAGGAATGACTAAAGTAAAATCCCTGTAACATAATTATATACTAGCAAACCCAGAAATGCTGGACAATTGTAAAATATGTGTGGAAATTGGATACACATCTTTAGCACCCCTCTCTCACCATCCTTATCTTACCACTGTATGATCTTGAGCCTTGATTGGAATGTCTCAATATGAGTAAGTGCATCCATTGAGATAACTGGTATACAGGGTATTCTAAAGACTTCTGCTACTGAATTTTTGAGGACAATAATTTCAATGACATTTCACAATTTTAATCTGCATAGGAATAGGATTACAAAGTTTTCTAATCATAACCCACAAGTGCAACTGGCCTCTTTCCTATAAATATGATTGCTATGATGAAAACTTAGCAGCACATTTTGTATACAATTTGATTATGCATAAGTAGGAAGAATTATGATAGGGGAAACAACTTGCATAACGGTAGACATGCCAGACTATGTTGGTTGAAACACTGTGTGAATAGGTTAAGCTGTACATTTTCACAGCATAGCAATTTCTTTCTTGCAGTAGCTTTATGCAGAAAACCTTAAGACATTTATAAAAAAGAGGAAAAATAGCCTATGTCAATATGAATGAGAGTATCAGATAAAAATACAAAACATATTGGTAAAGATCTTGCTATAGACTTTTGGTAACACCCCAACCCCCTATCTATCCAGATGTTCATTAGACAGTGTAAAAATTTGAAGCAAATTACCCAAGTATGTTGAGATATTTGGTAACATTATTATGCAGACTTGCCTATGTAGTAGCATAGCCTGCATGAAAGCTTTGCACTCAACTGTACATTTAGATCAGGCTGTTTCACGAGAACAAATTAAAATATGCCGTTTTGAATCCACTCGATAGTAAGGATTTCTAAATCTCTGAGCAGGTAAATTACTTCAAGAGTATCAGCCATAAATGCAGTAGTTGAGATATGTAGCCAATCATAGTATGAATTCCAAAAGAAACATGTACTTATGTGACAAATAATAGCAGCTGGAATCTTGTGATATCTAATGATATAATTGTATTTAAGAAATTGAATACAGTTAAAATATCCTGGGATATTTAAATAATACACAGAGATACAAGTTGTCTGCATGATAAGTAATTACGATAGGAATTTAACATGATAGGAAACAGGAGTAAAATAAGCAGTAACATTTTAACCAATTCTGTTTATGCATTGTATTTGCCTATTAAAATTTAACAACTGTATCAGAGAAACACATAATGTGACACACTAGTGAATGAAGTCGGCCGTGGCATTTTAGACACATCATCCCGGTATTCACCTTAGCGACAAGGGGAAACCACGAAAACCCAAGTCAGGATGGCTTGATATTTACTTAATAAACAAATAATCCCATAACATATATAATGGCTACAGTTATCTCAATACACACACACACACACACACACACACACAGTAAAAAATGTTTTTTTACATGGCTACTTTGTTCTGTACACATTTTACACACACACACACACAGTAAAAAATGTTTTTTTACATGGCTGCTTTGTTCTGTACACATTTTAAATATGGACACATGAACTGCAACAGTATTTTCTTCAGAAAACTTCACAAGCATTCTTGAATGTGAATCCTATCATGTAGTTGGTGTATCAGCAGCTGCATCTGGAACAGAAAACCAGAAACGAACAGCAGAAAATCTCTTACACACAAAAACAGACACCTATTGTCTGAATAGGAATATAGACAATATTCTTGAATACATGCATACTGATTAAGAAAGTTTTATGCAACTGATAAAAAAATGCACATACTTTGTAGCAGCCATCTATGACAACATTGAGACCTCATAAATGCCTAAATATATTCTCAGAGTTGTACATAGCTCTCTTAACCATATATTGCTTCATTATTCTCTTTACAGTTTCAAACACACATCAAAATTTAATAGAAAGTGGGTAATAGTTCTTACACTGCTAAAGGAGGCTAGTGATAGTGTGCCTGAAAAGAGGAAGCAAAATTTAAGGCTGTTCAGACCACAAAAATTTTCAGTTTGCCTTCAGTGTAGCATTCCCCTTTCAGTGATGTGAGGAGCTGCCAAAAATGACATGTCCCATCTTGATAACAGGATTAGATTAGGAATATGCAAGTTGCCGAAGTGGCATCACATCAAAAGAAAGGCACTTTGCCATTGTGCCACACAAATTATTATTATTATTATTATTCAGTTCTCACGCAGAACAGTTGCAAAGTGGTGTCTTCTAGTTACTGGTATTTCAAACGCAAGGAGTCTAAAAATCAAGTGACTTACAAACAGGAGCACAATGAACCAATTTTAACATGTTGTTCTGAGACTACCAACATCATTCTATAAAAAAAAGAGGTTATCAAAAAGTAGTAGCAACAAAAATTGGTGTGCAAGGGTAGTAGCTAATATCTGACTCCATGCAGAAATATTGTTTCACAAAGGTTGGGAATCACTGATACAGTGTTAATGGAAGTGGTTAATAGTAATATGGGATAACATCATCATCCCAACACTGTAAAATACTGTAATCCTGTGCCAATATCTGAAGTGAATGACAGGGGATGAAGAGTCAGGACAGAGGTGGGAATAGAAGTATGTCTACCAGTGTGGAGCCAGTTTTCCAAGCAGACTAAAGTTAGAGCACAGTGTAAAGCAGCAAATTTGTCATCCAGAGTTATCACTAAATGCTGTTCCATGTCCAAAAGTGAACAGTAAAACCACATTTGTATTATAAGTTATCTGGAACAGACAGTACTTAAATCAAAGAACTTTGTACAATAGGGGCTAAACAGATGAGCCAATCCAACTGTTAAAATAGTGACCTCATATTTTAGAGGTGGGAGCAGGCCCTATTTGGCCATCCTGATTTATGTTACCCCTCATCAAGGTTCTGTCAAGGCCACAACTAACCAGCTGTCCTATCCCAAAAGCATACTTATATGTACACATACATGTATATTTACAGACTATGTCTTTCGATTGTATTATGGTGACAAATACCAGATAATTGTTAGATGATCCTTCGATGAATGAATAAATAAATAAGTAAAATAAAAATAAGCATATACATCCAAGTGCTATCAATCAGAAAAAAATATTGTGCAGTACCTTACTACCACAAATATAGTCAGCACAAAATTATCTTCCAAAACTGTTAATTTGGGATACATAAATGTTTAGTAGGTCTTTTCATACCTTCTTCATAACCATCAAAGAAAAATATTATTTCATAATAGTGGCTCTCTACATGTCCCAGGTAATTAATTGAGGAGCTATTATACAAAATAAGATCAGATTTTTGCAAGGTCTTGCACAGGTTCCAATCATTGCTTGAGATACATATAAATTTATATTTATCTCTTTCTCTAGACACATATAAATTTATCTCTCTCTCTCTCTCTCTCTCTCTCTCTCTCTCTCTCTCTCACACACACACACACACACACACACACACACACACACACACACACACACACAAAATCACTGTCAATATGCCAAAGGACTGAAAATGAAACAATGAATAAGGTAATGTTTCAGAAACATAGTAAACCATTATCTGTTACCTTCCTGAACACACCTTTCCTGCCATGGAACTCTGCCAACAGTATTGAAATACCATGTCAGATGTTGTCTCACTTCTCTTGCATTGGCTGCACTATGATTTGCACCCTGAGTAGCAATGCCAGGAAGACATGGTAATTCATCTACATTTGGAGGGATATATCCTTGAGAGTTTGTGGCAAGTACAAAATTATGTAGCAAGCAACACACTTTTGTAATGAGCTCTACTCATTATGCCAAAGGCATTTTCCACAACTCTACGTGCTCTACATATTCTGTAGTTAAAAATTCTTTTTTCAGGTGTCATGTCACATTCAGGATATGGTTTCATTAAATTTTCCTTTAACGCAAAAGCATCATCTGCCACAAACATGTAGGGAACACAGATGTCACTACCTGGAAGTGGAGACTTTGGTGGCAAATTTAATGAACCATCCATGAGTTTCATGAACAAGGCACTCTCTCTGAATATTGCACCATCATTCATTCTTCCACTTCTGCCAATGTCCACAAACAAAAATATACAATTAGCATCTACTAGAGCTAAAAGAACTATGCTGTCGTGGCCTTTGTAGTTTCTGAATGATGAACCATCAGAGCGGAGAGGCCTAAACTTGACATGTGTCCCATCAAGTGCTCCAATGCAATGCGGGAATTACCAGAGGCTGTGGAACCCATCATCTATTACTTTCCACTCGGCAGGATCACGTGGACACTGCAAATTACATTTTACTTCACAGTCGTGCCGTACCAAGTAGAAAATCGTAGCAAATACTTATAGCATTTATCTTGAGCTTACCTGTATCGCATTACCTCCTAACACGCTTGCTATTGCTGTCAAAGTCTCTGGTATCATACGGGAGAGCGTGTTGTTCGCTATTCGTGTAGAATAGGCCAAATCTTTGTGTTTCTGGTCGCTAGGAAACGCAGTGCGACAGCAAGCCTAGAGACACATATTAAACATGTCTCAGATTGATCGTAAAATTACAATGGATTATAAATAAAAATTAACTTTCTGTTTCGAACATATAATAATGCACTTACCTTTCCCGCGCCGTAATTGCCTGATGCATCACCGTGTCTGTCTTCTGAATCAAAGGCGAAACCATACGAAACAGTTCTTCAAATACCAATACATCCATTCGAATAAAATTTGCAAAGGATGTGCGATCTTCTATCCTATAAAATAAAGTCGTATATAACAGTCATTATTGGTATATTTATAAAGTCAAACAGTAATGAAATGGTTAACCTCAACTCTTTATGAAGCATGGAGAGCACACCTTTTCCAGTGTTTCTCCTCTTAATCCAGTTTTTCGTCCATTCTTTCTTTCTTCTTCTCTCAGTAGCATGTATTTCTGCATCGTTTAGCACCAAAAGAGCTAATAATGCCAGTTTGCTCTGAACGTCTGTACCTGAAGCAGCCATCTTCGTTCGATACAACACGCAGCCTATCACAACACAACTAGCTGCCGATCTTGCACCGTGGGAGAGCTTCGACATGGAAGATAGCCGGCTCCCTTCCCTGCAAGCCGGCGAGCATGCACGCCATCTCGCAAACTTGCGGCGAACCTTGCTCCGTGTGAGACGGGCTTAAACGTAAGCTTGCGAACTAGCTATACTATGGCGCTGCTTCTATTGGCGCGTGCGTCGTGTGCAACTGGCAATGCAGCAGTCTCACGCATCTGGGCGGGCATGCGCAAGCCGCCAAGATAAAAGAATTGAACTATAGTTCCAAAACTGCTAAGTAATTGGCTGTTGCATTAAAGGTAAGATGACCACTGGTTTGGCTGAATGTAACTGATACATAGGTATTCTCGTTGCATAATTTCCGGCTGGAGACAAATTCTCTAGATCTCTCGCACCATCTGGGAAATGTTGAGAAAATAGTCTGATGGTTTTATATTTTTCAGGCCATATCGTCTCACACATTCGAGATAAATTGGAAACATATTTTCAGCGTGCAGTCGATTCTCTAAAAAAGAATTTATAGCATCGTTTACAATGACAACAGTATTCGTAATTTCTGGCACTGCATTTTCATTGTTACCCACGAGATTGAGTTTGTGACTTGATGAAAGAAACTGTGAGGATCCATAATATTTCTTTCTCAAAATGGCCTGTACACTGCTCTCTCTGCCATCCATTGTAGAACAGCCATCGAAGACAAATCCTACACAATCTCCTGTGATGCGCAGTAACCGTTCCCCAATGAAGTAGACGCCCCGTTCTTTGAAATGACCCGGGCGTCACAGATCTTGTGTCAAATCGCGACCAGAATGGAACTTGTTGCACCATTCCACAATGGTAGTTTCCGACAGACATCCTTCTCACAGACATTCTTCATTCTCTGACTGATGTCTACCGTTGTTTGTCCTTCGGCAGTGAAGAAAAGAACAATAGCACGTAGTTCCTGTTTCGACGCATTTGGTGATAACGTCGTCATAGTTCACGTTTCGGCATTTACTACACGCACGTCGGTAAGACACGAGTATCACACCAGTCTCTCGCCTACATGTCGGTGCTTATATACCCGCATTGTATTTGCGCTACGATGCATATACGCTGCAGTAAAGCCTTCAATCGGAAACTTTTTGATCGGACCTTGTATAAGGATGTTGGATATTTCTCGTTCTTGTTGATGCTGGCTAACTACAACACAGCACATACTCTGAACATTACAGACAAGAAATCAATGTGAGACCTTTAATAGGCCGTTCACATTGTTATCATTTAAACTTGAGGTGCCACTGGGTAAACAAATGTCGATTGTGAATGATGTGGACTGCTGAGTGTTCTGTTTTGTCTTTGACACATTATCTGATTTCTGATAACACCCCTTGTCGTGAGACTACTTTTAAAAACCGCATACCAAACAGGAATAAATCAAGAATGGTCCAGAGACACGCGAATCTTGTGTAAATATTGATTTTTATGTGAATAAACAAAGGGTTTAGCAGAAGATTACAACTTTAATACGCAGATCTGTAACAAAGAAAGAAAAAGTAATATTTACGGTTCTTTTGGCTGCACGTTTAGCTATCGGTATCACAAACTGTCTGCTAAAAACTTCAGGCTGCAGCGCTAAGTCCCTCAAGTTCGAATGTCGGCTAATTTCCGAGAATGATTGCGTATGGAAGTTGCGGTGTGCAAACGATACATATCGAACGTGCGATCGTAAATCGATCATGCGACTATGGTGCCGGGCGTAATGAGTATGTTTACGGCGGTCGCTACAGCAACGATGTAAGAAGAGCGATACAAAAATACTTGTAATTGCAAAGGAGACGACTTACCTTACTCCTCGTCGGTGTTGTCATCACGTGAAAGTCCATTACGGTGGTCTGGATGGATAATTTGCACTCGTTCGTTTCCCGTACTGTCCGCAATGAAATTGACACAGTATTTCAACACTGAACCTGTTCTTAAGAAGTTTTACACATTTCGCACCACCACAGTCTACACAGTCCCTTCTTCCCTCGTCTGGTAGTACTCCATATTCACGACAAAAGTCAAACAATTTTCTACGCTGGATAAACATGGAATTGGATTTTTCCATGTGAGAGAATCCGCCGAAGAAACGTCAAGAACACCAGACATCCCACTCACTAAAGACATAAATCATCTGGAATTCCCTAGCAACTCGCAAATAATTCGCAGAGGTGTGTAATTTAAAGCAACTAAGATAACGACGGAAAACAGATGAAAATGACGATCACATATAATTGATCACAACGCCCGCCACCAGAGTCGCATGATCGATTTACGATCGCACGTTCGATGTGTATCGTTTGGACACCGCAACTTCGATAGATAATCATTCTTGGAAACGACCGAATGTCGAATCTTTGATCTTTATAAATATTTTCATATCAATGGCTGGAAGCATTTGGGGGATTATTTCTGTAAACATACAGGTTGACAGAGGGCTAGTGCAATCGACGTTACTATTTACAAAACAATACACTGCTTCAGTTTAAATATTTTATTTTTAACTCATGTCAAAATTCTGTACGACTGATGCGCAACTTTCAGTCACGAGTTTGTTTTCGCGCCACGTACTGTTTACTCTCTGTTTTTCCGCGACGAATAACTGCTCTTTGAACGGCGTACGTATACGAGCAGCCGCGCCTTGGCCGCACTTGTCTTGTTTGCTCTGTCTTCGACAGTTACATACGAGGCGGATTCGGAGCTTCCAGTATTCTGCACAAGAGTTTTATAACACAAGCTTTTATTTTCGGTTTCCAGCTTCCAGTAGAAAGTTCTCTTGGCGATAAGGTAAGAGATAATTAACTTTTGTAGCGCAGAATGAGAGTGACGCGTAATCAGGAGCGATTGTTCTCATAGATAGTTACGAAAATGTGTGATGTTTGTGTTCTTCGAGGATGTTAAGGTTGTTGTGTTGTTATTGGACATGTCAACATATAAGAAAAACATTACGTGGTCGAACTGCGTGCAGTTTCTCGTGTTCTGCAGCTTCTGAGACACTCATTTCCTTCACGATTATCCCATAGGCAAAATACCTACGGTATTGAAATGCTGTTTCTTTCGGTTGTCAGTGGCTTGGAATAGATGACAAACTAGCTGCGGGTGTTGTTAATGTCACTGCTCCATAGTTTTATGCACATAATGTACTGTCTGACAAGCTAATGGTCGTAACTTCCAAACATTCTGTTAATGGTGCTAACTGCCTTGTACGTTTAGTACCGCTGAACTGGTACAAAAGTCCCATGAAGCGTTTTCTCTAGAATGCGTTTAGTCAGTCCTTCTCAAGGTCGAAATATATTAATTTTGATCTCTCACCCTCGACCTCTTTTCGAGGTGTAAGATTGGTTTCGACTCCAATTAAATAAAAAATATAGGTTCCTCTGTTGCAAGTTTGAACTCACAAATATAACGCTGGTTTCCGTCAGTTACGTAGTTTCACGCCATAATACATAATAAATAGTAGTTGCCTTATGTTTAGCGATCATTTCTGAGACTCTATATGTTAATGTGTGGTTGCAATTGTGTTGTTGTAGATTACATCGTGAAAATTATTGACCTACAAATTCTGCTTTTGCTCCATCCAAACTGCCTGCTCTGTCTAGTCACTTTCATTTAGTGACCGCTTTTTCTCAGCAGTTGTTCACTGATCCATACAACTATCCTGAACAGGTATTCAAATACTCCCGATCTCTGCTGAAAGCCCAATGGAATCTTTCAATACATATACAGCAGAGTTGACATCTCGGCAATAAGTGCAGATCGCGCATCTAGCTCACAGTTACAACACAATGCAAACCGTCCCTCTGTAATATTTGTTGATCACAATCGTTATCTTTCGTGTGACCTGATGAATGTAGAAGAACTTCTTCTTAATAATTGTAAACTGCAGGTTATCAGAAACCTTAGGTGCTCCCGTATTTACAGCAAATGCGGCAGGGCATGTGAAACACCGGCAAGAAAATCGAAATCGCAGAAAAGAATGAGACGGCGTAAGAAGCAGCGGTCTTTCAGGCACGAATACATCATCTTGGAAGTATAGTCGAAGAACATTCGCCGTTATCTAACTTTCTGCAAATGTAAAATCTAGTTTACTTTTCAAGGAATAATTGTTTGAAACGGGGTTGCGGCAATTATCCCAGATGCTCAGTGGGCTCCAACCACTTCTGAGGAGACGGGTGTGCGACGCCTCGGTGCGTGAACTTCGCCGCATTCGGTGAGTGAACTTCGTTTGATACTCGAACATTTGTGTCATGTAGGTCAATGTGAAATACCTACACTAATGTGTCTTTGTGCTACAACAGTCACCATGGGGCGAAACGTCTCTAAATCATATATGTGTATGCATTCCAAACCACAAAATTCTTGTTTTCATACGTTAACATCATATACTCGTTTTCTGCTCAACTAAGACAACCCAGAAGACAGTACCAGAATCAACGCAGATTTTGAGCAGTCCGTCAGGATCATTTAATATGAGTAACGTCATGATCACTAAACACGATCATCACCCTGCCGAGAAAGGGAAAATTTGTGACAGGGACTAATTAACCTTAAACGGCAGCATTTCAGAACGAAAGTGAGACGTATTTATCAATTTAATCCACTAATATAATTCAGTAGTAATATTGCAACAGGATTTCTATAGCGATCAAGCCTACCTCAGCCAAAGTCATAAACTATCATTTTCTGTTCTGTAGCCGGCCGATGTGGCCGAGCGGTTCTACGCACTTCAGTCCGGAACCGCGCAACCGCTACGGTCGCAGGTTCGAATCCTGCCTCGGGCATGCATGTGTGTGATGTCCTTAGGTTAGTTAGGTTTAAATAGTTCTAAGTTCTAGGGGACTGATGACCTCAGATGTTAAGTCCCATAGTGCTCAGAGCCATTTATCTCTTTTTTTTTAACCTCTTTCCCATCCACGTTTACTATTAATCTTCATGGTTGCTACGTGCTCGTACTTACGTGGGTTACTTTCAGGACAGGTCCAAGCCAGACGCGCTGTATAGTTTATTCCACTGACCCTAAACCACCTCCATTTTCAACTTCAATGGTGTCAACCGAGAGCTCATTGGAGGCCAGAGTGGAGGTATATTGTGTTTGTCAAAGAAAGCCGGTTCTGCCTCGGTGCAAGTGACGGCCGTGTGTTGGACAGAAGGGAGCCAGTTGAGGCCTGCAACCAAGCCATTTACGTGCTACACACACTGGACATTCACCTGGGGTTATGATCTTGGGTGCGATTTCGTACGACAGCAGGAACACTTTCGTGGTTATCTCACGCACTCTTGACTACAAATCTGCATGCCAGTCTGGTGATTCGACCTGTTGTAGTGCCATTCTTGAACAGCATTGCAGAAAATGTTTTCCAACAGGATAACGCTCGCCAACATACCATTGTTGTAAACCAAGGTGGTCGTCTACATGTTGCCTTGGCCTGCTCAATCACCAGACCAGCTTCTAATGACACCATCGGACAACAACTTCAGCGTTACCTGCAAATAGCATTAACTGTCCCTGTACTGACCGACAAAGTGCAACAGGCATGGATAGAACTCTACCTCACAAACTGACATCCGGAACCTGCACAAAATACTGCATGTAAATGTGCATTTTTGCATGCAATATTCTGGCGCATACACTGGTTGTTAATGCACTAGCATTTCACATTTGCAATGGCTCATCTCGCACTTACATTACCCCAGCTTCGGTATACCGCTCACGCTTTGTCGAACTTCGTTCGCAGTTCACTAATACGATCTTCGTTTATACTGATGGCTCTAAGACCAATGACGGTGTCGGGTGTTCTTTTATTGTCGGGGCACACAGTTTCAAATACCGGCTCCGTGGCCATTGTTCGGTCTTCACAGCTGAGCTATGTGCCCTCTACCAGGCTGTTCTTTACATCCGCCGCCGCCGACATTCTGCTTACGTCATCTGATCCGATTCCCTGAGCGCCATCCAGAGCCTCAGTGATCCGTATCCGGTTCACCCTTTCGTGCACCGGATCCGACGCTCTCTTCAGCAGCTGGCGGATGACGGTTCTCCGGTTACCTTTATGTGGGTTCCTGGCCATGTCGGTATCCCTGGGAACGAAGCTGCAGATGCCGCGGCCGAGGCTGCGGTCCTCCAGCCTCGGACAGCTTCTTGTTGTGTCCCTTCATCAGATTGTAGCAGTTTCATTTGTCAGCGCATTTTATCGCTGTGGCGTGCCGATTGGTCTACACTTACTGAAATCAAGCATCGGGCCTCGAAATCTCTCCCCGCGGCTCGGATGACTTCTTCACGCCCTTCTCGGCGGGAGGAGGTCGTTTTGGCCCCGTTTACGGATCGGACACTGCCGGTTCAGCCACCCCCATCTGCTGACGGCTGCGCCGGCGCCGTTCTGCCCGTGTGGGCAAGTGCTGACGGTCCGCCACATTTTAATGTCCTGTCCGAATTTTAATAGACTGCGCGTTGATGTTGGCCTGCCATGTACTCTGGATGACATTCTAGCGGATGAACCAGGAGCAGCTGCTTGCGTTCTTCGTTTTATCCACTTGACAAACCTGTCTAAGGACATTTGATTATGCTTTTTCTTTTAACCCCTTGCCTGTTAATGTGCCTTTTATAGTGTTTTCCTTTTTAGTTGCTGTTTTAACACTGTGCCTCGCAGTACATTCATAACTTAGTCTGGGCGCTAATGACCAAGGTAGTTGTGCGCCCTAAAACCACAAAAAAACTTACATTACCATGTGAGCTTGCAAATCACTTACATATGTTATGAAGACAAATGTATTCAAGAAATTTCATTACTCTACTTTAATTATTTTTTGGTGTTGCATTTTTTTTCCGTCAGTGTGTTTTCAATAGCCAGATGTACCTAAGCAGTACATTGCAACACTGTTCGACACAAATTTCGAATTACATATCATGTTCATAGGAACAATAGTTCAGTGACACAAACATGATTAAGCCAGTATAGAACAAATATAATATAAGGATTCTGTCACCTTCGCGTCACAAGTCTTTCAATGAATGTCGTCACTCGTTTTATGCTGCTGAAAACGCTTTCCAAAACTCGGAAAAATCACCATAAAACATCACTGTATAGATATTTGCACTTATAACAAATACTGATAGCGAGGGGTTCTGCTTTGTCAGACACCTTTATCCAGCATAACGATGTGCTCAGGGTTCCATCCCGAGCGTCGTCCTCTTTGCTAACATCGTTAATCCTATAATGGCTGTCTCCTGCCAGGAATCTCTGGCTTCCTTTTCGTTGAAGATTTTGCCATCTATCGCATTTCTCCACGGACCTATCTCATTGAGCGGTGTCTTCAGCGCTGTCTCGATCGTCTTTACTCATGGAGCATTGACAATGACTTTCGTTTTTCCACTGACAAAACCGTTTGTATCAATTTCTGGGGGCGCAATTGGTTTCTTCCACTGTCCTTACATCTTGGGCCTGTTGATCTTCCGTTCGTTCAAACTACGAAACAAATGGGACTCATTCTTGATAGGACACTTTCTTGGTCCTCCCACATGTCTTACCTGGCAGCCCGCTGTATGCAGTCCCTCAACGTCCTCCGTGTCCTCAGTGGCATTTCCTGGGGAGCAGATTGAACCACCCTCCCCCCTTTGGACTGGTATCTTATCCGGTCGAAACTAGACTATGGGTGTTTTGTTTATGCATCTGCAGGTCCGTCCTTCTTATGTCCTCTCAATACTGCCCACAATTGTGGAGTGCGTTTGGCCATGGTCACCTTTTACACATCTACATCTACATTTATACTTCGCAAGCCACCCAACGGTGTGTGGCGGTGGGCGCTTTACGTGCCACTGTCATTACCTCCATTTCCTGTTCCAGTCGCGTATAGTTCGCGGGAAGGAGGACTGCCGGAAAACCTCCGTGCCCGCTCGAATCTCTCTAATTTTACATTCGTGATCTTCTCGGGAGGTATAAGTAGGGGGAAGCAATATATTCGATACCTTATCCAGAAACGCACCCTCTCGAAACCTGGACAGCAAGCTACACCGCGATGCAGAGCGCCTCTCTTGCAGAGTCTGCCACTTGAGTTTGCTAAACATCTCCGCAAGGCTATCACACTTACCAAATAACACTGTGAGAAAACGCGCCGCTCTTCTTTGGATCTTCTCTACCTCCTCCGTCAACCCGCTCTGGTACGGATCCCACACTGATGAGCAATACTGAAGAATAGGCCGAACGAGTGTTTTGTAAGCCACCTCCTTTGTTGATCGACTACATTTTCTAAGGACTCTCCCAATGAATCTCAACCTGGCACCCGCCTTACCAACAATTAATTTTATATTATCATTCCACTTCAAATCGTTCCGCACGCATACTCCCAGATATTTTACAGAAGTAACTGCTACCAGTGTTTGTTCCGCTATCATATAATCAAAAAATAAAGAATCCTTCTTTCTATGTATTAGCAATACATTACATTTGTCTATGTTAAGGGTCAGTTGCCTCTCCCTGCACCAAGTGCCTATCCGCTGCAGATCTTCCCGCATTTCGCTACAATTTTCTAATGCTGCAACTTCTCTGTATACTACAGCATCATCCGCGAAAAGCCGCATGGAACTTCCGACACTATTTACTAGGCCATTTATATACATTGTGGAAAGCAATGGTCCCATAACACTCCCCTGTGGCACGCCAGAGGTTACTTTAACGTCTGTAGACGTCTCTCCATTTATAACAACATGCTGTGTTCTGTTTGCTAAAAACTCTTCAATCCAGCCACACAGCTGGTCTGATATTCCGTAGGCTCTTTCTCTGTTTATCAGGCGACAGTGCGAACAGTATCGAACGCCTTCCGGAAGTCAAGGAAAATAGCATCTACCTGGGAGCCTGTATCTAATATTTTCTGGGTCTCATGAACAAACAAAGCGAGTTGGGTCTCACACGATCGCTGTTTCCGGAATCCATGTTGATTCCCACACAGTAGATTCTGGGTTTCCAGAAACAACATGATATGCGAGCAAAAAAAATGTTCTAAAATTCTACAACAGATCGACGTCAGAGATATAGGTCTATAGTTTTGCGCATCTGCTCGACGACCCTTCTTGAAGACTGGGACTACCTGTGCTCTTTTCCTATCATTTGGAACCTTCCGTTCCTCTAGAGCCTTGCGGTACACGGCTGTTAGAAGGGCGGCAAGTTCTTTCGCGTACTCCGAGTAGAATCGAATTGGTATCCCGTCAGGTGCAGTAGGCTTTCCTCTGTTTAGTGATTCCAGTTGCTTCTCTATTCCTTGGAGGCTTATTTCGATGTCAGCCAATTGTTTCGTTCGTGCGAGGATTTAGGCCCTGCCCAGCCCAGTTGAGAGTCGGTATGCTGAAGCTGCCGAACTATCACTGTCCTACCACCGTAACTTTCTCCTCAACAGAAACCCGTGTCGTTTGTCTGCCACGCATGGCCGCCCATCCTATGCCTCCTTCTTCGATGACTCCTTTGATCACCAGTCTGGGGCACGTCCCTCTTCTGGAGTTCGATTTCGGCTCTTGCTCCAGCAGCTTAGTATAGAGCACACCTGTATTGTATCGAGTGGATGGACGTGTATGGGTATGGAGACAACCTCATGAATCCATAGACCCTGCATGTCAACAGGGGACTGTTCAAGCTGGTGGAGGCTCTGTAATGGTATGGGGCGTGTACAGTTAGAGTGCTATGGGAACTCTGATACGCCTAGATACGACTCTGGCAGGTGACACGTACATACGGATCCTGCCTAATCACCTGCATCCATTCATGTCAAGTGTGCACTCTAACGGACTTCGCCAATTCCAGCAGGACAATGCGACACCCCACACTCCATAATTGCAACAGATTGGCTCCAGGAACACTCTTCTGACTTTAAACACTTCCGCTGGCCACCAAACTCTCCAGACATGAACATTATTAAGCGTTTCTGTGATATCTTCCAACGTGCTGTTCAGAAGAGATCTCCATCCTCTCGTACTCTTACGGATTTATGGACAACTATGCAGGATTCATGGTGTCACTTTCCTTCAGAACTATTTCAGACATTTGTCAAGTCCATGCCACGTCGTGTTGCGCCACTTTTGCATTCTCGCGGGGGCCTGCACGATATTAGGCATGTGTGTCAGCTTCTTTCGCTCTTCGGTGTGTATTAGATGAGGTACCGCCGGAAGTAAGGGTGTGAGGATGTTTTCCTCGGCGGAATTGCCCCGGACACTACAGCCTATTTACGCTCCTATTATGATCGGTGTACAGTTCCTTTAGTTATACGGCGATAATTGTCCACATACCGTCTTGCAGTAATCAACAACAATCGCGACGTGACGCAGTTCTCAACAATACATGGGTCTCTTCGACGTCCCGTGTCGTTTCTTAGCAACAGTTTGATTCGAGTCGAATGGCGAGCAACGTGGAGTGGTCCTGTCCACATTCAGCAGAACCTGAAGAAATCGTGAAATAGGGGCACGCGCAACGGTGGCGGTCTCTGGTAAGTCATTAACCAGCATGTGACTTCCGCCTATCACTGGCAGCCATAACACAGGCGTTAAACCGATTGCACCTTTTTGCGGATGCATAACATTAATTCTCACATCACGTATGTTGAATGGGTATGAAGCTCTTCAACTCAGCTGTTATATTCGAGGTAATTTAATTTTGCAAATCGGTCATCCAGTCTGTTTATCACGGTTTGTCTAAAGCATCTTGTGTTGGAGAACCATTAACTTCACAAATTTTGTAATTAGAGTAAGATCGGAATACTACAAATTATACACGGTCCTGCAAAAGATGCCCATGCCAGTTGCTTACTGAATTCACTCGTGTAGATAACATTCGACAGGTTTAGCACATCGTCGTGCTGCCGTGAAACACACGTTTTCCCTGGCCCTGTCGTATGACATAATATGTTTTATAAGACTTTCTAACGCATTTTAGATGAATTTCAGCCATTAAGTTCTATTTTGAGTCAGATGTAGTGTCCGATTGCCGATCGAAGGACGCCATGAGTTTACGATGCGAAGGATGGAAGTGGCTGTTATTAAATTTTATCTGTGATTGTGTTCGTAATTGACGTAAACGATGCTGTTTATTACGAAAATATATCGCGATTTCTCAGGTTGTTGTTAGGCAGGAACCTAAGTTCAACGCTTAAGTTGCTGCTCATGAATCAAGTAGCAATCGTATTTATAATTTTATTCCTCCTAAATATATATGGCTACTTTTTTCCGAATATGGTGCCGTTTCCGAAGGCAGCGGTTGGCCAGATACTTAAGAGGTCAGCTGAAATTTTTGCGTGTGAGACTGTCTGAAATTACCGGTACATATGATCTTGCTTCTCACATATATATGGCTGTTTTTTTCCGAATGTGCCACGATTGCCGAAAGTGATATTAGGCAGCAATTAAGAGGACAGTTATGTAGGTCAACTCTAGTTCTTCATACCACGGTTCGTTCTTATTCGTGATTTTTCATTGTTTGTTGTTATTTCTTTTAGGATTATTTATTTACTTTTTGTCTTTCTATACAGTAGGTCAAGTCTAGTTGTCGATTCCAACGTTAGTTATGTTTCTCGTTCTGCCAGAAGAATAGCGAGTGATACGAAAAAGTTAAATTTTTGACGAAATAATTGACAGCCAATAAAAATCATGAAATAAAACGGAACACGGAATCAACAATTAGAGTGATACCATACATGGCAATTCTCAAAAGAATCACAGCACACACCTACAGCAACAACAGTAGTATAGAAAGTAGCACCATAACAGGAATCGTATAACGAACCACTGCATGATCCTACAGTGCATTCTTTCAGAATTTTCATGTGTGGTACCGCTCAAAATGTCGACTTCACGTTCCTTTATTACGCCATTTTCACTAGGCGTGGGCCCCTAATATCTTTAGGATTTACCTATATGGTACCGCTTCCTGAACTACTACAAAAAAGCGATAATGGAATCGACAATTAGAACTGACCTATACAGCTCACTTCTGGTTATCGATCCCTAGATTTGTTATTTTTTCGTTACTTGTGTAGTGTTTTCTCTTTTATAATTTCTTTGTTGCTTACTCCTTTTTTCCCGCTTATGTGCTGCTTACGTTTCCTATGAATTAGCATTTCTTGCATTTTGCAGTTGTGTTGGATTTTAGGTTGTGCCCTTTCAGAACCCACACCCCCCTAAAATTCAATACTTGTTATTAAGAACTACTGCTATTCCATAATATTACGAGTTTACTATGTGTGATGCTGCAGTGAACTTCAAAGGCAGCCTATGGTTCTTTCACTTACTAGCGTAAACTAAACACTGAGAACCAGAAGGGCCCAAAGCACATAAGCAAAGTTTAGGGAAAAACAGATATTTGTGAAAATCAAATTTGTAGGGAAACCACCAGTCTCATACGTTTGATTCTTTTTAACGTCCCACTATTAATATAGTTTAATATTTATTATTATTATTATTATTATTATTACACACCCTACAGGTCTTAATCTGACCACGTGAAGCATGTATGACTATTTGTTCCTCCTGTTCTTCCAGTACTTTTTCATTTGTTCTCCAAAGGCCCTCTTCCTTTCTTCGGTCCACTTTGGTCTTTCGGTTTTAGGTGATGTCTTCTCTGACATTATCTACAGACGCTTTTGTCTGTGATGTCTGCTGAATCTACCTGTGCTTCTTCAAGATAAATTTTGACTTGTGCCATCCAAGGTGTAGTGGTTTTGAACCTCTGTTTGTATCTGGGTATTCTGTTGGTGCGTCTGGTCTGTTCGAGTCTGCTGACGTGGCCGTGAAATTTTAGCCGCCTTTTTCTGATGTCCGTCGCGAGGTTGGACAACTTCTCTGTGGCGTTTCTGGAGTGAAGCCTGTATCCATCGTTTTGGTCCAATAATTTTCCTTATAATTTTTCTTTCCTCTGTGAGCATCTTCCCTAGGTCACCCTTGGTGTCTCGCAGGCGTATAACACCTCAGGTTTGTTTACAATTTGTAGAGACGAATTTTGACGGAAGTGGACAGACATTTTTTGTTGTAGATGCCCGCATTTTGTGTAAGGCTCTCTTCGTCTTCAGTAACCTGGTGTTCTGCGTGATTTTCTCCTCTCTTGTTGGTTCGAGCACTTCCCCGAGGTATTTAGAATGTTATACTCTGTTCATGTTGCCATGTTTTGTGTTTAAATTCAGTGTGTTTAATTTCGTGCAGAAGAACTCTGTTTTTTGGAAGGAGATCTCTATCCCTACTTGTTCTGCATACTCCTTGAGTACTTCTATGATTATTATTATTATGAATCTAATAGAGGTAATGGCGTCTTTTAACTGTAGTTTAGTTTGTAACTAACGTAAAACTAGAATCAGAACATAAGTACAGATACTTAATGCACATAGTTGTGACCTGTTCCAACACTTCAGATCCCTGTTATCATCGTTTTCATTAAGCACATTCTTTGGCTTGAGGTTCAGATAAAACCGTCTGTTCACTTTAGGCATGAAATCTAGTAGTTTTGTTGAGTCTATGTGTTTCAAGTTTGTTACAGTATTTTCTTGAGTGTTTGTGTTTCAAGGTAGTTATTTGCCTTCCACCTACGTATTGGATCACTAGATTTTGCAAGGCATCTACAGACTGTGCATAAATAGCGAATTGTCGTCTCCCTCAACGTGACTTGAAGAAAATGGTGCCCTCCTACGATTCCAACGAACAAAATGAGATTTAAAAAAAAGTAGACACTGTGTTAGACAATCAAGCAGGCGGGCCGTGTTCAAGCCCCCCACTGGCCGCAAGCGTTTTTTTATTTAGCTGTTCGCTGTGTTCAAATTTGTGTCTGTGTCGTGGTGCAACATACGTTTGCAACAGCGAGGTGTAAGGAACGGACCTATAATGACAGTTGATCCTGCACAACTACTCTATTAGCAGCCGAAAGAAATTGACTTTCGAATGAGAATCGCAAGTGTTTGATGACAAGGAGACAAGTCCACCGAACCCTCCACCAGAAAACAAATCTGGTGTGTAGTACACGGCATGAGAGACAGTACGTGTGTCACATAATAGGAATCTCTTACCAACGCACCTAATTTGAACGCCTGTAAGTGAGTGAGATATGCCTCCTTGCCCAATTTAGGTTACGTTACTTTAATCAACAGTTCATGGAAACCTGTTGGGAACTTCATCATTGCAAAATTTCTTGAAAGTAAGTTGTTATGACAAACATCAGTTTGGTAGTGGAGTCGGTAACATTCTCAAAGACTCTAAAAGTCTGAACGTCCATTTTACAAACTAGAATGCTGAAACCAAGGAATGAGATTTTATGGTCGGGCTTCTCTCCACGAGGTTCCAGATTTTATGAAGAAATGGGCGTCATTATAGCCGGACAGCATTACTGCAGTAATGAAAATTTGTGCCTCGGGCCATCATCGAAGCGAATATCAGAGAAACCGGACAGACAGCTTTTCGCAAATGTTCATATATACCAGTGTAGTGCAGATGTACAGCATGGACAAAGGTGGTTCACTATAAGATCAACAGATGTCAGGAGCATGCATACTGTGGTGTGCGTACTGTAAGACTTTCAGTACACACACCATCAGATTATTTGACTTATCGCTCTAACGAAGTAGGCGAGTGTCAGCAATATGTCTCGTGGTCTTATCGTGGCGTGTTTCTGTTCTGCAGTTAGGTCAGACAATAGAAATGCCACTTGCACACTTAGAGTAGCAGATTGATGATGACCAGCTTTAAATAGAACTTGATTATTTTCACACACATTTATTAAAATAATAACATGCATAAAAATTACTTAACTTGGTTCTGGATGCTATTTACAATTGACAGTCTGAAGTCCCTTTGGTATTGGTACGTTAATCTTATTCTCACACATATCTCTGATACTTGACAAAAGTGTCTATACATTTATCTTCATGGCTATGTACAGGAATATGGTAATCTTATTAGGCGCAGACTGAAACTTGACTATAGACTGGTACAGACAAACGTAGAACTAGTACAGACTGATACAGACTAATGCAGACTGGTACAGACTAGTGCAGACAAATGCAGACTGACTAATTGGAGGTCTGTACACTCGTTATAATATCTCGCGTGTTCAGGTATCACTGCGCGAGTGTGATCCGCGAGGAGAAAAGGTTCTACGTTAGCAGCAATCTCATTGGCTGCATTACATATTAATACGCGGATCGGCGGAAGCAGAATTTGGTCCGTCTCTATGGCAGCGCCATCTCGTAGTGCGGAGACGGACGAGCACTGCGCCTGCGCTGTTGTGCTTAGCGATGTGCGCTCTAGTGGGAAAATTGTGTACGCACTGACTATGCGGAACTATGTACACAACACATACATACCTCAATCTCAAAATGAATGACGGTTATGGTTCTCAGCACTTCAATTTGTTTCACACATGTATGTCTCATTTTTCTCTTGTTACCTTCTTTTCCGTCATCTCAGTTTCTTCACAATATAATTCGTGCCAATGTAATTAATACCGTGAACTGTGGTGGGATTCTATCACATGTATATGGCTATCTTTTTCTCTGTGATAGTTTCCTTTGTTTACAAATAAGCCTCGTTGACTTCTGATATTGCTCATTGCAACCCGTCATGTTAGTGGTAAGATGGCCCCCTGGGCAGCCCGTCAAAAACTGAACGCAGATCAAGCTTGAAAACAGGAAAAAGGTGTACTGAACTGTGAAAAAAGGCAAAATAAAAACAGTGAACTGTTCAAGTTTAGCCGGCCGCTGGTGGCCGAGCGGTTCTAGGCGCTTCAGTCTGGAACCGCGCAACCGCTACAGTCGAAGGTTCAAATCCTGCCTCGGGCATGGATGTGTGTAATGTCCTTAGGTTGGTTCGGTTTAAGTAGTTCTAAGTTCTAGGTGTTCATGACCTGAGATGTTAAGTCCCATAGTGCTCAGAGCCATTTGAACCATTTGTTCAAGTTTAACAAGTGCGATACTGAGCACACTCGAACAGCTGGGGTGTTGCAGTAAAATGGTTGCATAAAGCGAACGAGTCGGGTTCGAAACTCTCTCGCGGTATTTATTTTTATTTTCTTCGCAACATTATGAACTGTCCGTGCACTCATTGAAATTTTCGTTCTCTTTCTATAGACTTGGCAGTTGTCGTACTATACATTGGTTATAGAATACGAGTCACGTGGTAAGAATAAGTTACCATTGGAAGTAAACGTGATGAGTAGTGAAAGCAGGCGAGACATCTCATAGAAATGGAAACAACAAATAAACAGGAGTGTACTATGTTACAACTAAACAATTGTTCCGAAACGGAACGCAACTTCAAAAACATATCTTTGGACAGGGTACAGAGAAACTGTGTGAGCAGCGATCTGTTGCATTCATTTGTTGCGGCTTATGTGACAAACTGCTATGTTTTCATCATTTCCTTAGGAGTGGTCACGTTCACATTCATACCAACACCTAAACTGGGCAAGGAGGGATATCTCACTCACTAGGTGTGTTGGTAAGAGATTCATATCACATGACACACATACCGTCACGAATGCTGTGTCTAACACACCAGACGTGTTTTCCACTGGGGATTCGGTTGACTTATCTCCTTGTCATCAAATGCTTGCGGTTCCCTTTTGAAAGCCACTTCCTGTCGGCTGCTAATAAAGTAGTTACACAGAATCAACTGTCATTCTAGGACCCTTACTTACACCTCACTGTTGCAAATGGACGTTGTACCATGATACAGACCCAAATTTCAATAAGGCGAACAGCTTAAAAAAAAAAAAAGTTTGTGGCCGGTGGGGGGGTTTGAACACGGTTCGCCACTTGATTGTCTAACATCATGTCCACCTTCTTTTTATCTCATTTTGTTCGTTATTATTTGAGGCAATTGTTCGGGGCATATGTCCCATGACACCCTTGTTGATCCATTTTCTCAGTTATTTTTATTACCCAGGGCAGCTAACCCTCTAACCAAACACGCTGAGCTACCGTGCCGACTTTAACCACTAGGCAATTGCGCGTCCAGGCTCCTTTGTGTTGCACTTGTTAAGCTTGGACCATTTGTTGTGTCTGGCCACTCATCTAATACAGGATGCCCAGGAAGCTGTTTTCTCGGATCGCTAGACAACAATTGAAGCAAATCGTATTAATAGAGTTTAATACATTAAGCTCAAATGACAAAAGGGTGTCCACAATAAGACTCCAACATTTGAACTCATAAAATCTGACAGGAAACACAATTTATTGGCGAACAAATACAGGGAAATCATACAGCAGCTCATCAAGTTATCATACACAGGTGGACGGTTCAGTACACTGGAACGTGGGCGCCACTGGTAGCGCGAAGAATATCAAATCTATAATCGATTTCGCTGGCCGGAGTGGCCGTGCGGTTCTAGGCGCTTCAGCTTGGAACCGCGTGTCCGCTACGGTCGCAGGTTCGAATGCTGCCTCGGGCATGGATGTGTGTGATGTCCTTAGGTTAGTTACGTGTAAGTAGTTCAAAGTTCTAGGGGACTGATGACCTCAGATGTTAAGTCCCATAGTGCTCAGAGCCCATATAATCGGTTTCGTGCCATGTGTTGCACAGCATCAGTTCTGCGACAAAGTTGATGACAATTCTTATGCGCTGTTTCAAGTCTTGCAGGTCCTTTCCCGGTATGGCGTATACCCGCTCTTTCACATAACCCCACAAAAAAAAATCGAGGCGTTTATGTCGGGCGAACGTGGCGGCCAAGGAATTGGACCTCCACAGCCAATCCATTGTTGCGGGAATGTGTCATTTAAAAATTTTCGGACATCAAGGCTCCAATGGGGTGGTGCACTGTCCTGTTGAAACATCACATTTGGCTGCAGGTCTGTTATCTGTGGCACGGCAAATTGTTCCGACGTGTCCAGGTAGATGCCTCCATCCACAGTCGGCTCCTGAAAGAAAATAGGCGCAACAATGCGATTTATCATCAAACCACACGACAGATTAACTTTCGGACTGTCGCGCATGTGTTCCCTAGGTGCATGTGGATTTTCGGACCCCCAGATGCGCACATTGTGATGATTGGCAACCCCTGACACGTGAAAGGTTGCCTCGTCTGTAAACATCACGCGTAATAAAAATGTCTCGTCCGCGGCAATGCGATCTAACATGACACGTGCAAATTCTTCTCGCTTTGGTCGATCATCTGGCTCGATTTCTTGCACAACCTGCACTTCATATGCGTACAAACGTAATCGCTGACGAAGCACTTTGTGCACTGTTGAACGTTTCATACGAAGTTCTCGTGCTGCCCGTCGCACAGACTTCTGTGGACTTTGTTCGAATGACCGCCGCACTTGTTTCGCTGATCCCGGGCTCGTCCGGTTCTAGGCGCTACAGTCTGGAACCGCGCGACCGCTCCGGTCGCAGGATCGAATCCTGCCTCGGGTATGGATGTGTGTGATGTCCTTAGGTTAGTTAGGTTTAATTAGTTCTAAGTTCTAGGCGACTGATGACCTCAGAAGTTAAGTCGCATAGTGCTCAGAGCCATTTGAACCATTTTGATCCCAGGCTTACCACCACCTTGCCCTTTCGCAACACTCCCAGTAGCCAAAAACTGATCACACCACTTCTTTATAGTCTTGAACGACGGGGGCGCTTTGTTGTAAACTCGACGAAAGTTTCTTTGCGCCTGGGTCGCCGATTTTGTCTCTGCATACCACCAGACCACTTGTCCACGCTCCTTCACATCCTCCATTTGGCTAAAATAATTGATTGCAGCTCCACTACGGCCACTTGGTGCATCAAATTTGCACACCACCAACTTGTTGAGTTGCTCTGTCTGCTCCTTCAGGATTCACAGGTCCACCATCTGAAATGAGAAAGATACAGGATATTAATATGTTGGAACCTCATTTTGACACCCTGTACTTAACTTTGCGTATTCACAAAGGCGTGTCGAAAGCAAATGGCGTCATGCGGATAGTATATACAGGGTGTTACAAAAAGGTACGGCCAAACTTTCAGGAAACATTCCTCACACATAAAGAAAGAAAATATGTTATGTGGAGATGTTTCCGGAAACGCTTACTTTCCATGTTAGAGCTCATTTTATTACTTCTCTTCAAACCACATTAATCGTGGAATGGAAACACACAGCAACAGAACGTACCAGCGTGACTTAAAAATCTTTGTTACAGGAAATGTTCAAAATGTCCTCCGTTAGCGAGGATACATGCATCTACCCTCCTTCGCATGGAATCCCTGATGGGCTGATGCAGCCCTGGAGAATGGCGTGTTGTATCACAGCCGTCCACAATACGAGCACGAAGAGTCTCTACATTTGGTACCAGGGTTGCGTAGACAAGAGCTTTCAAATGCCACCATAAATGAAAGTCAAGAGGGTTGAGGTCAGGAGAGCGTGGAGACCATGGAATTGGTCCGCCTCTACCAATCCATCGATCAACGAATCTGTTGTTGATAAGCGTACGAACACTTCGAATGACATGTGCAGGAGCTCCATCGCGCATGAACCACATGTTGTGTCGTACTTGTAAAGGCACATGTTCTAGCAGCACAGGTTGAGTATCCCGTATGAAATCATGATAACGTGCTCCATTGAGCGTAGGTGGAAGAACATGGGGCCAAATCAAGATATCACCAACAATGCCTGCCCAAACGTTCACAGAAAATCTGTGTTGATGACGTGATTGTACAATTGCTTGCGAATTCTCGTCATCCCATACATGTTGATTGTGAAAATTTACAATTTGATCACGTTGGAATGAAGCCTCATCCGTAAAGAGAACATTTGCACTGAAATGAGGATTGACACATTGTCGGATGAACCATTCGCAGAAGTGTACCCGTGGAGGCCAATCAACTGCTGATAGTGCCTGCACACGCTGTACATGGTACGGAAACAACTGGTTCTCCCGTAGCACTCTCCATACAGTGTCGTGGTAAACGTTACCTTGTACAGCAGCAACTTCTCTGACGCTGACATTACGGTTATCGTCAACTGCACGAAGAATTGCCTCGTCCATTGCAGGTGTCCTCGTCGTTCTAGGTCTTCCCCAGTCGCGAGTCATAGGCTGGAATGTTCCGTGCTCCCTAAGACGCCGATCAATTGCTTCGAACGTCTTCCTGTCGGGATACCTTCGTTCTGGAAATCTGTCTCGATAACAAACGAACCGCGCCACAGCTATTGCCCCGTGCTAATCCATACATCAAATGGGAATCTGCCAACTCCGCATTTGTAAACATTGCACTGACTGCAGAACCACCTTCGTGATGAACACTAATCTGTTGATGCTACGTACTGATGTGCTTGAGGCTGGTACTGTAGAGCAATGAGTCGGATGTCAACACAAGCACCGAAGTCAACATTACCTTCCTTCAATTGGGCCAACTGGCGTCAAAACGAGGAAGTACAGTACATACTGACGAAACTAAAATGAGCTCTATCATGGAAATTAAGCATTTCCGGACACATGTCCACATAACATCTTTTCTTTATTTGTGTGTGAGGAATGTTTCCTGAAAGTTTGGCCGTACCTTTTTGTAACACCTTGTACCATTTCAATGCAAGCAAAAACAATACAGTTCATAAGTCACTGCTGTAGCGTTTGTTATCGCGGCTCGTCTTCCACTCCGCCGTGGCTAGGCGGCGCGGCGCTTACATTCTCTCCGTACAGAGGCCGCTGCTGTCTCGGTGTCGTCCCAGAGATGCGTTACAGGCGTCTAAAGCTAGCGAAATGAGGGATGCTCAACTACCGGACCTACCGATAGATGGCTGTAGCGCGTGCCGGCAAGAGACCGTATCATTGAGTGTCCGCCATATCTGAATTTGGCAAAAAACAAAGTGTCAAAACACGGATGAAAATGTTTTTCGTTCTGCGCCCTCATAAGTATTTTATATTGGATGTTCTAGATATCTACACATCAACATAATGAAGTGTTTCTAATCTAGCGAGAAAAAACGGTGACAGTTCTGCTATGAAATTCCTAAATTCGAGTGTGTTTTGAAAGTTTGACAAGCTGATCTATAAACTGTTTACTATTTTATGAGTGCTTTACTTATTTGCCCGTTTTAAAACACTATTTAAGATTCAATGGAGGTCAACAAATTACCTTACTTGCCGAAGCTGGTATAATTCGGAAAATCAAGTGTGGACAACAGTGAAGATGTTTCTTGAAAAAAAGTTGACATCGTTTGCTTAGGGGTATCTTTACTGACAACAGAAATTACAACTGAACTATTAAAGTATTACTTACGTATAAACGGAAAAAATCGTTATTTTTTCTTTGTCTGAAGTGATGCATTACCGATCTACATATATGCTGACACTGTAATTGCAACATGCACTTACGAATTTGGCTCTCTGTTCGATCAGTAATTTAAATGCCATGATTTTATTAACGCCTGTACATGACACGGTGTATTTAAACTGAGTGATATGGTAGAAGCACCAGTTTTTAACAGTGCTTCACTCTTTGATACGAGACAAGAAATACATTTAAATGAGACAAACACAAAGCCCAACGTTAAGGCTCCTCGTAAATGCATGACTTGTATCATTTGGAAGTTAAGTCTAGTAATAATATTATATTGGACTGATCCATGATGATCTAGGAAGTGAAGGGACTTGTTGAAAATAACCTCGATCACAGCTGTTAATTTTAAAGTTGGGGTGTCTTAAAACTCTAATTTTCCAGTCTGACACCCAAACAATTTTAAAATTGAATTCAAAACATGTCAGTGAGCAAAATTAATTACACTTTGAATTACAACCATAGAATTCTATTTCTGTGAATCTTGGTTCCAGTCTTTGACATTGTGTCAATCACTGGAATGACTAGTTGTCAGTATACGGCCCAAGCAAAAAACAAACCTGAAAGTGAAAGCTACAGAAGCTGGCCAGACAGGCACCCCAATGGCTGCTACAATCTGTGTGAGACAAGGGTGACATTATATTGCAAATTTAGTGTAAAAAGTTCCATATTGTCTGAATTTGTCCTATACTGACAGGACATTCTAGTCCAGTCGATTTTCGTATCTGCAAGAGTACACTAGCCAATAGCAGTGGCACAAAGGTAGTGCCACATTACAAACTATCTGGTAACAACAGAAGTATTGGTGGACAAAGTACAGTAAATAATATGTAATAACCTGAGAAATTCAAAATTGGTTGGAAGAAATAGAACAGTATTTGGATAGAGAGTAACATTTTGAAAATAACAAATGATGCAAGTAGAGTTTTCAGTTTTTATGAAGCTCGCTTACATTTTTTTTCCCCTCTCTCTTTTCGATTATGAAGGGAAAAATGTGATAACATAAAAGTGCAAGAAAGTTGTGTACAATGTTGGAAATGATGAAAAAGAAAATCTCACTATGCTTCCTCCTCCATGTGAAGAGTATTACTGTAATAATAGCTAATATCATACCAAGAACATGAGGGTGTCACAGTGGAGATTTGTTTTCTGGTACAGGCATCTGATACAACTATTCCACAGCAAAACGTACTTTCAATAGGTGTGGTACCAGTGCACTCCCATAGGATAACAGAATATTATGTCCTCCAGGAATCACATTGGGTACACCACATACAGCATAAACTGTACAGCAACTACAATGCTTTGTGAGCAAGTAATAACAGTCAGTATCTTTAATTTTAACATAACTCTTGACTCCCATAATTATCTGCTTATACGTGTGCTTGTACTACAGGTTATTGGTAAAGCAAATACTAATTGAATAGGTCTTCACACTTTTAATACTTAGCAGAAATTCTGAAAAAAGTAAATTGTTTTATTACTGTATCCCCTCTATGGTGAATTAAGAGGTACTGACTGGTTTCTTTGAACATTTAATAGAAGCCTTCTTTTTTACCTGCTATTGATAAAGAGCCATTCCAAGTTCTGTACAGAACAATCTCTCGCGTTTTTCATGAGGTTTGTTATTCTGTACACTAGTATTTCTTCTTCTAAATGGTAAATAATGCATTCAGACAGTCCTGGTATTAAAGGTAATTCATGAAATAAACTATATTTAAACCAGAAAATTAAAGGTTCCACATGGCACATGAAAAGTACCTTGCTACACACATGTATGTACAGATTCCAAAATGTCTGTGAATTTGAGTTACAAACTTTTTTAAATAGAAATATGAAGATCACAATACTTTGGGTCTGCAATAACTCAAACGTAAAATACTTTAGTTCCCTATGGGAAACTTTGTTCTTTACGTGACTCGTGCAACTGCTATCACTCTTAATGGAAACCAAATGGCTTATGTTAAAGTTAACTAGCAAAAAGTGTAACCATTGTTACATAATTTCTGTGAAGTAAGATTCCTTAATGTTATTTCCTTCCTTTGTCATCATAACTTGATAATTTCAGTTCCGTATGGGACATATGAACTAACAAAATGAAATGCTTTTATTACTATGACCAAACAAAATCTTTTTAACATGTAGTACACAGTTCAAATCAGCAAAAAATGTAACCGTATAATTAAGGTAAATGTTGATGAAAATTAGGCATGTAACATGAATACTGAAAT
The DNA here is from genome assembly GCF_021461395.2 of Schistocerca americana. NCBI lineage: Eukaryota > Metazoa > Arthropoda > Insecta > Orthoptera > Acrididae > Schistocerca > Schistocerca americana. The sequence goes on from NC_060128.1 coordinate 74,921,345, forward strand.
TTCCTAGATTTCCAGGTGTACCTGTAATCACTGTATTACGTACTTTGTAGTGCTAGAAAGATAATTCTATATGATTATTTGCATTCTCCCCCCCCCCTCAACACAGGAAAATATAATAGAAAGACATCCTAGCAAAATAAAGACAGGTTTTGCCTGACTCAGGCCCCCTTATTCTAGAATGGTTATAAAGTAATAAGAATGCTTATGATCAACTGGAACATTGTGTTCATTATAGGAAGTATTAAAACAAGAATTAACAGAGTAACAATTTTATTGCTCTTATGTTGCAGAGTATCCACAAACATTACTGTTTGAAACATAGGGCCACTGCATACTCCATTAGATCACACCCATCCTGTGATTAAACTGTTTTCTTGAAGTGAAAAATTCAAGTTACCGTAATTATTGAGGGAAATATTTTCTCACACTGAAATCCATCTGTCAAATAAGCCTCAGAACATTTTTTTTTTCATTAATTTCACACAATTCACCTGTTTTTAATGCAAGTGCATATTTTGTAACACCAAACATCTTAAAATAAGCTTATATAATAAACAATTATAATTTTTTTACAATATCTACACAGGACGTAAAGACTTAATTTTACTTCAATGTGATTCATATTTTGAAGTTCATCATTACACAACAACAACTCTACGGACAAAATAGTTTTAAAAAATCTGTCAAAATGTCACACCCATCTGCATAGAATGTCCCGTTACATAATTTTTCCAATTTGAGCACTATACATGATTAAACAATACAAGTTTATTTAACGTCTGCCTTATACTTGATTTCTTGTTTAAAATTTTCTCAGCAGGCTTTTTTTCCACATGTTTTTAAGCGTATTCGGGAGTATAGGGATGCAATCTTACAAACAAGTTGAGTCTGATGTAAGTCCTCAATCCTAATTTCATAATGGTAATCATGACCAAGAGCAAGAAATGGGTAATCTACAAATTTATTTTTAACACAATGCAAAATCTTGGCCTGTATATATTTCTGTCGCATATCCCCAGCAACCACAAACATCTGAAACAGTTTCTGAGTATTCTACAACAGAGTACATGCAGTCACTTGTTTTAACCAGTTTTCCCCGGTTAACAAAATTTACAAATGCATTTTTACTGGCCATATTGGGAAAAGCATAGAGAGAATCACATTCTAATGCAGATTTAACTACTGGTGGCTTCAGTATGTGACGACAGTCTTTGCATGTGATCTGCCTTGAAAGGCGCAATGACACATACCCTGCAATATAATAGAGTATGTTTTACTTGTGAAATGAGAACTTAATCTTATCATCAAGAAGTGCACACCACTCCTCTACTTCATTTTCTGCAGCACTTTCATCACTTTCTACTACATGCTTTCTTGCATGAAAATCATAAACAGGTGGCAAACAACACACATTAAAATTTGAGCAATTCCCATTCATTGCAGTGACACTGTTACCCAAGACCAACTTTCTCATGGCACATTTGAACTGGTATGCATTTGGATTGTTGTTCCAACCACATCTGGACCGAATGCAGGGGAAAAAAAGCTCTATGTGGTCTTGTGACAGTTTATGTGTTAGCAAATACTTCAAAGGAGATTCAACACGAAGCATACTTGTCAGAGCTAAGAAAATTATCCCAAAAGCAAAAGTATTTCTTGCATGGAGCAGCAATGGAACACCAATGATTTTTAAGCTTTTGATATAATTTTCAGTGTGTCTGAAAATACCAACGTGTTGATGGGGTGTTGTGTGATGTCCTTAGGTTAGTTAGGTTTAAGTAGTTCTAGGGGACTGATGACCATAGATGTTAAGTCCCATAGTGCTCAGAGCCATTTGAATCATTTTTTTAATTCTATTTTAAATACCAAGCCAATAAGATTTGTTGTCAAGTCTCACGGGGCTCTTATACCCTTTACCTAATGGATTTCTGGAGTTCAGAATATCAAAAATCCTATCAATATTATGCAAAAATTCTACTGTTGCTTCACTTCCTTTAATATTAGGATCACCAGCCCTCCTCAAAAAACACTATACTATCTGCCACACTAGAACTCAAAGTCTGTGGAGCTAATGAAACATTCATTTTTCTATTTACATAACTTATATGTTGTCCTGATAGTTTGTTGGCAAATGTCATACCTTCTTCTTGTTGTACCTTGTTCAATTGCTCAATGAAATGCCATCTAATAATGCCAGTTGGAGACTCAATAGCAGATACTTCTGCTAGAGCATTTCTGGCAAACTTAATCACGTGACATATCCAAGATACAATAAACATTGTAGCTTTTAAAATCACCCTTGGAAAAATTTAAAGTACAGCCAAGTGTACGTAAAGTGCTTATATTTACCTTGCAGCCATCACATGTAACACACCAAACCCTAATGCCAGAACTATGCAGCCTCTCTAAAGCGGATTTTATCAGTGTGGCCTGATTATTTTCCTGTACACCGTTGATAAAGAAATATGCAATCGGGCATATAAATTTGCCTGTAATAGAGACAACCATGAAAACCAGAGCCTCAGATGCCTCTATTACTTCTTTTGACTGAGGCACTTCCCCACCAAACTCTAAAAAACCTGTGTATTGCTTAGTTCCTTGGTCCCAAACTACTTGCTTCCTAATTGCCACACTGTCTACAATTAGACATGAATCGCTGAACTGGTCCCTTACAATTGGGTTCGAATCAACGTACTTAAAAACATCTTTTAAGAAGCCAGTTTCACAGTCGACACTTGCCACCCATTTGGAAATCAATGATTTACGGGTCAGAGGCATTAATTTTTGCAGGTATTCATATGCTGCTGGTGAATAAAAGAACACAGTCATCGCAAACATTTTCACATTTGTTGTGTATCTATTACCCTTTGACGAGAGAGAGTTGTCCACTAAATTGCACACTAATTCCACTTATGTTCCTTTCTGATGATTGAGGAAGTTATGTAACTTCTCAGGAAGATGCCCCTTCTCCTTTAATGAACTTATGATGTTATCCATGGAAAACACTTTCTTCTCTCTTCTTCGAAGTTTTTCTCAGACACACTTCAGTTTACGTTTTAACTCGTGAACAATGTCTGAGAAAAAATTGCAAGTTTCGGTCGCCTTGTCTTCCATTTCTACTTTCGACTGTATACCACAATCAATTACTTGAGAACCAACTGCACTCTGAAATGAAAAAATAATTTCGTTATATATGATTGAAATAACTCAAGGCTTGATGAAAAAATATTACAAGTAAACTTTGGGGGTGTGAAAACACCCTTAAACTAACGTTTTCGACACAATTCGCAGCTTCTGCATTGGATAAATGGGACTTGCTTTCCACGGAAGAATTCTCATTGACAACATTCTCCACGCAATCACTAGCTTCTGCAGAGGGCAAATCAAGCACGGATTCCAGGACAGAACACTAAAAACAAAAATATGGAAGTGTATTACAACATTGCTTAGACCTATGTAGCCCATTTGTGTCCGTACGAAATAAATTCACAAAAGTCAAAAGCACACACATAGCAAGGAAATTAATAAGCTACCTCAAATGGAGAAGCATCATTGTCACTCAAAATCCTAACATGTCGTCGTGGCTGTTTATTTGGCGGCATCAAATGTGTCGGAAAGCCAAAAACTGATGCCACTGCTTCGGGTCTGAGACGTTTCTTCCACATTCCAGGGCTCACTACGTAATCATATTGTCGGAAAAGGTTTCCGCAAAGAAAACTGCAAGACGTAGGTTTAAAATCTTTCCGCGTCACGGAAGTAATCCACTTCTTCAGCAGCTCTGGGTGCTTTAGAGGAAACCTGTTCAAAAACATCGAATTAGCAAACGCACTTAGTCTGTATTGTTGTCGTACTGTATCGGTAGTCCTATTACCTGTGAAATGGTAAGTCACTTTCCTTACTCCATCGCTTCGTACAATTGAAAGCAGAACAAGAAATCACCATTTCGATAATCCGTAATTCCTTATACACCATACAGACCGAGAGAAACTTCTTGGCAAATTCAAATATGGCGGGCAATACAGACGATAGTGATCAGCTGGTAGAGCCATCTATCGGTAGGTCCGGTAGTTGAGCATCCCTCATTTCGCTAGCTTTAGACGCCTGTAGATGCGTTCGTCAGCGTTCTATTGGCTGACGTCCTCTCGCAGCCATCTCTGCTCTTTCGTTCGTGATAGTCGTGGCGGCGCTTGTCGTTACACTGGAACACCATCCACTGTTTCTATTTCGCTTCTTTTGTTTTCACAGTTCAGTACATTTTCTTCCCGTTTTCAAACTCCGTGTGTGTCCAGTTTTTGACTGGCTGTCCAGTGTGCTCTCTTACCACTAAATCTGAGGGGGATGTGACGGGGAATTTCCCTTGTGAGTAGCGACTTTGACTTAGATATGATGTCATTGCTGGTAGCTGACAGGTGGACTCGGAAGCTAGAGTTTATCATCTGTTTACGACAGAACCCTAATTGGCTTTTTAAATCATAGCTGCGTAATTCAGGGACCGAAATGCCTTTCGAAATTGTTTTTTCTGCTTACGTATCGTAAAATAAGGATGGCGTGCCTTATCGCCTTTGTGCCACTCCAGTTGGTATCCTTAATACCAGCACAGTGCTGCCACATTTCCTTGGTTTCTGGTACCGATCGCTTGAAGACGAGCTGCTGACATGTGATTCATTTTGCATTCAGATCATACTGTGCGCCATAGGTCAGATGCCATAGTCGGCATTGCTTAATGATGTATTTCATTTTGGTTATACGTAATTTATAACAGTGAGCATCACTTATACGTGACCTCTCACGCTGTTAATCTAACACAACAAGATGTTTCCTCAGCGATGAGTCGATTAAGCGTCCCACACACGAGAGATACATCACCGGCAATGTTGTGAGCAATATAGTCTGCAATCGGCCACACAACACGCTCTACCTAGCAATTTCAACGAATATTTCGAACGCCACTATGTCAGGAAGTCCTCTTATCTAAATTTATCTGCCATGATTAGCAAAACTCAGTATGTCAATTAATTCTGGAAAACAAAGCATTGAAATCTGTTAAAAATGTTTTGGAATATTTCATGTTGGAAACCGTAAAATATCAACTACGTTGTTGTCCAGATTTCAACTGTCTCCTCTTCAACTTTTTCCTGGCCAGTATCCAGTACCTCCATATTCCTCGGATCTCAAAACATGCGACTCCTTTTTGTGGGGCTATATTAAAAGCAAGGTGTACAGCAACAACTCCAAAACCACAGCCATTCAGCAGGTCATCGACAGCATCGATGTTCTGACACTTCAGCGGGTCATGCAGAATTTTCCCTATTCGTCTGCGCCACACCATCGCCAATTATGGCAGGCATATCAAACATGTCATAGCGTAAATCATTTTACATGTCCAATAAAGTTTGTGCACGCTGTAGTTTGCAACTAATTTACGTTTTTTTCATACAGTTCAATAATTGTCACCCCATACATCTACATTTATACTCTGTAAACCACGATGAAGTGCAAGGCAGAGTGTATGTCCAATTGTACCAGCTATTAGCGTTTCTTCCTGTTCCATTTACGTATGGAGTGCGGGAAGAATGATTGTTTAAATGCGTCTGTGTCTGCAGTAATTACTCTAATCTTATGTTCCCGATTCCTTTGTCAGCAAAGCGTAGGGGACTGTAGTTTATTCTTAGAGTCATCATTTAAAGCCGGTTTTTGAAGATTAAAATAGACATTCTCGGGATAGTTTACGTCTGTCTTCTAGAGTCTTCCAGTTCAGTTCCTTCAGTATCTCTGTGACTCCCACCCATGGTTAAACAAACCTGTGATCTTTCGTGCTGCCCTTCTTCCATATACGTTCCATATCCCCACTTAGCCCTGTTTGGAATGAGTCCCACACGCATGGGCAATATTTGCAGACCGGTCGCACGAGTGATATGAAAACAATCTCCTTTATAGACTAATTGCGCTTCCCTAGTATTCTGCCAATAAACCGAAGTCTACCATCTGCCTTACCCACGACTGAGTCTATGTGATCATTCCAGTTCGTGTCCCTACAAAGTGTTACACCCAGGTATTTGTATGAGTTGGCCGATTCCAACAGTGACTCACTGATATTACAGTCATAGGACACTACTTTTTGCTTTCTTTTGTGAGGTGCACAATTTTACATTTATGAACATTTAAAGCAGGTTGCCAATCTCTGCTCCACATTCAAATCTTATCAAGATCTGACTGAATATTCATGCAGCTTCTTTCAGATAATACTTTGTTATACAAAACTACATCATCTGCAAAAAGCTCCGCATTACTATTAATATTGTATGCAAGGTCATTAATACACAACATGAGCAGCAGGGGTCCGAACACATTTCCCTAGGGTACACTCGAAGTTACGTCTACATCTGACGATATCTCTCCGCCTATTCTGAATAACACAGGCGCTGCACTGTCGTTGTCCGCTGATTCTGGACAAGCACCTTTCAAGTAAAGTGTCTTCCCTGTACGCAACTATACGTAATGGATGTACGAGTACAGGTCGTAGACACATGGTTGGTGACATACAGAAGTTTGGGGCTGGCTGTGAGTCGCGCACAGATAGGCAAATGCTGCAGCCGGCATAGTAGCTCAGCGTATTTGGTCAGAGAGCTGCCTGGCCTCTGTAACGAAAAAGTGTGTGGAAGGATCACCAAACGAACTTGACCAGGTGTCATGTGACGTCCGCAACGACCAAACACAACGGAAAATTAAAGAAAAAAGTAAGGGGACCGGTCCGTCACAAATTTTCATGGTCATCATTCCATTATACAGCTGATAGTTACCCATATTCACAAATGTGAATACATTTTACGTATTTCATAACGTCTGTAGTTGCTGCAGTGCATGTCTGAAGGAACATTGCATCGTAATTCAGAATAACACAGGAACTGCAATATTGACTGAACCACTAGTTTCGAAACTGCTGAGTACTTGGCTGTTGTATGTAATGGTAAGATGAGGACTGGTTTTGTTACGCCTGAATGCTACTGATACCCAGATATTCTCGTTGCTTAATTTCTGTCTGTAGACAATTTCTCTAGAGCTCTCGCAGCATCCGGGAAATGTTGAGAAAATAGTCTGATGGTTTTATATTTTTCAGACCATCTCGTCTCACACATTCGTGATAAATTGGAAGTACATTTTCAGCGTGTAGTCGATTTTCTAAAAAGAGTTTGTAGCGTCGTTTACAATGACAACAATGTTCGTAATTTCTGGCACTGCGTTTGCATCTTTTCCCACAAGGTTGAGTCTGTGGCTTGAGCAAAGAAATTGTGAGGATCGATAATATTTCGTTTCTGAAAATGGCCTGTGCACTGCTCTCTCTGCCTGCCACTGTAGAACAGCCACAGAAGATAAATCCTATACACCTCCTGCGATGCGCAGTTACCGTTCCCCAATGAAGGGGACGCCCTGTTCCTTAAAATGAGTCCGGACTCACAGATCGACCGGTATCTTGTGTCGAATCGCGACCAGCACGGAACTTGTCGCACCATTCCACAACATTAGTTTTCCATAGACGTGCTACGCCATTGATATTTGTCATTCACCGATCGATGTCTACCGTTGATTGTCCTTCGGTAACGAAGAAAAGAAAACAGCACATTGTTCCTATTTGGACGCATTTGGTGATTATGTCGTCCTAGTTCACGTTACAGCATCTACTACACGCGCATCGGAAAGACGCAAATCAAATATCACACCCAAGGGCGTACCCAAGAACTGAACTCTGGGGGGGGGGGGGGGGGGGCAGGTCATACTAGTCTCAGGAAACAAGGACTCGAGACAACATACAGCACTTCTTATTAAATAAAACAGTAAAGCAGTGAAAAACTGCTTTTAATAAACATTTTAAATATAAGAATGCACTTGTTTAAAAATACAATTTTTTAATTCAGTAATAATCTTCTAGGATTTGCAGCAAATTTCTCAACTACTTTCTTCTCCAACACGTCGCAGTCTTCTTTTACATAATTGCGGTTTTCGCTCATCAGACACAATCCTGTGAGCCTTCCTTTCTCCTCCCACAGTGCTTCTGAGCCACGTCTATACTCTTCGAATTGTGCTGAAGGATCGTTCCACAGTCGCTATTGTGCATGAAATAGTGCTCAAAATTTTTAGTGCTTTTTTCATGATAGGGAAAAAAATTTTGGTCTCGTTAAACAGGTCAACGACTTCCATATCCTTTAATTTTGCTTCAGTTATATTCTTTTTCCTCCACAAATTGTACCATAGTTCCAGTTGTCCGGCAATATCAACCAATCCATAAAATGTTTTCAACAATTCTGCACTTTTAGGGAAGTCTGTTACACTAGAATTGCTCATATTCAAGAGATGTAGCTTATTTAGAGCAAAAGCTGGTGTATTTTCTGGTGAAAATCGTATATTTAATGATGACATGAATGATTCGATGTATGGTATTACCAGCGAACGTCGCCAGTATTCGTTGTCATTTTGGGATGGTGGATTGTTTCTGAATTTTTGCTTGCAAGCAAAATGTGGAACAGTAATTTCTATTTCCAGGTCCTCTGCTACAACTTGTGCTTTTGCAAGTAATTCGCTAGTTACCCTGTGTGCTTCCGTTCGATCATTACTGAGCACGTCAAGGATTTCTCTGATGTGTTCCCTCACCGCGATCATATCTACAGACTTAGACTGCAGGACATTAGCTACTAGTTCCTAAACTGCTATTTGGCTATTGTTTGTAAAGATAAGATGAACACTGGTTTGGTAATGGCTGAATGCAACTGATACGCAGATTTCCTCGTTGCATAATTCCCCTCAGTAGACAATTTTTCTAGAGCTGTCACAACCTCTGGGAAATTTTGAGAAAATAGTCTGATGGATTTATATTTTTCAGACCATCTCGTCTCACACATTCTTGTTAAATTGGGAGCGTATTTCTGACTTGTACTCGATTCTCTAAAAACGTTTATAGTGTCTTTCACAGTGGCAACAGTATTCTTAATTTCCGGCGCTGCGTCTGCATCGTTCACCACAAGGTTGAGTTTGTGGCTTGAGCAATGGACGTATGATGCTCGATAATATTTCTTTATTAAAGTGGCTTGTACACCATCACTTGCACTGAATGTCTCGCCATCTATTGCTTGTCGTAACCTGCACATCAACTGCTATTAATCTACAGTTAGCGTCAGCTGTAACTAAAAAATTAATAGCTTAGGAGGAGAAAAGCATTTTACATTTAAATATGGTAGGAGAAACGATGTTGTTCGTTAGAAACTTCACATAGTCATAATCCCTTACTGCCTATTAGTGAATACGCTGTTCCTTGGCGACGTAACATGCCTGCGAATAGCAGAGCGGATTGCTTATCGCTAAATTTATTATTTATATAAACTTCCCTCTCGACAGTAACGTGCGGAAGACGAAACAATTACTCCTGGATCTGCGCGAACGAGTTCGAATATCTTCTAGGGGGGAGCAGCTGCCCCCCCCCCCCTTCCCATCGCTGGGTACGCCCATGATCACACCAGTCCCTTGCCTACATGTCGGTGCTTATATACCCGCATCGGAGTTGCGCTACGTTGCATATGTTCTGCAGTAATGCCTTCAAACGTAACCTTTTTGATCGGACTTTTGTATAAACACTGTTTTCCGTAGAGGTGGGATATTTCTCGTTCTCGTTGATGTTGGCTAACTACAACACAGCACATACTCTGAACATTGTAGACAAGAAATTAACGTGAGCCCTCAGTAAGACGCTCACTACGTTATCATTTAAACTTATTGAGGTCCCACTGGGCAAACAAATGCCGATTATGAATGATGTGGACTGCTAAGTGTTCTATTTGTTTTTTTACACATTTCCTAGTTCCGGATGAAAACCCCTTGTCGTGAGACTACTTTTAAAAACCATATATCCAATAGGAATAAATCACGAATGTTCCAGATCCACACGAATCACGTGTAAATATTGATTTTTATGCGAATAAACAAACAGAAGTTTATTTCTTTAATACGCAGATCTGTAACGAGAAAGAAAAAGTAATATTCACGATTCTTTTGCCAGCTGTCTGTATGACAAACTGTCGGCGAAAAACTTCAGGCTACAGCGCTGAGTGCCGCAAGTTCAAATGTCGAATCTTTGATCTTTATAAATAGTGTCATATCACTGGCTGGAAAAATTTGCGGCGATTATTTCTGTAAAGATACAGGTGACAGAGGGCTAGGGCAATCGACGTTGCTATTTACAAAACAATACATTACTCCAGTTAATAACTTTATTTTTAGTTTATGTCAAAATTCTGTACGCCTGATGCGCAACTTTCAATCGCGTTCGCTACGAGATTGTTTTTCCCGCCACGTATTATTTACTCTCGGAGCATTTTCCCGCGACGAATAATTGTTCTTTGAACCGCGTATGTATACGAGCAGCTGTGCCTTCGCGACACTTGTGTTGTTTGCTCTGTCTTCGACAGTTACATACGAGGCGAATCTGAAGCTTCAAGTATTCTATACAAGAGTTCTACAAGAGAAGCTTTTATTTTGGGTTTCCAGCGACCAGCAGAATGTTTTTCGGCGAAAACGTAAGAGATACTCAACTTTCGTGATCACTAGCGATGTGCTCATAGGTAGTTGGGAAAATGTGTGATGTTTGCGTTCTTTGAGGATGCTCGCAGTTTCTGCAGCTTATGCGACATTCATATCCTTCACAATCACCCATAGGTAAAATACCTACGGTACTGAAATGCTGTTTCTTTCAGTTTTCAGTGGCTTGGAATGGATGACAAACTAGCTGCGGATGTTTTTAATGTTCTCGTCAGTTTTTCGTAGCTAATTTAGTGTCTGACAAGCTAATGGTCGTAACTTGCAAACATTCTGTTAATGGTGCTAACTGCCTTGTACGTTTAGTACCGCTGAACTGGTGCAATAGTTCCATGAAGCGTTTTCTCTAGCATGCGTTTAGTCAGTCCTGGCACTATGTGCAATAAATGCAAATTATTCGTTAGCAGGTTGCGTAAGAGTTTCATGTGTTTATTTTTGACAGCGTATACGAGCGCGCAAGCTCGCGCGTGCGAACACGTACACACGCTCGCATGTGTGTGTGTGTGTGTGTGTGTGTGTGTGTGTGCGTGTGTGTGTGTGTGTTTGTATTTCTCAATAATAATTTTGCTCCCTAACCCCCGACCCCTTTTCAGGATGTAAGATTAGTTTTTAGCAAACAGAACACAACATGATGTTCTCAATGAAGAGACGTCTACAGACGTTAAAGTAACTTCTGGCGTGCCACAGCGGAGTGTTATGGGACCATTGCTTTTCACAATATATATAAATGACCTAGTAGATAGTGTCGGAAGCTCCATGCGGCTTTTCGCGGATGATGCTGTAGTATACAGAGAAGTTGCAGCATTAGAAAATTGCAGCGAAATGCAGGAAGATCTGCAGCGGATAGGCACTCGGTGCAGGGAGGGGCAACTGACCCTTAACATAGACAAATGTAATGTTTTGCGAATACATAGAAAGAAGGATCCATTATTGTATGATTATACGATAGCGGAACAAACACTGGTAGGAGTTACTTCTGTAAAATATCTGGGAGTATGCGTGCGGAACGATTTGAAGTGGAATGATCATATAAAATTAATTGTTGGTAAGGTGGGTACCAGGTTGAGATTCATTGGGAGAGTCCTTAGGAAATGTAGTCCATCAACAAAGGAGGTGGCTTACAAAACACTCGTTCGACCTATACTTGAGTATTGCTCATCAGTGTGGGATCCGTACCAGATCGGGTTGACGGAGGAGGTAGAGAAGATCCAAAGAAGAGCGGCGCGTTTCGTCACAGGGTTATTTGGTAAGCGTGATAGCGCTACGGAGATGTTTAGCAAACTCGAGGGGCAGACTCTGCAAGACAGGCGCTCTGCATCGCGGTGTAGCTTGCTGTCCAGGTTTCGAGAGGGTGCGTTTCTGGATGAGGTATCGAATATATTGCTTCCCCCTACTTATACCTCCCGAGGAGATCACGAATGTGAAATCAGAGAGATTGGAGCGCGCACGGAGGCTTTCCGGCAGTCGTTCTTTCCGCGAACCATACGCGACTGGAACGGGAAAGGGACGTAATGACAGTGGCACGTAAAGCGCCCACCGCCACACACCGTTGGGTGGCTTGCGGAGTATAAATGTAGATGTAGATGTGTAAAAGATGACCATGGCCAAACGCACTCCACGATTGTGGGCAGTATTGAGAGGACATAAGAAGGACGGACCTGCAGATGCACAAACAAAACACGCATAGTCTAGTTTTGAGCGGATAAGGGACCAGTCCAAAGGGGGGGGGGGGTGGTTCAATCTGCTCCCCAGGAAATACCACTGAGGACACGAAGGACGTTGAGGGACTGCATACAGCGGGCTGCCAGGTAAGACATGTGGGAGGACCAAGAAAGTGTCCTATCGAGAATGAGTCCCATTCATTTCGTAGTTTCAACGAACGGAAGATCAACAGGCCCAAGATGTAAAGACAATGGAAGAAACCAATTGCGCTTCCAGAAATTCATACAAACGGTTTTGTATGTGGAAGAACGAAAGCCATTGTCGATGCTCCATGAGTAAAGACGACCGGGACAGCGCTGAAGACACCGCTCAATGAGACAGGTCCGTGGAGAAATCCAATAAATGGCAAAATCTTCAACGAAAAGGAAGCCGGAGATGCCATTATAGGATTAAGGGTGGTAGGACGTCAAACGGGCCGACTTGGAGCAGGAGAGGCAGTTTACAAATAAATTCATAAGACTTTGTCAGCACCACCAGGAAGGATTCAGGATTCACACTCATTGCAGTGGAGGTTCGAAAACATAACAAAATAATTTTTTTACGTGTGAAATTTCATCATTTTTTACACTTACTAATGGCTGCGTTTGTTGCTATAGGTACACTTTTCTTCATAAGTTAGAGAGATTCTTCGATGGATTTTGCACAGCATACATACCATACTTACAGGTGTAAGAAACTCTAGTATTTATTAAATTTATGAAAAAACGAATGAGCCGTTGTTTTTTAAACATCATGTTTAGAAAAAACACAAATTTTATAGTTAATTACCTCAATTTTTACCATAGTTTTTAATAGATTTGGAAAACTCTAGAGTTTCATACACCTTTAAGTATTGTTTGCATGCTGTGCAAAATTCATCGAGGAATCTCTCTTACTTATGACGAAAAGTGTACCTATAGCAACAAATGCTGCCATTAGTAAGTGAAAAAAAATGATGAAATTTCACATGTAAAAAAAAATTATTTCGTTATGTTTTCGAACTTCCACTGCTAAGAGTGTGAATTCTGAATCCTTCCTGGTCATGCTGACAAAGTTTTATAAATTTATTTGTAGAAGTATAGACAGTGGAAATTGAAATGTCCTGTGGTGCCTCTCCTGTTCCAAGTCAGCCCGTCTGACGTCCTACCCCCCTTAACGGTGTTAGCAAAGAGGACGACGGTCAGGATGGAACCCTGAGACATCTATTTGCTGGATAAAGATGTCTGACAAAGCAGAATCCCTCGCTATCAGTATTTTTTAATAGGTGCAGATATCTAAACAGTGATGTTTTATGGTGGTTTTTCGGAGTTTTGGAAACAGTTTTCAGCAGCATAATACGACTGATGACATTCATCAAAAAAAGACTTTGTTCCATACTGGCTTAATCATATTTGTGTCACTGAACTATTGTTCCTATAAACATGATATGTAATTCGAAATTTGTGTCGAACAGTATTGCAATGTAGTGCTTAGGTTCATCTGGCTATTGAAAAGACACTGCCGGAAAAAAATGCAGCACCAAAAAATAATTAATGTGCAGTAATGAAATTTCGCGAATACATTTGTCTTTATAACATATGTAAGTGATTTGCAAGCTCACATGGTAATGTAAGTTTTTTTTGTGGCTTTAGGGCGCACAACTACAGTGGTCATTAGCGCCCAGACTAAGTTATGAATGCACTGCGAGGCACAATGTTAAAACAGCAGCTAAAAAGGACAACACCATAAAAGGCACATTAACAGGCAAGGGGTTAAAAGAAAACAGCATAATCAAATGTCCTTAGACAGGTTTGTCAAGTGGATAAAACGAGGAACGCGAGCAGCTGCTCCCGGGTCATGCGCTAAAATTTCATTCAGAGTATGTGGCAGGCCAAGATCAACGCGCAGTGTATTAAACTTCGGACAGGACGTTAAAATGTGGCGGACCGTCAGCACTTGCCCACACGGGCAGAACGGCGCCGGCGCTGCCGTCAGCAGATGGCGGTGGCTGAACCGGCAGTGTCCAATCTGTAACCGGGCCAAAACGACCTCCTCCCGCCGAGAAGGGCGTGAAGAGGTCGTCCGAGCCGCGGGGAGAGGTTTCGAGGCCCGAAGCTTGTTTGCAGAAAGTGTAGTCAAATCGGCACGCCACAGCGATAAAATGCGCTGACAAATGACCGTGCTAAAATCAGATGAAGGCACACAACAAGAATCTGTCCGAGGCTGGAGGACCGCAGCCTTCGCCGCGGCATCTGCAGCTTCGTTCCCAGTGATACCGACATGGCCAGGAACGCACATAAAGGTAACCGGAGAACCGTCGTCCGCCAGCTGCTGAAGAGAGCGTCGGATCCGTTGCACAAAAGGGTGAACCGGATACGGATCACTGAGGCTCTGGATGACGCTCAGGGAATCAGAGCAGATGACGTAAGCAGAATGTCGGCACCGGCAGATGTAAAGAACAGACTGGTAGAGGGCAAATAGTTCAACTGTGAAGACCGAACAATGGCCACGGAGCTGGTATTTGAAACTGTGTGCCCCGACAATAAAAGAAAACCCAACACCGTCATTGGTCTTAGAGCCATCAGTATCAATGAAGATCGTATTAATGAACTGCGAACGAAGTTCGACAAAGCGTGAGCGGTATACCGAAGCTGGGGTAATGTAAGCCCGAGATGAGCCATTGCAAATGTGAAATGCTAGTGCATTAACAACCAGTATATGCGCCAGAATATTGCATGCAAAAATGCACATTGACATGCAGTATTTTGTGCAGGTGCCGGATGTCAGAATGTGAGGTAGAGTTCTATCCATGCCTGTTGCACTTTGTCGGTCAGTACAGGGACAGTTAATGCTATTTGCAGGTAACGCTGAAGTTGTTGTCCGATGGTGCCATTAGAAACTGATCTGGTGATTGAGCAGGCCAAGGCAACATGTAGACGACCACCTTGGTTTACAACAATGGTATGTTGGCGAGCGTTATCCTGTTGAAAAACATCTCCTGTAATGCTGTTCAAGAATGGCACTACAACAGGTCGAATCACCAGACTGGCATGCAGATTTGTAGTCAAGAGTGCGTGAGATAACCACGAAAGTGTTCCTGCTGTCGTACGAAATCGCACCCAAGATCATTACCCCAGGTACAGGTCCAGTGTGTGTAGCACGTAAATGGCTTGGTTGCAGGCCTCAACTGGCTCCCTTCTGTCCAACACACGGCCGTCACTTGCACCGAGGCAGAACCGGCTTTCTTTGACAAACACCTCCACTCTGGCCTCCAATGAGCTCACGGTTGACATCACTGAAGTTGAAAATGGCGGTGGATTGGGGTCAGTGGAATAAACTATACAGCGCGTCTGGCTTGGACCTGTCCTGAAAGTAACCCATTTATAACAGTTCGTTGCGTGACTGTGGTGCCACCTGCTGCTCAGATTGCTGCTGCAGATGCAGTATGACGCACCAAAACCACACACTGAACACGACGGTCTTCGTTCTCGGTAGTGCCACGTGGCCGACTGAAGCACGGTCTTCTTGGCACCTTATGTTCTCGTTAAAAAGAAAAGAAAAAAAAATGGTTCAAATGGCTCTGAGCACTATGGGTCTTAACATCTGAGGTCATCACATCACTCCCTAGAACTTAGAACTACTTAAACCTAACTAACCTAAGGACATCACACACATGCATGCCCGAGGCAGGATTCGAACCCGCGACCGTAGCTGTCGCGCGGTTCCAGACTGAAGCGCCTAGAACAGCTCGGCCACAACGGCCGGCTTACATTCTCGTCACCAACGCAATTAGCAGTCATGTACAGTGCCTACATTCCTGCCAAGTATTTCTGCAGTATCGTAGAAGGAACATCCAGCTTCTCAAAGCCCAATCACACGAACTCGTTCAAATTCAGTGGGGTGTTGATAATGGCATCTTTGTTGCCTTAAGGGGGGTAGGACGCAAAACGGGCCGACTTGGAGCGGGAGAGGCACCAGAGGACATTTTAATTTCCACTGTCTATACTTTTACAAATAAATTCATAAAATTTTGTCAGAATGACCAGGGAGGATTCAGGATTCACACTCGTAGCGGTGGAAGTTCGAAAACATAACGAAGTAATTTTTTTTACATGTGAAATTTCATCATTTTTTTCACTTACTAATGGCAGCATTTGATGCTATAAGTACACTTTTCTTCATAAGTAAGAGAGATTCTTCGATGAATTTTGCACAGCATGTAAACAATACTTAAAGGTGTATGAAACTCTAGAATTTTCCAAATTTATTAAAAACTACGGTAAAAATTGAGGTAATTAACTATAAAATTTGTGTATGCTGTGCAAAATTCATCGAACCATCGCTCTTACTTATGAAGAAAAGTGTACCTATAACAACAAATGCAGCCATTAGTAAGTGAAAAAATGATGAAATTTCACACGTAAAAAAATTATTTCGTTATGTTTTCGAACTTCCACTGCAATGAGTGTAAATCCTGAATCCTTCCTGGTGATGGTGACAAAGTCTTACGAATTTATTTGTAAAAGTATAGACACTGGAAATTAAAATGTCCTGTGATGCCTCTCCTGCTCCAAGTCGGCCCGTTTGACGTCCTGCCCCACTTAAAGGCAGTCTTGACTAATATCAACTCATCGCGTCCAGTCTCAAACGTTACAAACGCTCACGACCGTTACAGCTCGTATTTAAAGGAAAGCTAATTTGCTGTCTCACTGTGGCGTTATTATCGCCACTCTTAGACGACTGGCAAGAAATTGGAATACGTGTCATTTTTCAGATACAGAAACTCGCCTACCAACAATCGTTTATGTCACACGACTCCCTCTTGGTTGCGACTTTTTTTCCGTCAGTGTGTTTAGCGATTTGAAGTTTGTGATACAGAAATTCTGTAATTTCGGTCATGTACTGATTGATTACGCAGACTTGAGTAAAGAGGAGTAGCTGTACTGAACAGAAAATGATAGTTTATGACTTTGGCTGATGTAGATATGGTCACCACAAAAATTCTGTTGCAATATTATTACTGATTTATACACTACTGACCATTAAAATTGCTACACCAAGAAGAAATGCAAATGATAAACGGGTATTCATTGGACAAGTATATTATACTACAACTGACATGTGATTACATTTTCACGCAATTTGGGTGCATAGATCCTGCGAAATCTGTACCCAGAATAACCACCACTGGCCGTAATAACGGCCTCGATACGCCTGGGCACTGAGTCAAACAGAGCTTGGATAGCGTGTACAGGTACAGCTGCCCATGCAGCTTCAACGCGATACCACAGTTCATCAAGAGTAGTGGTGACGAGCCAGTTGCTCGGCCACCATTGACCAGACGTTTTCACTTGGTGAGAGACCTGGAGAATGTGCTGACCAGGGCAGCAGTCGAACATTTTCTGTATCCAGAAAGGCCCGTACAGGACCTGCAACATGCGGTCGTGCATTATCCTGCTGAAATGTAGCGTTTCGCAGGGATCGAATGAAGGGTAGAGCCACGGGTCGTAGCACATCTGAAATGTAACGTCCACTATTGAAAGTGCCGTCAATGCGAACAAGAGGTGACCGAGACGTGTAACCAATGGCACCCCATACCATCACGCCGGGTGATACGCCAGAATGGCGATGACGAATACACGCTTCCAATGTGCGTTCACCGCAATGTCGCCAAACACGAATGCGACCATCATGATGCTGTAAACGGAACCTGGATTCATCCGAAAAAATGACGTTTTGCCATTGGTGCACCCAGGTTCGTCGTCGAATACACCATCGCAGTCGCCCCTGTCTGTGATGCAGCGTCAAGGGTAACCGCAGCCACGGTCTCCGAGCTGATAGTCCGTGCTGCTGCAAACGTCGTCGAACTGTTCGTGCAGATGGTTGTTATCTTGCAAACGTCCCCATCTGTTGACTCAGCATCGAGACGTTGCTGCACGATCCGTTGCAGCCGTGCGGATAAGATGCTTGTCATCTCGACTGCTAGTGATACGAGGCCGCTGGGATCCAGCACGGCGTTCCGTGTGACCCTCCTGAACCCACCGATTTCATATTCTGCTAACAGTCATTGGATCTCTACCAACGCGAGCAGCAATGTCACGATACGATAAACCGCAGTCGCGATAGCCTACAATTCGACCTTTATCAAAGTCGGAAACGTGATGGTACGAATTTCTCGTTTTTACACGAAGCATCACAACAACGTTTCACCAGGCAACGCCGGTCAACTGCTGTTTGTGTATGAGAAATCGGTTGGAAACTTTCCTCATGTCAGCACGTTGCATGTGTCGCCACCGGCGCCAACCTTGTGTGAATGCTCTGTAAAGCTAATCATTTTCGTATCACTGCATCTTCTTCCTGTCGGTTAAATTTCGTGTCTGTAACACGTCATCTTCGTGGTGTAGCAATTTTAATGGCCAGTAGTGTATTAGTGGATTAAATTGATAAATACGTCTCACTTCCGTTCTGAAATGCTGCCGTTTAAGGTTAATTAGTTCCTGTCACAAATTTTCCCTTTCTCAGTACGACGACGATCGTGTTTAGTGATCCTGGCGTTACTCATATTAAATGATTCTGACAGACTGCTGAAAATCTGCGTAGATTCTGGTACTCAGTCTTCTGGGTTGTCTTAGTTGAGCAAAAAAGGAGTATATGATGTTTACGTATGAAGACAGGAATTTTGTGATTTGGAATGCATACACATATATGGTGTAGAGACGTTTCGCCCCACGGTGACTGTTGTAGCACAAAGACACAATAGTGTGGGTATTTCACATTGACCTACATGACACAAATGTTCGAGTTTCAAACGAAGTTCACTCACCGAAGGCGGCGAAGTTCACGCACCGAGGCGTCGCACACCCGTCTCCTCAGAAGTGGTTGGAGCCCACTGAGCATCTGGGACAGTTGCCGCAACCCTGTTTCAAACAATAATTGCTTGAAAAGTAAACTAGATTTTACAATTGCAGGAAGTTAGATAACGGCGAATGTTCTTCGACTATACTTCCAAGATTACGTATTCGTACCTGAAAGACCGCTGCTTCTTACGCCGTCTCATTCTTCTCCGCGATTTCGATTTTCTTGCCGGTTTTTCACGTGCCCTGCCACGTTTGCTGTAAATACGGGAGCACCTAAGCTTTCTGATAACCTGCAGTTTAGAATTATTAAGATGAAGTTGTTCTAGGTTCACCAGGTCACACGAGAGATCACGATTGTGATCAACAAATATTGCAGAGGGACGGTTTGCATTGTGTTGTAACTGTGAGCTAGAGGCGCGATCTGCACTTATTACCGAGATATCAACTGTGCTGTATATGTATTGAAAGATTCCATTGGGATTTCAGCAGAGACCGGGAGTATCTGAATGCCTGTTGGGGATGGTTGTATGGTTCAGTGAAAAACTGCTGAGAAAAAGCGGTCACTAAATCAAAATGACTAAACAGCAGGCAGAGCAGGCAGAATTTGTAGGCCAATAATTTTCACGATATAATCTAAAACCACACAATTGCAACCACACATTAACATATAGAGTCTCAGAAAGGATCGCCAAACATAAGGCAACTACTATTTATTATATTATGGCGTGAAACTACGTAACTGATGGAAACCTGCGTTATATTTGTGAGTTCAAACTTGCAACAGAGGAATCAGAATTATTTTTTTTAAATTGGAGTGTTTTGTAAGCCACCTCCTTTGTTGATGGACTACATTTCCTAAGGACTCTCCCAATGAATCTCAACCTGGTACCCACCTTACCAACAATTAATTTTATATGATCATTCCACTTCAAATCGTTCCGCACGCATACTCCCAGATATTTTACAGAAGTAACTCCTACCAGTGTTTGTTCCGCTATCGTATAATCATACAATAATGGATCCTTCTTTCTATGTATTCGCAAAACATTACATTTGTCTATGTTAAGGGTCAGTTGCCCCTCCCTGCACCGAGTGCCTATCCGCTGCAGATCTTCCTGCATTTCGCTGCAATTTTCTAATGCTGCAACTTCTCTGTATACTACAGCATCATCCGCGAAAAGCCGCATGGAGCTTCCGACACTATCTACTAGGTCATTTATATATATTGTGAAAAGCAATGGTCCCATAACACTCCGCTGTGGCACGCCAGAAGTTACTTTAACGTCTGTAGACGTCTCTTCATTGAGAACATCATGTTGTGTTCTGTTTGCTAAAAACTCTTCAATCCAGCCACACAGCTGATCTGATATTCCGTAGGCTCTTACTTTGTTTATCAGGCGACAGTGCGGAGCTGTATCGAGCGCCTTCCGGAAGTCAAGAAAAATAGCATCTACCTGGGAGCCTGTATCTAATATTTTCTGGGTCTCATGAACAAACAAAGCGAGTTGGGTCTCACACGATCGCTGTTTCCCGAGTCCATGTTGATTCCTACAGAGTAGATTCTGGGTTTCCAGAAACAACATGATACGCGAGCAAAAAACGTGTTCTAAAAATCTACAACAGATCGACGTCAGAGATATACGTCTATAGTTTTGCGCATCTGCTCGACGACCCTTCTTGAAGACTGGGACTACCTGTGCTCTTTTCCAATCATTTGGAACCTTCCGTTCCTCTAGAGACTTGCGGTACACGGCTGTTAGAAGGGGGGCAAGTTCTTTCGCGTACTCTGAGTAGAATCGAATTGGTATCCCGTCAGGTCCAATAGACTTTCCTCTGTTTAGTGATTCCAGTTGCTTTTCTATTCCTTGGTCACTTATTTCGATGTCAGCCAATTTTTTCGTTTGTGCGAGGATTTAGGCCCTGCCCTGCCCAGTTGAGAGTCTGTGTGCTGAAGCTGCCGAACTACCACTGTCCTACCACCATAACTTTCTCCTCAGCAGATACCTGTGGCATTTGTCTGCTATGCGTGGCCGCCCATCCTATGCCTCCTTCTTCGATGACTCCTTTGATCACCAGAATGGGGCAAGTCCCACTTCTGGAGTTCGATTTCGGTTCTTGCTCCAGCAGCTTAATATAGAGTACACTTGTACTGTATCGAGTGAATGGACGTGTATGGGTATGGAGACAACCTCATGAATCCATAGATCCTGCATGTCAACAGGGGACTGTTCAAGCTGGTGGAGGCTCTGTAATGGTATGGGGCGTGTGCAGTTGGAGTGATATGGGACCTCTGATACGTCTAGATACGACTCTGGCAGGTGACACGTACGTAAGCGTCCTGCCTGATCACCTGCATCCATTCATGTCCATTGAGCACTCTGACGGACTTCGCCAATTCCAGCAGGACAATGCGACACCCCACCCGTCCAGAATTGCTACAGAGTGGCTCCAGGAACACTCTTCCGACTTTAAACACTTCCGCTGGCCACCAAAGTCTCCAGACATGAACATTATTAAACGTTTCTGTGATGTCTTGCAACGTGCCGTTCAGAAGAGATCTGCACCCCCTCGTACTCTTACGGATTTATGGACAGCCCTGCAGGATTCCTGATGTCAGTTTCCTCTAGCACTACTTCAGACAGTAGTAGAGTCTATGCCACGTCGTGTTGCGGGACTTCTGCACGCTCGCGGGGACCTGCACGATATTAGGCAGGTGTACCAGTTTCCTTGGCTCTTCGGTGTATTAGATGAGGTACCGCCGGAAGTAAGGCTGTGAAGATGTCTTTCTCGGCGGAATTGCCCAGGACAGATGGTTCAAATGGCTCTGAGCACTATGGGACTTAACTGCTGAGGTCATCAGTCCCCTAGAACTTAGAACCACTTAAGCCTAACTAACCGAAGGACATCACACACCTCCATTCCCGAGGAAGGATTCGAACCTGCGACCGTAGTGGTCGCGCGGTTCCAGACTGTAACGCCTAGAACCGCTCGGCCACTGCGGCCGGCTGCCCCGGACACCACAGCCCATTTACGCTCCTGTTATTATCGGTGTACAGTTCCTTTAATTACACGGCGATAATTGTCCACATGCCGTCTTGCAGGAAACAACAGCAATCGCGACGTGACGCAGTTTTCAACAATACGTGGGTCTCTTCGACGTCCCGTGTCGTTTCTTAGCAACAGTTTGATTCGAGTCGAATGGCGAGCAACGTGAATGGTCCTGTCCACATTCAGCAGAACCTTAAGAAATCGTGAAATAGGGGCACGCGCAACGGTGGCGGTCTCTGGTAAGTCATTTACCAGCATGTGATTTCCGCCTATCCTTGGCAGCCATAACACAGGCGTTAAACCGATTGCACCTTTTTGAGGATGCATAACATTAATTCTCACATCACGTATGTTGAATGGGTATGAAGATCTTCAACACAGCAGTTATATTCGAGGTGATTTAATTTTGCAAATCGGTCATCCAGTCTGTTTATCACGGTCTGTCTAAAGCGTCTTGTGTTGGAGAACCATTAACTTCACAAATTTTGTAATTAGAGTAAGATCGGAGTACTACAAATTATACACGGTCCTGCAAAGATGCCCATGCCAATTGCTTACTGAATTCACTCGTGTAGATAACATTCGACAGGTTTAGCACATCGTCGTGCTGCCGTGAAACTCACGTTTTCCTGGCCCTGTCGTATGACATAATATGTTTTATAAGACTTTCTAACGCATTTTAGATGAATTTCAGGCATTAAGTTCTATTTTTAGTCAAATCTAGTGTCCGATTCCCGATCGAAGGACGCAATGAGTTTACGATGCGAAGGATGGAAGTGGCTGTTATTAAATTTTATCTGTGGTTGTATCCGTAACTGACGTAAACGATGCTGTTTATTACAAAAATATATCGCGATTTCTCAGGTTGTTGTTAGGCAGGAACCTAAGTTCAACGGTTAAGTTGCTGCTCGTGAATCAAGTAGCAATTGTATTTATAATTTTATTTCTCCTAAATATATATGGCTACTTGTTTCCGAATATGGTGCCATTTCCGAAGGCAGCGGTTGGCCAGATACTTAAGAGCACAGCTGAAATTTTTGCGTGTGAGACTGTCTGCAATTACCGGTTCATGTAATCTTGCTTCTCACAAATATATGGCTGTTTTTTTCCGAATGTGCCACGATTGCCGAAAGTGATATTAGGCAGCAATTAAGAGGACAGTTATGTAGGTCAACTCTAGTTCTTCATACCACGCTTCGTTATTATTCGTGATTTTTCATTGTTTGTTGTTATTTCTTTTAGGATAATTTATTTACTTTTTGTCTCTGTATACCGAAGGTCAAGCCTAGTTGTCGATTCCAACGTTACTTATGTTTCTCGTTCTGCCAGAAGAATAGCGAGTGATACGAAAAAGTTAAATTTTTGAAGAAATAATTAACAGTCAATAAAAATCATGACATAAAACGGAACACGGAATCAACAATTAGAGTGTTACCATACATGGCAATTCTCAAAAGAATCACAGCACACACCTACAGCAACAACAGCAGTCTAGAAAGTAACACCATAACAGGAATCGTATAACGAACCACTGCATGATCCTACAGTGCATTCTTTCAGAATTTTCATGTGTGGTACCGCTCAAAATGTCGACTTCACGTTCCTTTATTACGCCATTTTCATTAGGCGTGGGCCCCTAATATCTTTAGAATTTGCCTATATGGTACCGCTTCCTATTCTACTACAAAAAAGCGATAATGGAATCGACAATTAGAATTGACCTATACAGCTCTCTTCTGGTTATCAATCCCAACATTTGTTATTTTTTCGCTACTTGTGTAGTGTTTTCTCTTTTAGAAATTCTGTGTTGCTTACTCCTCTTTTCCCGCTTGTGTCCTGCCTACGTTTCCCATGAGTTACTATTCCTTTCATTTTGCGGTTGTTGTGTTAGATTTTAGTTTGTGCCCTTTCAAAACCCACACCCCCCTAGGATTCAATACTTGTTATTAAGAACTGCCGCTATTCAATATTACAAGTTTACTATGCGTGATGCTGCAGTGAACTTTAAAGGTAGTCTCTGGTCCTTTCACTTACTGGCGTAAAATATGACAATAATTCAGGCACTGAGAACCAGAAGGGCCCAAAGCACGGATACAAAGTTTAGGGAAAAACAGATATTTGTGAAAATCAAATTTGTAGGGAAACCACCAGTCTCATAGCTGTGATTTTTTTAACATCCCATATTTCCTATTAATATAGTTTAATATTTATCATTCTTATTATTACACACCTCACAGACCTTTATCTGACCACGCGAAGCATGTATGACTATTTGCTCCTCCTGTTCTTCCAGTACTTTTTCATTCGTTGGCTAAAGGCTCTCTTCCTTTCTTCGGTCCACTTTGATCTTTCGGTTGTAGGTGCTGTCTTCTCTGACATTACTTCCCAATTGTGTATTTTGTGTCTACAGACGCTTTTGTCTGTGATGTCCGCTGAATTAAACTGTGCTTCTTCCAGATCAGTTTTGACTTGTGCCATCCAAGGTGTAGTGTTTTTGAGCCTCTGTTTCTATCTGAGTATTCTGTTGGTGCGTCTGGTCTGTGAGAGGCTGACGACGTGGCCAACTTCTCTGTGGTGTCTCCTGTATCCATTGTCTGTGAGTTTTGGTCCAATAATGTTCCTGATAATTTTTCTTTCCTGTGTGAGCATCTTCTCTAGGTCACCCTTGGTGTGTAGCGTCAGTGTCTCACAGGCGTATAACACCTCAGGTTTGATTACAGTATTGTAGAGACGAATTTTGACGGAAGTGGACAGACATTTTTAGTTGTAGATGCCCGCATTTTGTGTAAGGCTCTCTTAATCTTCAGTAACCTGGTGTTCTGCGTGACTTTCTCCCATCCTGTCGACCCCAGCACATCCCCTACATGATTAAAATGAGTTACTGTGTTGATCTTGCTGTATTTTGTGTTTACTCTTTGAGTACTTGTGTTATTATTATTAATCTAAGGTTAAAGGTAATGGCGTCTTTTAACTGTAATGTAGTTTGTAACTAATGTAAAACTAGAATCAGAACATAAGTACAGACACTTAATACACATAGTTGTGACCTGCCCCAAGACTTCGGATCCCTGTTATCATCATTTTCATTAAGCACATTCTTTGGCTTGAGGTTCAGATAAAACTGTCTGTTAAATTTAGGCATGAAATCTAGTAGCTTTCTTGAGTATATGTGTTTCAAGTTTGATATAGTAATTTCTTGAATGTTTGTGTTTCAAGATAGTTATTTGCCTTATATCTACGTATGGGGGCTCTAGATTTTGCAAGGCACCTACAAACTGTGGATAAATAGCAAATTGTCGTCTCCCTCACTGTGACTTGAAGAAAATGGTGGCCTCATACGATTCCAAGGAACAAAATGAGATTAAAAAAAAAAGTAGACACGGTGTTAGACAATCAAGCAGGCGGGCCGCGTTCAACCCCCCGACTGGCCACAAACGTTTTCTGCTTTAGATGTTCGCTGTGTCCAAATTTGTGTTTGTATCGTGGTGCAATGTCCGTTTGCAACAGTGCGGTGTAAGGAACGGACCTATAATGACATTTGATCCTGCACAACTACTCTTTCCCGGGTTCGATTCCTGGCGGGGTCAGGGATTTTCTCTGCCTCGTGATGACTGGGTGTTGTGTGATGTCCTTAGGTTAGTTAGGTTTAAGTAGTTCTAAGTTCTAGGGGACTGATGACCATAGATGTTAAGTCCCATAGTACTATTAAAAAAAAAAAAAACAACTACTCTATTATCAGCCGAAAGAAATTGACTTTCGAATGGGAACCGCAAGTGTTTGACAACAAGGAGACAAGTCCACCGAATCCTTCAGCAGAAAACAAGTCTGGTGTGTCGTACACGGCATGAGAGACAGTACGGGTGTCATATGATAGGAATCTCTTACCAACGCACCTAATTTGAACGCCTGTAAGTGAGTGAGATCTGTCTCCCTGCCCAATTTAGGTTACGTTACTTTAATCAACAGTTCATGGATACCTGTTGAGAATTTCATCATTGCAAAATTTCTTAAAAGTAAATTGTTACGACGAACATCATTTTGGTAGTTAATTCGGTAACATTCTTAAAGACTCTAATAGTCTCAACGTCCATTTTACAAACTAGAGTGCTGAAACCAAGGAACGTGATTTTGTGGTGGCGCTTCTCTCCAGGAGCTTCCAGATGTTATGAAGAAATGGGCGTCATTGTAGCCGGACAGCATTACTGCAGCAATGAAAGTTTGTGCCTCGGGCCATCATGGAAGTGAATATCAGAGAAACCGGCGAGACAGCTTTTCGCAAATGTTCTTATACACCCAGGGCCGGCGCAAGCCCAAGTGCCGCCCCATGCGAGCTGCTAAATTGCCCCCCCCCCCCCCCCCAATTTTTTTTTAAACGTTTGTGGAATTTTATTTAAACTAATCTGTAGGAAATGTCAGTAATCAATCGCGATTTTTCTTACTTAACGCAATGAAAGTGCTTATGACCAATCTTGACTCCCTCGGCCAACTACCGAAACGAATTCTGTAGTTTTCGTTGTAGAGAACGCAACAACACCTATTGCCTGGAAAGGCGAAGTGGTGACGCGGCAGTGCCAGGAACTAAGTCACGTGACGAGGTACAGTGAGGCTACGGTTAAACTAGCGCCCAAGAAGAAGAAGCAAGAAGCTCACAATAACTATGTGACCGATGATATGGATAAATGTATTATCTGACAGCAATTTCTATGGCGTTACGAACAATAGAAAGAAATACGAAATTTGCGAAAACTGCAGAACTTTTTTCAAACAGAAATGAGCTTCATTAACGTTTTGTTTTGTGTGGACGAGAGGACATTGCTGCTAAAAGACCATACTTCCTAGGTTATCATCAGAATAAAAGTGACGAGTAATTTACTAAGATGAAACATGGGTTCACACGTTTGCAAAGTGATAGTGTGCGAGAATAAAACACTCGGAAACTGCCACTGAAGGGCTCAGCAAAATTGCTTCAGGCTTAACATGTAACCGCAGTATCGAACATTGCATTCGAATTTCCAAATTAGATTTCGTCTTCTGCCAAATTAGTTGTGAGTAAACGCACAGCGCGTAACAGGCTGGCAGCACTCCACTCATAAGAATACTAACGTCTACGCCAGACTGCTTTCTGTTCCTCCGGCGTAAACACACGACGGTGCTGCCACAGTGGCGAGGAAGAAATTAGTCCTCCTCCCTCCCCTTGTTCAACAGGGGTGGTCGGCAGGTAGTCGAGGCGCCATGCCACAGTTCCCGAAGCCGCACCATCCTAGGTTTGCTTTTGAACCCCCTCTTGGGCATGAATGTTGAGTTTGTCCAGTAAAAAAGAAAAAGGGGGAGGGGGGAGCGGCAGATTTGCCGCCCCTCGGAAAGTGCCGCCCCATGCGGCCGCACGTTTCGCACGTGCCTTCCGCCGGCCCTGTATACAGGGTGTTACAAAAAGGTACAGCCAAACTTTCAGGAAACATTCCTCACACACAAATAAAGAAAAGATGTTATGTGGACATGTCTCCGGAAACGCTTAATTTCCATGTTAGAGCTCATTTTAGTTTCGTCAGTATCTACTGTACTTCCTCGATTCACCGCCAGTTGGCACAATTGAAGGAAGATAATGTTGACTTCGGTGCTTGTGTTGACATCCGACTCATTGCTCTGTAGTACCAGCCTCAAGCACATCAGTACGTAGCATCAACAGGTTAGTGTTCATCACGAACTTGGTTTTGCAGTCAGTGCAATGTTTACAAATGCGGAGTTGGCAGATGCCCATTTGATGTATGGATTAGCACGGGGCAACAGCTGTGGCGCGGTACGTTTGTATCGAGACAGATTTCCAAAACGAAGGTGTCCCGACAGGAAGACATTCGTAGCAATTGATCGGTGTCTTAGGGAGCACGGAACATTCTAGCCCATGACTCGCGACTGGAGAATACCCAGAACGACGAGGACACATGCAACGGACGAGGGAATTCTTCGTGCAGTTGACGATAACCCTAATGTCAGCGTCAGAGAAGTTGCTGCTGTACAAGGTAATGTTGACCACGTCACTGTACGGAGAGTGCTACGGGAGAGCCAGTTGTTTACGTACCATGTACAGCGTGTGCACGCACTATCAGCAGCTGATTGGCCTCCACTGGTACACTTCTGTGAATGGTTCATCTGACAATGTGTCAATCCACATTTCAGTGCAAAAGTTCTCTTTTCGGATGAGGCTTCATTCCAACGTGATCAAATTGTAAATTCTCACAATCAACATGTGTGGGCTGACGAGAACCCGTACGCAATTGTGCAATCACACCATCGACACAGATTTTCTGTGAACGTTTGGGCAGGAATTGTTGGTGATGTCTCGATTGGGCCCCTTCTTCTTCCACCTACGCTCAATGGAGCATGTCATCATGATTTCATACGGGATACTCTACCTGTGCTGCTGGAACATGTGCCTTTACAAGTACGACACGTGGTTCATGCACGATGGAGCTCCTGCACATTTCAGTCGAAATGTTCGTACGCTTCTCAACAACAGATTCGGTGATCGATGGATTGGTAGAGGCGGACCAATTCCGTGGCCTCCACGCTCTCCTGACCTCAACCCTCTTGACTTTCATTTATGGGGACATTTGAAAGCTCTTGTCGACGCAACCCCTGTACCAAATGTAGAGACTCTTCGTGCTCGTATTGTGGACGGCTGTGATACAATACGCCATTCTCCAGGACTCCATCAGTGCATCAGGGATTCCATGGGACGGAAGGTGGATGCATTTATCCTCGCTAACGGAGGACATTTTGAACATTTCCTGTAACAAGGTGTTTGAAGTCATGCTGGTACGTTCTGTAGGTGTGTGTTTCCATTCCATGATTAATGTGATTTGAAGAGAAGTAATGAAATGAGCTCTATCATGGAAAGTAAGCATTTCTTTGTGTGTGAGGAATGTTTCCTGAAAGTTTGCCCGTACATTTTTGTAACACCCTGTATACCAGTGTAGTGCAGATGGACAGCATGGACAAAGCTGGTTCACTGTAAGATTAACAGATGTCAGGAGAATGCATACATGCCACAATCTCAAAATGAATGGCGGTTATGGTTCTCAGCGCTTCAGTTTGTTTCACGCATGTATGTTTCATTTTTCTGTTGTTACCTTCTTTTCCGTTATCTCAGTTCTTTCACAATATAATTCGTGCCAATGTAACTAATTCGGTGAAATGTGGTGGGATTCTATCACATGTATATGATTGTCTTTTTCTCTGTGATAGATTCGTTTGTTTATGAATAAGCCTCATTGACTTCTGATATCGCCTCTACCAAGGGAAACTCCCCATCGCAACCCTTCAGATCTAGTGGTAAGATGGCCCCGTGCATAGCCCGTCAAAAACTGAACACAGATCAAGCTTGAAAACAGGAAAAAGGTGTACTGAACTGTGAAAAAAGGCAAAATGATAACAGTGACCTGTTCAAGTTTAACAAGTGTGATACTGAGCACATACAAACAGCTGGGGTGTTGAAATAAAATGGTTACAGTGTTGGACCACAAAGCGGACGAGTCGGGTTCGAAACTCTCTCATAGTATTTATTTTTATTTTCTTCGCAACATTATTAACTGTCCGTTCAGTCACTGAAATGTTCGTTCTCTTTCTGTAGACTTGGCAGTTGTCGTACTACACATTGGTTATAGAATATGAGTCACGTGGTAAGAATACGTTAACATTTCAAGTAAACATGATGAAAAGTGAGAACGGGCGAGACATCTCACAAAAATGAAAACAACAAATAAACGGGTGTGAACTATGTTACAACCAACGATTTGTTCCAAACGGAACACAACTTCAAAAACATATCTTTTGACAGGATACAGAGAAACTATGTGAGAAGCGAGCTGTTGCATTCATTTGTTGCAGCGTTGCATTCATTTGTTGCAGCTTATGTGACAAACTATTATGTTTTCATCATTTTCTTAGGAGTGGTCACGTTCACATTCATACCAACCCCTAAACTGGGCGAGGAGGGATATCTCACTCACTTACCAAGTATACGAACTAGGTGTGTTGCTAAGAGATTCATATCACATAACAGACGTACTGTCACGAATGCTGTGTCTAACACACCAGACGTGTTTTCCACTGGGGATTCGGTTGACTTATCTCCTTGTCATCAAATGCTTGCGGTTCCCATTTGAAAGCCACTTCCTGTCGGCTGCTAATAAAGTAGTTACACAGAATCAACTGTCATTCTAGGACCCTTCCTTACACCTCACTGTTTCTATATTGCTTCTTTTTTTTCACAGTACAGTACATTTTCTTCCTGTTTTCATGCTTCATCTGTGTTCACTTTCTGATGAGCTGTCCACTGGGGAATGTGATGGGGAGTTTCCCTGGTTGAGTACCTACTTTGACATAGGTATGACGTCATTGGTTGAAGCCGACAGGTGGACACCGAAGCGTGGATTTATCCTTTGTTTTCGACAGAACTCTAATTTGTCTGTTAAAACATAGATTCCTAATTCATGGAACGAAATGCCTTTCGAAATGGTTTTTTCTTGCTTACGTGTCGAAAAATAAGGTGGGCGTGCGTGCCTTATCGCCTTTGTGCCACTCCAGTTCGTATCCTTAATACCAGCACAGTGCTGCCACATTTCCGTGGTTTCTGGTAGCGATCGCTTGAAGACGAGCTGCCGATATGTGATTCATTTCGCATTCAGACTGTGCGCCATAGGTCAGATGCCGTAGTCGGCATAGCTTAATGATGTATTTCATTTCCTAATTTATAGCAGTGAGCATCATTTATATGTGGCCTCCCACGCTGTTGTCTATCCCGTGATGTGACACAAGATGTTTCCTCAGCGAGGAGTCGATTAAGCGTCCCACACACGAGAGATACATCACCGGCAATGTTGTGAGCAATACAGCCTGCAATCGGCCACACAACACGCTTTACCTAGCAATTTCAACGAGTGTTTCCAACGCCACTCTGTCAGGAAGTCCTCTTATCTAAATTTATCTGCCATGCTTAGCAAAACTCAGTATGTCGATTAATTCTGGAAAACAAAGCGCAGAAATCTGTTAAAAACGTTTTGGAATGTTTCATGTTGGAAACCGTAAAATATCAACTACGTTGTTATCCAAATTTCAACTGTCTCCTCTTCAACTTTTTCCTGGCCAGTATCCCGCACCTTCACAGTCTCCGGATCTCAAAACATGCGACTCCTTTTTGTGGGGCTATATTAAAGACAAGGTGTACAGCAATAACTTCAAAACCACAGCCATTCAGCAGGTCATCGACAGCATCGATGTTCTGACACTTCAGCGGGTCATGCAGACTTTTTGCTATTCGTCTGCACCACACCATCGCCAATCATGGCAGGCATATCGAACATGCCGTAGCGTAAATAATTTTACATGTTGAATAAAGTTTGTACACGCCGTAGTTTGCAACTAATTTACGTTATTTTTATGTTGTTATTGTCGTTGTGGTCTTCAGTCCTGAGACTGGTTTAATGCAGCTCTGCATGCTACTCTATCCTGTGCAAGCTTCTTCATCTCCCAGTACCTACTGCAACCTACATCCTTCTGAATCTGCTCGGTGTACTCATCTCTTGGTCTCCCTCTACGATTTTTACCCTCCATGCTGCCCTCCAATACTAAATTTGTGATCCCTTGATGCTTCAGAATGTGTCCTACCAACCGATCCCTTCTTCTAGTCAAGTTGTGCCCCAATCCTATTCAATACCTCCTCATTAGTGATATGATCTACCAATCTAATCTTCAGCAATCTTCTGTAGCACCACATTTCGAAATCTTCTATTCTCTTCTTGTCCAAACTAGTTATCGTCCATGCTTCACTTCCATATATGGCTACACTCCATACAAATACTTTCAGAAACGACTTCCTGACACTTAAATCTATACTCGATGTTAACAAATTTCTCTTCTTCAGAAATGCTTTCCATGCGATTGCCAGTCTACATTTTATATCCTCTCTACATCGACCAGGCTCAGTTATTTTGCTCGCCAAACAGCAAAACTCCTTTACTACCGTAAGTGTCTCATTTCCTAATCTAATTCCCTCAGCATCACCCGACTTAATTCGACTACATTCCATAATCCTCGTTTTGCTTTTGTTGATGATCATCTGATATCCTCCTTTCGAGAGACTGTCCATTCCGTTCAACTTCTCTTCCAAGTCCTTTGCTGTCTCTGACAGAATTACAATGTCATCGGCGATACTCAAAGTTTTTATGTCTTCTCCATGGATTTTAATGCCTACTCCAAATTTTTCTTTTGTTTCCTTTACTGCTTGCTCAATATACAGAAAGTAGACAAATCCACGCCACGTCATGTTGGGACACATCTGCATGCTCGCATGTGCTCTACACAATGTTAGGTAGATGTCCAACATTCTGAGCACCTTCAGTGTATAATATAGAGTACGCCTGTAGTGATGACCTCGTCTGAAGCATCTAGTAACCAAAATATAATACACATTAACCAAATGATGTTACGAGAAGTGGAGCAACCAATTTGAAAGAAGCCTGCCTGAGAGTATTATGTTGTCAGTAAGGAAGCAGTAACGAAATTGTGGCTCAAAAAAAATCCATGACTAACATTGTTGACTAATCATTAGGTGTCACGTGAATAACATTGAATATACTCAACAGTTATAGTTCTTAAAAGGTAGCTACATCAACTTAATATAAGTAAGAAGTATTTGATATCTAAATTGTAGTAAATTTTTATTTCCCCACAGCAGAGTGTTCTCGATACAAAGCTGCAATGTTTCTTAGCCCATTGACTGCGATTTTGGAGGAAATAACACACCTCCAGCAGCTTGATGTTCACAACAGAATGAAATCGGACATGCCTTCTTTCTATTGGTATCTACTCAGGCTTTACAGTTTTAAAAAAAGCGTTCCTTCAAGTTCATATGAGAACGCAGCATATTATTTCCTAAGAGTAGTAAATCTTTGTTTTCTCACAGCAGGGTGATCGCACTACAAGGCTGGAATTTTTATTTGCGTATCAAGTGGGCTTTTGGTGGAAATGACACACCACCAGAAGCATGTTGTCCACGAGAGAGGGGGGTGGGGGCGAGCGGAAGAGGACTAGTTGTTCTTCTATTGGTATGTACTCAGGTTTTATAGTGTTTTAAAGAATGTTCGTTCAAGTTCATATAAGAACATAGCATATTATTTCCAAAGTGTAGTAAATCTTTGTTTTCTCACAGCAGGGTGATCGCACTACAAGGCTGCAATTTTTATATTCCCATCAAGTGGGGTTTTCATGGAAATGACACACCAGCAGCACCATATTGTCCACGAGAGAGGGTGGGGGGGGGGGCGTGAGGAATAGGACAAGTTGTTCTTCTATTGGTAAGTACTCAGGCTTTCTAGTGTTTTAAAGCATGTTCGTTCAAGTTCATATAAGAACGTAGCAATTTACTTCCAAAGTGTTATAATCTTTTTTCTCTCACAGCACGGTGATCGCACTACAAAGCTGCAATTTCTAATTGCCCATCAAGTGGGCTTTGTTGGAAATGGCACACCACCAGTAGCATGTTGTTCATGAGAGGGGGGGGGGGGGGGCAAGGGGATGAGGACAAGTTGTTCTTTTATTGGTATGTACTCAGGCTTTATAGTGTTTTAAGGAATGTTCGTTCAAGTTCCTATAAGAGCGTAGCATTTCATTTCCAAAGTGTAGTAAATCTTTGTTTTCTCACAGCAGGGTGATCGCACTACAAGTCTGCAATTTTTAATTGCCCATCAAGTGGGCTTTTGATGGAAATGACACACCACCAGCAGCATGTTGTTCACGAGAGAGGAGGGGAGGAGGGGCTGGCGGAAAAGGACAAATTGTTCTTCTATTGGTATGTACTCAGGCTTTATAGTGTTTTAAAGAACGTTCGTTCAATTCATTTAAGAACGTAGCATTTTTTTTGCAAAGTGTAGTAAATCTTTGTTTTCTCACAGCAGTGTGTTCGCACTACAAGGCTGCAATTCTTAATTGCCCCTCAAGTGGGCTTTGTTGGAAATGGCACACCACCAGTAGCATGTTGTCCATGAGAGGGGGGGGGGGGGGGGCGAGAGGAAGAGGACAAGTTGTTCTTCTATTGGTATGTATTCGGGCTTTATAGTGTTTTAAAGAATGTTCGTTCAAGTTCCAGTAAGAACGTAGCATTTCATTTCCAAAGTGTAGTAAATCTTTGTTTTCTCACAGCATGGTGATCGCATTACAAGGCGGCAATATTTATTTGCCCATCAAGTAGGCTTTTGGTGTAAATGATACACCACAAGCAGCATGTTGTCCACGAGTGAGGGTGGGGGTGGGGGGCGGGGGACGAGCGGAAGAGGACAAGTTGTTCTTGTATTGGTATGTACTAAGGCTTTATAGTGTTTTAAAGAGTGTTCGTTCACGTTCATATACGAATGTAGCATTTCATTTCCAAAGTGTAGTAGACCTTTGTTCTTTCACAGGAGGGAGATCGCACTTCAAGGCTGCAATTTTTATTTGTCCTTCAAGTGGGCTTTTAGTGGAATGACACACCACCAGCAGCATGTTGTCCACGATAGCGGGGAAGGGGGGTGGGGGGGGGGGCGAGCGGAAGAGGACAAGTTGTTCTTCTGTTGGTATGTACTCGGGCTTTATGGTGTTTTAATGAATGTTCGTTCAAGTTCATACAAGAAGGAAGCTTTTTATTTCCAAACTGTAGTAAATCTTAGATTTCTCACAACAGGGTGATCGCACTAAAATGCTGCATTTCTTATTTGCCCATCATGTGGGCTTTTGGTGGAAATGACACACCACCAGCAGCATGTTGTCCATGAGAGAGAGGGGGGGGGGGGGTGGCTAACGGAAGAGGACAAGTTGTTCTTCTATTGGTATGTACTACAGATTTATAGTGCTTTGAGGAATGTTTGATCAAGTTCATATAATAACGGAGCATTTTATTTCCAAAGTGTAGTACATCTTTGTTTTCTCACAGCAGGGTGATCGCACTACAAGGTTGCAATTTTTATTTGCCCATCAAGTGGGCTTTTGGTGGAAATGACACACCACCAGCAGCATGTTGGTCACAAGGGGCGGAGGGGAAGGGGGGGAAGGGAAGAGGACAAATTGTTATTCTATTGTTAAGTACTCAGGCTTCATAGTGGTTTAAAGAATGTTCGTTCAAGTTTATATAATAACGTAGCATTTTATTTCCAAAGTATAGTAAATCTTTGTTTCCTCACAGCAGGGAGATCGCACTACAAGGCTGCAATTTTTATTCGCCCATCAAGTGGGCTTTTGGTGGAAATAACACTCCACCAGCAGCATGTTGTCCACGAGAGAGAGGGGGGGGGGGGCGGAAGAGGACAAGTTGTTCTTCTATTGGTATGTACTCAGGCTTCATAGTGGTTTAATGAATGTTCGTTCAAGTTCACATAATAACGTAGCATTTTATTTCCAAAGTGTAGTAAATCTTTGTTTTCTCGCAGCAGGGAGATCGCACTACAAGGCTGCAATTTTTATTTTCCCATCAAGTGGGCATTTGGTGGAAATGACACACCAGCAGCAGCATGCTATCCACGAGAGGGTGGTGGGGCGTGGGGGCGAATGGAAGAGGACAAGTTGTTCTTCTATTGGCATGTACTCCAGCTATATAGTGTTTTAAAGAATGTTCGTTCAAGTTCATATAATAACATAGCATTTCATTTCCAACGTGTAGTAAATCTTTGTTTTCTCACAGCAGGGTGATCGCACTACGAGGCTAAAATTTTTAATTGCCCATAATGTGGGGTTTTGGTGGAAATGACACACCACCAGCAGCATGTTGGCCACGAGAGGGGCGGTGGGTGCAGAGGCGGGAGGGCGGTGAGCGGAAGAGGACAAGTTGTTCTTCTATTGGTATGTACTCAGGCTTTATAGTGTTTTAAAGAACGTTCGTTCAAGTTCATATAATAACGTAGCATTTCATTTCCAACGTGTAGTAAATCTTAGTTTTCTCACAACAGGGTGATCGCACTAAAATGCTGCATTTCTTATTTGCCCATCATGTGGGCTTTTGGTGGAAATGACACACCACCAGCAGCATGTTGTCCACGAGAGAGAGGGGGGGGGGGGTGGCTAACGGAAGAGGACAAGTTGTTCTTCTATTGGTATGTACTACAGATTTATAGTGCTTTGAGGAATGTTTGATCAAGTTCATATAATAACGGAGCATTTTATTTGCAAAGTGTAGTTAATTTTTGTTTTCTCAGAGCAGGGTGATCGCACTACAAGGCTGCAATTTTTATTCGCCCATCAAGTGGGCTTTTGGTGGAAATGACACACCACCAGCAGCATGTTGTCCGCGAGAGGGGTGGTGTGGGGGGGGGGAGGGGCGAGCAGAAGAGGACAAGTTGTTCTTTTATTGGTATGTACTCAGGCTTTATAGTGCTTTAAAGAATGTTCGTTCCAGTTCATATAATAACGTAGCATTTTATTTCCAAAGTGTGGTAAATCTTTGTTTTCTCACAGCAGAGTGATCGCACTACAACGCTGATATTTTTATTTGCCAATCAAGTGGGCTTTTGGTGGAAATGACACACCACCAGCAGCATGTTGTCCACAAGGGTGGAGGGGGCGGGGGGGGGGAATGGAAGGGGGCGAGTGGAAGCGGACAAGTTGTTGCTCTATTGGTATGTACTCAGGCTTTATAGTGTTTTAAAGAAAGTTCGTTCAAGTTCATATAAGAATGTAGCATTTTATTTCCAAAGTGTAGTAAATCTTTGTTATCTCACAGCAGGGTGATCGCACTACAAGGCTGCAATATTTATTTGCCCATCAAGTGGGCTTTTGGTGGAAATGACACACCACCAGCAGCTTGTTGTTCACAAGGGCGGGATGGGGGGGGGTGGGAAATGGAAGGGGGCGAGTGGAAGTAGACAAGTTGTTGTTCTATTGCTATGTACTCAGGCTTTATAGTGTTTTAAAGAAAGTTCGTTCAAGTTCATATAAGAATGTAGCATTTTATTTCAAAAGTGCAGTAAATCTTTGTTGTCTCACAGCAGGGTGATCGCACTACTGGGCTGCAATTTTTATTTGCCCATCATGTGGGCTTTTGGTGGAAATGACACACCACCAGCAAGCATGTTGTCCACAAGAGGGGGGGGGGGGGAAATGGAAGGGGGCGAGTGGAAGTGGACAAGTTGTTGTTCTATTGCTATGTACTCAGGCTTCATAGTGTTTTAAAGAATGTTCGATCATGTTCATATAAGAATGCAGCAATTTATTTCCAAAGTGTAGTAAATCTTTGTTTTCTCACAGCAGGCTGATCGCACTACAAGGCTGCAATTTTTATTTGCCAATCAAGTGGCATTTGGTGGAAATGACACACCACCAGCAGCATGTTGTCCACGAGAGGGGGGGTGGGATGAAGGGGCGAGCACGAGAGGACAAGTTGTTCTTCTATTGGTATGTACTCAGGCTTTATAGTGTTTTAAAGAATGTTCGTTCAAGTTCATATAAGAATGTAGCAATATATTTCCAAAGTGTAGTAAATCTTTGTTTTCTCACAGCAGGGTGATCGCACTACAAGGCTGCAATTTTTATTTGCCAATCAAGTGGGCTTTTGGTGGAAATGACACACCACCAGCAGCATGTTGTCCAGGAGAGGGGGGGTGGGATGAGGGCGCGAGCACGAGAGGACAAGTTGCTCTTCTATTGGTATGTACTCAGGCTTTATAGTGTTCTAAAGAATGTTCGTTCAAGTTCATATAAGAATGTAGCGTTTTATTTCCAAAGTGTAGTGAATCTTTGTTATCTCACAGCAGGGTGATTGTACTACAAGGCTGCAATATTTATTTGCCCATCAAGTGGGCTTTTGGTGGAAATGACACACTACCAGCAGCATGTTGTTCACAACGGGGTGATGGGGGGGGGGGGGGGGGGGAAATGGAAGGGGGCGAGTGGAAGTGGACAAGTTGTTGTTCTATTGCTATGTGCTCAGGCTTTATAGTGTTTTAAAGAATGTTCAATCATGTTCATATAAGAATGTAGCATTTTATGTCGAAAGTGTAGTAAATCTTTGTTTTCTCACAGCAGGCTGATCACACTACAAGGCTGCAATTTTTATTTGCCCATCATGTGGGCATTTCGTGGAAATGACACACCACCAGCAGCATGTTAACCACGAGAGGGGGGGTGGGATGAGGGGGCGAGCACGAGAGGACAAGTTGTTCTTCTATTGGTATGTACTCAGGCTTTATAGTGTTTTAAAGAATGTTCGTTCAAGTTCATATAAGAATGTAGCATTTTATTTCCAAAGTGTAGTAAATTTTTGTTTTCTCACAGCAGGGTGATCGCACTACAAGGCTGCAATTTTTATTTGCCCATCAAGTGGGCTTTTGGTGGAAATGACACACCACCAGTAGGATGTTGTCCACGGGAGGGGGGGGGTGGGATGAGGGGGCGAGCACGAGAGGACAAGTTGTTCTTCTATTGGTATGTACTCAGGCTTTATAGTGTTTTAAAGAATGTTCGTTCAAGTTCATATAAGAATGTAGCATTTTATTTCCAAAGTGTAGTAAATCTTTGTTTTCTCACAGCAGGGTGATCGCACTACAAGGCTGCAATTTTTATTTGTCCATCAAGTGGGCTTTTGGTGGAAATGACACACCACCAGCAGCATGTTATCCACTAGGGCCGCGGGGGGGGAGTGGAACAGAACAAGTTGTTCTTCTATTGGTATGTACTCAGGCTTTATAGTGTTTTATAGAATGTTCGTTCAAGTACATATAAGAACGTAGCATCTTATTTCCAAAGTGTAGTTAATCTTTGTTTTCTCACAGCAGGGTGATCGCACTACAACGCTGATACTTTTATTTGCCAATCAAGTGGGCTTTTGGTGGAAATGACACACCACCAGCAGCATGTTGTATACAAGAGGGGGGGGGGGAGGGGAGGGGCGAGTGGAAGAGGACAAGTTGTTCTTCCATTGGTATGTACTCAGGCTTTATAGTGTTTTAAAGAATGTTCGTTCAAGTTCATATAAGAATGTAGCATTTTATTTCCAAAGTGTAGTAAATCTTTGTTTTCTCACACCAGGGCGATCGCACTAGAAGGCTGCAATTTTTATTTGCCCATCAAGTGGGCTTTTGGTGGACATGACACACCACCAGCAGCATGTTGTCCACGAGAGGGGGGGTGGGATGAGGGGGCGAGCACGAGAGGACAAGTTGTTCTTCTATTGGTATGTACTCAGGCTTTATAGTATTTTAAAGAATGTTCGTTCAAGTTCATATAAGAATGTAGCATTTTATTTCCAAAGTGTAGTACATCTTTGTTTTCTCACAGCAGGGTGATCGCACTACAAGGCTGCAATTATTATTTGCCAATCAAGTGGGCTTTTGGTGGAAATAACACACCACCAGCAGCATGTTGTTCACGAGAGGGGTGGTGGGATGAGGGGGCGAGCACGAGAGGACAAGTTGTTCTTCTATTGGTATGTACTCAGGCTTTATAGTGTTTTAAAGAATGTTCGTTCAAGTTCATATAAAAATGTAGCATTTTATTTCTAAAGTGTAGTAAATCTTTGTTTTCTCACACCAGGGTGATCGCACTACAAGGCTGCAATTTTTATTTGCCCATCAAGTGGGCTTTTGGTGGAAATGACACACCACCAGCAGCATGTTATCCACAAGGGGGGTGGGGAGGGAGGGGGGAATGGAAGGGGGCGAGTGGAAGTGGACAAGTTGTTGTTCTATTGGTATGTACTCAGGCTTTATAGTGTTTTAAAGAAAGTTCGTTCAAGTTCATATAAGAATGTAGCGTTTTATTTCCAAAGTGTAGTAAATCTTTGTTTTCTCACAGCAAGGTGATCGCACTACAAGGCTGCAATATTTATTTGCCCATCAAGTGGGCTTTTGGTGGAAATGACACACCACCAGCAGCATGTTGTCCACGAGAGGGGGGGTGGGATGAGGGGGCGAGCACGAGAGGACAAGTTGTTCTTCTATTGGTATGTACTCAGGTTTTATAGTGTTTTAAAGAATGTTCGTTCAAGTTCATATAAGAATGTAGCATTTTATTTCCAAAGTGTAGTAAATCTTTGTTTTCTCACAGCAGGGTGATCGCACTACAAGGCTGCAATTTTTATTTGCCCATCAAGTGGGCTTCTGGTTGAAATGACACACCACCAGCAGCATGTTATCCACTAGGGCCGCGGGGGGGGAGTGGAACAGAACAAGTTGTTCTTCTATTGGTATGTACTCAGGCTTTATAGTGTTTTATAGGATGTTCGTTCAAGTACATATAAGAACGTAGCATCTTATTTCCAAAGTGTAGTTAATCTTTGTTTTCTCACAGCAGGGTGATCGCACTACAAGGCTGCATTTTTATTTGCCCATCAAGTGGGCTGTTGGTGGAAATGACACACCACCAGCAGCATGTTGTCCACGAGAGGGGGGGTGGGATGAGGGGGCGAGCACGAGAGGACAAGTTGTTCTTCTATTGGTATGTACTCAGGCTTTATAGTGTTTTAAAGAATGTTCGTTCAAGTTCATATAAGAATGTAGCATTTTATTTCAAAAGTGCAGTAAATCTTTGTTGTCTCACAGCAGGGTGATTGCACTACAAGGCTGCAATTTTTATTTGCCCATCAAGTGGGCTTTTGGTGGAAATGACACACCACCAGCAGCATGTTGTCCAGGAGAGGGGGTTAGGGATGAGGGGGCGAGCACGAGAGGACAAGTTGTTCTTCTATTGGTGTGCACTCAGGCTTTATAGAGTTTTAAAGAATGTTCGTTCAAATTCATATAAGAATGTAGCATTTTATTTCCAAAGTGTAGTAAATCTTTATTTTCTCACACCAGGGTGATCGCACTACTGGGCTGCAATTTTTATTTGCCCATCATGTGGGCTTTTGGTGGAAATGACACACCACCAGCAGCATGTTGTCCACGAGAGGGGGGGTGGGATGAGGGAGCGAGCACGAGAGGACAAGTTGTCCTTCTATTGGTATGTACTCAGGCTTTATAGTGTTTTAAAGAATGTTCGTTCAAGTTCATATAAGAATGTAGCATTTTATTTCAAAAGTGCAGTAAATCTTGGTTTTCTCACAGCAGGGTGATCGCACTACAAGGCTGCAATTTTTATTTGCCCATCAAGTGGGCTTTTGGTGGAAATGACACACCACCAGCAGCATGTTGTCCACAAGAGGGGGGGAGGGGGGGGGGGGGGAAATGGAAGGGGGCGAGAGGAAGTGGACAAGTTGTTGTTCTATTGGTATGTACTCAGGCTTTATAGTGTTTTTAAGAAAGTTCGTTCAAGTTCATATAAGAATGTAGCATTTTATTTCAAAAGTGCAGTAAATCTTGGTTTTCTCATAGCAGGGTGATCGCTCTACAAGGCTGCAATTTTTATTTGCCCATCAAGTGGGCTTTTGGTGGAAATGACACACCACCAGCAGCATGTTGTCCACGAGAGGGGGGGGGAGGGGGTCGGGAGTGGAGGGGCGAGTGGAAGAGGACAAGTTGTTCTTCCATTGGTATGTACTCAGGCTTTACAGTGTTTTAAAGAATGTGCGTTCAAGTCCATATAATAACAGAGCATTTTATTTCCAAAGTGTAGTAAATCATTGTTTTCTCACAGCAGGGTGATCGCACTACAAGGCTGCAATTTTTATTTGCCCATCAAGTGGGCATCTGGTGGAAATGACACACCACCAGCAGCATGTTATCCACGAGAGGGTGGTGGGGGGTGGGGGGTCGTACGGGAGAGGACAGGTTGTTGTTCAATTGGCATGTACTCCGACTATATATTGTTTAAAAGAATGTTCATTCAAGTTCATATAAGAACGTAGCATTTTATTTCCAATGTGTAGTAAATCATTGTTTTCTCACAGCAGGGTGATCGCACTACAAGGCTGCAATTTTTATTTGCCCATCAAGTGGGCTTTTGGTGGAAATGACACACCACCAGCAGCATGTTGTCCACGAGAGGGGGGGTGGGATGAGGGGGCGAGCACGAGAGGACAAGTTGTTCTTCTATTGGTATGTACTCATGCTTTATAGTGTTTTAAGGAATGTTCGTTCATGTTCATATAAGAATGTAGCATTTTATTTCCAAAGTGTAGTAAATCTTTGTTATCTCACAGCTGGGTGATCGCACTACAAGGCTGCTATTTTTACTTGCCCATAAAGTGGGCTTTTGGTGGAAATGACACACCACCAGCAGCATGTTGTCCACGAGAGGGGGGGTGGGATGAGGGGGCGAGCACGAGAGGACGAGTTGTTCTTCTATTGGTATGTACTCATGCTTTATAGTGTTTTAAAGAATGTTCGTTCAAGTTCATATAAGAATGTAGCATTTTATTTCCAAAGTGTAGTAAATCTTTGTTTTCTCACAGCAGGGTGATCGCACTACAAGGCTGCAATTTATATTTGCCCATCAAGTGGGCTTTTGGTGGAAATGACACACCACCAGCAGCATGTTGTCCACGAGAGGGGGGGTGGGATGAGGGGGCGAGCACAAGAGGACAAGTTGTTCTTCTATTGGTATGTACTCAGGCTTTATAGTGTTTTAAGGAACGTTCGTTCATGTTCATATAAGAATGTAGCATTTTATTTCCAAAGTGTAGTAAATCTTTGTTTTCTCACACCAGGGTGATCGCACTACAAGGCTGCAATTTTTATTTTCCCATCAAGTGGGCTTTTGGTGGAAATGACACACCACCAGCAGCATGTTGCCCACAAGAGGGGGGGGGGGGGAATGGAAGGGGGCGAGTGGAAGTGGACAAGTTGTTGTTCTATTGGTATGTACTCAGGCCTTATAGTGTTTGATAGAAAGTTCGTTCAAGTTCATATAAGAATGTAGCATATTATTTCAAAAGTGCAGTAAATCTTTGTTTCCTCACAGCAGGGTGATCGCACTACAAGGCTGCAATTTTTATTTGCCCATCACTTGGGCTTTTGGTGGAAACAACACACCACCAGCAGCATGTTTTCCACGAGAGGGGTGGTGGGGGGGGGAGGGGCCAGCAGAAGAGGACAAGTAGTTCTTTTATTGGTTTGTACTCAGGTTTTATAGTGTCTTAAAAAATGTTCGTTCAAAATCATATAATAACGTAGCATTTTATTTCCAAAGTGTAGTAAATCTTTGTTTTCTCACAGCAGGGTGATCGCACTACAAGGCTGCAATTTTTATTTGCCCATCAAGTGGGCTTTTGGTGGAAATGTCACCCCACCAGCAGCATGTTGTTCAAGAGTGAGGTTGGGTAAGGGGGGGGGGGGGGGGGAGCGGAAGAGGACAATTTGTTCTTCTATTGGTATGTACTCAGGCTTTATAGTGTTTTAAAGGATGTTCATTCAAGTTCATATAAGAACATGGCATTTTATTTCCAAAGTGTAGTAAATCTTTGTTTACTCACAGCAGGGTGATCGCACTACATGGCTGCGATTTTTATTTGCCCATCAAGTGGGCCTTTGGTGGAAATGACACACCACCAGCAGCATGTTTTCCACGAGAGGTGGGGTGGGGGAGGGGGGGGGGGGAGCGAGAGGAAGAGTTCAAGTTGTTCTTCTATTGGTATGTACTAAAGATTTATAGTGTTTTAAAGAATGTTCGTTCAACTTGATATAATAACGTAGCATTTTATTTCCAAAGTGGAGTAAATCTTTGTTTTCTCACAGCAGGGTGATCGCACTACAAGGCTGCAATTTTTATTTGCCCTTCATGTGGGCTTCTGGTGGAAATGACACACCACCAGCAGCATGTTGTCCACGAGAGGGGGGGTGGGATGAAGGGGCGTGCACGAAAGGGCAAGTTGTTCTTCTATTGGTATCTACTAAGGCTTTATAGTGTCATAAAGAATGTTCGTTCAAGTTCAAATA
Source organism: Schistocerca americana (assembly GCF_021461395.2). NCBI lineage: Eukaryota > Metazoa > Arthropoda > Insecta > Orthoptera > Acrididae > Schistocerca > Schistocerca americana. Next base: position 74,965,338 of record NC_060128.1, read on the forward strand.
AGAATATAGCATTTTATTTCCAAAGTGTAGTTAATCTTTGTTTTCTAACAGCAGGGTGATCGCACTTCAAGGCTGCGATTTTTATTTGCCCATCAAGTGGGCTTTTGGTGGAAATGACACACCACCAGCAGCATGTTGTCCACGGGAGGGGGGTGGGATGAGGGGGTGAGCGGAAGAGGACAAGTTGTTCTTCTATTGGTATGTACTAAGGCTTTATAGTGTTTTAAAGAATTTTCGGTCAAGTTCATATAAGAACGTAGCATTTAATTTCCAAAGTGTAGTTAATCTTTGTTTTCTAACTGCAGGGTGATCGCACTACAAGGCTGCAATTTTTATTTGCCCATCAAGTGGGCTTTTGGTGGAAATGACACACAACCAGCAGCATGTTGTCCACGAGAGGGGGGGTGGGATGAGGGGGCGTGCACGAAAGGGCAAGTTGTTCTTCTATTGGTATATACTAAGGCTTTATAGTGTCATAAAGAATGTTCGTTCAAGTTCAAATAAGAATATAGCATTTTATTTCCAAAGTGTAGTATATATTTGTTTTCTCACAGCAGGGTGATCGCACTACAAGGCTGCAATTTTTATTTGCCCATCAAGTGGGCTTTTGGTGGAAATGACACACCACCAGCGGCATGTTGTCCACGAGAGGGGGGGGGAGGGGGGGGGGGAGTGGAGGGGCGAGTGGAAGAGGACAAGTTGTACTTCCATTGGTATGTACTCAGGCTTTACAGTGTTTTAAAGAATGTGCGTTCAAGTCCATATAATAACATAGCATTTTATTTCCAAAGTGTAGTAAATCATTGTTTTCTCACAGCAGGGTGATCGCACTACAAGGCTGCATTTTTATTTGCCCATCAAGTGGGCATCTGGTGGAATTGACACACCACCAGCAGCATGTTATCCACGAGAGGGTGGTGGGGGGTCGTACGGGAGAGGACAGGTTGTTGTTCAATTGGCATGTACTCCGGCTATATATTGTTTAAAAGAATGTTCATTCAAGTTCATATAAGAACGTAGCATTTTATTTCCAAAGTGTAGTAAATCTTTGTTTTCTCACAGCACGGTGATCGTACTACAAGGCTGCAATTCTTATTTGCCCATCAAGTGGGCTTTTGGTGGAAATGACACACCACCAGAAGGATGTTGTCCACGAGAGAGGGTGGGGGGGGGGGGGCGAGCGGAAGTGGACGAGATGTTCTTCTTATGGTATGTACTCAGGCTTTATAGCGTTTTAAAGAATGTTCGTTCAAGTTCATATAAGAACGTAGCATTTTATTTCCAAAGTGTAGTAAATCTTTGTTTTCTCACAGCAGGGTGATCGCACTACAAGGGTGCAATTTTTATATGCCCATCAAGTGGGCTTCTGTTGGAAATGACACACCCACACCAGCATGTTGTCCACGAGAGGGGAAGTGGGATGGGGGGGCGAGCGGAAGAGGACAAGTTGTTCTTCTATTGGTATGTACTAAGGCTTTATAGTGTTTTAAAGAATGTTCGTTCAAGTTCATATAAGAAAGTAGCATTTTATTTCCAAAGTGTAGTAAATCTTTGTTTTCTCACAGCAGGGTGATCGCACTACAAGGCTGCAATTTTTATTTGCCCATCAAGTAGGCTTCAGGTGGAAATGACACACCACCAGCAGCATGTTATTCACAAGAGGGTGGTGAGGGGTCGAACGGAAGAGGAGAAGTTGTTGTTCTATTGTCATGTACTCCAACTATATAGTGTTTTAAAGAATGCTCGTTCAAGTTCTTATAAGAACGTAGCATTTTATTTCCAAAGTGTAGTAAATCTTTGTTTCCTCACGGCAGGAGGATCGCACTACAAGGCTGCAATTTTTATTTGCCCATCAAGTGGGCTTTTGGTGGAAATGACACACCACCAGCAGCATGTTGTCCACGAGAGGAGGGGGGGGATGGGGGGGGGGGGCGAGCAGGAGAGGAAAAGTTGTTCTTCTATTGGTATGTACTCAGGCTTCATAGTGTTTTAAAGAATGTTCGTTCAAGTTCATATAAGAATGTAGCATTTTATTTCCAAAGTGTAGTAAATCATTGTTTTCTCACACCAGGGTGATCGCACTACAAGGCTGCAATTTTTATTTGCCCATCAAGTGGGCTTTTGGTGGAAATGTCACACCACCAGCTGCATGTTGCCCACGAGAGGGGGGGTTGGGAGAAGGGGGGCGAGCGGAAGAGGAGAAGTAGTTCTTTTATTGGTATGTACTAAGGCTTTATAGTGTTTTAAAGAATGTTCGTTCAAGTTCATATAAGAATGTAGCATTTTATTTCCAAAGTGTAGTAAATCATTGTTTTCTCACAACAGGGTGATCGCACTACAAGGCTGCAATTTTTATTTGCCCATCAAGTGGGCTTTTGGTGGAAATGACACACCACCAGCAGCATGCTGTCCATGAGAGGGGGGGTGGGATGGTGGGGCAAGCGGAAGAGGACAAGTAGTTCTATTATTAGTATGTACTCAGGATTAATAGTGTTTTAAAGAATGTTCGTTCAAGTTCATATAAGATCGTTGCATTTTATTTCCAAAGTGCAGTAAATCTTTGTTTTCTCACAGCAGGGTGATCGCACTACAAGGCAGCAATTTTTATGTGCCCATCAAGTGGGCTTCTGGTGGAAATGACACACCACCAGCAACATGTCGTCCACGAGTGGCGTGGTTGGGGTGGGGGGGTGTGGGGGGGGGGGGGGGGGGGCGAGCGGAACAGGACATGTTGCTCTTCTATTGGTATGTACTCAGGCTTTATAGTGTTTTAAAGAATGTTCGTTCAAGTTCATATAAAAATGTAGCATTTTATATCCAAAGTGTAGTAAATCTTTGTTTTCTCACAGCAGGGTGATCGCACTAGAAGGCTGTAATTTTTATTTGCCCATCAAGTGGGCCTTTGGTGGAAATGACACACCATGAGCAGCATCTTGTCCACGAGAGGAGGGGGGGGGGGTTAGGGGGGGGGGAAATGGAATGGGGCGAGCGGAAGTGGACAAGTTGTTGTTCTATTCGTATGTACTCAGGCTTTATAGTGTTTTAAAGAATGTTCGTTCAAGTTCATATAAGGACGTGGCATTTTATTTCCAAAGTGCAGTAAATCTGTTTTCTCACAGCAGGGTGATCGCACTACAAGGCTCTAATTTTTATTTGCCCATCAAGAGGGCTTTTGGTGGAAATGACACACCACCAGCTGCATGTTCTCCACGAGAGGGGGGGAGGGAGGGAATTGGGGGGGGGGGGCGAGCGGAAGAGGACAAGTTGTTCTTCCATTGGTATGTACTATGGCTTTATAGTGTTTTAAAGACTGTTCGTTCAAGTTCATATAAGAACGTAGCATTTTATTTCCAAAGTGTTGTAAATCTTTGTTTTCTCACAGCAGGGTGATCACACTACAAGGCTGCAATTTTTATTTGCCCATCATGTGGGGTTTTGGTGGAAATGACACACCACCAGCAGCATGTTGTCCACGAGAGGGGGGGGGAGGGGGCGAACGGAAGAGGACAAGTTGTTGTTCTATTGGTATGTACTCAGGCTTTATCGTGTTTTAAAAAATGTTCGTTCAAGTTCATATAAGAATGTAGCATTTTATTTCCAAAGTGTGGTAAATCTTTGTTTTCTCACAGCAGGGTGATGGCACTACAAGGCTGCAATTTTTATTTGCCCATCATGTGGGGTTTTGGTGGAAATGACACACCACCAGCAGCATGTTGTCCACAAGAGGGGGGGGGGGGTAATGGAAGGAGGCGAGTGGAAGTGGACAAGTTGTTGTTCTATTGGTATGTACTCAGGCTTTATAGTGTTTTAAAGAAAGTTCGTTCAAGTTCATATAAGAATGTAGCATTTTATCTCCAAGGTGCAGTAAATCTTTGTTTTCTCACAGCAGGGTGATCGCACTACAAGGCTGCAATTTTTTATTTGCCCATCAAGTGGGCTTTTGGTGGAAATAACACACCACCAGCAGCATGTTGTCCACGAGAGGTGTGGTGGAGGGGGGGAGGGGCGAGCAGAAGAGGACAAGTTGTTCTTTTGTTGGTATGTACTCAGGCTTTATAGTGTTTTAAAGAATGTCCATTCAAGTTCATATAAGAACGTGGCATTTTATTTCCAAAGTGTAGTAAATCTTTGTTTACTCACAGCAGGGTCATCGCACTACAAGGCTGCAATTTTTATTTGCCCATCAAGTGGGCTTTTGGTGGAAATGACACACCACCAGCAGCATGTTGTCTACGATGGTGGGAGGGGGGGGGGGGGGGGGGGGCAAGCGGGAGAGGACAAGTTGTTCTTCTATTGATATGTACTCAGTCTTTATAGTGTTTTAAAGAATGTTCGTTCAAGTTCATATAATAACGTAGCATTTTATTTCCAAAGTGCAGTGAATCTTTGTTTTCTCACAGCAGGGTGATCGCACTACAAGGCTGCAATTTTTATTTGCCCATGAAGTGGGCTTCTGGTGGAAATGACACACCACCAGCAGCATGTTGTCCACACGGGGGGGGGGGGGGGGGGGTCGAACGGAAGAGGACAAGTTGTTGTTCTATTGGTATGTACTCAGGCATTACAGTGTTTTAAAGAGAGTTCGTTCAAGTTCATATAAGAATGTAGCATTTCATTTCCAAAGTGTTGTAAATCTTTGATATCTCACAGCAGGGTGTTCACATTACAAGGTGGTAATTTTCATTTGTCCCTCAAATCAGGTTGTTGAAACTGGCTAAGGTCCATTACTGTTAGTTATACAAGAACACACACAACTTCATTCCTCAAACCAATACACAGTTTTCTCTTTAAAACAACAATGATTAATTCACGTTTCAGGGCCCAAGTAACCTTTCCAGAATAAGCTTAAACGATTGCTTTTAAAACACCAGGATTTAAAGTAATGTTTGAAGGCCTTACTTAAGCAAAATTACAATATCTTTTCGGCTAAAGGCTATGATAATATTTGAGTTCAGCTAAGGAAATTCTTGAAAGGCTAAGCATTAACAAATCCCGGCTAAATGACATATTAAGGAAAATTCGAGTTAATTCTTTGGAATTCCCAATAAAAAAATTTTCTATACATAATAAAAGAGAGGCTTTAAGGACAAGCTTTTACACAGTACAACAGAAAAACATCTAAAAAGAACTTGACATTTGACTCTCTATCCAAGATAGCATGCTGTGTCCTTTGATACCCCATATGATTGTACTTTTGACAAGAAGCATAGATGCGGTACCAGGAGCGATTCTATAAGTCGGTCAAGGGAGGGGCTAATGGTTGTGATGGTGGTGATGGAGACTGGAATATCGCTTCACAAAAGGAGAGTTTGGGTTCTCAACTGGCAAACTGGTAAAATTTAGTGTTGCTTAAAGTAGTTTTTGGTAACTGTTTTAGAGTTCAGGGTAAAAAAATGTGTTTTAGTAAATAATAAGACGCCTATTTTAAGTGAAATGATATTTATTGGTTTCGATAGTAAGCTATTTTTCACACTTATTCTTTTGTTAAAATGTGTTTGAAATACATTGCAACCTATATAGCTACATAATTATTAAAGAAAATGATTGAATCTGTTGGAGTAATATATTCGCTGACTTCTGAAGTCATTTTACCCAGCCTGATATCATACACCATGGGGAGGAGGACTATAGCATCACAGCCTCCATAGCCCACCCCCTTCCCCGCTGCCGCTGCCACCGCCCCTGTGCGGTACTGAGCCAAATGCTTTTCAGAAACCAAGAAATACTGCATCTACCAGGTCGCCTTGATCCAAAGATTTCAGTATGTCATGTGAGAAAAGTGCGAGTTGTTTCACATGATCGATGTTTTCGAAACCCATGCTGGTTGGCATTGAGGACATCATTCTGTTCGAGATACCTCATTATGTTTGAGCTCAGAATATGTTTTAAGATTCTACAACAAATCGATGTCAAGGATATACGGTAGTTTTGTGGATCGCTTCAACTACCCTTCTTGTAGATGGGTGTGACCCGTGCCTTTTTCCAAGAACTGGGCACGGTTTTTTGTTCAGGTGATCTATAACATATTATAGTTAGCGTGGAGTCTGACAGGGTTTTCATTGGTGCTCGGAGATTTGTTCAATTTCAACGATTTCAACTGTTTCTCAACATCACTGAGACTAATGCTTATTTCATTCATCGTTTCAGTGGTATGAGGATTAAATTAGAGCAATTATTCTGGGTTTTCCTCTGTAAAGGAACATTTGAAATCGGAGTTAAGCATTTCAGCTTTTGCTTTGTTACCCTCAATATCAGTTCCTGTGTCATTGGCTAGGGACTGGACACTAACTTTGGTGCCACTAACAGCCTTTATATATGACCAGAACTACTTTGGATTTTGTGAAATGTCATTTCAATATTCTGCTATGGTATTCATTGAGTGGTCAGTGAGGTTCTCATAGAGAGAAATTGGAAATGTGTCATTCGACAATCTCAAAGAACCACTGAAGACATAACGAAAAAGAGACAGATCGAAAGTAAGAATATGAAAAACATGAAAAAAAGAAAGAAAAACGGGTCATTGCATCGGACTCTCTTGCGGAGGATGTGTGTTCAATTCTCAGTACTCTGCTTTCACGAAATTTTTACTCGGTGGGAGGACTGGAACGAGTTGCACCCACCCCTTGATACCAACTGAGGAACTACTTGAGTGAGTAGTAGCGGCGCCCATGTCTAAAAAAAGTAGTCTACAACAGCCATGAGAGCCGTGTAATGACCCCATGTTCCTCCATACCGCATCAAGGGGGGGGGGGGGGGGGGGTCAACTAACCTCTCTCGTTGGCCTATTGCGGCATCTGAATGACGTGACATGGCCGGTGTCTGATACAGAAAAACCTCAAGAAGGGGGCGCTAAAGATATCTTCAGCTACCTTTACTTTTACCGTAATGAAAAATAATCAAGTCACATGCAAAGTTTAATTCTCGAATAAACACTTTATTCGCACTAAAAATCCAACGCTAGTAGACTTAGCACTAAAACACATGATCACACCCCGCGTATTTAGAATATCACTAAGCACAACACTGATTGAAGTCCATGGTAATAGCCAGTAATCGCAGTTGTTCACTTTTATCACTTCCTAGTTATCGCAACGATCGTAGCTTTCAAAAAGCGACACTGCTTGCCTTATGTGTGTGGCTCGGTTGTTTCGAGAACATACGCTGCCAGAATGTCCGATTCCAGACTTTTATGTAGTGTGAACAAATACCTACTGTGAAAGCGACTAGCCAATACGTACCTTACGACGCGATGCATAATATAAGGGCGAGTTTCCAATGATGACGTCATCCGGCAATTTACGTGTGTGGTTATTGTCGATTCCGTTCCTTTCTAGTGCATTCGATGTTTTTAATGCATTCATATGTAACAATGCGTTTTTATGAATCTTCTCGAAAGTCACTATTACCGCGGATATGCTCCCTGCCGCTGTTGGATAAGCAGCTGCAGCAGCAAGTCGTATACTCCTAGCTCACTCATTTGTTACATAGTTTAATTCTTAATTTCTTTGCGTGTTTTTGGTACTTGCATTGTTTAATTCATAAATTTCGGGCGTATTATAGTATTTGAGAGTTGTAGCATCGCGTTTTAGTACCTGAATAGTGTAAATTCGCGTAGTCTCCTTCCGCCGCCGAGCAGTGTCAGCAGTGCGCAAGTAGCAGCATTACTGCATTTACTAGGCAATCTTGTAATTTAATAACCGTTTAAATTTTGTTGATTTGTTTGCGCTCTCTGTAGATTAGTTCAGACGTTCTTTGCAAAACAGTTTTTAGCATGGATAGGGACTGCAACTGCTGTGTTCGGATGCAGGCTGAGTTGGCATCCCTTCACTCCCAGCTTCAGGCAGTGTTGGCTTCGGTCACACAGCTTGAGGCTGTTGCCAATGCGCATCACTGTGGGGGTCCGGATGGGGGTTTGTTGGGGACGGCCAGCTCGTCCCACGCATCCCCTGATCGGACTACGACTGTGGTTGCCCGGGATACTGCCCGCATTGAGGCTGATCCCTCACCTGTGGTAGAGTGGGAGGTCGTCTCAAGGTGTGGCAGGGGGCGAAAGACATTCCGGAGGGCTGAACGGAAAGCCTCTCCAGTTTGCCTGACGAACCGGTTTCAGGCTCTGTCTCAGGCTGATACTGATCTTCGGCCTTACATGGCTGCTTGTCCTGTTCCAGTGGTTGCCCCTCAGTCTGCAAGATCCGGGCAGTCGCAGAGGGTGGGCTTACTGGTAGTTGGGAGCTCCAACGTCAGGCGCGTAATGGGGCCCCTTAGAGAAATGGCAGCAAGAGAGGGGAAGAAAACCAATGTGCACTCCGTGTGCATACCGGGGGGAGTCATTCCAGATGTGGAAAGGGTCCTTCCGGATGCCATGAAGGGTACAGGGTGCACCCATCTGCAGGTGGTCGCTCATGTCGGCACCAATGATGTGTGTCGCTATGGATCGGAGGAAATCCTCTCTGGCTTCCGGCGGCTATCTGATTTGGTGAAGACTGCCAGTCTCGCTAGCGGGATGAAAGCAGAGCTCACCATCTGCAGCATCGTCGACAGGACTGACTGCGGACCTTTGGTACAGGGCCTCTGAATCAGAGGCTGAGACGGTTCTGCGACCGTGTGGGCTGCAGATTCCTCGACTTGCGCCATAGGGTGGTGGGGTTTCGGGTTACGCTGGATAGGTCAGGAGTCCACTACACGCAACAAGCGGCTACACGGGTAGCAGGGGTTGTGTGGCGTGGGCTGGGCGGTTTTTTTAGGTTAGATGGCCTTGGGCAAGTACAGAAGGGGCAACAGCCTCAACGGGTGCGGGGCAAAGTCAGGACATGCGGGGACCAAGCAGCAATCGGTATTGTAATTGTCAACTGTCGAAGCTGCGTTGGTAAAGTACCAGAACTTCAAGCGCTGATAGAAAGCACCAAAGCTGAAATCGTTACAGGTACAGAAAGCTGGCTTAAGCCGGAGATAAATTCTGTCGAAATTTTTACAAAGGTACAGACGGTGTTTAGAAAGGATAGATTGCATGCAACCGGTTGTGGAGTGTTCGTCGCTGTTAGTAGTAGTTTATCCTGTAGTGAAGTAGAAGTGGATAGTTCCTGTGAATTATTATGGGTGGAGGTTACACTCAACAACCGAACTAGGTTAATAATTGGCTCCTTTTACCGACCTCCCGACTCAGCAGCATTAGTGGCAGAACAACTGAGAGAAAATTTGGAATACATTTCACATAAATTTTCTCAGCATGTTATAGTCTTAGGTGGAGATTTCAATTTACCAGATATAGACTGGGACACTCAGATGTTTAGGGCCGGTGGTAGGGACAGAGCATCGAGTGACATTATACTGAGTGCACTATCCGAAAATTACCTCGAGCAACTAAACAGAGGACCGACTCGTGAAGATAACATCTTGGACCTACTGATAACAAACAGACCCGAACTTTTCGAGTCTGTATGTACAGAACAGGGAATCAGTGATCATAAGGCCGTTGCAGCATCCCTGAATATGGAAGTTAATAGGAATATAAAAAAAGGGAGGAAGGTTTATCTGTTTAGCAAGAGTAATAGAAGGCAGATTTCAGACTACCTAACAGATCAAAACGAAAATTTCTGTTCCGACACTGACAATGTTGAGTGTTCATGGAAAAAGTTCCAGGCAATCGTAAAATGCGTTTTAGACAGGTACGTGCCGAGTAAAACTGTGAGGGACGGGAAAAACCCACCGTGGTACAACAACAAAGTTAGGAAACTACTGCGAAAGCAAACAGAGCTCCACTCTAAGTTTAAACGCAGCCAAAACCTCTCAGACAAACAGAAGCTAAACGATGTCAAAGTTAGCGTAAGGAGGGCTATGCGTGAAGCGTTCAGTGAATTCGAAAGTAAAATTCTATGTACCGACTTGACAGAAAATCCTAGGAAGTTCTGGTCTTACGTTAAATCAGTAAGTGGCTCGAAACAGCATATCCAGACACTACGGGATGATGATGGCATTGAAACAGAGGATGACACGCGTAAAGCTGAAATACTAAACACCTTTTTCCAAAGCTGTTTCACAGAGGAAGACCGCACTGCAGTTCCTACTCTAAATCCTCGCACAAACGAAGAAATGGCTGACATCGAAATAAGTGTCCAAGGAATAGAAAAGCAACTGGTATCACTCAATAGAGGAAAGTCCACTGGACCTGACGGGATACCAATTCGATTCTACACAGAGTACGCGAAAGAACTTGCCCCCCTTCTAACAGCCGTGTACTGCAAGTCTCTAGAGGAACGGAGGGTTCCAAATGATTGGAAAAGAGCACAGATAGTCCCAGTCTTCAAGAAGGGTCGTCGAGCAGATGCGCAAAACTATAGACCTATATCTCTGACGTCGATCTGTTGCAGAATTTTAGAACATGTTTTTTGCTCGAGTATCATGTCGTATTTGGAAACCCAGAATCTACTATATAGGAATCAACATGGATTCCGGAAACAGCGATCGTGTGAGACCCAACTCGCTTTATTTGTTCATGAGACCCAGAAAATATTAGATACAGGCTCCCAGGTAGATGCTATTTTTCTTGACTTCCGGAAGGCGTTCGATACAGTTCCGCACTGTCGCCTGATAAACAAAGTAAGAGCCTACGGAATATCAGACCAGCTGTGTGGCTGGATTGAAGAGTTTTTAGCAAACAGAACACAGCATGTTGTTATCAATGGAGAGACGTCTACAGACGTTAAAGTAACCTCTGGCGTGCCACAGGGGAGTGTTATGGGACCATTGCTTTTCACGATATATATAAATGACCTAGTAGATAGTGTCGGAAGTTCCATGCGGCTTTTCGCGGATGATGCTGTAGTATACAGTGAAGTTGCAGCATTAGAAAATTGTAGCGAAATGCAGGAAGATCTGCAGCAGATAGGCACTTGGTGCAGGGAGTGGCACCTCACCCTTAACATAGACAAATGTAATGTATTGCGAATACATAGAAAGAAGGATCCTTTATTGTATGATCATATGATAGCGGAACAAACACTGGCAGCAGTTACTTCTGTAAAATATCTGGGAGTATGCGTGCGGAACGATTTGAAGTGGAATGATCATCTAAAATTAATTGTTGGTAAGGCGGGTAGCAGGTTGAGATTCATTGGGAGAGTGCTTAGAAAATGTAGTCCATCAACAAAGGAGGTGGCTTACAAAACACTCTTTCGACCTATACTTGAGTATTGCTCATCAGTGTGGGATCCGTACCAGATTGGTCTGACGGAGGAGATAGAGAAGATCCAAAGAACAGCGGCGCGTTTCGTCACAGGGTTATTTGGTAACCGTGATAGCGTTATGGAGATGTTTAATAAACTCAAGTGGCAGACTCTGCAAGAGAGGCGCTCTGCATCACGGTGTAGCTTGCTCGCCAGGTTTCGAGAGGGTGCGTTTCTGGATGAGGTATCGAATATATTGCTTCCCCCTACTTATACCTCCGGAGGAGATCACGAATGTAAAATTAGAGAGATTAGAGCGCGCACGGAGGCTTTCAGACAGTCGTTCTTCCCGCGAACCATACGCGACTGGAACAGGAAAGGGAGGTAATGACAGTGGCATGTAAAGTGCCCTCCGCCACACACCGTTGGGTGGCTTGCGGAGTATAAATGTAGATGTAGATGTAGATATACATATCAATAGTTTCCCATACCTAACTCGTATTAGGAGTTAGGTATGGGAAACTATTGTTACATTATTAGTGAAAATATTGTTAACGAGTCTCTATGAATTACTATTACTAATACTTAGAAATCAACTGGTAACTCTCACTCTTGAGTAATCTTCACACTTGCACTCGCTACAACTAGGACTTTTTGCTTATTCATTCTTGTCTTAATATTTCTCCTTCTGAATGTAAACTGCCTTCCTATTCGGCGAATAGTCCGTATTTACAACGCTACGTATCGAAAAGTTCTCTGTAGCAGAAAACAGTAGCATTTTCGCGACATATCTCGAACAACGTATGGAGGTCGCTTTAATGGCCGCGACTTTTCTCGTAGGTATGTGTTAGCTCTGCCAGACAGAAATGTATAAAATACGTTGTCGCGAAAGCGCGTACTACGTGGGAAAGTACAGCTACTCGCTTCAGTCGAGTCGACTGGCGAAAGAAACGAACTAGTGGCGTGCTTGTGAGAGGCGGGGGCGGCGCGGGTGGCAATGTGTGCGACCCTGCAAGGGCGGGAGGGGGGAACAATCATATTTTACTCTTTCATGTGTTATATGTATGGTAGTTTATGTTTTCTCTTTGATCTTTGCTATGAATAAATAGTCTCTAAAAATGTGTGTTCCTGGCAATATGGTGTATTGTGTATTTGATTAAAAGGTCAACTTTATAACCTCACAGAGGACTAATTAGAGTCAGTATCTAATAGGTTATGGGCCCAGGAGGGATTAGTGAACTTTGCATACCAAAGAAATAAACTGATAAATCAAGGTTACATAATTTTCGCGTGTGTTCAACGCGTTGCTATCGTATTTTCTTTTTGCAGAGAAACTTTCAAGATTTATTTATTTAATTATCTGAACGTATTGAAGATGGCTTTGGGTGGACAATCGCTGTTTAAGTTTGAATGACAAACTACAACGACTGGAAATTCACGATGGAAATGTACCTGAAACATGAGGGACTAAGGGACACAATTGCTGGCACTGACGAAGATGAGAAGAATGTACAGAAAGCATTTTCAAAATTATGTTTTCTGTAGATTCAACTGTGTATCCAAATCTTCGTGGAGCAACGACTGCTAAAGAAACGTGGCAAAATTTACAATCTGCATTTGAAGATAACAGTTTGTCTAGTTATATTGGGCTGTTACAATGCTTGATGAATGTACGATTGGCTTCTGCGAAAAATAAGGAGGCGTATTTGTCGAAAATTATGTCACTTGCTCAACAAATTCGAAGCATTAGTAAGAAAATGGGCGATGATTTCGTAGTTGCAATTATGCTTAGTGGACTTCCAGCAGATTTCCAACCCTTGATTATGGCAATTGAGAATTCGGGTGTCAAGATAACTAGCGATTTAGTAAGTCAGCGATTAATTCAAGAATCGACGAAACGTCAGTTTGCATCCACAAATGAGACCACAGATTCGGCACTGGTAGCTAGTAAGCAGGACAGTAAACACCAGAAGAGAAATATCCAACGTGATGTGCGAAATATCAAGCCTTTTAAGTGTTATAAATGCCAGAAACCTGGTCATAAGGGGAATGAGTGTAGAGCAAAGAAGAAACCAAATAAATTTTCAAATTCTGCGAATGCAGTGAGTACTGAAAACGAAACTGTGTGAATGGCTTTAACTGCATCTTCGCGTCATAGTGATGGCTGGTTTGTGGATTCCGGGTGTTCACGACACATGACGGATCAGAGAGCCTCGTTCAACACTTTCCAATCGCCCACAGCTGCTAAAGTGACAGTAGCAGGTAACAGCAATCTTCAGGCTATTGGAGAGGGCGATGTTCATCTTCGAGTTACTTGTGACGACAAGAATAAACAGATAACTGCTACTGATGTTGCGTATGTTCCAAGCCTTGCTTAAGGCCCGTCCACACGCAACGATCTGTCTGCGCAAATGTCTGCGCACATCACATCTGCGCAGACAGATCGTTGCGTGTGAACAGAAGATTTGCACCAACCTGAGGTGTGTGCAAACCTGGAAGTTGGAGTTGGAGGTTTGAGCGAAACCTCTCAAATCTGTCGATTCAAACCACATCTGCGCAGACAAGTTGGAGCGTGTGGACAGGAGATCGTCGCAAATCTGGCGCGAAACAGCTGTTTGCTCAGTCTAGTGTTTGTATTTGTGTGCACAGGGCATTAAAATGGCTGATACTCGTCAGTGTTCTCGAGAGTTTGTAAGTGAATTCATTGAAATATACAGAAACCACCCATGTTTGTGGAAGATTAAAAGTAAAGAATATAGTGACCGAGACAAAAAGACAGCAGCATACAATGCTCTAATTGAAAAATTGCGGGCAGTTGGCGCCTCGGCAAACAGAGAATCGGTAATAAAAAAATTATTTCGTTGCGAACTGGCGAAATTATTTGCGGATGGATGTCGAGACTTATAATTATCTCTTAAAGCATGTAACCCCTCATATTATGAGAAAAATACTTGTATGAGAAGGGAAATTTCTCCTCATGAACGCCTGGCAGTAACATTAAGATTCCTAGCAACAGGAAGGAGCTACAATGATTTGGAATTTTCATCTGCAATATCGAAACAAGCATTGAGTGAAATAATACCCAACACATGTGAAGCTATTTACGCTTTCCTGAAAGATGAGTTCATGAAGGCAAGTCAAGTAAATTAGTCTGTCAGCGAACTGTTTACCGAAAAGAGTTATCCAAAGTTCAGAAATCTAGAAGATCTGGTGTAGGAGTAGATCAAGTATACCAGCCAACGTTATGGTATTTTGATCTACTTGGCTTTCTTAGTGATCAAGAAACGCCAAGACCAAGCAGGAGTACAATTGAAGATGAAATTGGAGTGCCAATGTGCGAGGAAATGGAACACGAGGTTGTGTAAAACAAAACAGGTTCGCCCTGCAACTCTCGCAGTAAATTTACGTGACAAAACTGCTTTCGCTTTAGCAGCCACTGTCTGCACCATTTTGACCGCTTTCTCTGTTTCCTGCGGTTGGTCTGAATGTTTTTTTGCAACACAAGTTGTGAACACAGACCACAACAGAACTTCCTCCATTTCTATTTTTCAAAATAACTGAATTAAATTTTGACGTTTTCGGGGAGCGTAGTCGCTTGCCACTGATATTTCTTTTCTACACCGACAGATGGCGGGCGAGTAGTAGATTGGGGTTTGTGTCGTGTGAACACACCACATTTGCAGCGATCTTTTGCATGTACAGACATCTGCGCCGATGTCTGCGCAGACAGATCGTTGCGTGTGGACCGGGCTTTACAACCTACTGTCGGTTAGTCAGATGACAAGACGTGGATTGTGTCTATTGTTTCACAATGTGCAGTGCGGTGTATACAATAAAAGTGATGTAATTCTTTCTGGAACACCAGTAGCAGCTGCAACTCAAATGAATGGTATGTATCGATTAGGTGAAGTGCATCATTACGAAAATGTTGTAGAAATTGACAGTTATGAATTGTGGCATCGAAGATTGGGACATTTGAATCGTGTAAGCATACATTTATTACAAGAAAAAATGGCTGATGGACTGAACTGGTCGAACGTCAATTTAGATCCGTGTATTCCCTGCATAAAAGGTAAACAGTTTCGACAACCTTTTCCTAAAACATCAGGTAGAAGAGCAAAAGATATACTTGACATTGTGCATTCTGCTGGTTGTGGACCAATGATCATGGCTTCGTGGGGAGGATCACGATATCTTCTCACTTTTACGGATGATCTGTCAAGAAAATCTTTTGGTTATATGATAAAATCAACAGACTTCGAACAGACAACAGAAAAGAGTTCGTCAATCTGCGCATGAAGTTATTTTTACAGACGAATGGAATTAAACATGAAACCATGCACCTTACTGTAGTTTGTACAGATGTAGATGTACAATAAATCTTCATTGTCACAAATGTTTGACTGCTTTTTCTCTCCTCTCGCAGCAATTTCAGCTGTGCTTTTAAGCATACTGCAAAGTTGCGTATTTCGTTGTGGTACAAGAAAGCAGTAAGACACCATAAAAGCGGCTCCCAGTTCTCGTTAGTACGCAAGTTAACAGGTGCAGAACCGCATTTTGCCTGCTGACGTGTGCGCCGCAGCCTGTCGTAGGTTTCGGCAGAGGACTGCAGGTCGGTTGGGTGACATGGCGGTGTTTACAAATCCTAATGTCGAAGTTTCGCTAAGTCCCAACCAACCACAAACTTTGTCGCATGTTCAGTGCTGACGGGTTCACGTGCCCGGATAACAGGTTCTGTAGCAGGCAGTGTCGCCCGGGCATTCGTGCGCGCGTTGTTACGAACTGTAAACTTGCTCCAACCCATATTTAGCAAGTCAGTTTTGAAAGTGCTGTGTGGTTGATATGTGAGAATGGTTTTAGAAAACATCGTAGCAGATCTTTTGAATCGTTTTATCGGAGACTATGTCGAAAATTTGGACCAATCTCAGTTGCAAATTGGAATATTTGGAGGTGAGTATAGTGATATTGGGTGCGTCGTAGTTCTGTTGCTTACCGCTATACAATTCCCATAAGGTACGGTATGTAATGTGTTGTAATCCCCTACATGTTATTCAATACTTTGTTAGGTGATGTCGTCTTGCAAGATTTAATTTTAAAACCAAGTGCACTCAGTGAGTTAAACTTGCAGGTGAAAACTGTGTATGGGCATTTAGGTAAGTTACCTCTTTCAAGTTTTTAAGTGATATCGGTTCTGGCTGTGATTCATATTTTATAGAAGCAGCCTTCATTGGTTCGTACTTGCAGCTTTTGTAAAGTTAACTTAGGTCTTTCCACATTCCTTCAGGTGGATTTTGTGGAAACAAGATATTCGTGAATGCTTAACTGAATGAATGACCAGTAAAATTTGTAGTTCTGGAGGACTCCCCTCCCCCATCAACTCTACTATATATTGCATGCCGCCAAGTCCAGTAACAGAACTCAAGAAATCCAATATTTGAGAAAGTCGTGTTACACATTGTAAAACTTATATTGAATTTATATAAGTTTTCTTTAAGTTTACTTTAAACTTTGTTGGCAGTAAATTACATTATTTTTCGTGTATGTTGGGCACTCCACATGTATTTTTCGGTGACAAACTAAAAAATGGCGTTTTTCGACCTGTGTCACTTTTTTGTGGGTGTGCTGTGTGGTTGATACGCGTTACAAAGGCGAAAGTGCCGAAAACCAGACCCGTAATTTCGTTTTTATTTAAAAAATAAAGTAGTAAAAATCAACTTTTAAAGGCACAGGATACTTACTTTATATCACCATTTATATTTTACGCTTAAAAAAAATCAATTATTTTAAAAAACGTGACAGTTCTGAAAATAATGCTAAAATTGGAGCCTTCAAAAAATAATCATAGTAGTACCAAATAAAACGTGAAATTGCTATCAAATAAGAGAACACAATCTAGTTTCAGATTAAGTGTAGTATAGCACCAATCAGAAGATTGTAGAATTTCTATCTCCTTTGCTGAAAACAAGAGCCCTGTAGTAGACATTCTACAGGCTTTCTTTCTGAATGTGGGTCGGCTTTGACCCGTGAAATAAGGGTGTTGTGGTGTGTGACGTCATGACGGCGCGGAGTTTGGTTTGTGCGTGTAGCATGTTTCTAGATGTCGTCGAGTCGTGTTGTGGTTTGTTGTGCCCTCTCGTGGTATGTTCAGTTTAACGATTTTGCGGTTTTCTGTGAAGGTTAATTTAGTGTTGTTCGCTGTACGTTGTGTGGTAATTTTAGTAAAATTGATCGGTTATTGTTCTTGTTCAGGAATGGATATGACGGATAAAATTAACAGTGCGCGTATGAGGGAAATGATGGGGAACACTCCTTTGCAACTGATCAAGTTTTTCAAGCCTTTCGGTTTAATTCTCGAGGTTGTGAAATGCTCTGTTTGTGGCGAAGAAATGAATTAGGCTAAAGTTCCGGCGTCTCGGACCAGGGACGGTTATATGTGGCGCTGTCGAAAGGACAACATTTGGCGCCCCACACGGCGCGGTTCCTGGTTCGAGAAGCCTAGGTTGGACATGCGCGAGATTGTACTGGTTACTTATTATTTTTGTTATAGATCCCCACAAAGTTTTTGCGCGCATGAGACTGGTGTGAGTGAGAGGAGTGTGCTTCATTGGTTTTCTTTTTGCCGTGAAGTGTTTTCAGAGTTCATTAAGTACAGGGGTAAGTACAGGTGTGTGTGAGTGCTTCTGTGTGATTGTCGAGGCCAACCCAGTTAGTAGCGCCGGAACTTTTTTGAGGTAAGTTTTTATTTTTTTTGTTTTGGGTGTGTTGGGGTCGAGGGAAGTGTTTTATTGCAATGTGTGGATGTGAATGTTGGTATTGGTATCGGGAGATGTTCTTGAGCTACATAGGTCAAGGGAAGTGTTTGATCCTAATTTATGGGATCGGGAGCTGCTGTTGAGCTATATAGGTTAAGGGAAGTGTCAGATTCCAGATGATATTGTGTTTAGTGGTATTTGGGGGTTTTGTGATGTTGGTTTTTTTCGTCGTTTCGCGTTTTTTAATGGGGGCGGGTGTCTAAATTTGTTTATATTTAGTTTGTCCCCACCCAAAAACCCCCATTTCCGCTCTTGTCCCGTTAGTGTGATCAGGCTTTTTGTGGAACGTGTGTGTGTGTGTGTGTGTGTGTGTGTGTGTGTGTGTGTGTGTGTTTATATGCGCCATTTTGGAATCGTGGTTTATGGTAGTTTCCGCCATATTTGTGACGTCATGGGTCAAAGCAGACGGCCGGGATCGGACGCTTCCGTATTTCCGAAACTTCCATAACAAGGCAATACTAAATCAGCTCATCAAATTTTTACCCAAAATTGTAATTCTACATGTTTTTGCTGCTTCCTCGGTTGTACTGTTTTTCATATTGGACAACTGTGCACCGAACATTTTCCAACCCATCTTTTTGTGTACTATAGCTTATTATTTTAGAAGGGACACTTTCTTTGATCTTCCTTCCCCGCTATTATCTTAGAATTCCGACAGAATAACTGTGTGTGTACTAATATAGGGAGACTTTAAACGGAAAAAGTAACAGATCTGCTTCAGGTAACTGAAAGGAGTCCAGTTTACACAACTACAACATATGTTTTGTTAACCAAATAAATTAACCAAACATCTAAGGGGATTGATCATAAACATTAAACTTGAATCTTACTATGTTGTTGTTTGTTGTGGTCTTCAGTCCTGAGACTGGTTTGATGCAGCTCTCCATGCTACTCTATCCTGTGCAAGCTTCATCTCCCAGTACCTATTGCAACCTACATCCTTCTGAATCTGCTTAGTGTATTCATCTCTTGGTCTCCCTCTACGATTTTTACCCTCCACGCTGCCCTCCAATGCTAAATTTGTGATCCCTTGATGCCTCAAAACATGTCCTACCAACCGATCCCTTCTTCTAGTCAAGTTGTGCCACAAACTTCTCTTCTCCCCAATCCTATTCAATACCTCCTCATTAGTTACGTGATCTACCCACCTTATCTTCATCATTCTTCTGTAGCACCACATTTCGAAAGCTTCTATTCTCTTCTTGTCCAAACTGGTTATCGTCCATGTTTCACTTCCATACATGGCTACACTCCATACAAATACTTTCAGAAACGACTTCCTGACACTTAAATCTATACTCGATGTTAACAAATTTCTCTTCTTTAGAAACGCTTTCCTTGCCATTGCCAGTCTACATTTTATGTCCTCTCTACTTCGACCATCATCAGTTATTTTACTCCCTAATCTAATCCCCTCAGCATCACCCGATTTAATTTGACTACATTCCATTATCCTCGTTTTGCTTTTGTTGATGTTCATCTTATATCCTCCTTTCAAGACACTGTCCATTCTGTTCAACTGCTCTTCCAAGGACTTTGCTGTCTCTGATAGAATTACAATGTCATCGGCGAACCTCAAAGTTTTTATTTCTTCTCCATGGATTTTAATACCTACTCCGAATTTTTCTTTTGTTTCCTTTACTGCTTGCTCAATATACAGATTGAATAACATCGGGGAGAGGCTACAACCCTGTCTCACTCCTTTCCTAACCACTGCTTCCCTTTCATGCCCCTCGACTCTTGTAACTGCCATCTGGTTTCTGTACAAATTGTAAATAGCCTTTCGCTCCCTGTATTTCACCCCTGCCACCTTCAGAATTTGAACGAGAATATTCCAGTTAACGTTGTCAAAAGCTTTCTCTAAGTCTACAAATGCTAGAAACGTAGGTTTGCCTTTTCTTAATCTTTCTTCTAAGATAAGTCGTAAGGTTAGTATTGCCTCACGTGTTCCAACATTTCTACGGAATCCAAACTGATCTTCCCCGAGGTTCGCTTCTACCAGTTTTTCCATTCGTCTGTAAAGAATTCGCGTTAGTATCTTACAGCTGTGACTTATTAAACTGATAGTTCGGTAATTTTCACATCTGTCAACACCTGCTTTCTTTGGGATTGGAATTATTATATTCTTCTTGAAGTCTGTGGGTATTTCGCCTGTCTCATACATCTTGCTCACCAGATGGAAGAGTTTTGTCATGACTGGCTCTCCGAAGGCCATCAGTAGTTCTAATGGAATGTTGTCTACTCCCGGGGCCTTGTTTCGACTCAGGTCTTTCAGTGCTCTGTCAAACTCTTCACGCAGTATGTTATCTCCCATTTCATCTTCATCTACATCCTCTTCCATTTCGATAATATTGTCCTCAAGTACATCGCCCTTGTATAAACCCTCTATATACTCCTTCCACCTTTCTGCCTTCCCTTCTTTGCTTAGAACTGGGTTGCCATCTGAGCTCTTGATATTCATGGAAGTGGTTCTCTTCTCTCCAAAGGTCTCTTTAATTTTTCTGTAGGCAGTATCTATCTTACCCCTAATGAGACAAGCCTCTACATCCTTACATTTGTCCTCTAGCCATCCCTGCTTAGCCATTTTGCACTTCCTGTCGATCTCATTTTTGAGACGTTTGTGTTCCTTTTTGCCTGCTTCATTTACTGCATTTTTATATTTTCTCCTTTCGTCAATTAAATTCAGTATTTCTTCTGTTACCCAAGGATTTCTATTAGCCCTCGACTTTTTACCTATATGATTCTCTGCTGCCTTCACTACTTCATCCCTCAGAGCTACCCATTCTTCTTCTACTGTATTTCTTTCCCCCATTCCTGTCAATTGTTCCCTTATGCTCTCCCTGAAACTCTGTACAACCTCTGGTTCTTTCAGTTTATCCAGGTCCCATCTCCTTAAATTCCCACCTTTTCGCAGTTTCTTCAGTTTCAGTCTGCAGTTCATAACCAATAGATTGTGGTCAGAATCCACATCTGCCCCTGGAAATGTCTTACAATTTAAAACCTGGTTCCTAAATCTCTGTCTTACCATTATATAATCTATCTGATACTTTTTAGTATCTCCAGGATTCTTCCAGGTATACAACCTTCCTTCATGATTCTTGAACCAAGTGTTAGCTATGATTAAGTTATGCTCTGTGCAAAATTCTACAAGGCGGCTTCCTCTTTCATTTCTTCCCCCCAATCCATATTCACCTACTATGTTTCCTTCTCTCCCTTTTCCTACTGACGAATTCCAGTTACCCATGACTATTAAATTTTCGTCTCCCTTCACAATCTGAATAATTTCTTTTATCTCGTCATACATTTCATCAATTTCTTCATCATCTGCAGAGCTAGTTGGCATATAAACTTGTACTACTGTAGTAGGCATGGGATTTGTGTCTATCTTGGCCACAATAATGCGTTCACTATGCTGTTTGTAGTAGCTAACCCACAAACCTATTTTTTTATTCATTATTAAACCTACTCCTGCATTACCCCTATTTGATTTTGTATTTATAACCCTGTAATCACCTGACCAAAAGTCTTGTTCCTCCTGCCACCGAACTTCACTAATTCCCACTATATCTAACTTTAACCTATCCATTTCCCTTTTTAAATTTTCTAATCTACCTGCCTGGTTAAGGGATCTCACATATCACGCTCCGATCCGTAGAACGCCAGTTTTCTTTCTCCTGATAACGACGTCCTCTTGAGTAGTCCCCGCCCGGAGATCCGAATGGGGGACTATTTTACCTCCGGAATATTTTACACAAGAGGATGCCATCATCATTTAATCATACAGTAAAGCTCACCCGAGCTTGCGCTCCGTCTCTAATGACCTCGTTGTCGACGGGACGTTAAACACTAATCTCCTCCTCCTCCTCTAGAGTGCAGGAGAATACATATCTAGGAGACCAAGGGTTCCACTTAAGCAGATGGGTGGGGGAGAGGAGGCATTTTTGATGACTTTACACTCTTTAGAATCAGAGAGCATTAACATGCGGTGTGAACATAAACATTAGCTTACAGGACAGGTTGGCTTTTACCAGAATCTTAGAAATTCTTATTCATATATGACACTTTTTCATACTCTACATTTATTTATTTGAATTGCCATCCATTCCAGTCATGTAACGGCATAAAACAGACTGTAGGATGTTGTTTGTTTGTGGTGGTTGTTGTCCAGACTGGCACTATTCAGCTCTATCCTTTGCAAGTCTTCATCTCTGCATTACTACTGCTGCTGTATCTATTTGAGTCTGTTTAGTGTTGCTAAGAATTGGTCTCCTTGTACAACTGTTTAACCTCTACACTTCCTTTCAGTACCAAACTTAATATTCCTTGACACCTCAGGGCATATCCTGACAATCTGACATGTCTTCTAGTCAAGTTGTGCCACAAAGCTTTTGTCTCCAGTTCAACACAGTACTCCTTCATTAGTTACTCAGCCTACTTATGAATCCTTAATAATTCTTTTCTAAACGACATTTAAATAGCATATTCTCCTATTGTCTGCCCTGCCAGTCATTTGTGTTTCACTTCCGTATGAGGCTATACTCCAGACAAATATTGAATGTTGACAATGAGTGTATGTCTCTTAATGTCATTGTTGTATATCTGGATTCAGAAATAATGTGGAACAGTTATACAGAACACACATACGACAAGTAGTAGTAGTAGTAGTAGTAGTAGTAGTAGTAGTAGTAGTAGTAGTAGTTCATTCATCCAGAGACAATTTACATTGCATGGATTTCGTCAAAAAATACATGGTGTATATATATACACACATATAGGGTGAACAATACTATACAAAATACAGATGTGCATAGTGGACTACATAACATCAGACCACATTGAAATATCATGTACAACTTTGATTATTTACATTGATGTATGAGAGAGACTTTTTACATGGAATACACAGTTGACATTTAGATATAACACATACAATTCTAGCACTTTTGTACATATTATTTATTTAGATCATAGCAACAGTCAGATAAAAATTACTATTGGCACAGAGTACATCACTATAATTGTTTAGTATGAAGCTATTCCAGGTATTCTTTTACACTATAATGGCAGTTGGTCATTAAAAATATGAATACTGCTTCTTTAAATGAAGACAATTTTTTTATTTCTTTTATCTTTACCGGTAGTTTGTTATACAATCTGCTTCCTTGTATGTTTGTTTGTTTCTGCGCCAAAGCCTTGTTAACTCTTTTTATATGAATGTCATTGCACTTTCTTGTGTTGTAAGTATGTAGATCCGAGTTGGATTGGAAATTGTTAATATTTCGTTTTACATTAATTACGCTTTTCTGTCTGTAGAGGCATGGTAGGGGTAGAATATTCAGCTGTTTAAATAATTGCTTTGATTGAGTTAGCCTTGAACTGTTGTTAATTATTCTAACAGCTCGTTTTTGTAGAGTGAAGATGGTTTTGAGGTTTTTCTTACTATGACCCCAGAAGATGAGGCCATAGGTAATAGCAGAATGTATATAAGCAAAGTAAACAGCTCTGCTACATTCCCTACTATATACAAAGCTAATAACCCGTAAAGCAAAGCAAGCAGAGCTTAACTTATGCGAGAGATACAGGCTATTGGATTTCCAGTCTAAATTTTCATCTATATGTACACCTAAGAATTTTGTGGTAGCAACTCTCACAATTTCCTTATTTTGTATTCCAAGATCTAGATCAGAGTGTGACTTTTGCTTACCTGTAATGGATATAATTAGTTTTAGAGATATTTATGGTTAATTTGTTCACTTCAAACCAATTTTGCAAATATTCTATAACTCTGGTTGCAGATGTTGGCAATACCCGGTTTATGTCAGTTACTACAATGTTTGTGTCATCCGCAAACAGGGTTATATGAGTACCATTTACTGGAATCTTGATATCATTTATGTAAAGAAGAAATAGGAGAGGTCCTAGAACACTCCCCTGTGGTACCCCTATTGGCACAGTCTGAATATCCGATCTGTAAACCATACTTTGGTTTTTACTGTTTGTTGTTGCAATTTCTACTACCTGTTTCCTATTATGGAGATATGACTGAAACCACTTTTTAGCTACTCCTCGTATACCGACATATTCTAATTTGTCTAGCAGGATATGATGTTGGACAGTATCGAATGCCTTTGAGAGGTCCAAATTTATTCCTATTGTACTGTTGTTCTTATCTACCCCCGTTACAATATTTTCAATGAATTGGGTGATGGCTGACTCTGTACTCATTCCTCTGCGAAAGCCGTGTTGGTTTACAGACAATAGATTGAATTTCTCGAGGTAATTTGTAATTCTGTTTTTCATGACTGTCTCTATTACTTTTGAAAATACCGATAATAAAGCTATTGGTCTATAGTTTCCCACTTCATGTATATTGCCCTTTTTATACAATGGTCTTACTTTTGCAATTTTTAATCGTTGTGGAAAGACACCTTCTGAAAATGATATGTTTATGATGTGTGAGAGTGGGTCTGATATGACACTAGCACATCTCATCATGACTGAGCAAGGTATCTCGTCAATCCCTGAGGACATTTTATTCTTCATTGTTTTTATTATTCGATTAACTTCCAATTTGTTTGTGGGAGGTAACAATAATGAATTAACACTTTGTTCTTCTGGGATTGATGTTCTACTAATCTTAGAACAATTTTTATGCAGATTGATGGGACTATTTATGAAGTAGTCATTAATGTAATTTGCTAAAGTACGATTTCTGACTAGCACACCTTGATCATCTTTTAAAACAAAGTCCTCTGGATTTCTAATATTTTTGCTTGTGCCTATTTCTTTTTTTACTACATTCCATATAGCTTTTGATTTGTTTGCTGACCCAGCAATTACACTGTCATTGTGCATTGTCTTGGCTTTTTTGATCACCTTCCTGTAAATTTTCTTGTATGTCTTAACATAATCTGTGAAGTGTTCATCTTTGTTATCTTTTTTGAGTTGACTGATATGTTTTAGTGTTTGACTAGATACTCTAATAGCAGGTGTTATCCACTGGCTTGTGTTCCTAGGCATGACATTGATCTTTGTGAGCTTTTTTGGGAAACACGTCTCAAATAGGGACATGAATGTACTAGAAAAAGCATTGAAAGATTCCTCGGTTGTTGTTTGTGCAAAGACATCTTCCCAGGTTTCATTAGCTAACAACTGGATGTAACTATTTACTTTTTCTGTATAGAAGTGCCTTTTGTATCCCCACTTATAATTTACTGCCTTGGGGATAGAGTAATTTATGTATGTTAATAGTGTATTGTGATCCGAAAGACCTAAGTTTACGTTTAGTGGCTCAGTGATACCATTCTCCATATTTGAGAAAATATTGTCTACAAGAGAAGATGACAGTTCTGTTATTCTGGTGGCATCTGTAAAGAGTGGTTTCATGTGGAAGCTGCTGAGTATACTCAAAAGCTGTCTTCTTTCATCACTTTCAATTAACAGGTTAATATTAAAATCTCCACATAAAAATAATTTCACTTCATTACTATAAAAGGTGTTTAATGCTGCTTCTATTTTTTTGAAGAATATGTTTTTGTCACCCAGTGGAGATCTATATACTCAGATTCAGATTCTTTATTAGTCATTCGGCATTGTTACATGCAATAGACTTCGTCAGTTCACTTAACTTATTAATTTTACAAAAAAAAAAAAAATTTTACACATTTAAGTTGATATTAGGCATTTCTAAAAATTCTTCTAATGAATAGAATGGATTGGTTAACAAGAAGTTATGAACATTGTCTTTAAATAATTTGTCAGGCTTGATTGACCCATTTTTAGACAATTTGTTATATATTTTAATTGCCATATACTTATGACTATTGTTAGTTTTGGCTAATCTATTTTGTGGCAACAGCAGAGAAGTACACGTTCTTGTATAGTAGCCATGTCTTTCATTTGTTACACTTAAATTAGGTAGTTCAGCAAGTATGTAGTTAACACTGTCAAGAATATACACTCCTGGAAATTGAAATAAGAACACCGTGAATTCATTGTCCCAGGAAGGGGAAACTTTATTGACACATTCCTGGGGTCAGATACATCACATGATCACACTGACAGAACCACAGGCACATAGACACAGGCAACAGAGCATGCACAATGTCGGCACTAGTACAGTGTATATCCACCTTTCGCAGCAATGCAGGCTGCTATTCTCCCATGGAGACGATCGTAGAGATGCTGGATGTAGTCCTGTGGAACGGCTTGCCATGCCATTTCCACCTGGGGCCTCAGTTGGACCAGCGTTCGTGCTGGACGTGCAGACCGCGTGAGACGACGCTTCATCCAGTCCCAAACATGCTCAATTGGGGACAGATCCGGAGATCTTGCTGGCCAGGGTAGTTGACTTACACCTTCTAGAGCACGTTGGGTGGCACGGGATACATGCGAACGTGCATTGTCCTGTTGGAACAGCAAGTTCCCTTGCCGGTCTAGGAATGGTAGAACGATGGGTTCGATGACGGTTTGGATGTACCGTGCACTATTCAGTGTCCCCTCGACGATCACCAGTGGTGTACGGCCAGTGTAGGAGATCGCTCCCCACACCATGATGCCGGGTGTTGGCCCTGTGTGCCTCGGTCGTATGCAGTCCTGATTGTGGCGCTCACCTGCACGGCGCCAAACACGCATACGACCATCATTGGCACCAAGGCAGAAGCGACTCTCATCGCTGAAGACGACATGTCTCCATTCGTCCCTCCATTCACGCCTGTCGCGACACCACTGGAGGCGGGCTGCACGATGTTGGGGCGTGAGCGGAAGACGGCCTAACGGTGTGCGGGACCGTAGCCCAGCTTCATGGAGACGGTTGCGAATGGTCCTCGCCGATACCCCAGGAGCAACAGTGTCCCTAATTTGCTGGAAAGTGGCGGTGCGGTCCCCTACGGCACTGCGTAGGATCCTACGGTCTTGGCGTGCATCCGTGCGTCGCTGCGGTCCGGTCCCAGGTCGACGGGCACGTGCACCTTCCGCCGACCACTGGCGACAACATCGATGTACTGTGGAGACCTCACGCCCCACGTGTTGAGCAATTCGACGGTACGTCCACCCGGCCTCCCGCATGCCCACTATATGCCCTCGCTCAAAGTCCGTCAACTGCACATACGGTTCACGTCCACGCTGTCGCGGCATGCTACCAGTGTTAAAGACTGCGATGGAGCTCCGTATGCCACGGCAAACTGGCTGACACTGACGGCGGTGGTGCACAAATGCTGCGCAGCTAGCGCCATTCGACGGCCAACACCGCGGTTCCTGGTGTGTCTGCTGTGCCGTGCGTGTGATCATTGCTTTTACAGCCCTCTCGCAGTGTCCGGAGCAAGTATGGTGGGTCTGACACACCGGTGTCAATGTGTTCTTTTTTCCATTTCCAGGAGTGTATAAATTAATTACTGTTAAAATTCTATATTTAGTGAACAATGGTTTACAATGTGTTCTATTATCTACCTTAGCCATTACTCTGATTGCTTTCTTCTGGATCACCATAATTTCATTTATTTTTCTGCTGTTTCCCCAGAGTATTAACCCATACCTTAAAACAGATTGAAAAAAGGCAAAGTACACTGTCCTTACGTACTCAAATGTCACACAACACATCAGTCTCTTCAACAAATATATAACTCTTGACAACCCAAGCACTATGTGATCAACATGAGAGTTCCATGTTAGACTGTTGTCAAGTACAATACCTAAAAACTTTGCCTTTTGTTTTTCTATTTTTGTAGACTTTGATAGACTGAACCACATATTCTGGGTCTTTTCCTCATTTAATAGCAGACCATTGGCATTAAACCATGATGTTGCATTTTCTTTTGCCAATGTCATATCACTTACAAGGTTATCAAGTACATGGTTTACAGATAGAAGAGTTGTGTCATCTGCATACATATATGTCTTTACATCTATATTTCCTGGTAAGTCATTTATGTGTACAAGGAAAAGAAGTGGTCCCAATTTAGATCCCTATGGCACTCCATGTTGAACCTCGAGTATGTTTGACAGATGACTTCCTGAACTCACCACCTGGTTCCTTTTATTGAGGTAGGATTTGATGAGTTTTAAACTTTTATCACATATTCCATAGTACTCAAGTTTAGAGAGCAGAAGTGAGTGGTCAACACAGTCAACTAGTTTTTCACTCTTCTCCTCAGTTTTTAATTCTATGGCACATGATTCAAAATGTTTTTCTATATTTAGATGGTCCAATTCTGTTTTCACTTTGAACTGCAGTCCTACTCTAGAGTAAATGCATACCCCACCATTTTTAAAAACACTTCGGCAATAATGTGTTGCTAAATTAAACTTGCTTATATTTATGAGACTTAATTCACTAGCCTTGCACCAGTGTTCAGATAAACAAATACAAGAGACATCAGCAAGATTATTTAAAGCTACTTCTAGATCTAGTACTTTGTTTCTGAGGCATTGAATATTCTGACTCATTATCCTGACTGTTTTGCAAGTATTTTTTCTTTTGTCATTACCTGGTAATGTGCTGCTTTTTCCATAGTATTTGTGACTTATCTGCAAATTTTCTTGCTGATTTGTCACAATCTTTTCCATTTCTTTGTCTGAAGCCATAAAAAAATCCCTATTTAATGATGTAGATTTACCTTGTCTTTGTCTCCTCCTTAGGCAGTGTTGTGTTGCTGCAACTGTTGTTGATGGTTTTGTTGCTGCTGCTGCTGTTGTTGCTGCTGGTGCTTCTGTGGCCGGAGGTGGTGGTGGTGGTGGTGCTGCTGCTGACAGGATTCTTCGTGCTGTTGCTGCCTTTGATTCTTTTATTGGCACTGTTTCTGTTGGTGGTGGATCTGTTGTTGTAGTATCTGTTGGTTTTGCCCTGTAATTACTGATGCCTGTGGTTTCCCCTCCTCTTTTCTGCCAGTGACTGTAGTGGAACTGCTACAGTTGTTGACACCATTTCTGCTTCTGTTGCTTGTGCTGCTGCTGTTATTGGTCTTGTTGCTTGACCTGGTTCAGATGTTGCTGGTTTTGCTGGTGCTGCAGTTTTTTACTGAATTTGATCGTGCTGCTGTAGCAATTTGTGGTTCTGCAGCTGCTTTAGTTGTTGTCTCCAAAGTTCATTACAATGGCTGGTACTGACTCATAGATACTTTGTTTTTTATATGGTTCTAACGTTTCGTAAATTGCTTTGCACAGAGATTACTTGCCTTTTCTATTCAGGTGCATGCCATGTTATGTAAAGCTGCATCTATCCAGGAAATCGATTGATAGAAATCTTATGTTTGGGTACACTTTACACGCTGTTTGTATCTGTTTATTTGCTTCCTTAATTTCGGCGTTCACACATGAAGCAGATATGAGGTCATGCCTATGTGGTATACCAATAACAGTTACTTTTTGGTTTTTTATCGAACTGAGGGCACTTTTGAGACTGATAATAGCGTTAGCTAACTCGTTACAATACACGTCATTTGCTCCTCCAATTAATACAACATGACGATTTTTGTTGTCTTGTTTGTCCAGTAAAACATCCCTAATAATTTCCCGCATTGGTGCTCCTGGTTTCACAAGACTGCATACTTTCAGATCGTAATGGTTTCGTAGTACCTCCGCCAGTCCGCGTCCGTGGCTATCTGAGTAGATATTTAACTCAGTGAGATTTCGTGAAGATTGATTATTTATTCTTGGAGACAAATATTTCACTTGGGCACAGATTTTCGCTTCGCTGGTATGCATTTACTGTTGAAATTCATCGATCTCTGCGTGTTTTCTATGTGAGGCCTGTCTTTGTAGTTCATTAGTTAATGAACGTATTATTTTTGCTTCTTGCAGTTCGCTTTTATACTTTAATATATCAGGCTGTAGGTCTTCTTGTGTTAAGGCCTCATATTTACGTTTTAAAATGCCGATCTCAGTTAGCAACGTTGCAGTCAATTCACTTTCGCATTCTGCACTGATCAATTTTTTTTCAATGTCGTCTACATAACATTCCCGACATGCCCAGAATTTTTGTTTCGGATTAGCACTTGCACAACTGTAATGGTGTAAGGTTTTGCATTTAACACACATAATACCTTTCCCCGCTCGCTTGTTGCAGTAGCATTTGTCTGAGTATACACGATAATGTTCACCACGAGGTTGACCGGAAGACGATGTGGACGCTATACTCGCGATTGCGTTAACGAAATTTGTCGATTTTCCCATCCTTTCTTCTGATATTTTTACAATCATATGGCATGTAACACATTTCTCTTCACTGTAAATGTTTTGTTTCTTACATTTTGCACACTTTTTACCACTGTTTTTGTTCACATTTGCGGAGCTAACACACACTATATCTTCACTTTCCGCCATCTTCCAGTTGTCAAGTATTAATTATTGCCGAGTTCCTGTTACACTTTTTTCCCCCACTGTCATCATCAGAGTGGGATATGTCTGGAGTATCCATAACCAAAATACCTTGCATCTCTTATTTAAAATAATTATGTACACTGATAGCCCCATCTCTCTTAATATATATATATATACATACATACATACATACATATCCAGCAATCACAGGCCCTGCAGACCATGTGTTGCTCCCACAAGGTGCCCCCCCCCCCCCCCCCTGCGGGTCCGGGGTAAGAATAGGCCCGAGGTATTCCTGCATGTCGTAAGAGGCGACTAAAAGGAGTTTCAACCATTTCGGCCTTCCATGTAATGGTCCCCCTTGGGGTTTGATTTCCATTTTTCAAAATTCTACAGAAGTACAAGCCTTTCGGGGAAGGACACCTTACATGGTGTACCACTGGTCCTAAGTGCACTAAGACCTTGGCACTCAGCATTGCACCGGCGTTGTAACCTTACCCACTATTCCTCAAATTGGGCCTCAACGCCTGATGGGTTGTCCAAGTTACGCCCATAGTGCGTCTCCATCTGCACCAGCGATCATGATGGACTTTCCATGGCACCAGAAATCCAGCACGGTAGCCATACCATTGTGGTGGGGTCGTCATGTACCCTCTAGGTTGTAGCCCCCTGACAACACAGGGATCGTACTGCCGATACCTGAGCTGCACCCTCCCCACGTCGGCCAAGTAGTAGATGCCCGTCTCCTTGGGGCATCAGGACTCCCGGCAATGGTCATCCTGCCAGGTGGCCCTTGCTGCGGCTGGGTGGCGCCCGTGGGGAGAGCCCCCCAGGGGGTCCACAACTCTTTCGTGGATACGTGCGTGGCGAGCACGGGGCCCCGAGCCATTGCAGCCTTCTTTCTCTCCCGGGCTGCATTTCCTTTCCCTTCCCCTCCTTTCCCCTCCATACCCCTTTCCCCTCGCTCTCTCCTCTCCCTCTATTGGTGTCCTTGCTTATGTTGGCCCCCGCTATCCTCCTGGTTCTGTTGGTTTTACACTCTGGCTTTGTTGCGTAATCATCTCCTCCTTTTGGCATTCCTTGGTCCCCCTCTGGGGTTTGACCTCCATTCCAAAATTTCTCTTCCGTAGTGTGAGCCATTTGGGGAAGAGCACCTTACCTAGTGTCTCCGACGTGTGCCCTCCTAGTATATTCCACCTTTTCTTCTACGTCGTTGTCTGATGCTAGGGTGCATAGCCAGCACGGTAGCCAGCCCGTGTGGTGGGGTCGCTATGTACCCTTTTGGTTGAGCCCCCTGAACACACAGGGATCACACTGATCGGAGTGGGTGGTATCAGGGCGGACGCTATGCAGATGAAACGCATAAGGGTCCAAACCTCTGGCCGCTCTTCTGCGGCCGTCTCTCTGCGTGGTACTGATTCCTCAAGTGCTGCTTCTCTTGCCCCTTCGGCCTTCCCTTCCGTGGCTACCCCCTGGGAGGAGGGTCAGGCCCGTCGTCTAGGGGCAAAACCTTTCCCCCGTTATCTAGTTTGCACCAGGACTGATGGAGATACTTTCACCAGTGTCAAACCTTTATTCTTTGTGGAACACATTGAAGACAAGTTCGGCGAAGTGGACTCCCTGAGCAAGATGCGGTCGGGTTCGTTACTGATAAAAACTGCTTCGGCTGCCCAATCTGTGGCCCTTCGTGCCTGTACCCATCTTGGCACAATTCCCGTGTCCATTACCCCTCACCAGTCTCTAAATATGGTACAAGGTGTGATTTTTCACAGAGACCTCATCCTTCAAACTGATGAGGAACTTCGGGACAATCTCGGACGGCGGGGCGTTCACTTTGTTCGGCGTGTTCAGAAGGGTCCTAAAGATAATCGTATTGATACTGGTGCCTTTATCCTGGCCTTTGAAGGGGATACCCTTCCTGAGAAAGTTAAGATTATGGTCTATCGCTGTGATGTGAAGCCGTACATCCCACCTCCTATGCGGTGTTTTAAGTGCTTGCGTTTTGGCCACATGTCTTCTCGCTGTACCCAGGACCCTCTCTGTGGTGACTGTGGACGTCCACTCCATGAGGGGAGTCCCTGTGTTCCCCCTCCTGTATGTGTAAATTGTCATGGTAGTCATTCTCCACGTTCAGCAGATTGCCCAGTCTATAAGAAAGAAAAAAAGATACAGGAGTATAAGTCTCTTGATCGTTTAAGCTACACAGAGGCCCGTAAGAAATATGCACGATTGCACCCTGTGTCCATGACATCTAGTTACGCCTTGGTTACATCTTCATCCCTTCCTCCCCCTTCCTTACCCCCGTCCCGGACCCCTCTCCTTCCCCCCTCCCCTGCGGCTCCCACACCTTCTCCTCTGGGCGCCGCTCCCCCTCCCCAGCCGGAGAAGTGTCCCACTCCTTCGGCGTCTGCCGGTCAAGGGCGCCTCTCCCGGGATGCCCCTTCCCGGCACCTTCCAGGTCAAAGGTCTGCTGCAGCGCGGCGACCGCGAGAGCCGCGGTCTATCGGCCCCCAGGTCGCCCGGTCTCTTTCTGTTCCTGATCTTGCTGCAGCTGGCTCCTTTATGCCACACAGCCCTCCTCGATCTCAGCCTGAAAAGAAGAAGAAACATAAGTCCCGGGACAAAGAGCCTCTGGTGTCACCGGAGGTCCCTTCCCCGGCTTCACAACCGGATTCTGACCTGTCGTTTATGGATGTCGCCCCCTCCTTGTCGGTGACGGGTGGGGACCCGGCGGTATGACTGGATTTAGCGTCTTCAGCCCTCATTTAAACCATCGTTCTGTGGTTCTCCAATGGAATTGTAATGGCTACTATCGTCACCTTCCGGAATTGAAATCCCTTCTTTCGTCCTACTCAGCAGCTTGTGTGGTTCTCCAGGAATCTCATTTTACTGATGCTCACTCACCGACCCTCCATGGGTTCCGTGTTTTCTGTCGAAATCGGGTCGGACCCTTGCGGGCTTCTGGTGGCGTTTGTACGTTGGTCCATACAGACATTGCTAGCACGTGGATTCCTCTCCAACCTACATTGGAAGCAGTTGCTGTTAGGGTCCACTTAGACTCTGCAGTCACAGTATGCAATCTTTATCTCCCTCCTGACAGGACTCTTACACCTGCTGCCTTAACCACCCTTCTTCAGCAACTTCCTCCTCCCTTCCTCCTCCTTGGGGATTTTAATGCTCATCATCCTTTGTGGAGCAGTGCCTTTCCATCTAGACGAGGTCTTCTTATCGACCAATTTATTGCAGACCACGACCTGTGCCTTCTTAATGATGGCTCCCCTACTCATTTCAGTGCTGGTCATGGTACCTTTTCTGCCATTGATCTTTCTCTTTCTTCTCCCTCTCTCCTCCCTTCATTACACTGGTCGCCACATGACGACCTTTGTGATAGTGACCATTTCCCGTTGATTATCACGCTCCCTTCCCGCTCCCCGATGGAGAGGTTACCTCGTTGGTCTTTCCACCGCGCCGATTGGCCTCTATATACTGCACAGGTCGAGTTTTCTCCCTCTTTGTCGGGTTGTATTGATGACGTCCTACGTGACGTGTCTGACGCGATTGTTCGCGCTGCTAACCTTGCTGTCCCGCGCTCATCTGGACAATTTCGTCGTCAGCAAGTCCCGTGGTGGAGTACGGCCATTGCCATTGCCATCCGTGATCGCCGTCGAGCTTTGCAACACTTTAAGAGGCACCCATCTGTAGCCAGCCTTTCTACCTTTAAGCGCCTTCGCGCTAAAGCCCGTTATTTAATCAAACAGAGCAAGTGGATATGTTGGGAACGATTCGTTTCTTCCCTTGGTTCCACTGTCCCTCTGTCACGGGTATGGGCTACACTTCGCTCTCTCCAAGGTTGCCATCGGCAGTCCACCCTCCCAGGCCTTCACCTCCCAGATGGCATTTGTACGGACCCATTAGTTCTTGCAGAACATCTTGCGACCCATTTTGCAGTGGCATCAGCGTCGGCCTCCTATCCAGCTGCTTTCCTTCATCAAAAACAGCAGGCTGAAGCTGTCACCACTTGTGAGTCAGAATCTTACAACGAACCTTTCACTGAATGGGAATTTCTTTCTGCTCTATCTATTTCTCATGATACGGCTCCTGGCCCAGATTCCATTCATAACCAGCTGCTTCAACATCTCAGTGCTCCACAACGGCACCATCTTCTTCGGGTGTTTAACCGTATCTGGCTCCAGGGTGACTTCCCTTCTCAGTGGAGGGATAGCAGTGTGGTTCCTGTCCTTAAGCCTGGTCAGAACCCCCTATCTGTTGACAGCTATCGGCCAATTAGTTTGACCAATGTTGGTTGTAAGTTACTTGAACGGCTGGTAGCCCGTCGGCTCACTTGGGTCCTCGAATCTCGGGATCTATTGACCCCTCACCAGTGTGGCTTTCGAGAGGGACGATCTCCAATCGATCATTTGCTTCGCTTGGAATCCGCAGTTCGGCAGGCTTTTTCCCAGCGCCGCCATTTGGTTGCAGTGTTTTTTGACCTTCGCAAGGCCTATGACACGGCCTGGCGCCATCACATCTTACTAACCCTTCATCAGTGGGGTCTTCGGGGCCCACTCCCGATTTTTATCCGCCAGTTCCTGATCCATCGGTCATTCAGAGTTCGAGTTGGTACTGCTTTTAGTTCTCCACGGACCCAGGAGACGGGCATCCCACAGGGTTCTGTCTTGAGTGTCCTTCTTTTCCTCATTGCTATCGATGGACTTGTGGCCTCTGTCGGTCCCTTGGTCGCCCCTGCCCTGTATGTGGATGATTTCTGCATTTGGGTTAGTTCCTCCTCGATGCCATCTGCAGAACGGCAGCTCCAGGTGGCTATACGGCGTGCCTCTGCATGGACCCTCTCCCACGGGTTTCAATTCTCTCCTTTAAAATCGCGGGTGGTCCACTTCTGTCGCCGTACTACGGTCCACCCTGATCCAGAGCTCTATCTCGCTGCACAAAGATTGCCTTTGGTTCCACAGTTTCGTTTCCTAGGTCTTCTTTTCGACAACAAGCTCACTTGGCTGCCCCATATCAGACTCCTGAAGGTAGGATGTTTCCGTAAACTCAATGTCCTTCACTTCCTTGCCCACTCCTCCTGGGGTGCGGACCGTTCCCTCCTCCTCCGTCTTTATCGTGCTCTAGTTCTGTCACGTTTGGACTATGGTTGTCAAGTTTATGGTTCAGCTGCTCCTTCCACGCTGCACGTGCTGGATCCAGTCCACCATCGTGGTATCCGTTTGGCCACCGGTACCTTCCCTACTAGCCCTGTTGATAGTCTCCTGGTTGAAGCTGGGATCCCCCCCCCTTTCTGTTCGGCGGTCCCAGCTTCTGGTGTCTTATGCCCTTACTATCCGTTCTTCTCCCGCTCATCCTTCCTATTCTATCCTATTCCCAGACCATGGACGTCGCCCGCCTGACTCCCGCCCTCGGGCGGGTTTACCGGTTGGGCTGCGCCTTGCGTCTCTTACCCGTGATTTTCGGCTTCCTTCTTTGTCCTGTCTTCCTCGCTCCCTCCCCTCCGCCCCTCCTTGGTTAGTTCCTCGGCCTCGAATTCGGATGGATCTCCGCCGCGGTCCGAAAGATTCCATCCCCCCGGTGGTGTTCCGTTCCTTTTTCCGCCAAATTTTATGGGAGTTTCGGGATGCTGTTGTTTTTTACACTGATGGCTCTAAATCTGCTGATCATGTTGGGTATGCCTTCACGTCCTTTGTTGGAACGGAAAATCATTTACTGCCACCCTCATGTGGGGTGTTTACTGCGGAATTGATGGCAATTTCCCGGGCCCTTACCTTTATTAAACAATCCCGACACAACCGCGTTTTGTTATGTACGGACTCGATGAGTGGCCTTCTTGCTATTGACCGGTGTTTTTCGCGCCATCCCTTGGTCTCTGCCATCCATGACCATCTCGCTGATCTTCACCGTGCTGCTTGTTCCATAGACTTCCTATGGGTCCCGGGCCATGTGGGTATCCCGGGTAATGAGCTCGCTGATCGTTTGGCTGGGGGAGCAGTTACTTACCCCCCGTTTTCTGTAACCCCTCCTGCAGCGGATTTACGGCTTCACATCAAATCCCACTTTGCACAGTCATGGGCCAATTCTTGGGAGGCTACTCCACTGTCTAATAAACTTCGTGCCATTAAGGTGAATACAGGCCCATGGCGTTCTTCCTTTAGCCTCTCCCGCAAGGACTCGACCACACTGTGTCGTCTCCGCATTGGCCATACCAGGCTGACCCATGGTTTCCTTTTGCGTGATGAGCCACCCCCGCTATGTGGTTGTGGAGCCTTCCAGTCAGTGGCCCACATTTTGGTTGAATGCCCCCTTCTTTTGGCTCTGCGTGCTAAGTACAGACTCCCCCACACTTTACCTTTGATGTTGGCTGACGATTCCCGGATGGTCTCTCTGGTTCTAGGTTTCCTCCGGGAGAGTGGTTTTTATTCTCAGTTTTAAAGTTTTTAATCTCCCTCTGGTGTTGGGGCAGGGCGGTGAGTGTTTGGGTGTCTCCCACTGTAGGCAGTGTTCAGAGATTCCCGATTCACCTCCCTGACCGGAATCCTCTTTTCTTTCCCTTTTACTCTGTTTTTACCCCTTCTTTTTAAGGCTTGGTTAGTTTTTCTATTCCCATACGTACTTTCTGCATTATAGCAGTTGTACCTTTTAAGTCACAGGTGGTCTTGCCTATGCTGTTTCAGCATAGTGTTGGGTTCGTTCTCTTGCCAACTTCCCTCATTTGTTTTTACTAATGACAACGTGACTGCCCTTTTACGTTTCCCCTTTATCCGTTTTATTTTTCTGACTATACCACAGTCTAATATAACAGTCGCGACACTCACTGCTGTAAAAGTTGTTGCCGTTTGACAGATGGAGCGACACTAGCGCTCCAAGCGGTAGGTAAGGTGAACGTCAGACGCGTCGTAAGCATAATGTTTGTTTACATCCATTTCCTACGTAATTTCCGCATTATTTGAGTTATTTTCTTGCCTCCAAGGGTTTGTGTGGTATCAGAAGGCATATATGTTTCTAAAAATGATTCTAAAATAAGCGCCAGCACGGACAAAAATCATGAATAGAGTGGCAAGCTACAACACATTCGTGAAGAAACACTTGTGACATTGGACATAATTGCAGCTTACCACGTTCATATCAAAAGAATATAAACACACAGATTCACATGTCAGAAGCACAGACATGTACCTCTACTTGCAAAAACGATCGACAGCTCGTTTATCGTTCTGTAGGCCTACTGCGTTTGTTTGTCATTTTCGCCTGTTGCCACAAGTACGACCTTCATCTTTTTATTATTCTAAGTGGGACAAGCAACTGCCAAATAGTGGGAAGAATATGCTGAAAACACTATAATGAGCTGATTACACTACATTTCACGAAAAACCAAATATTTGTATAATTTTCAGTGAAGAAGGTGCTGACAAAATAATGTCATCACACGAAAGAAGCAAGGGTAATTAAGTGACTAACAACAGAAGTGAACGAAATACATACCAAAGAAATCAGCAGCCCAAATGAGCCAACTTCTTCAGTTTCTTATTTGCTTTCTTGTTGTTAGAAACTACGTCTTGATTCCAATATTTCAGCCTGTAAACGAGTCTCACTTTAACAAATAACTTGATTAACAGCAGCTTAGTTTCTTCACAACATCCAGGAGGAAAACTTGGGACAGCCATCAACAAGTTCACATATAATTCACCACAGTTTTTCTTGTGAGAATGTTCATCAAAAACTGAAGCCATCTGATTTTCACAATCCCTAAAAAATAAACAAATATTTTCACTGCAAATAACCAAGCTTCCAAAATTGTCTTCGTAACTTTTGAAATGGCAATAAAATTTGTCATTTGCATCTAAGTCCTGGCTGTTGTCTACAAGTAGATTCCTGCACTTGACACAATTATGTAAAGAAAAAAGTTTCTTCAAGATGTAACCAAACACATATCTCATACTGTTTTGTTCTCCAAGGTCTGCTGGAACTTCCACATTTGGTAGCTTTGTTGCAGAACTTGTATCACTACTGCATAATAACTGTGAGACCTTTAATGTTTGAGCAGATTTCATGTCCAGTATTGCCTGACCCCAGTCAATTCCTTCACAATTACTGCTTGCCACATTAGAAGAATTTATCAGTTTGCTTAGTGTACAGTTGTTAAATGCAGCACAAAACTGCCTTGGAGATGGGTTGCTGCAAAAACCACCTCTCTGCCTTATAGTTGAAAAAAAGTTTTCCAATGTGTCTTGGTTAATTTTACGTGAGAATAAGTACAATTTTGTTCCAGTCAGTACCTTGGCAGCAAGCATTTCCAAAGCACATATATTGCTTAGAAGCCCCTTTACACATTTTATCCTCAGGGAGTAATCTTTTCCATCAGAGCCTACAAATTTCCAAGAGTGAATCCATGGCTTCATCACATGTAGAACATCCAGATGCTCTGAATCACTCCTAATACAGTTCCTTAGATGCACAGGCCCTTTCACACTGTATGTATTAAAGATATCAAAAATGTCATTAACTTTCTGACAAAAGTCTGAAGTGCCAGTTGCAGATAATGGCATACTACCACAAAACACAAGTGTGTCAATACCAGCTGCCACTGTATGGCTTAACACACGAACTGCAGTACCCACTTTCATTTTTGAAAAAGCTGGCAGTTCGACAGCTTTTTTAGTCAGCTTGGGAGCTAACTTGTATTTCCTGTGCAAGTCATTTGAATAGAGCTGAGAAATGTCCTTCCAAGAAGCAGTACCAACCAAACCATCATTTGATGTATGAATTATGTCATACCTAAATAGGTTGTTTCTGATGCTCTTAAACAAATGTGGGGTGTCATAGAAGAAATAGATCTTCTGCTCCTCATATACCAAACTTGGATTGTCTTGTGTAATTCCCAGTCTCTTTCTCCAGTCCACAAAATTTGAACCCTGATCAGTCACACAGGTCTTCACAACCAAGCCAATTTCCTTAAGTCTTTTGACTACTTCATAAAATATAGCAGTCAAATGAATAGCTCCCACTGTTCCTTTACAAAAACAGTAAAGCAATGGTTGTTTGAAACATGAAAAAATGCCATTAATCATTATCACCAACACACTGTTGGCAATTTTAGCTGTGCGTGTAAACCCCAAGTCCTCAAAACCAATAACAGTGTCAGAAGTGCTGTCATATGTCAAATTTGCCATTAGCGACATTTCATCCAATGACATATTCACAAGTTTATCATTATCAGAAAAATTTTGCACCTTTTGCTTTAAAAGATGGAATATATTGTCACTTATCCCACATTTTATTTGTATGCCTTCCACATACCTTTGTAGTGTACGCACTGATGGAAGCATAAAACATTCTGATAAAAACCTGTATGCCTGAGTGCTGTAATATAGTAAATTTAGAGCAAACAGCTTATTTTCGTCTTTCCATCTTGCAGCACGTTTCTCTTTCAATGGCATGCTAATCTGGCTTAACAAGAAGTCAAGGGCATCTTTTTTTAAATATCGGGATCCTATAGTCTTTAACATTCGTTTGTCCTTGTTCACTTGCTCCTTCTGATACAATTTCTGTCGCTGTCTGTAGGCACTTTCCTTGTCCCGTAATAGTTTCGCTCGAAGTCTAGCGATTTGCACATTCTGACACTTCACACGCTTTTGCAAGACATGAACAGCTGCACTTAATCTAACCACTTCATCGTCAAAGCAGGTCTGTGTTGACGATTCACACGAATCTGGCACTGATACATGGTGAGCTGAACCAGCTGCTTCTGTGTCATAGGACTGTTTTACTGCTTTAGATTGACTGTCGAATCTTTGTGGCAGTTTCCTCTTCATTGTCAGCTGAGGTGGCTTATTTGGAATGTCAAACAGGGTGGGTACTGCATTCCACACGAGTTTGTTGTTGTCTGCGTTCATGAACTGGTTTTGTTCGAAATGTAGCGAACAAAACCTAATATTACTATACAGGTACACTGGGTCTTTCTTCATGAGGTCTTCTCGCCTGCTATTAACAAGCCATTTTCTGCTCCTAAAACGAAACATTCATCATTTATACACATATAGTTTGCAAGTGAATCCTGACGATACAGTTTAGTAACATGATGGTTATACCTCTCAGGATCCTTAGGAAACCTAAAAAAAGACAGCTTTGGTGTCTTCTTTCTGTTGTTGGTGCAATTTATTGCGCTACAAACGCTCCCGCCAGTAAAAGCCATTGTAAAAATCAAAATAAACAACCACTATTCTCCTTCACGATCGCGCCGAACTCACAGTGTAACCTACCAGCCGCTTGGGGCGCTGCTGGCGCTGTAGGCAACAAAATCGAGGCGAAGTGTCGCGACTGTTATATTAGACTGTGACTATACTGAGATGTCCCGTTAGCAGAATGGAGTCTATTTGAAACAAGGGACTGATGACCTTGCTGTTTGGTCCCTTTAACCTCAAACAACCAACCAACCAACCGTGGGGAGAGCCCCTGGTCGGAGTGGGTGGTATCGGGGCGGACGTTTCGCAGATGAAACGTCAACATGTATCTGGTCGCTCTGCGGCCGAGTCTTTCAAAAGAAAATGTACCGTTTCTAGTTCTGGTTCTCCTGCCCTTTCCCCCTTGGCCACTCCATGGGAGGAGGGACAGGCCCGCCGGCTTGGGGCGAAGTACTTCCCCCGCTATTTGGTCTGTTCTCGAACCGATGGGGGGACGTTCGCCACCTCCAAGCCCATGTTCTTTGTTCAGCACATTGAGGACGTCTTCGGGGAAATCGACGCTCTCAGCAAGATGCGTTCAGGGTCTGTTCTTATCAAGACCACCTCCGCCACACAGTCGGCGGCGCTCCAGGCGTGCGACCGCCTAGGGGACATCCCAGTATCCATTGTCCCACATCTGGCACTAAATAGGACGCAGGGGGTTATTTTTCATCGTGACCTCCTGCTACAATCTGATGAGGAGCTCAGGGCCAACCTGGAGCGCCGAGGCGTGCATTTCGTCCGGCGAGTCCAGCGTGGCCCCAAAGACCGTCGCATCGACACCGGGGCCTTTATCCTCGCCTTCGAGGGGGACGTTCTCCCGGAGAAGGTGAAGGTGATGTGCTACCGGTGTGATGTGCGACCTTACGTCCCGCCTCCTATGCGCTGTTTTAGGTGTTTGCGCTTTGGGCACATGTCATCACGATGTGAGGCGGAGCCCCTTTGTGGCGATTGTGGACGTTCTCTTCGTGAGGAACATACACGCACCCCACCACCTCGGTGCGTTAATTGTCCTGGTGTCCACTCGCCTAGATCCTCAGACTGCCCCGCATATCAGAAGGAGAAAAAGATACAAGAAATCAAAACTTTGGATCGGCTCTCTTATTCTGAGGCCCGGAAGAAGTACGACCACCTCCATCCCGTGCCATTGACCACCTCGTTTGCCTCAGTTGTGTCCACTCCTTCCGCGGTATCCTCACCCCTATCCTGTCCCTCCGCCTCCTCCGCCCATCAGGGGGCTCTGCCTCCGCCTCCCAAATCCCTCCCTTCCAAATCCTCCTCCCCCGTGGCCCCCATCCCCTCTGCCCCTGGGGCCACCCTTCCTCCTCCTCCTCCTCCTCCTCCTCCTCCCCCCCCCCCACGCCACCTG
The DNA here is from genome assembly GCF_021461395.2 of Schistocerca americana. Taxonomy (NCBI): domain Eukaryota; kingdom Metazoa; phylum Arthropoda; class Insecta; order Orthoptera; family Acrididae; genus Schistocerca; species Schistocerca americana. The sequence continues at coordinate 75,007,228 of NC_060128.1, forward strand.
AGAAGCGATCCTCTTCTCAGGCGTCCATCGGGGAAACGTTCCGGACCCCAGCTTCTGAGGTCCGGCATTCCAAAACGGACCCCGCGCGTGAGGACCTTCTTCGGGTCCAGCCCACCATCCCTGTGCCTCCTCGGCCTTCCAAGAAGGCCTCCAAGAAGAAGTTTCTATCCCCCTCTCCACCCCGGCGCGTTTCGTCTGACGCTCCATCCATGAGTCGCTGCTCCCGGCCGTCCTCAGTTTCGCCGGGACGCTCTGTTGCCAGGCGCTCCGCCGGCTTTAAGTCGGCAAATGATGTGGCCCGTCCTACACAACCAGGGACAGCGGCCGCAGCTGGCGACGAGTCGATGGAACCGGATCCGCCTCCCGTCGGTTGTAGCATAGTTCCCTCGCAACCTGGCCCTCCGCGGCCGTCGAGGTGACCAGCTCTTCCCCCTTCTCGTTCCCCCAACCTTTTGACTAGCGATGGCGTTGTTTCATTGGAACATACGAGGTATCCGATCTAATCGGGAGGAATTACAACTGCTCCTCCGCCTGCACTGTCCGCTCGTCCTTGGTCTCCAGGAAACCAAGTTGCGCCCGACTGACCGTATTGCCTTTACCCACTATACCTCGGAGCGGTATGACCTCACCCCTGTGGACGGTATCCCAGCTCATGGTGGGGTCATGTTGCTCGTTCGGGACGATGTCCCAGCTCATGGTGGGGTCATGTTGCTCGTTCGGGACGATGTCTATTACCATCCCATCCCATTGACCACCCCACTCCAAGCAATAGCTGTCCGCATTACTCTTTCTGCTTTTACTTTTTCAGTTTGTACCATCTACACTCCACCATCATCTGCTGTTAGTCGGGCTGACATGATGCACCTGATCGTTCAGCTTCCCCCGCCGTTTTTATTGTTTGGCGACTTCAATGCCCATCATCCCCTTTGGGGCTCTCCTGCGTCCTGTCCAAGAGGCTCACTCTTGGCGGATGTTTTCAACCATCTCAATCTTGTCTGCCTCAATACCGGCGCCCCGACTTTCCTTTCGGACTCTACTCATACCTACTCCCACTTGGACCTCTTGATCTGTTCTGCCACTCTTGCCCGTCGGTTCGAGTGGTATGTCCTTTCTGACACCTATTCGAGCGACCACTTCCCCTGTGTCGTTCGTCTCCTGCACCACACCCCATCCCCACGTCCTTCGAGCTGGAACATACTGAAAGCTGACTGGGGACTTTACTCATCCCTGGCGACCTTTCCGGACCACGATTTTCCCAGTTGTGACAGTCAGGTCGAATACCTCACGGCTGTTATCATCAATGCTGCCGAACGTTCCATTCCTCGTACTACTTCTTCTTCACGTCGCGTTTCCGTCCCCTGGTGGAACGAGGCTTGTAGGGACGCTATCCGTGCTCGACGACGTGCTTTACGCACCTTTCGCCGCCATCCTACGTTGGCAAATTGTATAGAATACAAACGACTCCGAGCGCAATGCCGTAGAGTCATCAAAGACAGCAAAAAAGCTTGTTGGGCCTCTTTCACTAGCTCCTTTAACAGTTTCACTCCCTCTTCTGTCGTTTGGGGTAGCCTGCGCCGGCTGTCGGGCATTAAGGCCCACTCCTCGGTACCTGGCCTGACCTCAGGTAATGAGGTCCTTGTTGATCCTGTGGCTGTCTCCAACGCCTTTGGCCGCTTTTTCGCGGAGGTTTCAAGCTCTGCCCATTACCATCCTGCCTTCCTTCCCAGGAAAGAGGCGAAAGAGGCTCAGCGACCTTCCTTCCACTCACTGAATCTGGAAACTTATAATGCCCCCTTTACTATGCGGGAACTCGAACGTGCGCTTGCACTGTCCCGGTCCTCTGCTCCGGGGCCAGCTGCCATTCACGTTCAGATGCTGGCACACCTTTCTCCGGCGGGCAAAAGCTTCCTTCTTCGTACCTACAATCGCGTCTGGACCGAAGGTCAAGTCCCCATATGTTGGCGTGACGCCGTTGTTGTTCCTATACCCAAACCTGGGAAGGATAGACACCTTCCTTCTAGTTACCGCCCCATTTCTCTTACAAGCTGTGTCTGTAAGGTGATGGAGCGCATGATTAATGCTCAGTTAGTCTGGATTCTTGAATCTCGACGACTACTTACTAATGTCCAATGCAGCTTTCGTCACCGCCGCTCCGCTGCTGACCACCTTGTGACCCTGTCGACATTCATCATGAACAACTTTTTGCGAGGGCGCCAAACGGTAGCCATGTTCTTCGACTTGGAGAAGGCTTATGATACCTGTTGGAGAGGAGGTATCCTCCGCACTATGCACAGGTGGGGCCTACGCGGTCGCCTGCCCCTTTTTATTGATTCCTTTTTAACGGATCGAAAGTTTAGGGTACGTGTGGGTTCTGTATTGTCCGACGTCTTCCTCCAGGAGAACGGAGTGCCTCAGGGCTCCGTCTTGAGCGTAGCCCCTTTTGCCATCGCGATAAATCCAATTATGGATTGCATTCCACCTAATGTCTCAGGCTCCCTCTTTGTCGATGACTTCGCGATCTACTGCAGTGCCCAGAGAACATGCCTCCTGGAGCGCTGCCTTCAGCGTTGTCTAGACAGCCTCTACTCATGGAGCGTGGCAAATGGCTTCCGGTTCTCTGAAGAGAAGACAGTTTGTATCAACTTTTGGCGATATAAAGCGTTCCTTCCGCCATCCTTACATCTCGGTCCCGTTGTTCTCCCATTCGTGGACACAACTAAGTTTTTAGGGCTCACGTTGGACAGGAAACTGTGTTGATCTCCACATGTCTCTTATTTGGCGGCCCGTTGTACACGTTCCCTTAATGTCCTAAGAGTTCTTAGCGGTTCATCTTGGGGAGCGGATCGCACTGTCCTGTTTCACTTGTATCGGTCCATAGTCCGATTGAAGCTGGATTATGGGAGCTTCGTCTACTCGTCCGCTCGGCCGTCCCTCTTACGCCGGCTCAACTCCATCCACCATCGGGGGATACGTCTTGCGACCGGAGCCTTCTACACTAGTCCTGTGGAGAGTCTTTATGCTGAAGCTGCCGAGTTACCATTGACTTACCGGCGCGACGTACTGCTGTGTCGGTATGCCTGCCGGTTGTTGTCTATGCCCGACCACCCCTCTTACGAGTCCTCCTTCGCCGATTCTCTCGACCGTCAGTACGGGTTGTATGTGTCTGCCCTGCTGCCACCCGGCGTCCGCTTCCGTCGCCTGCTTCGACAATTGGATTTTGCCCTCCCTACCACCTTCAGAGAGGGTGAGAGCCCGACACCACCTTGGCTCCAGGCTCCGGTTCCTAATTATCTCGACCTCAGCTCACTCCCGAAGGAGGGTACTCCGGCCGCAGTGTATTGCTCACGGTTTGTCGAAATTCGTGCTCGACTTGCCAGTCACACCTTTATTTACACCGATGGCTCCAAAACTGACGACAGTGTCGGCTGTGCCTTTGTCGTCGGGGCCGCCACCTTTAAATACCGGCTCCTCGACCAATGTTCCAGCTTTACGGCCGAGCTTTTTGCTCTCCATCAGGCCGTTCAGTATGCCCGCCGCCACCGCCATTCATCGTATGTACTCTGCTCTGACTCGCTCAGTGCTCTTCAGAGCCTTGGAGCTCGCTATCCGGTCCATCCCTTGATTCAATGGATACAGCAGTCCCTCCATTCTTTCGCGAATAATGGTGGTTCTGTCAGCTTTCTGTAGGTTCCCGGACATGTGGGAGTGCCTGGGAATGAGGCTGCGGATGCTGCAGCCAAGGCTGCAGTCCTTCTGCCTCGGCCAGCCTCCCATTGTGTCCCGTCATCTGACGTTCGTGGGGATGTATGTAAGAGGCTTGTGTCGTTGTGGTGGGATGCTTGGTCATCCCTCCAAGGAAACAAGCTCCGGGCAGTAAAACCGCTCCCAACTGCTTGGACAACATCCTCCCGACCATCTCGGCGCGAGGAGGTCCTTCTGACCAGGTTGCGGATTGGGCATTGCCGGTTTAGCCACCGCTACCTGCTCTCCGGTGATCCAGCCCCGCAGTGCCCTTGTGGTCAGGCATTAACAGTGTGCCATGTTTTATTGTCGTGTCCCCGTTTTAATCAATTTCGTGTTATCCTGTCCCTGCCATCTACTTTACCGGATGTTTTAGCTGATGACGCTCGAGCAGCTGCTCGTATTCTTCGTTTTATAACTTTAACTGGCTTGTCCAAAGACATTTAACCTTTTTACTTATTTTATCTGCATCTTTGTCAGGTACTTCTGGTGTTCCCCCATCCCCTTGAGTTTTAGCAGATTCCATTTGCTCTAACACCAGTGACTGGGCGCTAATGACCTCAGCAGTTGAGCGCCCTTAAACCCTAACAAAACAAAAAAAACAAGCTGCCCCCATTCCTTTGTTCTGTGCTCAGTTACTCCAGGTGTCTTCAGTCCCTAGGACTACTGGGTTATTCACCAGGCTGTCCATCCAGCACAGCCTTGGTTGTCTCACAGTGTGTCTGGTGTTTGTTTCCCTTCAAGTACCCTACATTGCCTGCCCACTGGATTCTTCTGCTCTTAACCGTCTGTAGGATTGTTGGTTGTTGCTTGAAGATTTGTCATTCATCATTATTCTCCAATCTCCTTTATCTAATATCCATGTCTTCCTCATTACTCTTATTTCAAATATTAGTAGTTTTTCCTTTGCCCATTTAGTTGTGCTACAGGTTTCTGAACCGTACACAACTGCTGGGCATATCACTTTTACATGTTCTCATCTTAGCATATGTTTATACTGATTTTGAGCTGAATGCCTCTCTGAGGGAATACATGCATTACATTCCCACTGCTAATCTTTTCTTGATGTTCATTTCTGTGCTGTTGTTGCTGGCAGACAGAGATCCCAAACCAGGACTCATCTGACCAGGCCACAGTTCTCCTGTTGCCTGGGTTTTAACTGATAGGCTCGCAAGCCCAGCAGAGACTTTGCAGGCACTGTGTTGCTGTTAGCAAAGGCATTCACATCAGTTGTCTGCGACCATAGCTAATAAATACCAAATTCTGCTGCAATATTGTATTGGATATATTCATCATACATCCAACATTGAATTATGGGGTTATTTCATCCAGTTTGCTTGTCTGTTGGCACTGAGAACTCTATACAAATGCTGCTGGTCTGTCATTAAGTGAAGGGCATCAGCCACTGCATTTTCTTTAGTGAGATGTAATGCCTGAAATTTGATATTCTTTGAAAACTCTTGACACTATGTGTCTCAGAATGTTCAATTCCCATACTATTTCCTAAATGGAGTGTCCATGCATCAAGCTCCAACTACTATTCCACATTCAAACTCTGTCAATTCCCATTGTATAAACCTTTTCACATGAGTACAAATGATGGCTCTGCTAATGTACTACCTTGTGTACATGATACTACCACCATCTGTATATTTGTGTATAGCTACCCAATGATTTTATCACCTCAGCATATACAGTTGCATTTTTTATGTAAAAAATTTTAAGTTCCAGCCTTAAGGAATCCATTTATAGCCATAATACTCACTGAACATTAAAGATTGACATGCCTGCTACTTTACTTACAAAAACACAAGTGGCAGGCACAAACACATGGGGAATAAAGCTTTTTAACATGTTACCTGTGCAAGCACATGCTGCATCTCCTTTAAAAATGATAGCAAAAATAGTCAGAAGAAAAGGTTTTTACCCTCTTAAAAATTTTGAAGTAGCTTAAAATAATACATTCAAGAGCAGGATAATACTGGGTGACAAGTGGTGTGCTCGAAAGTTGAGTTTTGGAGGGACCAGTAGTGGAAAATGGAAATGATTATATGGCACTGTTGGCCGGGAGGCCCCATTCGGTGAGTTCGGCTGCCATATTGCAAGTCCTTTTTAGTCGACACCACTTCGTCAAATTGTAAGTCAATGATGATGAAAATGTTGATGGACACACAATACCAAGTTCCCTACCGGGAATCGAATCTGAGCCCCCTGTGTGGTAGGCGGTAATGCTACGCTACAATACGAAGGCAGACAGGACCAGTAGTACCAGGATTGAATGTAATGGTCCAGAAAAACTGTTTTTGAACCGGGCTGTTGGGATAATTAAGTCCCGTGAAGGCTGAGATGAGAATGTTGTATTGCCATAAAGAGTCTGAATCCACACAAATACAATTGTCTCAAATTCCAAGCCTGTATGGGAGCAAACATTTGACACTGAAAGGATGCCAACCGTCAAAATGTAAGTAATGTAGTTTGTGTAAGTAATGTAGTTTGTTACTACGTTTAATGTGGACAGAAGTGTGTAAATTGTCTTAAGTGAGGATTCGATCAACATCAAGAAAAGTAAAATAGGACTCAGGGTAGGACTATGTGAAATTTAATTGGGAGAAGGTATTTAGAGAGTCCAAAAATTTTAACAGGTCAGCTTCACTCTGAGTCCATATGCCAATGACATCATCAATGTATCAAAAGCAAACCAGGGGCTGAAGGCTTATGGATTCCAGGAAAGCCACGCCCCACCCCCCCAGAACCCATGATCTCCCATAATCATACCCTGAAATGAGATCCATTCTCTCTGGGAATTTGCCCACCACACATAGAATAGCTTTTTGTTGCCCTCCCTATCTCCGCAACATTCCCGTCAGACGCTATGCTCCTTCCACACTCTTCTCCCTACCCTACGGCTCCTATCCATGTGACTGTCACCACTGCAAGACTTGCCCTATACACCCTCCTACAACCAGCTATTCCAGCCCTGTAGCTGGCAAAACATGAACCATCAAAGGGAGAGCCACCTATGAAATGACACGTCATATACCATCTGTTATGTAAACACTGTTTGGCCTTTTATGTCAGCATAAATACCACCCAACTGTTAATCAGCGTGAAAGGACATAAGCAGACAGAGTATACCAGCAACATGCAATGTCCTGTAGCAGAGAATGCTCTACAAGACAGTCATTACCTCGGTGACTGTTTCACCACAGGTGTCATCTGATTTTTATCCCAGACTCCAGTTTCTCAGAACTCCACAGGTGAGAAATGGTGCAACAACATGTCCCTTGTTCTCGCCACCTACCAGGTCTTAATTTATGTTAACTGCTTCCATCTCAACATTTCTTCACACTACCTACTCCTTCTTTCACTCCATTTTAGTTTTGTACAACTCTCATTTTCTGCCATGTCTATTTTTCCCATCCCCATCCTACCCCTGTTACATACAATGACAGTTTTTACTCTTATTAACTCATACACAGTGTTCCAGTAGTAATCTCTGTCTTGCATATTACCCTGTCTTCCACCTTTAAGCTCTCAGGCTTTCAAATCTCATCCACTGCAGTCCCCAACAGTCAATCTTCCCTTCACATGCCATCCCCTTAAGTCTCCCCTGACCTGGGGTTCTGGGAGACTTTTCTGAACAAGTACCCCTTTTCCTAAACCTCTCCAGTCTTTTTTCCTTCACCACTCTTCCTTCCCCTTCAACTCTTCTGCCAGGAGGAGGAGCCACTGGCTCCGAAAGTTAAGCCTCTTCAAGTGCACGTGAATTCTTTTTGCCTGTCCATTTACATTACATTGTCAATAATTGATTGTTTGGTCGTTATATTTGATTGTGTGTTGCACTAGTGTGTATAATGTGTTGCTTTTGTTATCTTTCCAGAATTTGCCCACAAATAGAGGTTTTAAATTCCCTAACACAGTGTTTACTTGCTGCAGTTGAGCCTGGCGAATGATAGTGTGCGCTCATGTTGAAATATTGGCGGCTATTGAGATTTGAACAACTTATTACTTTCTTCTTGAAGTCGGAGGCTATTCTGGGTATCTCATGTATTGTATATCAGGTGAATGGTTTTGTTATGTTTTTAAACCCAATACTTTGCATGTCTCGTGTATCGTGGTTGCCAGGTGTACTCATTTTGTTATGGCCTGTTCCCCAAGCATCTCAATTTCTTCAGGACGTCACCTACTCTATGTACCCTGTTTCAACTTAGGCTTTTCAGTCCTATTTCAAATTATTCCTACAGTATACCAGATCTTGTCCCCTCATCTTCCCTGTCCTGGACATTGTTTTGTTGTTTCTTTCCTTTGTACAACCTTTTTGTATGTTCCTAACACCTATCACACTTGCCCTGTTTGCTTGTCTCTGATAGTTCTCTTAATATTCATACAGGTGCTTCTGTTTTCTGCAAAGGTCTGTTTACTTTTATTAATAACAGCATTTATATTTCCCTTAGCCACATGGTCTTCTTCTGCTCTCTGGTCATTCCTGTTCATCATACTGCAGTTGTTGAGTCTCATTTTTCAGATATCTGTATTCCCTTTTGCCTTCTTGAGTTCCTGCATTTTGTATTTTGTTCTTTGTATTTTAATTTCAGTATCTCAAAACGAGAATTCACTCTAGAAAACTTTAAAGTTATGTGAGTGAGGGGAACTTTATCCTCACAACAGAAAATAGACAGCCAAAGTAAAAAACAATATTCACCACAATAGTAAAAGCTGTGTAGTTGAGGAGAAACTGAAAACATGCATGGGTCATTTAGGGTGTAATTTTAGATATTGTCCCTGCCTTGCCTCCTCAGATTCTATTCATATTTGGTTTTGAGATGCCCACACCTGTTATAAGTAATCCCACAATTTCCTAGCTACTGATAGGCAATATACTTTTTCCACATGGTCACAATGAGCCATGTTAGGTCTAAATTTTGTGACAAGGATGCAAAAGTTTTTATAATTTTCAGGTGTCTGCGGGTGTGTGTGTTTGTGTTTTTTTTAATTATGCTGCATTCCTGGTACACTTTTTCAGCAAAGTGAACAATGAGAGGTTTTAAGGGTTTTGATGTAGTATTTGCCACACCAGAGACCCTCTAAGTTATTAAAAAATTTCATTGTAATCAAAATTCAGGTAGAACTATTTCCTGTAGTATAACTTCCAGCATCACCAGAGACCTACAGTATAATATACTGAGATTTCAAAGTTGTGATGAGTGTATCTATTGTTCTGTTTATGCCAGCCAGCAGCTACGGCAATCTAGTAGCATGACGATGTCTCGTTGTGTGTGTCAATGTCACATTATCTTTTGTTCTCCTAACCCGTTGGACAGTTGGAATTGTACATGACCACAATGGGCCAGGAATATTTATTTATTTAGTATCCGTGTCATCATACAAACGATATTGGACTTGTCATACATAGAAATTAACAATATAGAATTTTTACCGTAAATTCAGACAAATTAAGAAACATGAAAGGATAGATTTTGTTAACTCGATTCCTTCTGCATTTTTAAAACGCACAATTAAATAATGCTCGTAATTATAAGTTGGGAAGTTGTAGCGCATTCTGGTGGGGGCTTGCGATAGTATTCCAGTCTAGAGATCACGTGTTTTGGTTGTTGTGTGTGTGTTAATACAGCCTTCATTTGGAAAACGGAAAAATATAGTTGCCATTTGAGCACTGGAACACAGCACATTAATGAAAGTATATGTCGCCAAACTGTCAAAGATACAGGCACGATAATCAAAGTTTTCGTAAAAATTAACAGTTCTTCCACACTTATTTGTGTGTTTCAGAGGAGAGAACATAATTAAAGAAGCTTGTAAATACAGGTTTCTCTTTAACCATCAAGGCCTTGCCGAAGATTACATTTCAAAGGTCATTTTCCCTGACTTGGAATGTTGAATGTCTTTAACCTCACACGCCCAGAAATTATGGACCATTGGACATATAGTGATGCCACACAACGTTCTTCTCCCCACATACAATACATGAAGTCTCATCGATTTGATCTGTATCCATGTTTTGCATTTTAAAGAGGGGTGCAGAAGGGGTGAGGGAAGGAAAAGGGGTTTAGAGGATTACCTGCAGCCAGTGGCAGGCAGGGATGAAAGGGGAATAGTGTACACGGTTGCATGAAGATTCGGTTTTTTTTTCCTTTATTGTTTTCAATTCCCCATCAGGGTGGGCTGGCAGCAGCATATGCACTGATCTTCAGCCGAAAGACATAAAACAAACAATAGAAGACAGTGAAAAATATACAAAGGAGAGAATACAGTGGACATAGATATAGAAAAGGGGGAATATCATGGGAGGCGATAGACAAAAAAAGGGGCGACTGTAAAATGGAGATAAAAACTGTAAAAAAGTAGCGCACAGGGAAAACCACACACTGCAACAATTAAAAGAACACAAGGCACAGGGTGACTGGAGCATAAAAATTATTGACGGATGCCGTAGCACATAAACACTGACAGCGAACCTCAATGCAATACACAATTAAAATCACACCTCTTGAAGCATAGGAGAAACAGCACTAAACACAACACTGACGTGGCACACTGACGATGATCAAAACATAGGATCTGCCAGGCGCAAGGAGATGAGGGAGACTGGAAGAAGGGAGGGAGGGGAAGAGATGGGGGAGATGAGCGGGGGGGTTCGCTGAAGAGGGCCAGGTAGGGAGGGATGTGGGAAGGAAAGAGGCAAGTATGATGTGCAGGGTCTCAGGGGGGGGGGGGGCGAAGGAGGAAAATCGGCTCTGGGAGAAGGAGGGAAGAGGAAAAAAGGCGGGCCCTGGGGAGGGGAGGCAGGGGGAACAAGGCCAGGTTATAGTTGGAAGGAAGGATAGATGTCATGGCAAAGTCCATCATCTGGGGTGGGGAGGCACTGGAAATTGCCCTGATGAAGGAGATGGAGGGTGTGGAGGTGTAGAGAGGGAGGGATACAGCAATAGAGGCACGGCAACGGGCGGGGGGTGGAGAGTAAGGAGGAAACCAGAGGGTGGGGTGTATCAAGCCTGTGGGGACAATGTACAGGATGCGGAGATGTTGGAGGAAAAGGAGGTGGTGGGGAAGGGGATCGGTTCCTGCAGGAGCCGTGTAGGGGAAGGAAGGCGGATATGGAAGGCAAGGCAGAGCGCATGGCGTTCAAGGATTTGGAGGGCCTTGTAAAAGCGGATGGGGGCGGAGATCCAGGCAATGCTGTCATAACAGAGGATAGGACGGATGAGGGATTTGTAAGTGTGGAGGATGGTAGAAGAATGCAATCCCCATGTCCAGCCAGACAGGAGTTTCAGAAGGTGGAGGCGGGAATGTGCTTTCTGCTGGATGGTCTGGAGATGAGGGGTCTAGGTGAGGTGTCGGTCGAGGGTGAGGCCAAGCTATCTCAGGGTGGGGGTGAGCTGGATGGGACGACCACAATGGGTGAGGTAGAAATAATGGAGATGAAAGGAGCGAGTGGTGCGCCCTGTGATGATTGCCTGGGTTTTGGAGCTATTGAGACGGAGGAACCACTGGTTACATCAAGTGGTGAACTGGTTAAGGTGGGTTTGGAGGGTACGTTGGGACTGTTGAAGGGTAGGATAGAGATCCAGGAAGGCGGTGTCATCAGCATACTGGAGATGGTGAACTGGTGGGGGAGGCTTGGGCATATCAGCCATATACAAGAGATAAAGGAGGGGGGAGAGGACAGAGCCCTGGGGGACGCTAGCAGTGGGATAAAGGATCAAGTATTTGGTGTTGTGGAGGGTGACACAGGAAGGACGGTGCGAGAGGAAGGAAGCGACCAGACGGACAAAATTGATAGGCAGGGCATAGGTTTGGAGTCTATAGAGGAGACCGGGATGCCATACACGGTCATAGGCATTTTGGACGTCAAGGGAAACAAAAATGGCAGAGCGACGGGAGTTAAGCTGGAGAGACAGAAGGTGAACGAGGTTAAGGAGTTGGTCTTCAGCAGAGAAGGGGGGTCGGAAGCCACACTGGGTAAGAGGGAATAGGTGATGTTGAGTAAGGCACTGATGGATACGGTGGGAGAGGATGGATTCTAAGACCTTACTGAAGACGGAGGTGAGGCAGATGGGACGATAGGAAGAGGCGGCAGAAGGCGGTTTGTTGCATTTGAGGAATAAGAGGATGCGGGAAGTCTTCCACAGGTCGTGGTAGAAGCCAGTAGAGAGGATGATTTTATAGAGATGGGTGAGGACAGGCAGGAAGGTATAAGGGCTTTCTCAAAGGTGACGCAGTCGTGACCAGGGGCCGTGTTGCGTTTGGACTGGAGGATAAGTTTAATGTCTTGTGCTGTGATGGGAGTGTTTCTGTCAGAGGAGGGCAACTGCCCCAAGTACAGGAGAATACGAGCAAGTGGAGCGACCAAGGTATTGGCATGTTCCATGACAGTGGGGAAAAGAGAATAATCAAAGTGTTGATGGAAGATTCGTTTTGTCATCCCTTTCTATAGGCCAATCTTGTTCACAGAGTATGTGTGAACTCATTCTTCCCAATTGATGCCTTTGTCAGACTTCAGCTCACTATATGTTTTGTCATACGATAAACATTTTGTTTCTCTCTCTGTTCCAGCTACTACTACTTTCAGGAACCCATCTTTTTTTAAAAATCATTCAGCTTTTGTTGCCCACGCTCACAATAGCAACGTAATAAGTGTACACGCGCACAGATGGCTCTGCTGCTTCGCATATCTGCAGTGGCAGAGTTCGCTCTGTTCATTGCTAGCCAACGCCGAACACGCCCATAGGTGTGTTTACTCGTGCCGTATTGTATGGCAACTTGTGTTCGCAGTAATGTTCCCATCAGTGTTGTTGCAGTCAATGGCAGTATTGCGGGATGACTGGACAGTACTGAATGACTTGTTGCAAATAATGCTACGTATTGCAGGGGTGCTGCCGGTTTTGTCCACATTGTGCATGGTCGGGTCATATCTTCTGCTGTCCTTGTCTGTAATTGCTTACCAATATTGAGTACAGTGCAATAATACAGACCATCTGAGACTGATGTTGACTGTTTGGGCGCAGTATATTGAAGGAGACACTTGTCACTCGCTGTATTGCACAATGTACCGTGTGTTCCACAATAAAAAGCAGTTCCTGCCAAGACCAAGAGTTCATTCTCTCCAAACAACTTTCCGCAAAGAACTGAAAAATAGTAAAATGACGAAAGAAAAAGGAGTGTGCTAGAGGATATGCATTAAAGCACAAAGCGGTACTTTGAGAAATCAAATTCCTTACTCTTTAGGAAACGCTGCATATCTCGTTGTCCACAATAGTAGAGGAAACATTTTTAGAAACTTACGTTAATAATATATCCATATATGTATGTGTTATACATGCTTTAAGCTATAACTACACAGATCATACATTTTGTAACTAGCGCTAATTAAACGTCAAACTACCTTCCAGTACTAATCGAGTAAATATTTTGTTACTGTTGTCGCATGCAAACACACGTGTAAAATAACTTCTCGCATTGCCTTTCTGATTTCAGAAATGGAAACTCAGCTCCAGTTCGTTCGGTAAATACAAACATCGTTTGTGGCATTTTAGTAATAAGTTTGCATACGTCATAGTGAATCTAACGGTGCGAAACCACAGTGCTGAAGGGGACCTTGCTCCAAGATTGCATTGGCTATCCTCATTTTATCGCAATGTTTCAGCCCAGTGATCATATTTTCACCAGCATTAATTCCCAGCTTTTTCAGTACCCAACACTTTCCAATATCACCATAGTTGAATGTAATAACAGCATCATGAACTCCTAGTTTCACTCTATGCATGCCTACAAATACAGTTTTAGGAAGGCTGTTCCAAATTATGCTGTTGAAACATTCATTTGGGTTGTGTGTCTGCCCATGCAGACATTTCATTACGTCAGGATGAGCCAAGTCTCTGAAAATAGGTTTAATTGCTGTAATAACAGCAGCAGGAAGAGAATGGTGGTGCAGTCAGTTTTTTAAATTTATTTGGTGGTTGATGTAAGTTCATCACTGTACAAAATGTTCTCCCTGCAGCCATGCTTTTGCCAATAGATTGTACGTGGCACATAAACACACTTGGTAGGAAAATGCCCTTTAAATGCTCCAAAACTTTTTTTCTGCAAAATCCTTTTCAGAGTACTCAAATAAAATCTTAATCTATCGAAATACAATGAAAATCGAAAATCGATGTTTTTTTTTTTCGAAATGAAGCACTGTGTGGTCTCCTTAACTTGTTTGTGCCATGTCTTCCTCAGTCCTTGTCTTCAAATGGTTCCCAATTTTGAGTACTGCGGAATAATACAGACCTTCTGAGAATGGTTCTGATGGTTTGTGAGCAGGATATTGGAGACTGCAGAGCGTTAAAAATATTGACGCTTGATTCAAGGCACTATTTGTCTTACTGCTGAGCCATTTTCCCCACAGATACTTTGACCATCTTGTTGTTGCTGAATTTTTATCCCTGTAATGCCTCCTTGAGGGGACCAAATAAATGAAAATCCGAGGAAGCTAAATCTGGACAGTAAGGAGAAAGACATAGTGTAGGTTGACCAGACGTTGTCCAGTCAAAATACGGGGTGTCCCACTCAAACCTCCCTGATTCCAAGGACCCAGGAGAGAAAAGCACAGTAGATACAATGAAAAATGCACCACATTGTAGAGCATATCAAAGAATTTATATTCCCACGTCATAAGTGCCAAGTGCAGCATGGTCGTATGAAGTGAAAATGGCGACTCCACAGCAGCACGTGCAAGCAGTAGCGTGGATTGCAGAAACAAAATCGCCGATTATTAGATTATCGTTTAGTGTATGAACGTGATACACCTGATTTGAAAACAAGGAATAGTATAGGAAATTTCTAACAGGAAGTGTTCTGAAACATTCTGGCAGTGCACGTTATGGAGTTTCAGAAGAGACAGTGGTGTACATCAGACGAACGTTTCTCAGATGCCCACGTAAGTCAATTCATCAAGCATGAAGGCAACGTGATGTACCTCGATCAACGTTGAATCGTGTAGTTCACCAGCGTCTTCGTCTGTGTGCTTACAGAGTGCAAATTCTGCAACATCTGACGACGAACGACAAACCACGCCGACAACAAATTGCTGCTGCTTATTGGTATGGATGTCAGCTTCCTGGAAAGATTTTTATTCTCAGGTGAGACAACCTTACATTTCTCGGGAAGCGTTAATAGGCATAATGTTCAGATTTGGGGTTCGCAAAATCCGCGCGTTGTCATTGAACATGTTCGTGATAGCCCTAAACTAACCGTCTGGTGCTGGCTAATGCATGGCAGGATTGTTGGACCGTTCTTCTTTGCGGAACGAACAGTGAATGGGTCAGTGTATCTGGACATGTTGGAGCAGTTTGTGTACCCTCAGGCACAAGTCTTGCAACCCAACATCGTATTTCAAGATGGAGCTGCGCCGCATTGGCCAACGGCTGTTCGCATGTTTCTGGATAGGAAATTTCCCAGTCGTTGGATCAGATCCATTGCCTAGCCACCACGTTCACCCAATGTCACGCCGCTTGATTTCTTCGTGTGTCGATTTGTGAAGGACTGCGTGCATGCGACGAAAGTGGATGATATTCCTACGTTGCGACATTCACTAATGCGATTGCAAAAATAACAGAGGAAATTTTACAAAGAACTTGGCGAGAAATTGAATGTAGACTCGATATTCTTCGTGTTGCAAATGGTTAACATGTAGAGGTGTATTGATGTTAAATTCTTTGAGATGCTCTACAATGTAGTTCATTTTTCATTGTCATATCTATTGTGGCTTTTTCTTCCTGGGTCTTTGAAATCAGAGTGGTTTTAGTGGGAATCCCGGCGTATGCAGTATATATGTCCCGTCCCGTCTTTCAATAACCACTCGTTTGTTTTGAACTGGTTTGTTTCTAACAAGGGAACCTCCCCATCGCACGCCCCTCAGATTTAGTTGTAAGTTGGCACAGTGGATAGGCCTTGACAAACTGAACACCGATCAATCGAGAAAACAGGAAGAAGTAGTGCAGAACTATGAAAAAACAAGCAAAATATACAAACTGAGTAGTCCATGTGCAAGATAGGCAACATCAAGGAGATTTTGAGCTTAGGAGCGCCGTGGTCCCGTGGTTAGCGTGAGCAGCTGTGGAATGAGAGGTCCTTTGTTAAAGTCTTCCCACGAGTGAAAAGTTTAATATTTTATTTTCAGACAATTATAATCTGTCTGCCCATCTGTTCAATGTGATCAGTTTTTTGGGAGTGTTTATCACATCCACAAGAAAACCTAAATCGGGCAAGGTAGAAGAATCTTCTTACCCATTCGCCAAGTGTACAAGATAGGTGTGCTGACAACATATTCCTGTCATGTGACGCACATGCCGTCACCAGTGTCGTATAGAATATATCAGACGTGTTTCCCTGAGGAGGAATCGGTTGAGCTATGACCTTGCGATATAATGTTTTCGGTTCACATTGGAGAGGCACGCCCTTTTCGTCTACTAATGGCACGGTTTTGCGGTGCAGCCGCAAAACACAGACACTAAACTTACTACAGTGAACAGAGACGTCAATGAACGAACGGACAGATCATGACTTTGCAAATTAAATAAATTAAACCTTCCACTCAAGGGAAGACTAGAACCAAGGACCTCTCGTTCCGCAGCTGTCCACACTAACGACGGGACCACGGCGCTCCTGAGGATATACTGTCCTTGATGTTGCCTATCTTGTGCATAGACTACTCAGTTTGTATACTTTGCTTATTTTTTTCATAGTTCCAGATAGCTTCTTCCTGTTTTCTCGATTGATCTGTGTTCAATTTTTCAAGGCCTATCTACTGTGCCAACTTGTAACTAAATCTGAGGGGGGTGCAGTGGGGAGGTTCCCTTGTAAGTAGCGTGTAACATAAGCAAATGTAGAAGAAATGTGGTCGTACCGAAAGAATGAAGAAAATACGCTCTTTGACTAACTAAATTGGTTGAAGTACGATTTTATACGTTCCTCACCTATTAGTACGATATCTTTATGCATTCAGCGATCTTACGAATTTATTACTATGAAGTCTTGCCCCACTAATGCGCCGAAATATCGTGACAGGACGTTACTATTATCCAGCAGTTCGCCCGTATATTTACGGAACAATCAGCACGCTGGGAAAAACTCTAAACCCACAGCATCCTTATCATTAAGACTAATGACCACTCTGCGGCCCTTGTATTTACTTTGCTTTGGCTGGTAATAGTGAGGGGTGGGATTGGGAGCGGGAAGCAGCAATGTTATATTGGAATACCCGCAGATGACTGCAGGCAGGGAGGGGGAAATCACGTACATTTAGCTTACCCACGATTTTTTTGTTTTTTGTTTTTTTTGCACTTTTCATTCCCTTCTCGGATGGAGAAGGGCGGGCTGTTATAGAGCATGCGTTGGACTCTTTTCAGCCATGGGTTTTAGTTATTCTGTTTTGTCACCGTTTATTATTTTTGTTGCTGGGGTGTGGGGAAAGGGGTGGATATCTCCCAATTGGGAATTTATTTGCAGGAGTTTGTAGGGGACTGTTCCGGTATTTACCTTAGTGGCCAAGGAAAACCTGCAAAACCCGGCCAGAACTGCTTGTCATGGTTCTTCTCTTTATTTACCGAGACTGAGTCGCCATCGTAGTTGGCGCTGTCGTTCACGGTGGGCAAGGGCGGCTTCATGTTCCGCCTCTCGCTCTCTTCTTTTTCTTTCTTCTCTTACTCCGAGGTCTTCTACCTCTGGGGAGGGAGATCTCGGAATGAGAGGTTTGCTGCTCGTTGTCTCGATCTTGTGCAGCTTCCATGGAGACCTAGTGGGCTCCATGGCTGCAACTTCGGTTTGCATGCCGATGGACTCCGCATCCGCCGTCTCGGTTTGGGCGCCTCGATGGCGCTTGTACCGTTTGGACGACGTCTGGGTGCCTTCATCGACACGCACGCTGGTCTCTGTGGGGATGGTTGAGGCGCCGTCGGTGGTCTGGCTGGCGCGGTTAATCACCATCCTCTTCTTCTTTGTGGTATCTTCAGTCTGCGTGGCCGCGCTGGTGTGTGCCGTCGGCCCATCACGTTGAAGGCGGAGAGCCAATGCTTCCCTCAGCAGGTGGCAGGCAGCCTCCATCTCCGCGTGGAGGGCCATCCGGAAGCGTGACTCCGCTTCCTCCATCAGCGCGTCGATGTTGCCCACACCGCTGCTGCTTGCTGAGTGGCGTCCCTCCTGCTCGCGCGAGGCCCCCCCCCCCCCCACCAACCTCTGCCACTGCCGCGCGTTGTGGCGAGGCGCTGCTGCTTTGTTTGCCTGCTCTGAGGCTTCGGCGCTGGCGCGCTTGCGCCTCCTCCTCCTTCTCCTCTTCTTCGATGTCGTCGGCTTCTCTCGGCGGCCGTCTTCTGTGTGGGCAGAAAATGCCCGGCAGCCTCGCCAGCTGGCAACATGGTCGCAGCCACAGTGAACACATGTTGGCTTGTCGTCTCGAAGCAAAGTGCACTCGCGGGTGTCGTGTCCAACACCGCATTTGGCGCACTTCGCTTCGAAGCGGCAGTGCTTTGCCACGTGGCCCTCCCTCTGACACTTAAAACACTGAGGTTTCGTGTCGAGGTCGGGCGGAAGTGGCTCGATCGTCACGTCGAAACCTGCTAGGATGTTAACCCGCAGATTCCGGCGTCTTTGCTTCCTTCCTGGCTGGAGTCTTCTTGGGGCGACTCGACAGCCAGGATGAACAGTGGCGGCCTTTTCTTGTTCGTCCTGTTGTGCAGCTTAACTATGGCATCATAGTTATGCTGCAACATGACTTTGCGCACCGCGTCCGTCGTCATGACCCACGGTAGCCCCCTTAACAGGGCCTAAAGAAGCGGCTTCCTCTTCTTTGGTCCACTGTAGGTAGGCGGTGGGTCCATGAGGTACGCTTTCAGCCGGTCGCAAAGAATCTTCCGATCCTCCTGTGAACGTGGCTGGATGGACAGTGCGGCTTCATTGTCCAGCATCTGCACTTGTGGATGGTAGCGCAGGTCCATTGCCACCTCGTCGTATGTCTCCACCCAGTCTCGACCCGTGTAGCGTATGCACACAGGGAGAACTTGGGCGGAGGGCCGACAAGGTGTTGGCGCTACCATCTCTTCTTCTGTGGGGGTAGACGTTGCGACGGAGCCGCTGCGTCGGTCTGACGAGACGCTGCGCTCGTTGCCGTCCGCCCGGAGAAAGTCTTCGCGAGTTAGCCTCTTTGCGGGTGAGTTGCACTTCTCGCGTTTCCTTTTGCCCATGGCGAGTGCGGCGTCTCTTCACGACAATTTGCTTTCGGAAAACACGACAATGTTGCCGAGACGCGCGCACTCACCACGGAACCCACCTGTCTTATTTTTCACGCGGCAGTTGCGGAGCGCCCGTCTAAACACACCCGCTCGCCACCGCTGCCTAACTCGGAATGGGTTTACCCACGAATTTTTTTTTTTTTTTTTTTTTTTCTTTATTGTAATTTGGACACCCCATACAAGGTGGGCTGGCAGCGGAACAGTGTACTCCGCTCTTCAGCCATAAGCAGTACAAAAAAAAAAGAAAGGGAGACAGACAAGTAACAGAATGGCGGTTAAAAAACAGGAGATACAATAGTTAAAAAACATGAAGCCGTTCACACTTGACGAAACAAACAAGAAAAACCGTCGGCACTGGGCACAAACACTGACGAGGTAGATGACACACGTGAACGAAGGAGCGTGGACGGTGAAAAACACTGAGGCACAGACACGACGGCACAGACACTAAACCGAGGGCGATGATCTCCGGCGCGCGAAAGTTCACGATGCGTGTGCGAGTCCGGGGACCTGCCAAGAGAGGATGTGGAGGAGGAGGAGGAGGAGGAGGAGGGGGAGAGGGAAAGCGAGAGGGGAGAGCAGGGACGCCACGGGCAGGGGAAAGAGGGGGGAGAGAGGAAGGGGGAGGGGAAGCCCGGAAGAAGAGGGGTGGAGGGAGGGGATGGGGGAAAAGGAGAGAGAAGGGAAGGGAAGAGAAAGGAGGGAGGGTGCCGCAGGGAAAGGACACCAGGAGGGAGGGGGGGCAGGGTCAAAGTTGATAGGAGGGGTAGATGGAGGGGACGAGGACATCATCAGGGAGAGGGAGCTGGCGGAAACCACCTTGGGAGAGGGTAAGGAGGGTGGAGAGATGGAGACCGGGTGGGACATGGGAGTACAGGCGCGGCAGCGGGCGGGGGTGGGAGAGGATCGGGGAGACGAGCGGGTGAGGAGGATCGAGTTTACGGGAGGTGTATAGGATTCGTATCCTTTCGAGGAAGAGGAGGAGGTGGGGGAAGGGAATAAGGTCATACAGGATCCGCGTGGGGGAAGGGAGACGGATGCGATAGGCAAGGCGGAGAGCATGGCGTTCAAGGATTTGAAGGGATTTATAAAAGGAAGGGGGGGCGGAGATCCAGGCTGGATGGGCGTAACAGAGGATAGGGCGGATGAGGGACTTATAGGTGTGGAGGATGGTGGAGGGGTCCAAACCCCACGTTCGGCCGGAAAGGAGCTTGAGGAGACGGAGTCGGGAACGTGCCTTGGCTTGGATTGTCTGGAGATGGGGAGTCCAGGAGAGGCGACGGTCGAGGGTGACGCCAAGGTACTTAAGGGTGGGGGTGAGAGCGATGGGACGGCCATAAACGGTGAGATAGAAATCAAGGAGGCGGAAGGAGGGAGTGGTTTTGCCTACAATGATCGCCTGGGTTTTGGAAGGATTGACCTTGAGCAACCACTGGTTGCACCAAGCGGTGAACCGGTCAAGATGGGATTGGAGAAGGCGTTGGGAGCGTCGCAGGGTGGGGGCAAGGGCAAGGAAGGCGGTGTCATCGGCAAACTGGAGAAGGTGGACAGGGGGTGACGGCGGCGGCATGTCCGCCGTGTACAACAAGTACAGAAGGGGGGATAGGACGGAGCCTTGGGGCACACCGGCGGAGGGAAAAAAGGTGTAGGAATCGGTGTTATGGATGGTGACATGGGAAGGACGGCGGGAGAGAAAGGAACCGATCAGACGAACGTAGTTAATGGGAAGGGCGAAGGTTTGGAGCTTGAAGAGGAGACCGGAATGCCATACGCGGTCATATGCGCGTTCGAGGTCAAGAGAGAGGAAGATTGCGGAGCGACGGGAATTGAGCTGTTCGGAAAGGAGATGAGTGAGGTGAAGGAGAAGATCGTCGGAAGAGAAGGACGGCCGAAAGCCACACTGGGTAACGGGGAGGAGGCGGTGCTGGCGGAGATGCTGGTGGATGCGGCGGGTGAGGATAGATTCCAGGACCTTGCTGAAGACCGAGGTAAGGCTGATGGGACGGTAGGAGGAGACGGCGGACGGCGGTTTGCCAGGTTTGAGGAACATGAGGATACGGGAGGTTTTCCACAGGTCGGGGTAGTAACCGGTGGACAGGACTACATTGTAGAGCCTGGCCAGGGTGGAGAGAAAAGAGACAGGAGCTTCACGAAGGTGACGGTAGGTAACACGATCGTGACCAGGAGCGGTGTTGCGTTTGGTGCGGAGTGTATTGATGAGATCCTGTGTGGTGATGGGGGCATTAAGGTCCGTGTGTGGAATGTTGTCCAAGTACTGGAAACCAGGAGCGAGGGGAGGGACAGAGGTGTCAGTTCGATCGCGGATATCCGGGAAGAGGGAGTAATCGAACTGGGGGTCGTCGGGGATGGAGAAGACATCGGAGAGGTAGGAGGCAAAGTGATTGGCCTTACTAAGGGTGTCAGGGAAGGGGTGATCATCGTGGAGAAGAGGATAGTAGGGGGAGGGTTTAGTTCCGGTAAGGCGACGGAAGGCCGTCCAGAACTTGGACGAGTTGATTGGTAGGGTTGCATTTAAACGGGTGCATGTCTGTCGCCAGTCCCGGCGTTTCTTAGCCGCGAGCAAATTACGAACGTGTCGCTGGAGTTGCCGGTGGCGTCGTAGTGTGTCCGGGTCACGCGTGCGGAGGAAGGCACGGTAGAGACGACGGAACCTACCAGTTGTTCTTGTCTGCTTTATCTAACAAGCTTCTTCCTACAATATGTGATCTCAGTCTTACTAGCTAGTACCTTTATCAGACTCTAGCTCGCTACACTTGATACCATACGATAGACAGGTTTGTCTCTTTTTCTATTCCAACTGCTAGTACTTTCACAAAGGCAGTTATTTTTTTATCTAAAACTTTTCTCAGGTCTCTGAGTGACATTCGCGCACTCCACGCCCGTAGTCGCAATGTAATACGTCTTGGCACGCACAGATGGCTCTGCTGCTTTCGCATATCTGCAGTGGCGTAACTTGCGGTGTGATTTCTGCGTTGCTAGCCAACGCCCACCCCGTCTCAAGGTATGTTTACATGGGCGAAATTTTACAGCAACATATGGCCGCAATGATGTTTCATAAGTGTTGCTGCAATAAACGGCAATATTTCGGGATGACTGGCAATATCGCTAATTGAACAAGCTGTTGCAAGTAGTCCGACGTATGTTATTCTGATTGTCCCCATAAAAATAGATTTTGACAGTTTGCTTTACTTTTTTAACTCACTGTCATTAGCAGTCCCTTGATCTCCAGAACGCATATGACCATGTCTGGCATCCCGGGCTCCTTTTCAAACTCCAGACCTATGCTCTCCCCATCAACTTCGTCCATCTCGTAGCTTCCTTCTTCTCCCATCGTCCCTCCTATGTGACTATCCACAATTCCAACTCCCATCCTTTCTACCCCTCTGCCGGCGTGCCCCAAGGTTCTGTCCTTTCCCCTCTCCTCTATCTCCTGTACACTGCTGATATGCCCAAACCTCCCCCTCCTGTTCATCTTCTCCAGTTCGCTGATGACACCGCCTTCCTAGCCCTTTATCCTACCCTTCAACGGTCCCAACGTACCCTCCAAACCCACCTCGACCAATTCACCGCTTGGTGCAACCAGTGGTTCCTCCGTGTTAATCCCTCCAAGACCCAGGCGATCATCATAGGCCACACCACCCGCTCCTTCCGGCTCCGTGATTTCTACCTCACCATTTATGGCCGTCCTATCCACCTCACTCCTACCCTCAAATACCTTGGCCTCACACTCGACCGCCACCTCACCTGGACTCCCCATCTCCTTACTATTCAAAACAAAGCTCACAACCACCTCCGCCTCCTGAAACTCCTGTCTGGCCGGACGTGGGGTCTGCATCCTTCCACCATCCTTCACACCTACAAATCTCCCCCTGCGGGTCCGGGGATTAGAATAGGCCCGCGGTATTCCTGCCTGTCGTAAGAGGCGACTAAAAGGAGTCCATCCCCCTCACGGGGGTAGTTAGCGCCTGCGTCCGGAGACGGACGGTTCCACGACCTATAATCGTGGTCTTTTTGGTTTTTCACTTCTCGTTTCTTCCTTCCTTTTGTTGGTTCCATTCTTTGCTCTTCTCCACCTCACTGTCTTCCTTACTCTTTCCCTTGACTTCTCCTTGCCTTCTCATTGCCTTTTTCTCCTTGCCTTTTTCTCATTGCCTTCTTCTCCTTGCTTTCTCATTGCCTTCTCTGGTCTCCGCCTCGGCGTTTGAGACAGTCTGTCCTCTTTCTCCCTCTCTCTCTCTTCTTTTTCCTCTTCTTCCTTCCTCCCTGTGCGTGCCTGAAGGCCGACCCACGCGTAGCCGGTGACGGGGTAACGCGTAAGTCCCCGCCCTGGGTAGACATGTAAGGCACGCGCGTACCCCCTGGTAAAGGCCAGGCCCGGAGAGGGGTGATTGCCTGAGCTGATACCTTCTGACCATGCCGATTGGTCCCTCCGTCTGTTTCTTGGGAGGTGTGACCTGAGGTGTAAACATTCACCTAAGGCGGGAGTGCCCTCTGAGAGGGTCCCCACAAGGAAGGAGCGCGCCATCGGAGACACTGGCAATCATGGGGGATTCCTCCGCAATGGAATCTACTCCATCACTCTCGACTTCGACCCAAAAACGGAAACGTGACCAGCCAACAGTGACAAAAGTACTACCGCCTGCCCCACAGTTCCTCGTAGTTTCTCGATCTGAGGACGGAAAGGATTTTTCCTCTGTCAACCCTTTCGTTATTCAGAAGGGCGTAGATGCCATAGCCGGATCTGTCAAATCTTGTACCAGGTTGCGTAACGGCACCTTATTACTAGAAACTGAGAGTGCCTTTCAGGCACAAAAACTGCTTCGGGCCACCCTCCTGTACACGTTCCCTGTCCGGGTGGAGGCCCACCGAACTTTGAATTCGTCTCGTGGTGTAGTCTATACTAGCTCCCTCGACGGATTGACTGACGAGGAGCTTCAATCTTTCCTCGCTGAGCAGGGCGTGACGGCTGTCCATAGGGTCATGAAAAAGGTCAACAATGACCTTGTACCGACCCGGACACTTTTCTTGACCTTCGTTAGTGTTAAGCTGCCATCGCGCATCAAGGCGGGCTACGAGGTTATTTCTGTTCGCCCCTATGTCCCGACACCTACGCGCTGCTACCAGTGTCAGCGTTTCAATCTCACTCGACAGTCTTGTTCCAATGCGGCTAAATGTGTCACTTGTGGCAGGGATGCCCATGAGGGTGACTGTCCGCCTCCGTCTCCTCGTTGTGTGAACTGTCAGGGTGACCATGCCGCATCCTCCCGCGACTGTCCTGTCTATAAGGAAGAACGCTATATCCAAGAAATTCGGGTCAAAGAGAAAGTGTCCTCCTCGGCTGCTCGCAAGCTATTGGCTAGTAGGAAGCCCACGCTGCTCCCAGCGCGGAAATACAGTACTGTCCTTGCCTCTCCTCGGACTACCCGGGAGGTAGCAACCCAGACATGCGATCTGACCTTCAGCACCACGGTCGTCCGTTCGGCCAGTGCTAAGATCGCGCGGTCGACGTCTCCTCTTCCTCCCATCACCCCACAGACACCAGCCCCTTCCTCAGCTTCTGCTAAGACGAAGAGATCGAAGTCAGATGCACGGGCCTTCAAGAAGGAACCATCCCGTGCAGACTTCCTCCGTACCTCGACCTCCCAGCCTTCGATCGGTACTTCCACTAAACGTCCTTCCAAAAAGGCGCATAGGAAGCACAGTTCTCCTTCTCCGCCACGGCGCCTTTCTTCTCCTGCGCCACCCAGCGGTTGCCGCCCCAGGCAGTCATCCGTTTCGCCTGGCCGCACCGCTGGTAGCCGTACATCTGGCCGTTCACCGGCGGAGGAAGCTCCCCCTCCCGGCCATCCTCCCGAGATGGCCGATGACCCTATAGACCCAATGGACGATGACTGTCCGCCTACTGATAGCAGCGGCAGTGCTCGCTCGAAGCCAGGCCCTAAGCGGCCTTCGAGGTGACCACTTCTATCATCTTCCTTTTCTTACGATGGCACTTATTCACTGGAATATTTGCAGCATTCGCTCCAACCGAGAGGACTTGAAGTTGCTGCTCCGCTTGCACCATCCGCTCGTCGTAGCCCTCCAGGAAACGAAGCTACGCCCATGCGATCAAATTGCCTTGGCACACTACACCTCTGTGCGTTTTGACCTACCCCCTGTGGTAGGTATCCCAGCTCATGGAGGGGTTATGTTGCTGGTCCGGGATGATATTTACTACGATCCCATCACGTTGCACACCGGCCTGCAGGCAGTTGCCATCCGCATTACTCTCCCCACTTTTACGTTTTCCTTTTGTACCGTTTACACTCCATCGTCATCTGCCGTTACCAGGGCAGACGTGATGCAACTTATTGCTCAGCTACCTGCACCATTTTTGTTAACTGGAGACTTCAATGCCCACCATCCCCTTTGGGGCTCTCCAGCATCCTGCCCGAGGGGCTCCTTGTTAGCAGACCTTTTCAACCAGCTCGATCTTGTCTGCCTCAATACTGGCGCCCCTACTTTTCTTTCGGACACATCTCACACCTATTCCCATTTAGACCTCTCTATATGTACTCCCCAACTTGCACGCCAGTTTGAGTGGTATGCACTTTCTGATACATATTCGAGCGACCACTTTCCGTGTGTTATCCATCTCCTGCAGCATACCCCCTCTCCGTGCTTCTCTAATTGGACCATCTCCAAGGCAGACTGGGGGCTCTTCTCTTCCAGGGCGACCTTTCAGGATCAAACCTTCACAAGCTGCGATCGTCAGGTCGCACACCTCACGGAAGTCATTCTCGCTGCTGCTGAATATTCCATCCCTCACCCTCCTTCTTCTCCACGTCGCGTACCGGTCCCCTGGTGGACCGCAGCATGTAGAGACGCTTTACGTGCTCGTCGACGTGCTTTACGCACATTTAAACGCCACCCTACAGTGGCGAATTGTATCAATTATAAACGATTACGTGCTCAGTGTCGTCGTATTATCAAAGAAAGCAAGAAAGCCAGCTGGGCTGCTTTCACAAGCACCTTCAACAGTTTTACTCCTTCTTCTGTTGTCTGGGGTAGCCTGCGCCGGCTATCTGGCACTAAGGTCCACTCACCAGTTTCTGGCATGAAGGTCGCGAATGACGTCCTTGTGGCCCCTGAGGCTGTCTCCAATGCCTTCGGCCGCTTTTTCGCAGAGGTTTCGAGCTCCGCTCATTACCACCCTGCCTTCCTCCTCCGCAAACAGGCAGAGGAGGCTAGGCCACCTAACTTTCACTCCTCGAATTGTGAAAGTTATAATGCCCCATTCACCATGCGGGAACTCGAAAACGCACTTGGCCGATCATGGTCCTCCGCTCCAGGGCCAGATTCTATTCATATTCAGATGCTGAAGAACCTTTCTCCTGCGGGTAAAGGTTTTCTTCTTCGTACATACAATCGCATCTGCATTGAGGGACATGTTCCCGCATGCTGGCGCGAGTCTATTGTTGTCCCGATTCCTAAGCCGGGGAAGGACAAGCACTTGCCTTCCAGTTATCGACCTATCTCGCTTACCAGCTGTGTCTGTAAAGTGATGGAGCGAATGGTTAACTCTCGATTGGTTTGGCTGCTCGAGTCTCGACGCCTACTTACCAATGTACAATGTGGATTTCGTAGGCGCCGCTCTGCTGTTGACCATCTGGTTACCTTGTCGACCTTCATTATGAATAACTTCTTGCGGAAGCGCCCGACCGTGGCTGTGTTCTTTGATTTGGAGAAGGCTTACGACACCTGTTGGAGGGCGGGCATTCTCCGCACCATGCATACATGGGGCCTTTGCGGTCGCCTCCCTCTTTTTATTCGTTCCTTTTTAATGGATCGACAGTTCAGGATACGTGTGGGTTCTGTCCTGTCCGACACCTTTCGCCAGGAGAATGGGGTGCCACAGGGCTCAGTTTTGAGCGTCGCTCTCTTCGCCATCGCGATCAATCCAATAATGGATTGCCTCCCAGCTGATGTATCAGGCTCCCTTTTCGTGGACGATTTTACCATCTATTGCAGCGCGCAGTGTACACGTGTCCTGGAGCGCTGTCTTCAGCGTTCTCTTGACCGTCTTTACTCCTGGAGTGTCGCCAATGGCTTCCGTTTTTCTGCCGAGAAGACGGTCTGTATTAACTTCTGGCGCTACAAAGAGTTTCTCCCACCGTCCTTACGACTCGGTCCCGTTGCTCTCCCAATCGTGGAGACAACAAAATTTTTAGGCCTTACATTTGACAGGAAACTTAGCTGGTCTCCACATGTGTCATATTTGGCCGCCCGTTGTACCCGTTCTTTAAATGTCCTCCGTGTTCTCAGTGGTATGTCGTGGGGAGCAGATCGAATCGTCCTACTTCGTCTACATCCGCTCCAAGCTGGATTATGGGAGCTTCGTATACTCCTCTGCACGGCCATCCATCTTACGCCGCCTCAACTCCATACAACATCGGGGTTTACGACTTGCGATCGGAGCATTTTATACCAGTCCCGTAGAAAGTCTTCATGCTGACGCTGGCGAATTGCCACTCACCTACCGGCGCGATATACTGCTTTGTCAGTATGCCTCTCGGCTACTGTCAATGCCCGACCATCCGTCTTATCGTTCCTTTTTTGACGACTCTCTTGACCGTCAATACGGGTTGTATGTCTCTGCCCTGCTACCCCCTGGAGTTCGCTTTCGTCGCCTCCTTCAACACCTTAATTTTTCACTCCCTGCAACCTTTCGAGTGGGCGAGAGCCGCACGCCACCTTGGCTCCAGGCTCAGGTCCGCGTTCACCTTGACCTCAGCTCGCTCCCAAAAGAGGTCACCCCCGGTTCGGTCTACCACTCTCGTTTTTTGGAACTTCGTTTGAAGTTCATCAACATGACTTTCATTTATACAGATGGCTCTAAGACCAATGACGGGGTCGGGTGTTCCTTTATTGTCGGGGCACAAAGTTTCAAATACCGGCTCCATGGCCATTGTTCGGTCTTCACAGCTGAGCCCTTTGCCCTCTACCAGGCTGTTCTTTACATCTGCCGCCACCGACATTCTGATTATGTCATCTGCTGAGATTCCCTGAGCGCCATCCAGAGCCTCAGTGATCCGTACCCGGTTCACCCTTTCGTACACCGGATCCAACGCTCTCTTCAGCAGCTGGTGGACGTCGGTTCTCCAGTTAGCTTTATGTGGGTTCCTGGCCATGTCGGTATCCCTGGGAACGAAGCTGCAGATGCCGCGGCCAAGGCTGCGGTCCTCCAGCCTCGGACAGCTTCTTGTTGTGTCCCTTCGTCCGATTTTAGCAGGGTCATTTGTCGGCGCATCTTATCGCTGTGGCATGCCGATTGGGCTGCACTTACCGACAACAAGCTTCGGGCCTTAAAACCTCTTCCCGTGGCTTGGACGTCCTCCTCACGCCCTTCTCGGCGGGAGGAGGTCGTTTTAGCCCGGTTAAGAATTGGACACTGCCGGTTCAGCCATCGCCATCTGCTGACGGCTGCGCCGGCGCAGTTCTGCCCATGTGGGCACTTGCTGACTGTTAGACACATTTTAATGTCCTGTCCAGATCTTAACACACTGCGCCTCGATCTTAACCTGCCAAATACTTTCGATGCCATTTTAGCGGATGACCCACGAGCAGCTGCTCGTGTTCTTCGTTTTATCAATTTGACAAACCTCGCTAAGGACATTTGATGATGCTGTTTTTTAATCCTATGCCTGTCAGTCTGTCTTTTATCGTGTTTTCCCTTTTAGTTGTTGTGGTCAACTTGTGCCTCGCGGTGCATTCTTAGAGTAGTCAGGGCGCTAATGACCATTGAAGTTGTGCGCCCTAAAACCAAAAAAAAAAAAAAAAAAAAAACACCTACAAATCCATGATCCGCCCCATCCTTTGTTATGCCAGCATCGCTTGGATTTCCGCACCTCCGCGGTTCTATAAAGCCCTCCAAATCCTCGAACGCCATGCACTCCGCCTCGCCTTCCTCATCCGCCTTCCGTCCCCCACGCGCATCCTCTATGACCTCATCTCCTTCCCCCACCTTCTCCTTTTCCTTGAACACACCCGCACACAATATATTGTCCTCCGCCTCGATCCCCCTCACCCCCTGGTGTCTCCCTTCCTCTCCACTCCCACGCAGTTGCCGCGCCTTTACTGTTGTGTCCCACCCTCTCTCCATCTCCACACCCTCCATCTCCTTTCCCAACACAACTTCCACCGTCTACCCCTCCCAGATGATAAGCTTCGCCCTGACATCTACCCTTCCTACCAACTCTAACTCCATCTTCCCGCCTCCTCCTCAGGGTTCCTCTCCTCCCCCTCCCTCCTCCTCCCCCTCCCTCCTCCTCAGCGGCTTCCCCCTCCTACTCCCCCTCCATCTCTTGTGGCTCCTTTCAGTGTCTCTGCGCTCCCTCCTGCCCTGTCTTCCCTCTTCCTCTCCCACCCTACGTGTCTCCTGCCTCTTTGTGTGCCCACAGTTGCCCCTCCTCTCTTCATCCCGCCGCTTCCCCAGCTGCCCTATGCTCTCCCCTCCTTTTCCATCCTCTCTGACCTTTCCCTCGGCAGGTCCCACCTGGTAGTTTTATTCTTCGTCGTGTGTGCTCCAAGTGGGTTTTAAGTGTGTTGTTTCGGAGTGTTTTTAATACTGTGGCCAACATTTAACCTGTGCATACGCATCCAGTGTCTTCTCTGTGTTTTAAGAATCGCCAACTGTGTTTTTTAACTTTCTGGTGCCTTTTTTAACTGTTCCCAATGAACGTCTACATGTCAGTGTATTTTTACCTCCATTTTCTCCCCTTAGTCTGTTTTATATTTCCCTTTTTTATCTCCTTATGTATGTATTATTTTATTCTTGTTTTAGTTGTCGTGTCACTCGGCTGAAGAGTGGCAGATTGTGCTGCTGATGGCCCTCCCCTGCCCATATGGGGCAGGGGCATGAAATCACAATAAAGAAAAAAAAATTGTCATTAGCAGTAACAATTTTCATTTGCCTTTCCTTTAAAAGCAAATCAGTAATGGTAACCAGGCAGTTTCTATTGCAAACACGCGCCGTTGTACCAAAGTGGTCTGAATATCAATAATCAGGAATTCCTGCAACACAGTGATTCTTATAGGCATTTCCGTCATGTGAAACATCTTTAACAAAAGTTTCTATGTCACTACCACTACTGAGATTGTGGATTGTATGAACAGTTCGTCCAATTCTCGAAACATACCAAACACGTCAAAAAATATGTGGTATTCTGTAGATCTTGCTCTAATAGCAGACTTATTAATCGAAGTAGCTTATATCATAATACCCGTCAGCTGTCTCTGATTATCCATTCCAGTCCAGAACATTAGTAAATATGCCTCTCCTCCAGAAATGTGAAATATAATTACAATAGTCTTTGTGCTGTTGGTAAATTCAGTCTGCTGAAAAGAGTGGTTATAAAAATATATAGCTGTTTGTAAATTGCTGCAGTTGGATATGAACTTCTCGAGAGAAGTATATAAAGCTCTGTTACGTAAAGATAAAACTCAGCTCCACGTTAATGAAGGAAAACCAGCGTCCTTGATAGAGCAAACATCGGTGATAGACACGAGATTTACACAATTTATCTGCCTAGTCCTCTACATCCAGAAACTGATAGAATTAGTCAGTGAAGGTAATAAGAACTAGAACATTCCCGCGATAAAAAATTAGCTGTAATTCGGCAAGAATATAAACTTAACTACGTTTTCATCTATAGGGTATATTTTCGAGGACGTTATTAAAGTGAACTGTAGATCCAAAAAGCTGCATAATCAGCTTCGGTACTTGGGCAGATTCTGAAGATTGTGTTTACTTACACAAGATTAAAACCTTAAATAATTAACTACTTTCAATTACGCCTCGAATGAATTAAACAGTTTTTGCCCTACAAGACGAATGTAAGCTTTCGCTGTATGCCTCCAGGAAGCACTATATCGGCAGCAAGATACGCTGCCCACATACACAACTTACACTGTGCCAAGAGAGCATAATTTCGTTCACTAAATGTTGACCTGGTCAATTTTAGGACTGCTAGAGAGTCATGCCAGGTAACAGTCATTGCAACATTACAGCATACTCAATGGTGCCAGCACACCGTAATTTCATTCACAAAATTACGCTCTGGTTAGTGTAATCGCTCCTAGTGCACAGGCTACACTCGTTGCAATATCTCAATACACTGAGCGAGTTGACGCAATTTCTATTCTTTGAAATTATTTATAGAGTGGGAAGAGGAGCTTGTGAAGGAACAGAGGTGTTCAGGAATCCCTGTTAAGTTGTAAGCAGGAATAATACAGGAAAAATTTTAATGTTTGCATGAACACACATTAGGCGATCTTGTTCACACAGTACGTATGAACGCATTATTACTAACACATATCTTTTTTCAGAATCTAGCTCGCTACACGCTCTGCCATACAATAGACATTTTGTTTATGTCTCTGTTCCAGCTACTGCTGCTTCCTTCTTTCAGGAACGCATCTATTTTAAAAAATATGTATAATCTCTTGTTTATGGTGTATACGCTTTGGGACACCCCGCACAATCCCGGGAATTTTTTCATCCGGGAGAAAACCAGGAAAACATTGGAGTTTTTATAACTTTGACTGGTAACAACTGATACTCATTAAAAGAATATTACTGTTTTCAGCTACTGGAGAATAATATTGCAGCAATGAAACAGAAACAA
The DNA here is from genome assembly GCF_021461395.2 of Schistocerca americana. NCBI lineage: Eukaryota > Metazoa > Arthropoda > Insecta > Orthoptera > Acrididae > Schistocerca > Schistocerca americana. The sequence goes on from NC_060128.1 coordinate 75,038,942, forward strand.
GAGGAAAAACGTAAATAAAACTTACGTTGCAAAGGAAATGCGCCATTTACAACAACAAAATATAGTGCACACACAAGCGCCAGCCAATAGCAAAATGTGTCAAAGGCTTTATGACGAAGACCATATAATACTTCATAACAACAAACTACATCTGACATGCGTGACATTACAACTGTATTGTAAACAAGTCCATTAAAAGTACTAACATCTTCAAATGATTTAGGAGCACAAAAGTCAATAATTTCAGTATAACTGAGAACTCTACATCCTTTGGATACATAACATACATGGATGTAATCATTTTATCACCATTGCATACTCTCCTCTTACATTTTTTCTTCAGCATTTACCCAAACATAGTGCAAAGACATGTCAGTATATTGTTAAACATGTGACAAAAACCGGTTAGTTTAATGCAAATATGAAGATACTATTTTTTAAAAAATTGTTGCTTATGTTGATCCAACATAATAGCCTTTCTCAAATTTGGGTCCTTAATTAATCTGAACCTCTTTATTACCACGTGTTCTTTCATCCTCTACTTCTATAGCTGCACTACCATATCCTTTAAATGTGTATTTATAAATGTATTTAACACTTTAAACTGTCGCGCAAACTTCAGCATTCAAATGGCAATGAAATTTAGGAAGTATGGATTGTACAGTACAAAATAACGACTGTCAGGTGATTGTCCTCAAACATTAATGCTAATACCACTAAGACACCCTCTGTACAATGGATATTGGCTATGTTTTTTCACCAATGTCTCAATTAATTCAGTTATTTTAGCCTTGAATACTTGCACAATAATTTGTCATGTGATTTGATAAAAATTATTATGAAATTTTTTGTGCATTTGCCATCTCTCATACACACAGGATTTTGATTAAGCGCACGATATGGTTGATGCAGCAAATCTTTTACAACATACACTCATAGTTTACAGTGTGTTTGAATATCAGGAATTTCTGCACATCGGACTCCATCAATATCACAAATGTTTACTATTTTATAGATTTCACTTAAAATGATTAAAATATGGGCTAAAAGCAACCCTCTCTCTTTTAAATTAAGTAGTGTAAATGATTGCCTGGCACTTTTTGCCGATGATAAAAGTATAGCTATCACACCTGACAGACAAGAATTAACTGGTGAAATTGTAAATGATGTTTTTCAGAAAATCATTAAGTGGTTCTCTGCAAATGGGCTCTCATTAAACTTTGATAAAACACAGTATATACAGTTCCACACAGTAAATGGAATGATCCCATTAATAAATAGTGACTTCGATCAGAAATCGGTAGCTAAGGTAGAATATTCAAAATTTCTAGGTGTATACATTGATGAGGGGTTGAACTGGAAGAAACACACTGACGATCTGCTGAAACGTTTGAGTTCAGCTACTTATGCTATTAGGGTCACTGGAAATTTTGGTGATCTACATCTGAGTAAATTAGCTTACCACGCCTATTTTCATTCTCTACTTTCGTAAGGCATCATATTCTGGGGTACCTCATCATTGAGTAAAAGAGTGTTCACTCCACAAAAACGTGTAATCAGAATAATTGCTGGAGCTCATCCAAGATCATCCTGCAGACACTTATTTAAAGAGCTAGAAATCTTCACTGTAGCCTCACAATATATATATTCACTTAGGAAATTTGTTATTAACAATCTGAACGAATTCAAAACTAATAGTATACATGGCTACAACACAAGGATAAAGGATGATCTTCACTACTCAAGGTTAAATCTAACTTTGGCTCAGAAGGGGGTAAATCACGCTGCCACAAAAGTCTTTGGTCACTTACCTAATAGCATCAAAAGTCTGACAGATGGCCATATAGCATTTAAAAGGTAATTAAAAGAATTTCTTAATGGCGACTCCTCCTACTCATTAGATGAATTTTTGGATATAGTAAGTTGGTAATTTCCCAAGCCCCACAGAAAAATAAAAATTAAAAATATTGAGTGTCATGTAATATTTTGTCTAATGTAATATCTTGTATAGACACCTTTTATTGACCTGACACGTTCCACATCATTACAAAGTGTCGTATTCATGATCTATGGAACAAGTACTAATCTAATCTAACAAAGGCAATCACCTTCCGCCATTCCCTGTCCTCTAGAGCCAGTGATGAATGCAGTCACTTTCCCCTGGGGGGGATCTATAGCTTGACGGCTGCGGGGGCGGGGGGGGGGGGGGGAGGGAGAGGACAAAGTTATAGGCTTAAAATGTAAGTGATAGCGTTCTAAAGACGTAGCAGCACTGTTAATATTTAATTTTTCATGAATAGCTAATATATAATTAAATAATATGTAGGTTAAGTACTGAGCTGTTAGCCTAAGCCTAAGTTAATTATATTAAATAACAAAATAATTTTACTGAATGCAAAAAAAACTCACATTTACTTCAAACTGATATGTCGAGGCTTTTTTACAGAAAATCTCATCAATAAAACTTTCTGTTGGCTCATTGTCCCCTTCAGTTGAAATCTTCACACAAGCTTTGAGCGTTTTCTGACCAATCCTATACCTTAATTTTCTCATCACACTGTTCATTGTACTAAATGACCTTTCCACACTGCAAGTCGAAACGGGACTGCACAGTACTTATTAATAACAATGTACCTAAAAGAATGCAGGTTTGCAATAACAGCGTCGACGTCCCAAAATCACAGTTCTTTACAATCGTTATCACTAAACTCTAGAAATTTCTTAAAACTTTCAAAATATGCACTTAGATCTATCAATTTTATTGCCTTCTCATCAAACCCTTGCTCAATTTCATCAATCATACATTTAACAAATTTCCTTGCGCTTCTCATAGCTTGAATCGGCTCCTCTACGTTCGTGAATAGCACACCTTTAACTTCTGTTGCGTCCTCCTGCAGTCTTTTAATTTTATTAAGAGTTTCATTTTCTGCACTATGTCCATCGCAGTCGCAAAGACAGTCGATGTGTCTTAAATGTTCCAGAGTTCCAGAAACAAGTAGAGGGATTTGCGAAATTTTAAGTGATTGTCTGCAAAACTTTACATAAGTTTGAGACTGCATTTAACGTATCGTCTGAAATCACCAAACCTACAAAGAAATTGGAATTCATCATTTCTAACAAGATTCCTCCAGCAAAACCTGTTAAATCCGCGCCGTCCTTGCGTATATGTTCACATGCCATTATAATGGACTTGTAGGTTAGGAAAATGAAATGTGTGTGAAATATTATGGGACTTAACTGCTAAGGTAATCAGTCCTTAAGCTTACACACTACTTAACCTAAATTATCCTAAGGAGACACACACACACACACACGAGGGAGAACTCGAACCTCCGCCGGGACCAGCCGCACAGTCGATGACCGTAGGTTAGGAAAATAGCATGAACTGTGCGATAGGTACTTAACCATCGGATGTCAACAGCTTCGGGTATTTTTTAAACAGGTTGCACTAAAGCACTGTGAATTTAATGCAAAACATTTTCTCGTTTCGAAGAACCATGAAAAAGTTTGTAAATGTCTTTAACAACAAATAATGTGCATTTTATAATGGGGTGTTTATTCCTAGAGTTGGTGGCAGCAATTGACAAAACATGTACTCTACAGTGAATGTGTGGCAGCTTATGGCCCTTCCTCTCTGACAACCGAGCGCGGACTCCTGAGATAGAACCACTAAAATTAGCAACACCGTCGAAAGAACAAGATAATAATCTGTCATAAGGAAGTTTTCTTTTCTTTAGTTCAGTATCAATTGCTGTAAATATGGTTTCAGCTGAAGTGCGTTTCAACTCAACGAGACATAAAAACCTTTCCTTCACTTCAAACGATGAAGACGGTGCAACATATCGAACTACTGAAGACAGTTCACTTTGGTTGGAAACATTTGTACACTACTGGCCATTAAAATTGCTACATCACGAAGATGACGTGCTACAGACGCGAAATTTAACCGACAGGAAGAAGATGCTGTGATATGCAAATGATTAGTTTTTCAGAGCATTCACACAAGGTTGGCGCCGGTGGCGACACCTACAACGTGCTGACATGAGGAAAGTTTCCAACCGATTTCTCATACACAAACAGCAGTTGACCGGCGTTGCCTGGTGAAATGTTGTTGTGACGCCTTTTGTACGAAGGAGAAATCCGTACCATCACGTTTCCGATTTCGATAAGGGTCTGATTCTAGCATATGGCGATTGCGGTTCATCGTATCGCGACACTGCTGCTCGCGTTGTTCGAGATCCAATGACAGTTAGCAGAATATGGAATCGGTGGGTTCAGGAGGGTAATACGGAACGCCGTGCTCGATCCCAACGGGCTCGTATCACTAGCAGTCAAGATGACAGGCAGCTTGTCCGCATGGCTGTAACGTATCGTGCAGCCACGTCTCGATCCCTGAGTCAACAGATGGGGACGTTTGAAAGACAACAACCATCTGCACGAACAGTTCGACGACGTTTGCAGCAGCATCGACTATCAGCTCGTAGACCATGGCTGCGGTTACACTTGACGCTGCATCACAGACAGGAGCGCCTGCGATGGTGTACTAAACGACGAACCTGGGTGCACGAATGGCAAAACGTCATTTTTTCGGATGAATCCAGGTCCTGTTTACAGCATCATGATGGTCGCATCCGTGCTTGGCGACATCGCGGTGAAGGCACGTTGGAAGCGTGTATTCGTCATCGCCATACTGGCTTATCACCCAGCGTGATGGTACGGGGTGCCATTGGTTACACGTCTCGATCACATCTTGTTCGCATTGATTGCACTTTGAACAGTGGACGTTACATTTCAGATGTGTTACGACCCGTGGCTCTACCCTTCATTCGATCTCTGCGAAACCCTACGTTTCAGCAGGATAATCTACGACCGCATGTTGCATGTGCTGTACGTGCCTTCCTGGATACAGAAAATGTTCTACTGCTGCCCTGGCCAGCACTTTTTCCAGATCTCTCACCAATTGAAAACGTCTGGTCAATGGTGGCTGAGCAACTGGCTCGTCGTAATACTCCAGTCACTACTCTTGATGAACTGTGGTATCGTGTTGAAGCTGCATGGGCAGCTGTACCTGTACACGCCATCCAAGCTCTGTTTGACTCAATGCCCAGGCGTATCGAGGCCGTTATTACGGCAAGAGGTCGTTGTTCTGGGTACTGATTTCTCAGGATCTATGCACCCAAATTGCTTGAAAATGTGATCACGTGTCAGTTCTAGTATAATATATTCGTCCAATGAATTCCCCGTTTTATGATCTGCATTTCTTCTTGGTGTAGCAATTTTAACGGCCAGTAGTGCAGATTCGTCTGCCATTAATGAAAAATATTTGTCATGGAGAAGTGTTTCATCTTGAAAGTCTAAAGACTCTCCCAAACAAGTCAACAATTCTCAGGCAGTATACTTACTAACATATGTGTACCTTTCGTTCTGAAATTTTAACCACTTCGCAAGATTAATGTCGCTTTTCAGTACTACCTTACGAATTAGAGGTTCATATTTTGTGGTGTGGGGTATTCCCTTCCTCGCTGTTGCTTCATTCCAAACTAATCGTACGTGCAACACGCCACTGCAGCTCCGCGCCATGTTTACTCTGCCTGGCCTACTGCCTGCTGCCGACTGTTACCACACACTGCCAGCCGCCCCAGACTCCTTCGCCCAACCGCACCTTAACTGAATTTTAACAAAATTCCCCTTTCTACGACTAAGACTAATACTAGCACAGCATTTGATCCTCTAATCAATATTTATTTGTATGTAACCAAGAGGTGAAATACCAATTTTCATAAATTTAGCTTTAAAATTTTTTAATCTAATGAAATATTTTCTTGAAAACTTTCATTCCTTATTGCACTCGCCGGCCGCTGTGGCCGAGCGGTTGTAGGCGCTTGAGTCCGGAACCGCGCTGCTGCTACGGTCGCAGGTTCGAATCCTGCCTCGGGCTTGGATGTGTGTGTTGTACTTAGGTTAGTTTGATTTAAGTAGTTGTAAGTCTAGGGGACTGATGACCTCAGATGTTGAGTCCCATAGTGCTCAGCCATTTGAACGATTATTGCACTCCCTTAGGAGGAGTTGAATTTCCAGAAATACTGAAACACACATTTTTTCATTTCTAATACAGAAGTCAAACACCAAATCCTTTTCTAGTTCATTAGTAGTTATTTATCTTCAAAATAACTTTCACCTACTATTTTACATCTCTGGGGGTTTGAATTTCCAAAAATGCTGAAACACGATTTTTTTTCTGACTGAGAAAACAAATACCAGTTTTCGTAATCCTAGCTTAGAAATTCCCTTAATAGCGACGTACTTTCTAAAAGCCTTTCATCCCCTTAGGAGTGGAATTTCAGAAAATCCCTCCTTCAACGATGCCTGCAGTGTAAGATCCACACCCTCTCAAACTTCAAGTTTCTATCCTTAGCGGTTTTGGCTGGGCGATGATGAGTCAGTGAATCAGGCTCATCCCATTTCAACCCCTTAGAGATTCAGTTTCCAAAAACAGTGAAATACGTGCTGTTTTATCTCTAACCCAGAAGTCAGACACCAATTTTCAAAGATTTAGCTTTAAAAATGCTTTCGCAATTAAATGTCTTCATAAAATGTTTTATCCCCTGTTTCACTCCCTTAGGGACGGAATTTCGAGAAATACCGCGTTAAACGACGCCTACAGCATAAGATCCACACACACTCCAAATTTCAGTTTTCTATCCTTAGCGGTTTGGGCTAGACGATCATGAGCCAGTCAGTCAGTCATTGAGTCAGGACAGTCCCTTTTATACATAGAGATTAACTTTGCAAAAAAAAACCTCAGTGCAAGAATACATCTCGCACCTCGCCAAATTTTTCGTTTGGAGTCTCCCTGTGTCGTCTATAATCTGTAAACGAGTGCCAACCAGGACGGCTTATGCACAACTGGCCACTAAAATTGCTACACCAAGAAGAAATGCAGATGATAAACGGGTATCCATTGGACAAATATTGACATGTGATTACATTTTCACGCAGTTTGGGTGCATAGATCCTGAGAAATCAGTACCCAGAACAACCACCTCTGGCCGTAGTAACGGCCTCGATACGCCTCGGCACTGAGTCAAACAGAGCTTGGATGGCGTGTACAGGTACAGCTGCCCATGCAGCTTCAACACGATACCACAGTTCATCAAGAGTAGTGACTGGAGTATTACGACGAGCCAGTTGCTCGGCCACCATTGACCAGACGTTTTCAATTGGTGAGAGATCTGGAGAATGTGCTGGCCAGGGCAGCAGACGAACATTTTCTGTATCCAGAAAGGCCCGTGCAGAACCTGCAACATGCGGTCGTGCATTATCCTGCTGAAACGTAGGGTTTCGCAGGGATCGAATGAAGGGTAGAGCCACGGGTCGTAACACATCTGAAATGTAACGTCCATTGTTCAAAGTACTTTCAATACGAACAAAAGGTGAAAGATACGTGTAACCAGTGGCACCCCATAGCACACACCGGGTGATACGCCAGTATGACGATGACGAATACACGCTTCCAATGTGCGTTCACCGTGATGTCGCCAAACACGGATGCGACCATCATGATGCTATAAACAGAACCTGGATACATCTGACAAAATGACGTTTTGCCATTCGTGCACCCAGGTTCGTCGTTGAGTACACCATCGCAGGCGCTTCTATCTGTGATGCAGCGTCAAGGGTAACCGCAGTCGTGGTCTCTGAGCTGATAGTCGATGCTGCTGCAAACGTCGTTGAACTGTTCGTGCAGATGGTCGTTGTCTTGCAAACGACCCCATCTGCTAACTCAGGGGTCGAGACGTGGCTGCGCGATCCGTTACAGCCATGCGGATAAGATGCCTGTCATCTCGACTGCTAGTGATACTAGGCCGTTGGGATCCAGCACGACGTTCCGTATTACCCTCCTGAACCCACCGATTCCATATTCTGGTAACAGTCATTGAATCTCGACCAACGCGAGCAGCAATGTCGCGACACTATTAACCGCAATCGGGATAGGCAACAACCCGACCTGTATCAAAGTCGGAAACGTGATGGAATCATTTCTCCTCCTTACACGAGGTATCACAACAACGTTTCACCAGGCAATGCCGGTCAACTGCTGTTTGTGTGTGAGAAATCGGTAGGAAACTTTCATGATGTCAGCACGTTGTACGTGTCACCACCTGCGCAAACCTTGTGTGAATGCTCTGAAAAGCTAATTATTTGCATATCACAGCATCTTCTTCGTGTCGGTTAAATTTCGCGTCTGTAGCCCGTCATCTTCGTGGTGTAGCAATTTTAATGGTCGAGTAGTGTAGGTTGGTCTCGCCGCATCCCTCGTAGGCAGTGTGAGAATAGTTCCAGGTAACTGATGAAAGCGAGACATTACAGTTCGGTTCTAGCGCTGAAACTGGAATTTGTCCGTCTGAGTTTGCTCGTACAGCTCAGCTTCAATTGTCGTGAACATAGAGAGCGTGATTAATTGTTCTGCCACAGGTTGTTGCCCACTATTTTCTCAGACACACTGCACGTTATAGCTTAGGTAGGAAGAAGAGCTTCAATTCATGGATTCAATAAATGTCGTCTACTGCGGACCAGTCATTTGTAACTGAAAATCAGCTGCAGACAGAGCCCTCTGACACCATTCGTACATATATCACAAAATGTATGGCAGTGTACAGAGCGTGTTACAGCAGGGGAAAAAAAAAGAGAAAAGATAAGTTTCAAACAATGACACGGGGTCACAGGGAGCGTCTCTTGCGACTTACAGTATAGTCTGTTGGATATGTTCATCCTCCTACAGTATATGTGATGAAACTTTAAACTGGTCTGTGCAGTGGATCAATACCTGTATATTTAATAGGAGCGTCACATGTGCTCGCAACCGGCACAGAAGCTGTATTTGTTTTCCATATGTGGTTGGAGAGGGATGTGGTAAAAATCTTATCAAGTTCTGTATCGGATGAAGTTAGTGGAGCTTTTATAGTCCGTAAATTTTCTTCGGTGAATAGATTCAGAACAACGATGATAGAATGTTGGGATGATAGACGTAAATGGACCCTGAGGGATTTGGACCTGTAGTACCTGCTTATATTTTAGAGAAGCACCACAGTGCAGTAGCAAAATCCTCGTCCCTCCCCCAGTTGCCGTACTATCTTTTATACTACCCCATGTTGCATGAGAAGGCTTCATTTCGGCTGAATGGTCAGAACGCAGATTTGTCAGAGTAACTCAGCTTTGTCTGTTTCTACACGGGTTGCAGGAGGTGGTAGATACGCCTTTCTGTGACTTCTCTCAGTTCCAACTTAGATTGGAACAATCACATGCGCAAAGCTGCAGGGATGATAGCGCAAAGTCTGAGGGGTAGCTGCAAGTTGCATAGGGACTATCTAAAACCATGTTGGAATTTTACTGTAGCACATAGGTTCGAGAAAGGTGGCTTGTTTCGAGATATGAGAGTGCCAGAAATGTGATTGACTAGTGACTCTAATCATTAGAGGACTTCTCCACAGGATCCAACGCATTTATGTGGTTGAATGGAAAGACTTGATTCCAAATCATAGACATCATTTCTAGCAGATAGCGTAACAGTAGAGATCTGAGAAGGAGTTGCGAGTAGTGCTTGCGACACACTGCAAATTGCTTCATCATTCATTTTGAAACAAACACACACACACACACACACACACACACACACACACACACACACACACACACACTCTAAATATCAATCATCTTTCTCATCTTGTTGGAATGATACGGGGCGCCTGATACGTCTAGATACGACTGACAGGTGACACGTACGTAAGCATCCTGTCTGGTCACTTGCATCCATTCATGTCCATGGTGAATTCTGAAAATGCCATCAGGACAATGCACAGCCCACTCTCCAGAATTGCTACAGAGTGGCTCCAGGAACACTCTTCTGAGTTTAAACACTTCCACTGGCCACCAAATTCCCCAGACATAGCCGGCCGGAGTGGCCGAACGGTTCTAGGCACTGCAGTCTGGAACCGCGCGACCGCTACGGTCGTAGGTTCGAATCCTGCCTCGGGCATGGATGTGTGTGATGTCCTTAGGTTAGTTAGGTTTAGGTAGTTCTAAGTTCTAGGGGACTGATGACCTTAGCAGTTAAGTCCGATAGTGCTCAGAGCCGTTTGAACCATTTTTGATCCCCAGACGTAAACATTATTGACCATACTTGGAATGCCTTGCGACGTGCTATTCAGAAGAGATCTCCACCCTGTCGTACTCTTACAGATTTATGGACAGCCGTGCAGGATTCATGGTGTCAGTTCCGTCCAGCACTACTTCAGACATTAGTCGAGTCCACGCCACGTCGTGTTGCGGCACTTCTGCGTGTTCTCGGGGGCTCTGCACGATATTAGGCAGTTGTACCGGGTTCTTTGGCTCTTAAGTGTAACTTCGCAGGTACATTCAGCGAACAGAATTAGTAGTAAGGAAGTAATAAATAAAAACGTTATTCCTGATGCTGAAGTTTTACTGCATGAATAGAGAAAATGTAGTAAGCGATAATTTTTTCTCTTTCCGTTATTTTGTGGATGGTGTCAGCGAGAAAATATTTCGTATAGCTTTGAAATTATATTTAAAGCTTGTCGGAAGTCACAAAGTACTCAAATTCTTATATACTGAATGAATATAGTCTGGGTATTTGTGGGCCATTAGTTACGTAGCCTCGAGAGAAACAGACAGTTTCTAATAGTAATATTTGTCTCACTTGTTAAACTTTTAACATAACATTATACTTCTTGATGAGTAGATTATGACAGCATTTTACATCGTTAAATTCAGTCAAAAACTACACAAATTATTTCAAATTGTGTTTTTGTTGTCCATACACTGCAACTGGTATGAGTGCGGGATAGCGTTTTATTGTTGTAGACAGCATCTGTTTCAAAATGCATTTAACTTGTAAGTGGTTTTTAAGAATATGTATGCTTTATTTGATTTCACTTTCTGATGATTAGTGTCTAATAGAATAATAATGTTAGAAATACGCTATTAACACTTTCAGATCTGAATGTTTTCTGGAAGAAGGAAAGATTTTCTATATGCTGTAAAGCTCTTAGGTGATTCTTTTCAATGATGTCAGATGCAATTTATACAAAAATTATACTTCATACAGTTGGCTTTTTTATGGACTAAAGTAACTTATTTTCAAATATTCGGTATTGTAATGAATAAATTGTTCATTCAATACTTACCACACGCAAAATAATAATAATAATAATAATAATAATAATGTTCATTTACATATTGGAATATAACTTACAAATCACTTTCATGTTTCTGTGCACTGCTACAGTGACTTGTTGATATTTTTATAAGTAAGCCCAACAATTGGCAGCAGATGGACATGATAAAAAGATGGTACATTAACAAAAGGGTTATTGAGGTTTCCATTGTGGAAGAATATTTCTGTTGCAACTAAAAGTCAGTAATATTTGATGTATACAGTTGTAGCCAGAGTGTCTGAAAGGATTAATTACAGTATTGACAAGATTGTATAGATCAAAATATGTTTAAATTGCAGTAGATTAATTGTTCCTAGATACATGACCATCTTTTACCTCGGAATATGTTTTAGCATTTGTAAACACCTTACTTTTCCAGGGTAATTTTTGTAAATTTAAAAAATACTGCAGCATGTAAAAAGTGAATGCCATCATTTAGAAATGGAATAAATTTCTATAACAGGCGGTCTTTGCAAGTGAAGTTTTATTTTGTTTTTCTCTCATTTATGTTTTATTGTTGCAGTACGAGTATTATGCTGCAGTAGCGGGCTAAAGTAACGCCCTTTGTTAGAGTATAAGTTCTTACCAGTCAAAATTACAAAAAATTATCTGAAATGTATAACAATGAAAAATCTCCAGAATGCTAAAAAATTCCTACATTTCAGTTTGTGAAGAAATTCGTGCATTTTCCCCATATTTTCCATTTGTTCTGGGGCATATACACACTTGTTATATGTTAAAAAAGACTTTGTTCCAGAATGTATTCAGTGTTCCCAAGAGTGTGTTTCTCGTTTACATAGTCAGCTGCGACCATATTCATCTGCAGTGGAGGAGCTGTGTTCCACAGAAAACACTTGTAGGAGCCTGTAGATGTGTACAGTCTGAATCACTCATTGTGCCAGTAATTTTTACACGTCAATACCATCTATCTGAGTTGACCCCCTAGAGTGGAATGGAATGTTTTAACTATGACCACAATAGAAGCATGCATATCCCTGTATTATCTTATTTTGAGAACTGTGCATCATGATGATTGCATTCATAATGTATGAAGGAATGTGCAGGCATCAGTAGGAGCTTCAATAAATGAGATAATGTTTAGACACATCTCTCTCAGACCATCTTTGACTTGTGTGCCTGACTAGGGCCAGCAAACTTCTAACTTTCAATTGTTCATCACATGCAGCTCTCGTAGTAAAGTTTGTTTCATAGCATTTAAGATATATTAGATCCCTTAAGATTATAGTTCACTTGGAATTGCAATAATAAGCCCAAGTCTTCATATAAGTTTATTAACCAAAGCCTGGTGTCAGCTAATGCTGCATAGATGTGGTCACCTAAAGCATTGTATTCTACTCTTCAGTACTAACTCATTATATGGCGCATATAATTACCCAATCCAGACAGCCCTACATAACGCAGAATTGACCACTATATGTCTCAAGAGGCAGACCTGCAAGTATGAAAGGTGGCGGGGAACATTAGGTTGCCAGTAAAGAAGCACAAACAGCTGAATGGGTCACTTCAGAGAGCTCAGTGTCTTTGGACAGGGAATAACCGCTGGATGTTACCTGAGTAACAAGCAGGGACATTTTGACCATTCTAACCGTGCAATAGTAGACTGTTAGTGATGTGATTGTAAAGTGAAATGCAATACAATGGATCAACACAGCTAAACCAAAGCCAGGTAGAGCTCACGTACTGACGGGCCCGGACCATCGAGCATTGCAGAGGGTGGTTATAAAACATAGCTTGAAATCTGCTAAAGGAAACACTTCTGAGTTTCCAAAGTGCCACTAGCAGTGGAGATAGCATACTGACTGTGTAGGAGTTAAAGAGAGAGTGTTCGGTGGTCAAGCAACTCCCCACAATCCACATATTTCTGTATGCAGTGATTGAGAGGTGTAAAGAGTGATGTCACTAGACACTGAATGACTGGCAATGAGTGATTTGGAGTGACGAATTATGCTTTATCCTCTTGGAATCCAATGGAAGGATTAGAGTTTGGTGAATGCCTGAAGACAGTTACCTGTGATAGTGTGTAGGGGCAACACCAAAGTACGGAGCAGATAGTATTATCGTATGGGTGTGTTTTTCATTGTTACGTTGTGATCCTTTTATTACATTTAATAAAACACTAAATGTGGTAGCGTATAAAAACATTTTACAGCATTTGTTTGCACATTGTACTTTGATTCCTTTTGTTGTGCAAGGCTTTTTTAATGTCCTTATTCCTTTTTGGGGGGTGGGGATACAGATGTTTACAATTGCAATGTTTAAGTCGTTATTATGCCACCTATCAGAGAAAAGAAACAAGCAATGGTGTGTGGAAATTTTAACATTATTCTTCTGAAAAATTCAGACAAAAGGAATTTGCTGTCCACATGACAGCGTAGTCTTTCGTCCTCGGGTAATAAATAGCGTCCGGGTAGAGGAGAATGCAGGAATCGACATAAGAGCGCGTCATCCATAAAAAGACAGACGTCATTAAATGTTTAGTGTCAGTCGTCAGCATCGATTACATCATCTTAAAATTTCGTGTGATTTTATCGTAATCAGAAATAAGATGGACAAAATTAATTGAACTATCGATTTGAAAACAACTAACAAGGGGGGGCCACGACGTTTGGAATGCGGATTTACTGCAAACTTCGTACACTCGTAGTACTCCATGAGGACAACAAAATGTGTAAGCAGTAGAGCGTACTTCTCAAGCGTTATTGAGAAAATCGCAAGATAATTTCGGTAGTCAAATATGTGCCTGTGCGTGGCCGTTATTATCACAAAGCGGCGGTCGTTATTAACACGAAGCGGCGGCAGCTAAGTGGTTAGCGTCCAAGCCCTGTAGTCGTAGGTAGTTGGTCGGTGCATCGACTCACATTCGTTACCCTTTTTTTTTTTTTTTTTACAACACAGTCATATTCTATATATACATATATATATATATACTGTCTGACTTTATGCGTTTATATGATGCGGAGACCTGGACATTGAGGAAGGAAGATGAAAGAAGATTGGAGGCACTAGAGATGTAGATATGGAGAAGACTGGAAAAAGTGAAATGAGAAGACCGAGTAACGAATGAAGAAGTATTAAGAAGGCTTGGAGAAGAAAGAAACATGCTGAAAGTTATCAGAAAGAGAAAACAGAACTGGACTGGACAGGACATTGTTTGAGGAGGGACTGTTTATTGAAGGAAGGAATAGAAAGAATAGTGGAGGGAAAAAGGGGAAGAGGAAGAAGAATATATAAAATGCTGGACAATATCAAAGAAGACAAATATTCAGAAATGAAAAGACTGGCTATGAACAGACAAAAGTGGAAGAGGCTTAACCCATGACAAGACCTACCGTAAGGCAGAATACCTTACTACTACTACTTATGCGTTTGGTCGTTTACAAGTCGGTAGTTATGAATATTATATTGCCTGTGATAATAATACTTTGTAGACTGCCAAATAAAATTGTAAATGTAATAAAAGTTCTTCTGATTACACGTATTTTTCCCGTTATATCAACTGTAATATAAATAGTAAAGAATATGACTGTGTTGGAAAGAAAAGAAAAAGAGTCACGAACAGGACTCGATCCAGCGACCAACCACCTACGATTACGGGGTTTGGACCCTAACCACTTAGCTGCCACCCCTTCGTGTTAATAACGACCGCCGCTTTGTGATAATAACGGCCACGCACAGGCACATATTTCACTGCCGAAATTATCTTGCGATTTTCTCAGTAACGCTTGAGAAGTACGCGCTACTGCTTACACATTTTCTTGTCCTCATGGAGTACTAGGAGTGTACGAACTTCGCAGTAAATCTGCGTTCCAAACGTCGTGGCCTCCCATTGTAAGTCGATAGTATTAGCTCTCTCCATCCAGTATATTTACACCTCCACCTTTATCCAGTTACTGTCGTTTCACCCATTATGAAGAAAAGCATTAGATAATCGAACCTGTATTTGGACATACTGCCATTCTCACTAAGACAAGATTAGGTACACGTATGTTACCATGCTTTATTAGTTTGCTATGGATAACGTTAATTATATTTACAGTACGTTTCTCACACTGATCGGTCTGCCACCCTACACTCAACGCCAAACATTTTCTGGAAGACGTACTTGTTACTGCATTGTACTTTTTTCTCTGCTGTGTGCGTCTCTACGTATTCCGAGTAGACAGCTGAGACAAAGTACCTGATGTTCTCTGCAAGCATAAACAGAGATGCTAAAGCAGTTGCACTACGGATGGTACTCTATACCAAATCAGCAACAGTGAAACAGCCAATTACTCTGAAGCACCAGAGAAACTGGTGTAGGCATGCACATTCAAAAACAAACAGATGTAAACAGGCAGAATACGGAGCTGCGGTCGGCAACGCCTATATAAAACAACAAGTGTCGGGCGCAGTTGTTAGAGCGGTTATTGTTGCTACTATGGTAGGTCATCAAGATTTAAGTGAATTTGAACGTGGTGTCATAGTTAGCGCACGAGTGATGGGACACAGCATCTCCGACTTAGTGATGAAATGGAGATTTTCCCGTACGACCATTTCACCACTGCTCCATGAACATGAGGAATCCAGTAAAACACCAAATCTCCGACATCGCTGCGGTCGGAGAAAGATCCTGCAATAATGGGACCAGCTACGACTGGAGAGAATCGTCCATCGTGACAGAAGTACAACCCTTCTGTAAACTGCTGCAGATTTCAATGTGGGGCCATCAACAAGTGTCAGCGTGCCAACCGTTCAACGAAACATAATCGATATGGACTTTTGCAGCCGAATGTCCACTCGCGTACCCTTGATGACTGCACGACAGAAAGCTTTACGCCTCCCCTGGGTCCGTCAACGCCGACATTGGACTGTTGATGACTGGAAACATGTTGCCTGGTCGGACGAGTCTCGTTTCAAATTGTATCCAGCGAATGGTCGTGTACGGGTATGGATACAAGCTTATGAATCCATGAACTCTGCATGTCAGCAGGGGACTGTTCAAGCTGGTGGAGGCTCTGTAATGGTGTGGGGCGTGCGCAGTTGGAGTCATGTGGGACCCCTGATACAACTAGGTGGGACTCTGAAAGGTGACACGTACGTAAGCATCCTATCTGATCACCCGCATCCATTCATGTCCGTTGTGCATTCCGACGGACTTGGGCTATCCCAGCAGGACAATGCGACACCCCACACGTCCAGAATTGCTACAGAGTGGCTCTAGGAACAATCTCCTGAGTTTAAACACTTCAACTGGCCCCAGACATGAACATTACTGAGCATACCTATGATGCCTTGCAAGGTAGTGTTCAGAAGAGATCTGCGCCTCCTCGAACTTTTATGGATTTATGAACAGCCCTGCAGGATTCATGGTGTCAGTTCCCTCCAGCACTACTTCAGACATTAGTCGAGTCCATGCCACGTCGTGTTGCGGCACTTCTGCGCGCTCACGGGGCCCTACATGATATTAGGCAGGTGTAACAATTTCTTTGGCTCTTCAGTGTATTTTGACGGTGACTGCTTATGGTCGACTTCGATACTCGTCAATCCATAACTGCTAGTGGCTTAGACTGTTACATACACGTAAGACGCTTCCTCTTTAAAGTACTTTAAAGAGGACACGAGTTCGTAGCAACCTTGAAAATTAATAGTAAACGTGGATGGGAAAGAGGTTAAAAAAAGAGATAAGTTGTTGGATGTTGGCGCTAAGCTTAGCAGACCATACTCAGTCCTATCCAACACTAAACTGTAGCCGGGACGCTGGTCTGATCCAGACGCCGACATTAGGTCTCCAGTTTCGCATCGAGACGGGGGCGTTGGGCTTTATTACAGGGATTCGGACGGTAAGGGAAATGGTGGAGGAAGATCAGTTGATCTTGACTATACAAAGTAGAAGAAGATAAGGTTCAAAAAGGGAAACAGAAATAAATACTGACACACTGTCTAATTCAATAGGGGAGACTGCAACAGAGTGGGCACATGTTTTGTTTCAGAATATTTTGTGAGGAAATTTGATGATGTTTGTGCATTATTTCGGACCATTTAGGAAGCCCATACCGTCTAGTAGCTATATTAATTCATACGTTTTGTTCTGACAAAAACTTTACAAATGGAATTACTGATAGCAAAGTGATGCGGAAATACCCACTCTACCCACATCACGGCATACCCTGAGTGTTGGCGTGGGCCACAGTGAGCAACAGAAACTAAATCCACAGACACACTAGAAACATTTATTTTTGTTGATAAACATGATGTGATACATTGAATTTGCACATAATGAAATCAGTGGGCGTAGCAAGTATCCATGTCAATAAGAAATACAAGCATTACTACAGTTTCTTTAGTGTCACTGACTTTGGAAGTCTTTGGTAGTCTACAAATGATTTCTGTGAAGCTAATTTCATGTGCTTCTGCATCCTTCTGGGTCTGCAGCAAGCGAAAATTGTCTGTCAAAGTTTCGTGACTTCTGCAGATAAATCACAATTGCAGTGGTTTCATTTGTATTAACTGATCTGACAAATGCTACGAAATGATTGCCACTTTTACAATAACTTAGTTCTTTCTTTTGGAGCTCACCTTCGATGTTCAGTTCTTCTTAGTCGCGAAAGCTCAAATTATTGTCACAGTTACCGGTCAGAAGAATAGCAGAGCCTTCTTGAGTTCCTCTCTGGCTGAAGCTGCCTTCTGACACGTTTAGAAACGGGCGCGTTGGTTGTTTCATGTTGAGAGTTTGACCAGTTTGTTTTCTTCCCATTTTCACGTGCTAGAAACTCCTGCTTCTCCGAGCTGTCCGTTAAAAATTCTTGATCCTCCTCTTTTTCTTCCATAATAGAGCTGCTGTAGTTGCTTTTGGAAAAGGCGGAAATTCCTTCAGTGATTAGAAGTATATTGAGCTATTTAAACAGTTACTAATCACAGGCAGAGTTAAAACTGGAGTAGTGCCTGTGTTATTGGTGTCTGTTGTATCTGTCTTGTCGGTGTCATTATCAGTATTTTTTGGTACATTTCCAACTACTGTACCTTCTTTACTGTTGCTCTATGGGGATAAGTAACCTTTCAACAGTCTGTCTAGGGATGCTGTATTGTTTTGCTGCTGACAGAACTTTTGTGCCTCCTTGAATTACACAGCCAATTAACAGCTTTCATCATTTCTTCTAGAGGTTGTTGTTGTTGTGGTCTTCAGTCCTGAGACTGGTTTGATGCAGCTCTGCATGCTACTCTATCCTGTGCAAGCTTCATCTCCCAACTGCAGCCTACATCCTTCTGAATCTGCTTAATGTATTCATCTCTTGGTCTCCCTCTACGATTTTTACCCTCCACGCTGCCCTCCAGTACTAAATTGGTGATCCCTTGATGCCTCAGAACATATCCTACCAACTGATCCCTTCTTCTAGCCAAGTTGTGCCACAAACTTCTCTTCTCCCCAATCCTATTCAATACCTCCTCATTAGTAATGTGATCTACCCATCTAACCTTCAGCATTCTTCTGTAGCACCACATTTCGAAAGCTTCTATTCTCTTCTTGTCCAAACTATTTATCGTCCATGTTTCACTTCCATACGTGGCTACACTCCATACAAATACTTTCAGAAATGACTTCCTGACACTTAAATCTATACTCGATGTTAACAAATTTCTCTTCTTCAGAAACGCTTTCCTTGCCATTGCCAGTCTACATTTTATATCCTCTCTACTTCGACCACCACCAGTTACTTTGCTCCCATAATAGCAACACTCCTTTACTACTTTAAGTGTCTCATTTCCTAATCTAATTCCCTCACCATCACCCGACTTAATTCGACTACATTCCATTATCCTCGTTTTGCTTTTGTTGATGTTCATCTTACATCCTCCCTTCAAGACACTATCCATTCCGTTCAACTGCTCTTCCAAGTCCTTCGCTGTCTCTGACAGAATTACAATTTCATCGGCAAACCTCAAAGTTTTTATTACTTCTCCATGGATTTTAATACTCACTCCAAATTTTTCTTTTGTTTCCTTTACAGCTTGCTCAATATACAGATCGAATGACATCGGGGAGAGTCTACAACCCTGCCTCACTCCCTTCCCAACCACTGCTTCCCCTTCATGTCCCTCGACTCTTATAACTGCCGTCTTGTTTCTGCACAAATTATTAATAGCCTTTTGGTCCCTGTATTTTACCCCCGCCACCTTTAGAAATTGAAAGAGAGTATTCCAGTCAACACTGTCAAAAGCTTTCTCTCAGTCTACAAATGCTAGAAACGTAGGTTTGCCTTTCCTTAATCTTTCTCCTAAGATAAGTCGTAAGGTCGGTATTGCCTCACGTGTTCCAACATTTCTACAGAATCCAAACTGATCCTCGCCGAGGTCGACCTCTGCCAGTTCTTCCATTCATCTGTAAAGAATTCGCGTTACTATTTTGCAGCTGTGACTTATTAAACTGATAGTTCGGTAATCTTCACATCTGTCAACACCTGTTTTCTTTGGGATTGGAATTATTATATTCTTCTTGAAGTCTGAGGGTATTTCGCCTGTCACATATATCTTGCTCACCAGATGGTAGAGTTTTGTCAGGACTGGCTCTCCCAAGGCCGTCAGTGGTTCTAATGGAATGTTGTCTACTCCCAGGGCCTTGTTTCGACTCAGATCTTTCAGTGCTCTGTCAAACTCTTCACGCAGTATCATATCTCCCATTTCATCTTCATCTACATCCTCTTCCATTTCCATAATATTGTCCTCGAGTACATCGCCCTTGTATAGACCCACTATGTACTCCTTCACCTTTCTGCTTTCCCTTCGTTGCTTAGAACTGGGTTTCCATCTGAGCTCTTGATATTCATACAAGTGGTTCTCTTTTCTCCAAATATCTCTGCAGGTAGTAAGCCAAAAGTAGTTTTTCCCTCTCTGTAGCCAACCATTTTTATTTTCATCAAGTACACTGATCAGCCAAAACATTATGACCACTGCCTATGGCGACGTTGGATGCCACCTAATGGCGTTGCGGGCACGTGACACGGTAACTGAAGTATGTAAGTGGAGCAGACACGAACGGGGGATCAACCTAGCGAAGATGGGCTGCAAATGCGGAAATCCGCTGAGACAAGCGACGTGAGAAAGGGGATATTATGATTACACAGACCTGTGAACGAGTATCTTCGAAACGGCGAAGCTGGTCAAATGTTCACGTGCTACTGTCGCGAGCATCTACGGAGAGATGTAGGAAGCGACGACCGCGATTCTACGCTGTCACTAAGTATCGCCAAAATACCCGAAAAGTACCGTCTTAACTAAAGCAGTCAAAATCAAGTCGTATCTAAATAGACGTTTCTCCAAATTTTACTTCCCAACACAATATCTGACCGAGCATTTATCCCAGTTTAGCGAAGAATAACCATATTAAATAAGATTTAAGGACATTGACAAAAAAAAACTTGCTTGTAACATCAAGAAACAAAAGAATACCAAAGTTGAGTGATGAACCCACAATTTTACACGACTCTCATTCAAAGTAATCACAACCCGTGTGATTTGACAGCTACCCACCTTTGAATTACACACTATAGAATGTTAGCACCAATAGCAAGCGAGCTTCACTGTCATTGGTCGACTTTTAAGAAATTAATGGCGGAGGCCCTTGTCCAGGTAGCAAAGTATTACTATACTTCTGGTAAATGTTACGGCACACGGATTTAGACACATGCCCTCCAAAAGTTATAAAAAAAATACACATGCAGCGGCTGCGGATTTAAAATGTAAAAAAAAAACGAAAATAATTAAAAGGGAAATGGCTACTGCTAATGAAAGTCAACAGTGTCTACATAGAACACACCACTTCGTGGAGAACACTTTTATTCTAAAGAAGGTAAATATCATGTGAATGTCAGCCAAAAGGAAAAGAAATTACAAATTAAAATTGTGTGCAATAATTTTGAGTCTGACAGGAGAGCGCTGCTTTTTAATCTTATCTTGTGTGTTGTGACGATGGTGGCGATATCGACGGCAGCTGGCTGGTCCTGGTGAAACGCTGACATCTGCTCCCACGGTCGTGTGATTGCAGCTGATGATGTTTTCCTCGTAATCGGGCGGGCGGTGGTATTCACTAAGCTGCAAACCTGATTACAGTAGCGTTTCACAGGCCACAGACTGGTCGATGTAATTGTTGTTACAGATTTACGTGTGTGCACAGTTTTAATGTTTCTGGCGCACACAATTTAAGTTTACTTATGCCACACACAGTTTATAAAACTTGCCGACCGCGAATTCTGTAGAAAGTCAATTCGTTTTAATGGAGCGCCACGATCGCGAAAACGCGTCCTGGGCGGGAATGCACTCACACACAATAGACAGTTCGCGTAAGTTCAGAAAAGCTCTTACTGATTATAGGCGTCCGGTAGTTCATCGAAACGCGAATAAATACGTAAGTTCACAGTACTTGAGTGTACGAAAACACAGTCAAAATACAAGCGCAGTTCAATTCGCAGACACAGAGCTGCAATACCGTCCATTATCGGTTGCATTGTCATAGTTACTTCGTCTCACGGCACAGTCTCAGTATTTACTTCGCCCAGTTTCTACACTCACTATTATCAAATCACGTCCTGGTATAAAACAGTCATTAAAAACATACATCGATTTGCCACTAAACTCAATCTTCACCACCCCTTAAAAGTCACGACTCCCACAGTAGAACATGTGTCCGCCTCTCTCGCTACCCAACAACACACCCCCCGCTTTGTTGGATCGACTATCGATATTGCTCTGTCTCTCAATACTCTCGCCCACAGTTTATTCAACATCAAAGTAAATTACATATATCTTTACACATCTATTTTCTACCAAACTTACCACAGTAAACGATAAACAAAAAAATTAAAGCTTTCTACAATCAGTAAACTCAAAAACATATTTACCTACTTACAAAAAAGAAATAATTTCCAGTTACATATTACATCTTGAAAACAACTTTTATCTCTATAATACAGGACAAAAGAAAAATGCGCTACAACATCTAAGATGTATGAACAGACGGGAGAAAAACAAGATAAATATTTATATCTATCGCAAAATAATGACCTCTTCACAAGGAGGTCAGGAAAACTACCACTAAGCGCTAAATGGTTGGACGCCCACGACCCTTCGCAAAACGTGCGGTTCGGAGGCTTGTCTGCTCTGTAGAGCGGTATAGACGGTGATCTGTGGCATCTCTACCGAAAGAGCATAATTCTGGTGCCGTACAATGGTTTTGGAGCACACCGTTCATCGTACATTGGTGAACATGCAACTACATAGCAGATCACACCTGCGTGTTCGCATGTTGACCCAACATCGTCAGTTACAATTGCAAAGGGCGCGGGACCGTCGGGATTCGACAGTCGGTCAGTCAATCACATTTTTGCTACACTAGGTCGATGGTCGTCTCCACAAACGCCGTCATCGAGGTGAACGGCGGCTCGAAACGTGCAGCGCCCCACGGACGCAGGCTGGTGGCAGCAGCATTACGCTATGGGAGACGTTCTCCTGCCCTCCCGTGGGACCCGTGGTGTGAGCGTGTGGGTGCTATTCTGTCATTCTGCGCAGCGGATTAATCTGAGATGGACCCTTTACCCTGTGGCTCCTGCAAGATGCAATTTCCACCCCCACACTACTACACAAGTCAGACAGACGCTCCTAACGTTCTAAAGAGAAATGCCTGAAAAACTTTCAGCAACAAATACCTTCTGGAGTCGTCCGCTGGAAGGAAATGACACAAAAATTCACAATATTTCTTACGTAATTAGTGGGATACTTGGGTACTGGAGTAGTGGTAGTTAGTGTAAGAAAAACATGAAACTAACGAAAATTATTATTATTTTTTTTCTGCAAAAATTATGAGAAATCACAATGGTACTTTTAGTTATGAACTGAACAAGTTATTTCCGGGTTCTTTTCGGAATGTGAAGTTACCTCTTAAGGATAGGATTCACTAATGAAATTTGTATACAAAGTTTAAGATTGTTATTGACTTGGCAGAATGGCTGAGAGCCACGCCTACTCAACTTGAATAATTATCTGTTAGAATGTTGCTAGGTGCGGTCGAGGCTGTCGAGTGTGAAATGCAGTGAAGTTTACCGTTGTGGAGGAAATATGGGGCTCGCAAGAGCTGTAGCACACAATACCGTAAGCTGCGATGACTGCTGTCTGCGCCGCTCGCTGCTGGCAAATAAGATAACTCTCGTTCTGTCTGGATTGACCTTCGCCAATCAAACACTCCCTACGCCTTGATGAAGTCGAGGACTCCTATTCGCCCCTAGTCTAAGTATTGGCGTGGTACACCGGTCAGATAACCAGTCCACCGCGATGCCACTAAAAATTCGCTTGCAGACGTTTAACTATAACTCTGTCCATTCACACCGCATAGTAAGTGTGGTGGCCAACACAGTGAACAATACTTAATCGCAAGGACTCGATATAGAGACACACTCTGATTCACTCTCAACAGAGGTGCTCTCCCAGTGAA
Source organism: Schistocerca americana (assembly GCF_021461395.2). NCBI lineage: Eukaryota > Metazoa > Arthropoda > Insecta > Orthoptera > Acrididae > Schistocerca > Schistocerca americana. The sequence continues at coordinate 75,062,654 of NC_060128.1, forward strand.
GTACTGAGGAGAGACTTGTTCCTCGCTCTTTGAGTACACGTACGAACACACACGCTCTCGTTACGTGTTCTCTCTCCAAGGTCGACAACGGAACGGCCCCTCTCCACGCCAGACGTGAAGGGGTATATCTTTCAGTCTCTTCCATTACTACTTCAGCTCAAGGCATCAGGAATATCGTCTGCCAATCAGCAATGCTCTTCTAAAACGGGAGAATGACGTTTCGTTTAAGGTGACCAATCCAGAAATCTGTAGCATCGGCGTTTGGCGTTTGCTGTCTCCCTGTGAAAACCTCTGAAACTGCGTGCTATGTTTGTAGAGAATGCATATGCTGGGCGCTTGCACACAATGTAGCGGAATTTGCTTTTAAGCCGAACATGGAGTCGTTCTACCTTTCACTCGGGCAAATGCTGTCTACGGGCGGTCGCTGGCTGATGTAGATAGGTTGACTCATCCTCTGAAGGGAGCGGCCCCCTGGCGTGCGGTTTGCCTCTCCCGAATTAAAAGCTTTTGTGACCATCATGCCTTGAATGTGTGTGTGTACGCCAGCCTCGAGTATTTCAACCTCGGTGCGCACTCGCGATTTACTTATTTGCGTATCGTTCACATGAATTCATACAAAATTGACTTTATCTTATCGAGTTTGGGTTCGAATGAAGTGTCTTGATGTGCGGAATATGATTGTGAGGGCGTAATGTGTAAGCAATGAAGGTCAGGAGACCACGACGTCTTACAGTGGTAGTAATCGATGACATGCAGACAGCTGCGAACCACCTGCATCCTTTCATACTCGATGTCTTCCCCGACGGCGATGTCATGTCTCAGCAATGCAATTGTCCACGTCTTGGAGCCACAACCGCGCTACTGGGGTTTGAGGAGCATCAAGTGAACTCCCGTTTGCTGTCTCGGCGACGAAATCCCCTGATGTAAATCCCACGGAACCCATCTGGGTTGCTATCTGGTGTCATCACCGTGTACGCAATTCAGCGGCCCGTCATTTACGCGAATTGCACATACATCTAATGCCACATACCTCCACAAACCTACCAACAAACTGCCGGAAACTGACACGCACAATCAGTGATGTATTTCGTTCCAAACACGGACGAACAAGTTATTACGCAGGTGGCCATAATGTTTTGGCTCATCAGTTTATGCTCACTGTGACCCAGAAAAAATTGCTCTCTCTAACGTACCCCTTCAACACAAGTGAAAATATTTATTACCGAGCGAAATGGTGCAGCACGGGCAGGGCCGACTTCCTTCCCCATTCTTCCCTAACCCGACGACACAGATAGTTTGTTCCCTGCCCCACATCACCAACCAACATATTTATTCAGTCACATACAGATATTATAACTCTGTATTTAATATGGTATGAAGAGACAATGCCCATGATAACTACTTGCCTTCTTGAAATTTGTTTTCTGGAAGATGAGGAAGTACAAATAATTCAAATCAAATGTGTGTGAAATCTTATGGGACTTAACTGCTAAGATCAACAGTCCCTAAGCTTACATACTACTTAATCTAAATTATCCTAAGGACCAACACACACCCATACCCGAGGGAGGACTCGAACTTCCGCCGGGACCAGCCGCACATACAAATAATTACTACAGACGTGTCAAAATTTGCAGAGGAAAGTAGTAAAACACTAGACTCACAATTTCAGTACTCTAGCATCTTGCAGCCATCTAGTTTCCAGTCTTCTAGATGTTAAGAGAGTGTAGGCTACATGTGCAAAAGTATGACGGTATCCTGACAGTCACAGATTTTATATAATCAATTGCTCACTGCGTCCCACCGCTCAGTGTGGTCCAGTCTCCCCTAGGCATAAATGTTTTTGGTGATTGGCAGCCAAGTTTTGGGCATTTAATGGTCGTTGCTCGACCCAATCCTGCCGATAGCCCACAGAAATTTACAGGTATAAGGCTCACATGACCCTAAAAGAACCAAGTGCTTACCTTCTCGTAGGGTAAATGTTCGTCACAAATAGTGCAACTGTATTTGGGGTAAGATTATACGCTTTGCTTTGAAACTGTAGAGGGAACAATGTAATAGTTATTGAGACGAACTGTTGCATGTCCAGTATTTGCTACCGACCACTGTGAAAACTTTCTGAGCCACATTATTTCATTCAGTGTGCTTTGTCATGATTAGTGGGCCTTACAGAATCGCGATCTCATTCTCACAGTTTCTCCTCATTTACATGACGTACACCTCATCTGCACCTTCAGGGTGACAGTTACTGAGCTATATGAAACAAAGTCTTCGTAACTTCTGAACGGTTTGCGTTAGGACGTTCAAACTATACGGTTGGCCGCGGGGCATGATGGGAATTAGTATACGCCTTGTTGTTTCGTTTAGCGATGAAGCCCACTTTCATTTAGATGGGTTCGTCAGCAAGCAAACCTGGCGCGCGATCGAGAAGTCTCTTCACCTTCAACGTATGTCTGTGTGATGTGCACTGCCCAGTCACGGAATAATCGGTGACATATTCCTCGATGGCACGGTGACTGCCGACTGGTACCTGAAGGTTTTTGAAGATGGTTTCATTCCCATTAACCAAAGTGACCGTGATTTCGACACGTTGTGGTTCATGCAAGACGGAGCTCGACCCCATCGAAGCAGGAGAGTGTCTAATGTCCTGGAGGGGCACTTTGGGGACCGCATTCTGGTTCTGGAGTATCCAGAGGCCACTAGTATGGGCCGCCATATTCTCCAGATCTGAACACATGCGATTCCTTTTTGTGGAGCTATATTAAAGCAAGGTGTACAGCAACAATCCCAAAACCACTGCCGAGCTGAAAACAGCCATTCAGGACGTCATGGATAGCATCTATGTTCCGACACTTCAGTGGGTCATGCCGAATTTGGCTATCCGTCTGCGCCACATCATTGCCAATGATGGCAGGCATATCGAACATGTCATAACCTAAATCCGGATATTTGTAGTGACGTTAACATGTTGAATAAAGTGTGTGCACGACGCAGTTTGTAATTAAATTACCTTTTTTTCATATTGTTCAATATTTGTTACCCTGTAGATCTACATCTACACTCTGAAAACCAGCGTGAGGTGCATGGGAGAGGGTACATCCCACGTACCAGTTATTAGTGTTTCTTCCCGTTCCATTCACGCATGGAGTGCGGGAAGAATGATTGTTTGAAGCCTCTGTGCGTACAGTAATTACTCTAATCTTGTTCTGGCGACCCCTATGTCAACGAAACGTAGGGGACTGTAGTATATTCCTACAGTCATCATTTAAAGCTATCTCTTGAAACTTTGTTAATAGACATTCTCGGGGTAGTTTATGTCTATCTTCGAGTGTCTTCCAGTTCTGTTCCCCCATTATCTCTGTGACACTATCCTATGCATGAAACAAACCTGTGACCTTACGTGTTGCCCTTCTCTGTACACGTTCTATATCTCCTCTTAGCCTTGTTTGGTGCCAGCCCTACACACTTGAGCAATATTCGCAGGCTGGTCGCACAAGCGATATGTAAGCAATCTCCTTTGAAGACTGACTACATTTCCCCATTATTCTACCCTTGAACCGATGTCTACCATCTGCTTTACCCATGACTGAGCCTATGTGATCATACCAGTTCATGTCTGTAAAAAGTGTTACACCCAGGTATTTGTATGAGTTGTCCGATACCAACAGTGACTCATTGATATTATAGTCATAGGATATTACGTTTTTGTTTTGTGAGATGCACAATTTTACATTTCTGAACGCTTAAACCAAGTTGCCAGCCTCTGCACCACTTTGAAATCTTATCAATCTGAATATTCATGCAGCTTCTTTCAGATAGTAGTTCATTATACAAAACTGTATAATCTGCAAAAATCCTCATTTTACTATTAATATTGTCTGGAAGGTCATTAATATACAACATGAACAGCAAAGGTCCCAACACACTTCCCTGGGATAAACCTGAAGTTGCTTCTACATCTGACGGTGAGTCTCCATCCATTCTGAATAACAGAGGCATTGCAGCATCGCATTTAGCAGCTGATATTGGACAAGCGACTTTCAAATAAAGCGTCTTCTCTTTACGAGTATATACATAACGGATTCACAACTGCGAAGACATTTTATATATTTCATAACGGCTTAGTCACCGCAGTGAATGTCCGAAGGAACATTGAATCGTAATTCGGAATAGCACAGGTGTTGCCCATATAGTATGGACTACTAGTTCCAAATCTTCTGAGTAATTGGTTATTGCATTAAAGGTAAAATGACCATTGGTTTTGCTGAATGCAACTGATATGTATGTATTCTCATTGCCTAATTTCTGACTGGAGACAATTTCTCTAGAGCTCTCGCAGGCTCTGGGAAATGTTGAGAAAGTAGACTCATGGTTTTATATTTTTCAGGCCCTCTCGTTTCACACATTCGTGATAAATTGGAAGCAAATTTTCAGCGTGTAGTCGATTCTTTAAAAAGAGTTTATAGCGTCGTTTACAATGACAATGGTATTCGTTATTTCCGGCACTGCATTTGCATTGTTACCCGCAAGGTTGAGTTTGTGACTTGATCAAAGAAACAGTGAGGATCGATAATATTTCTTTCTCAAAGTGGCCTGTACACTACTCTCTCTGTCTGCCATTATAGAACAGCCATCGAAGACAAATCCTCCGCAATCTCCTGTGATGCGCAGTACCCGTTCCCCAGTGGACATCTGAGTGTTCTCTTTTGTCTTTCACACATTTGCTGATTCCTGATAACACCCCTTGTCGTGAGAATACTTTTAAAAACCACATATCAAACAGGAATAAATCAGGAATGGTCAAGAGCCACTCGAATCTTGTGTAAATATTGATTTTTATGTAAATAAACAAAGGGTTTAGCAGAAGATTATAACTTTAATAGGCAGATATGTAACAAAGAAAGAAAAAGTTATATCCACGGTTCTTTTGGGTGCACGTTTAGCTATCGGTATCACAAACTGTCTGCTAAAAACTTCAGGCTGCAGCGCTAAGTCCCTCAAGTTCGAATGTCGGGTAATTTCCAAGAATGATTGCGTATCGAAGTTGCGGTGTGCAAACGATATATATCGAACGTGCGATCGTAAATCAATCATGCGACTATAGTGGCGGGCGTCATGAGTGTGTTTATACGGCGTTCGCTACAGCAACGACATAAGAAGAGCGTTGCAAAAATACTTGTAATTGCAAAGGAGACGACTTACCTTACTCGTCGTCGGTGTTGTCATCAAGTGAAAGTCCATTGCGGTGGTCAGGATGGATAATTTGGAAGAGTCGAAACGTGTGTTCTTCCTGATACTCGTTCGTTTCCCGTACTGTCCGCAATGAAATTGTCACAGTATTTCAGCACTGAGACTGTTCTTACGAAGTTTTATACACTTCGCACCACCACAGTCTACACAGTCCCTTCTTCCCTCGCCTAGTAGTACTCCATATTCGCGACAAAAAGTCAAACAATTTTCTACGCTGAATAAACATGGAATTGGATTTTTCCATGTGAGAGAATCCGCCGAAGAAACGTCAAGAACACCAGACATCCCACTCACTAAAGACATAAATCGTCTGGGATTCCCTAGCAACTCACAAATAATTCGCGGAGATGTGTAATTTAGAGCAACTAAGGTAACGACGGAAAACAGATGAAAATGACGATCACATATAACTGATCACAACCCCCGCCACCAGAGTCGCATGATCTATTTACGATCGAACGTTCGATGTGTATCGTTTGGACACCGCAACTTCGATAGGCAATCATTCTTGCAAGTTACCGAATGTCGAATCTTTGATCTTTATAATTACAGTCATATTAATGGCTTTAAGCATTTGCGGGATTATTTCTGTAAACATACAGGTTGACAGAGGGCTAGTGCAATCGACGATACTATTTACAAAACAATACACTACTTCAGTTTAAATATTTTATTTTTAACTCATGTCAGAATTCTGTACGACTGATGCGCAAATTTCTGTCGCGAGATCGTTTTCGCGCCACGTACTATTTTCTCTCTGTTTTCCCGCGACGAATAATTGTTCTTTGAACGGCGTACGTATACGAGCAGCCGTGCCTTCGAGACACTTGTCTTGTTTTGTCTGTCTTCGACAGTTACTTACGACTCGGATTCGGAGCTTCCTGTATTCTATACAAGAGTTCTATTACACAAGATTTTATTTTCGGTTTCCAGAGTCCAGCAGAAAGTTCTCTTGCCGGTAAGGTAAGAGATAATTAACTTTTGTAGCGCAAAATGAGAGTTACGCGTAATCAGTAGCGATTGTTCTCATAGATAGTTACGAAAATGTGTGATGTTTGTGTTCTTCGAGGATGTTAAGGTTGTGTTGTTATTGCACATGTCAACATATATGAAAAACATTCGTGGTCGAATTGGATGCGGTTTCTCGTGTTCTGCAGCTTCTGCGACATTCATTTCCTTCACGATCAGCCCATAGGAAAAATACCTACGGTACTGAAATGCTGTTTCTTTCGGTTGTCAGTGGCCTGGAATAGATGACAAACTAGCTACGGGTGTTTTTAATGTCGCTGCTCCATAGTTTTACGTACATAATCGACTGCCTGGCAAGCTAATGGTCGTAACTTGCAAACATTCTGTTAATGGTGCTAACTGCCTTGTACGTTTAGTACCTCTCAACTGGTGCAATAGTTCCGTGAAGTGTTTTCTCTAGAATGTGTTTAGTCAGTCTTGACATTATATTCAATAAATGCAAATTATTCGTTATCAGGTTGCGAAAAAGTTTCATGTGTTCCTTTTTTGACAGCGTATACGAGCGTGCAAGCTCGCGCATGCGAACACGTACACACGCTCGCATGTGTGTGTGCGTGTGTGTGTGTGTGTGTGTGTGTGTGTGTGTGTGTGTGTGTGTGTGTGTGTGTATTTCTCAAGATCGAAATATATTAATTTTGCTCCCTCAACCCCTTTTCAGGGTGTAAGATTAGTTTCGACTAATAAATTCGGATTGCACTGTTGCAAGTTTGAACTCACAAGTATAACGCATATCTCCATCAGTTACGTACTTCCGCGCCATAATATAATAAATAGTAGTTTCCTTATGTTTAGTGATCATTTCTGAGACTGTATGTGTTAATGTGTGGTTGTAGATTACATTGTGAAAATTATTGGCCAACAAATTCTGCTTTACTTCCATCAAACTGCCTGCTCTGTTTAGTCATTTTGATTTAGTGACCGCTTTTTCTCAGCAGTTGTTCACTGATCCATACAACCATCCCGAACAGGTATTCAGATACTCCCGATCTCTGCTGAAAGCCCGATGGAATCTTTCAATACATATACAGCAGAGTTGATAACTCGGCAATAAGTGCAGATCGCGCCTCTAGCTCACAGTTACAACACAATGTAAACCATCCCTCTGCAATATTTGTTGATCACAATCGTGATCTTTCGTGTTACCTGGTGAACGTAGAAGAACTTCTTAATAATTCTAAACTGCAGGTTATCAGATACCGAATGAGGCGGCGTAAGAAGCAGCGATCTTTCAGGTACGAATACGTCCTCTGGGAAGTACAGTAAAAGAACACTCTCTGTTATGTAACTTGGTGCAACTGCAAAATCTAATTTACTGTGCAAGAATTAATTGTATGTAACAGGGTTGCGGCAGCTGTCCCAGATGCTCCATGGCCTCCAACCACTTTTGAGGAGACGGATGTGCGACGCCTTTGGTGAGTGAACTTCGTTCGATAATTGAACGTTTGTGCCATGTAGATCAATATGAAATACCTGCCACATTGGGTCTTTGTGCTGCAACAGTCACCAATCTCTACACCATACGCAGTTTGATTCACGAAGATATGCAAATATTTTGATATGTTATTCTACAAGTAAAGCGAAAGAAAAAAGTGCATATAAACATAGGCCCGTAAATGTTAAGTTACGGAGTACGGATAATAAAATATTTTGCCTGAAATTTAGCAACTTCGCTAACACAACTGTATGAGGTTAAAGTAAAGCACGATTTCCACTCTATTAAAACATGTCCTAGGCGTGTATCTGCAGTAGTTTTCCAGAACATGCAGAGAAGCAAAGGCGTAATTAAGTATTTTTTTTAATTTATTAACTACTCAGCCCTATTTGCTTTTTAAATTCCAGACAGTTGCACAAAGTTTTCAACAAAAGTTTTAGAGAATTTAATTTTGGAAAAATGATGATAATAACCTTAACTGAAACTGTATGAATGTGTCAGATAAGCTGCTTTTATTGATTCCATAGCACACGTGAATTCATGTTAAACCAGAAGAAACAAAGCTCAGTGTTACCGAAGTTGTACAGTGTACATAAAATTTCACAATACATTCACAATAAATGTTCAAAAATATATCCACCGAGTTCAATGCATTTAGCTGCACGTGAATGAACATATTTTGTTGCTCGTTTCAGTTTCACAGGTTTGTTCTTAATTTCGTGTATTGCATTCATAATACGAACATTTAAACTTTTACGAAATTACGTCTTTGCTTCTCTGGATGTTCTGGAAAACTGCGGCATATACACGTCTGAGACATGTTTCATTAGATTCACCAGGTCCATAACAACTAAATAAATGGAAATTGTGGTTTACTTTTACCAAACACAGTTTTGCGATGGCCTCATATTAGCAAAGTTGCTAAATTTCAGGCAAAGTCTTTTATTACCCATAACTCGGTAACTAAACATTTGCGGACCTATGTTTACATGAACATTTTCTTTCGTGTTTCTTGTAGAATAACATAATAAAGTATTTGCATATCTTCGTGAGTCACCCTGTATGTTTTTGCATTCCAAGTCACAAAATTCCTGACTTGGTTCAAATGGCTCTGAGCACTATGCGACTTAACTTCTGAGGTCATCAGTCGCCTAGAACTTAGAACTAATTAAACCTAACTAACCTAAGGACATCACACACATCCATGCCCGAGGCAGGATTCGAACCTGCGACCGCAGCATCCGCGTGGTTCTGGACTGAAGATCCTAGAACCGCTCGGCCTTTGCCAGTTGCATAAGAGGCGATAGTAGCGCTACAATAAGAGAGCAAATTAGCTGTAACGGTCGTGAGCGTTAGATACCTTAGACATAGGTCGCGATGAGTAGATGTTAGTCAAGAATGCCTTTAAGGCGACAGAGATGCCATTATCAACACCCCACTGAATTTGAACGAGGTCGTGTAACTGGGCTTTGAGAAGCTGGATGTTCCTTCTACGATACTGCAGAAACACTTGGGCAGAATGTAGGCACTGTACATGACTGCTAGCACCGTTGGTCTCGAGAATGTAAGAAGTCCGTGCTCCAGTCGGCCACGTGGCACTACAGAGAAGCATGACCATCGTGTTCAGGGTATGGTTTTGGTGCGTCATACTGCATCTGCAGCAGCAATCTGAGCAGCAGTTGGCACCTCAGTGACGCAACGAACTGTTACAAATAGGTTACTTTCAGGACAGGTCCGAGCCAGACGCGCTGTATAGTTTATTCCGCTGACCCCGAACCACCGCCATTTTCAACTTCAGTGGTGTCAACCTAGAGATCACTGGAGGCCAGAGTGGAGGTATATTGTGTCTGTCAAAGAAAGCCGGTTCTGACTCGGTGCAAGTGACGGCCGTGTGTTGGACAGAAGGGAGCCAGCTGAGGCCTGCAACCGAGCCGTTTACGTGCTACACGCACTGGAGTTATGATCTTGGGTGCGATTTCGTACGACAGCAGGAACACTTTCGTGGTTATCCCACGCACTCCGACTACGAATCTGCATGCCAGTCTGATGATTCGACATGTTTACTGCTATTCTTGAACAGCATTGCAGGAGATGTTTTCCAACAGGATAACGCTCGCCAACATACCGTTGTTGTAAACCAAGATGGCCGTCGACGTGTTGCCTTGGGCAGCTCAATCACCAGATGCGTCTTTAATGACATCATCAGACAACAACTTCAGCGTTATCCTCGTCCCTGTACTGAGCGACCAACTGCAACAGGCAGTGACAGAACTCTTTCCCAGAAACTGTCATCCAGCACATGTACAACGCTATGCATGCGCGTTTGCATGTTTGCATGCAATATTCTGGCGCTTACACTGGTTGTTAATGTACTAGCATTTCGCGTTTTCAATGGCTCATCTCGTACTTACATCAACATGTGATCTTGCAAATCACGTATGTCATGAAGACAAATGTATTCGCGAAATTTCATTACTCTACTTTAATTGTTTTTTGGTGTTGAATTTTTTTCCGTCAGTATGTTTTCAATAGCCTGATGTACCTAAGCACTACATTGCAACACTTTTCGACACAAATTTCGAATTACATATCATGTTTATAGGAAAAATAGTTCAGTAACACAAATATAATTAGGCCCGTATAGAACAAATATAATATAAAGATCCTGGCACCTTCGCGTCACAAGTCTTTCAATGAATGTCATCACTTGTTTTATGCTGCTGAAAACGCTTTCCAAAAGTCGGAAAAACCACCATAAAACATCACTGTATAGATATCTGCTGTAGTGTTGGCATAAGAGCCAACACTGTTTTTCTAGAGGAGGCCGAAATGCACGCGTTTAATTACACTCTGACTGGCGTTAGGTCTGGAACAGGTCAGAGAAATAAGACTAGCAAAACAGGAGGTAACTGGTAGAATACTTAACTTTAATCCACAATTATATAACATCTCTCGTTACGGTACATGCTTCATAATATTAATTATCAATTGAATACGGCGCCTTGCTAGGTCGTAGCAAATGTAGCTGAAGGCTATGCTAACTATCGTCTCGGCAAATGAGAGCGTATTTGTCAGTGAGCCAATGCTATGAACGTCGGCTGTACAACTGGGGCGAGTACTAGTACGTCTCTCTAGACCTGCCGTGTGGTGGCGCTCGGTCTGCGATCACTGACAGTGGCGACACGCGGGTCCGACGTATACTAATGGACCGCGGCCGATTTAAAGGCTACCACCTAGCAAGTGTGGTGTCTGGCGGTGACACCACATCTGCACCTATTAAAAATACTGATAGCAAGGAGTTGTGCTTTGTCAGACTCCTTTATCCAGCATAACGATGTGCTCAGGCTCCTATCCTGAGCGACGTCCTCTTTGCTAACACCGTTAAGGGGGGTAGGACGCCAGACGGCCCGACTTGGAGCAGGAGAGGCACCACAGGACATTTCAATTTCCACTGTCTATACTTCTACAAATAAATTTATAAAACTTTGTCAGCATGACCAGGAAGGATTCAGGATTCACACTCTTAGCAGTGGAAGTTCGAAAACATAACGAAATAATTTTTTTTATATGTGAAATTCCATCTTTTTTTTCACTTACTAATGGCAGCATTTGTTGCTATAGGTACACTTTTCTTCATAAGTAAGAGAGATTCTTCGATGAATTTTGCACCACATGCAAACCATACTTAAAGGTGTATGAAACTCTAGAATGTTCCAAATCTATTAAAAACTGTGGTAAAAGTTGAGGTAATTAACTATAAAATTTGTGTTTTTTCTAAACATGATGTTTAAAATACAACGGCTCATTCGTTTTTTCATAAATTTAATAAATACTAGAGTTTCTTACACCTGTAAGTATGGTGTGTATGTTGCGGAAAGTTCATCGAAGAATCTCTCTAACTTATGAAGAAAAGTGTACCTATAGCAACAAATGCATCCATTAGTAAGTGTAAAAAATGATGAAATTTCGCACGTAAAAAACAAATTGTTATGTTTTCGAACTTCCACTGCAATGAGTGTGAATCCTGAATCCTTCCTGGTGGTGCTGACAAAGTCTTATGAATTTATTTGTAAACTGCCTCTCCTGCTCCAAGTCGGCCCGTTTGACGTCCGACCCCCCTTAATTCTGTAATGGCTGTCTCCTGCCAGGCGTCTCCGGCTTCCTTTCCGTTGAAGACTTCGCCACCCTTTGCATTTCTCCACAGACCTGTCTCATTGAACGGCGTCTTCAAAGCTGTCCCGATCGTCTTTACTCATGGAGCATCGACAATGACTTTCGTTTTTCCACTGACAAAACCGTTTGTATGAATTTCTGGGGGCGCAACTGGTTTCTTCCACTGTCTTCACATCTTGGCCCTGTTGATTTTCCGTTCGTTGAAAATACGAAATGAATGGGACTCATTCTCGATAGGACACTTTCTTGGTCCTCCCACATGTCTTACCTGGCAGCCCGCTGTAGGCAGTCCCTCAGTGGTATTTCCTGGGGAGCAGTTTGAACCACCCTCCCCCCTTTGGACTGGTCCCTTATCCGATCGAGACTAAACTATAGGTTCGAACAGTCGACGGGTATACTGCCAGTTCATAGTGTTTAACGGGCACAGTATTTCGGCGATCAGACATGTCGCCATCGTCAGGTGCACTCCTAAGGGCTGGCGGCCGACGATGGCGACATGTCTGATCGCCGAAATATTGTGCCCGTTGGACACTATCAACTGGTAGTATACGCGTGGACTGTTCCTGCAACAAATACGCCAGGAGAAACTGAAGAATCATAGACTATGGGAGTTTTGTTTATGCATCTGCAGGTCCGTCCTTCTTATGTTGTCTCAATACTATCCACAATCGTGGCATCCGTTTGGCCATGGGCACCTTTTACACCAGCCCAGTTGAGAATCTCTATGCTATGGTCGCAGATTCGAATCCTGCCCCGGGCATGAAAGTGTGTGATGTCCTTAGGTTAGTTAGTTCTAACTTCTAGGGGAATGATGACCTCAGATATGAGGTCCCATAGTGCTCACAGCCATTTGAACCATTTTTTGAGAGTCTGTCTGCTGACGCTGCCGAACTACCACTGTCATACCACCGTAACTTTCTCCTCAGCAGAAACCCGTATCATTTGTCTGCCATGCATGGCTGCCCATCCTATGCCTCCTTCTTTGATGACTCCTTTGAACTCCAGTATGGGACATGTCCCTCTTCTGGAGTTCGATTTCGGCTCTTACTCCAGCAGCTTCATATGAAGTACACCTGTACTGTATCAAGTGGATGGTCATGTATGGGTATGGAGACAACCTCATGAATCCATAGACCCTGCATGTCAAAAGGGGACTATTCAAGCTGGTTGAGGTTCTGTAATGGTATGGGGCGTGTACAGTTGGAGTGATATGGGACCCCTGATAGTCTAGATACGACTCTGGCAGGTGACAAGTACGTAAGCATCCTGCCCGGTCACCTGCATCCATTCATGTCCATTGTGCATTCTGACGGACTTCGCTAATTCCAGCAGGACAATGCGACACTCCACACGTCCATAATTGCTACAGAGTGGCTCCAGGAACACTCTTCTGACTTTAAACACGTCCGCTGGCCACCAAACTCTCCAGACATGACATTATTAAGCGTTTCTGTGATGCCTTCCAACGTGCCGTTCAGAAGAGATCTCCATCCTCTCGTACTCTTACGGATTTATGGACAGCCCTGCAGGGTTCACGGTGTCAATTTCCTCCAGTACTACTTCAGACATTCGTCGAGTCCATGCCACGTAGTGTTGTGGCACCTCTGCACGCTCGCGGGGGCCTGCACGATATTAGGTATGTGTACCAGCTTCTTTCGCTCTTCGGTGTATTAGATGAGTAAAGCTGTGAGGATGTTCTTCTCGGCGGAATTGCCCCGGACACCACAGCCCATTTACGCTCCTATTATGATCAGTGTACAGTACCTTTAATTATACGGCGATAATTGTCCACATACCGTCTTGCAGTATACAACAGCAATCGCGACGTGACGCAATTTTCAACGATACAGGGGTCTCTTCGACGTCCCGTGTCGTTTCTTAGCAACAGTTAGAGTCGGACGGCGAGCAGCGTGAATGGTCCTGTCCACATTCAGCAGAACCTTAAGAAATCGTGAAATAGGGGCACGCGCAACGTTGGCGGTCTCTGGTAAGTCATTAACCAGCATATGATTTCCGCCAATCCCAGGTAGCCAAGACACAGACGGTAAACCGATTGCACCTTTCTGCTGACGCATAACATTAATTCTCACATCACGTATGTTGAATGAATATGGAGATCTTCAACACAGCAGTTATATTCGAGGTAATTTAATTTTGCAAATCGATCGTCCAGACTGTTTATCACGGTTCGTCCAAAGCATCTTGTGTTGGAGAACCATTAACTTCACAAATTTTGTAATTAGAGCATGATCGGAATACTACAAATTATACACGATCCTGCAAAGATGACCATATGCCAATTGCTTACTGTATTCGCTCGTGTAGTTAACATTCGACAAGCTTAGTACACCGTCGTGCTGCCGTGAAACACACGTTTTCCATGGCCCTGTCGTATGAACTAATATGTTTTTTTAAGACTTTCTAACGTATTTTAGATGAATTTCAGGCATTAAGTTCTATTTTTAGTCAAATCTAGTGTCTGATTCCCGATCGAAGGACGCCATGAGTTTACGATGCGAAGGATGGAAGTGGCTGTTATTAAATTTTATCTGTGATCGTTTTCGTAACTGACGTAAACGATACTGTTTATTACAAAAGTACAGGCGCGGCTCGTAATTAAAGGCTCTGAGGCGGAGCCGCCCCAAAATATATGTTAAAGTAAATTTCGCAAGAACATATTACAAAATTTAAATTATCAGGAAGAATTTCGCACATTTCCCATTCCGATTAAAATAACGACGGTCAACGTTTTTGGAACTGTTTGTATCGATAGATGTTTTCGGAACGGTTAGTAGTGTTTAGGCTGCGCCTTGGAACGTCCGTAGGCTGCATGTAGTAGCGGTTTGGGGGCGTGGCTTCTACATAGTACCGCTCTTTATGGGCGACCCGAAGGCTCAGAGCTTGCAGCCTAAGGGTGTCATACCAACCACCACACGTTTTTCACGTTCCACTATCTATGTAATAAAGGAATGCAGAGTGGCCGAAACTTCGCTATCCAATCTCTGTCTCTGCACATCCCTACTACGCTTCGAAGCGTCATTAATCGACGTTTAGTATTATTGTTTTGATAATGTTTTACATTGTTGTTTTGTTTCTACCATTGGCTATTTTATCCACATTTAGAATAAGTTTGCAAATATCCCGCCAGAGTGCACTAGACTACCGAACTACAGGCTCTCTAACCGTAACAACAGTACTGCCATCTAGCGAGAGTTTCATAAGTGATTAGAGGACAAAGCGCGCGAAATTTGTCCCGTGACTTTACTTTCCTTGCTTGCTGATGCTGACTGCTTTTGTTGATATCGTGTGATATTAGCAAGTTTCTTTTTCGGAGTGTATTTTGCAAGATTTTAGTGAGTTTTACTTGCTTGTGAAACCAACGCAATATGAATTCAGTGTGCAATTCAATAGGTAAAAGCTTGGAACACGGCCATAGGATGCAAGTGAAAGAACTTTGTGCACCCAGACCCGATCTAACGATCAATCAAGAACAGAAACAGTGCAAATTTAGGCAAGGATACAACCGCAGTTTTAATAGAGCAATGTACGATGCAGCCGAGTGGTTGTGTGGTTGTGAAGTGAAAAATGCATTTTTCTGTTTCACCTGTCTTCGTACAAATAGTACTGACAGTGCCTGGACTGAAACTGGTATCACTGACTTAAAGAATTTTCATGCAAAGGTGAAAAAACATAATTCCAGCGAAAAACATTTAACTTCGAGCTTTGGAGGTAAACTACAATAAACGCCTTAAATTTAGAACTGAAAACACCAAAAATATTAAGCAGCCGCAAAGTTAACATTCATCGCATTAAAGATGTCTCCGAAACGCGTCTTTTCATATGATTTGCTGCAAAGTGTCAGAAAATGTAATGATGACGTATAAAAACACTAACCACAGATTTTAACTCGAAGTTTGCCTCTAATGATATTTAATAAATACCTGATTATAGAAGACACAGTACGTAAAATTATGGGTAGAGAGTGATCTGCCCCCCCCCCTCCCCCTGAATTCTTAGTTGTTTATGTCAGACTAATCTGTAACGTAACCAGAGGTCTATATTGGCTCCGATTGATAAATGCCGCAGCCTTCCCCAGTATAGAAACCACGAGCCGCGCCTGCAAAAGTATATCACGATTTCTCTGGTTGTGGTTAGGCAGGAACCTAAGTGCAAAGCTTAAGTTGCTGCTCGTGAATCAAGTAGCAATCGTATTTATAATTTTATTTCTCGTAAACATATATGACTACTTTTTTCCGAATATGGCGCCATTTCCGAAGGCAGGGTTGGCCAGATGCTTAAGAGCACAGCTGAAATTACTGCGTGTGAGAGAGACTGCCTGCTATTACCGGTACATATAATCTTGCTCCTCTCAAAAACTTGGCTTTTTTTGTTCTTAATGTGCCACGATTGCCGAAGGTGATATTAGGCAGCAACTTAAGAGGACAGTTATATAGGTCAATTCTAGTTCTTCATACCACGGTTCGCTATTATTCGTGATTTTTCATTGTCTGTTGTTATTTCTTTTATGATTATTTATTTACTTTTTGTCTCTATACACCGTAGGTCAAGTCTAGTTGTCGATTCCAACGTTAGTTATGTTTCTTGTTCTTCCAGAAGCATAGCGAGTGATATTAAAAAGTTAAATCTGAGACGAAATAATTAAGTCAGTAAAAATATTACGGAACACGGAATCAACAATTAGAGTTATACCATACAGGGCAATTCTCAAAGAATGCACAGCACACACCTACAGCAACAACAGTAATATAAAAAGTAATACCAAAACAGAAATCATATAACGAACCACTGCATAACCCTACAGTGCATTCTTTTAGAATTTTCATGTGTGGTACGCTCAAATTGTCGACTTCATGTTCCTTTATTACGTCATTTTCATTAGGCGTGGGCTCCCAATACCTTTAGGATTTACCTGTATGGTATCGCTTCCTGTACTACTGCAGAAACGCGATAAACAGCAAACCTTGGAATCGACAACTAGAATTGACCTATACAACTCACATCTGGTTATCGATTTATCATTTGTTATTTTTTCGTTACTTGCGTAGAGACTGTTCTTTTAGAAATTTTGTGTTGCTTTCTCCCTATTTCCCGCTAATGTCCTGCTTTCGTTTCCTGTGAGTTACAATTTCTTCCATTTTGCGGTTGTTGTGTTCGATTTTAGTTTGTGCCCTTTCAAAACTCATGCTCCCCCGCCCCCCTCACACCCCCCCCCCCCCCCCCAAGATCCAATACTTGTTATTAAGAACTACCGCTATTCCATAATATTAAGAGTTTACTATGTGTGATGCTGTAGTGAACTTCAAAGGCAGTCTATGGTTCTTTCACTTACTAGCGTAAACTATGATAATAATTTAGGCACTGAGAACCAGAAGGGCCCAAAGCACATAAGCAAAGTTTAGGGAAAAACAGATATTTGTGAAAATCAAATTTGTAGGGAAACCACCAGTCTCATAGGTTTGATTTTTTTAACATCCCACTATTAATATAGTTTAATATTTATTATTATTATTATTATTATTATTATTATTATTATTACAAACCCTACAGGTCTTTATCTGACCACGTGAAGCATGAATGACTATTTGTTCCTCCTGTTCTTCCAGTACTTTTTCATTTGTTCTCTAAAGGCCCTCTTCCTTTCTTCAGTCCACTTTGATCTTTCGGTTTTAGGTGCTGTCCTCTCTGACATTACTTCCCAATTGTGTATTGTGTGTCTACCGACGCTTTTGTCTGTGATGTCTGCTGAATCTACCTGTGCTTCTTCAAGATAAATTTTGACTTGCACCATCCAAGGTATAATGGTTTTGAGCCTCTCTTTGTGTGTGAGTTTTCTGTTGGTGCGTCTGGTCTGTGAGTGTCTGATGACGTGGCCGTGGAATTTTAGTTGCCCTTTCCTGATGTCCGCCGCTAGGTTGGACAACTTCTCTGTGGTGTCTCTGGAGTGAAGCCTGTCTCCATCGTTTTGGTCCAATAATTTTCCTTATAATTTTTCTTTCCTCTGTGAGCATCTTCCCTAGGTCACCCTTGGTGTGTAGCTTCAGTGTCTCGCAGGCGTATAACACTTCAGGTTTGATTACAATTTGTAGAGACGAATTTTGACGGAAGTGGACAGACATTTTTTGTTGTAGATGCCCGCATTTTGTGTAAGGCTCTCTTCGTCTTCAGTAACCTGGTGTTCTGCGTGATTTTCTCCTCTCTTGTTGGTTCGAGCACTTCCCCGAGGTATTTAAAATGTTATACTCTGTTCATGTTGCCATGTTTTGTGTTTAAATTCAGTATGTTTAATTTCGTGCAGAAGAACTCTGTTTTTTGGAAGGAGATCTCTAGCCCTACTTGTTCTGCATACTCCTTGAGTACTTCTATGATTATTATTATTATTATTATTAATCTAATAGAGGTAATGGCATCTTTTAACTGTAGTGTAGTTTGTGACTAATGTAAAACTAGAATCAGAACATAAGTACAGACACTTAATGCACATAGTTGTGACCTGTCCCAACACTTCAGATCCCTGTTATCATCGTTCTCATTAAGCACATTCTTTGGCTTGAGGTTCAGATAAAACCGTCTGTTAACTTTAGGCATGAAATCTAGTAGTTTTGTTGAGCCTATGTGTTTCAAGTTTGTTACAGTATTTTCTTGAGTGTTTGTGTTTCAAGGTTGGTATTTGCCTTCTACTTACGTATTGGTCCACTATATTTTGCAGGGCATCTACAGACTGTAGAGAAATAGCGAATTGTCGTCTCCCTCAATGTGACTTGAAGAAATTGGTGGCCTCCTACGATTCCAACGAACAAAATGGGTTTTTAAAAAAAGTAGACACTGTGTTAGACAATCAAGCAGGCGGGCCGTGTTCAAGCCCCCCGGCCACAAACGTTTTTTTATTTAGCTGTTCGCTGTGTTCAAATTTGTGTCTGTATCGTGGTGCAACGTACGTTTGCAACAGCGAGGTGTGAGCAACGGACCTATAATGACAGTTGATTCTGCACAACTACTCTATTAGCAGCCGAAAGAAATTGATTTTCGAATGGGAACCGCAAGTGTTTGATGACAAGGAGACAAGTCCACCGAACCCTCCACCAGAAAACAAATCTGGTGTGTCGTACACGGCATGAGAGACAGTACGTGTGTCATATGATAGGAATCTCTTACCGACGCAGCTAATTTGAACGCCTGTAAGTGAGTGAGATATGCCTCCTTGCCCAATTTAGGTTACGTTACTTTAATCAACAGTTCATGGAAACCTGTTGGGAACTTCATCATTGCAAAATTTCTTGAAAGTAAATTGTTACGACGAACATCAGTTTGGTAGTGGAGTCGGTAACATTCTCAAAGACTCTAAAAGTCTGAACGTCCATTTTACAAACTAGAATGCTGAAACCAAGGAATGAGATTTTATGGTGGGGCTTCTCTCCACGAGCTTCCAGATTTTATGAAGAAATGGGCGTCATTGTAGCCGGACAGCATTACTGCAGTAATGGAAATTTGTGCCTCGGGCCATCATCGAAGTGAATATCAGAGAAACCGGACAGACAGCTTTTCGCAAATGTTCATATATACCAGTGTAGTGCAGATGTACAGCGTGGACAAAGGTGGTTCACTGAAAGATCAACAGATTCAGGAGCATGCATACTGTGGTGTGCGCACAGTAAAACTTTCAGTACACACCCCATCATATTATTTGACTTGTCGCTCTAACGAAGTAGACGAGTGTTCGCAATATGTCTCGTGGTCTATTCGTGGCGTGTTTATCTTCTGCCGTTAGGTCAGCCGATAGAAATGCCACTTGCACGCTTAGAGTAGCATATTGATGGTGACCAACTTTGAATAGAACTTGATTATTTTCACACACATTTATTAAAATAATAACATGCATAAAAATTGTTATATCCTAGCCAGTAATGCCACCCGAGCCCGCTGCCAAAAGGTTGGCAGCATCAAAGTCCGGACGCCGTCCGCATAAGCAGCGCCAGCGACACAGGAAATCGCCGCAAGTCTGCGCGCGCCACCGCTGGCTTCTGGCTTCTTAAGCGCTGGAGTCGCGAGCGCTAGGACAGTTCTGTATTTGCCGCTCAGTTGTATACTCGCCACCGAATTGTGTACTTGCTAGTCAGTTGTGTGTTCATCGCAGCAGAGTTGTTGTTTGTCGTCAGCCGACGCTGACCTAGCCGCTCCGACTCGAACTAGACAGATTGCTGTAGACACGGAGTTCACTACTGTGTTTCTGTATCTTCGTTAATAAAGATAAGTACTGACTTTTATTTAATCAGAGTGTTTGGGTTTTCATCTTTCTGTTCATTGTTCCAGCGGACCGGTCGGCCCGCTATTAAAAGTGTGGCGGTGACTTCGTAAGCCGTTTCTACAGCGAATTGCTTGTCGCTACGAACGCCGCCACAAAACTGGCGACGAGGACTTCCGAACTCGTGTGCAGGGCTGGTTCAACTTGTTTCTGGTTATACTAATTATAGCGATAAAATTTTGGGGGCTGGTTTAATTTGTGTTCACTATGTCTGCCGAATTACAACAGTTGATCTTGTTACAGAGTCAGCAAATACAAAGTCTGGTGGAAGCAATCGCCAAACAAGCGGCTAATCCTCCAACACAAAAGGAACAAGCACAGGCAGCACCACCTTTCCGTGCTTTTGATGCATCAAGAGAAGAATGGCGAGAATATTTCGCGCAGTTGCAGGCGCACATGACAGTCTACAAAATCACGGGTACTGAGCGGCACCTTTATTTAATTTCCACTGCAGGCGTGGAAGTCTATCTACTACTTTGTAAGTTGTTCCCGGAATCCAAGCCAGAAGCTTTAGACTATGACGTTGTTGTTAACAAGCTTGCTGAGTATTTCGAGTCGCGAGTTCATGTGGCAGCAGCCAGATTCAAGTTCTTCAGATTAAAGAAACTGCCACATCAATCTAATAAACAGTGGTTAACAGATTTACGGGGCCTCACCCGTCAGTTCCGATTTAATTGTGTGTGTGGAGCTTCCTACAGTGATGTCATGTTACGAGACGCTATTACTCAAAACATTGCAGATTCTCGTATTCGTGCTGCTATCTTAAAGTTGCCTGACCCGTCATTAGAGACTGTGATGAACATCATTGAAGCCCAAGATACTTTTGACTATGCTGAGTGTGAGTTAAATCAGCCGTGTATTTCTCAAATTGCCTGTGCTAAGCAAGTTATGTCACGCCCGCGGCCCCACCGGCAGAGTCAGACTGTAAACACTAGCCGGCCGCGTCATGTTAAACACATTCGTCAGCCGCGTGTGCAAAACGATAGAGTTAAGTCTTGCCCTAAGTGTGTTCTTGCTCATCCTCGTGAACGTTGCCCGTTAAGAAACGCGGTTTGTCACCTTTGTCAAAGGAAAGGACGCATCCAGACTGTTTGTTTGCGTAAACGCAAGAACAATTCTAGTGCTGCCCAGCCCATGGATATTCATGTTCTTCAAAGCCAGCCCGCCCAGAAGGTCGCGTTTAAAGACTCTTCCACGGTTCGTGTGGGTAATAAACTTGTTCGCAATAAGCCACCCACCCGCCCTCTGCTATGCGACCCCGGCGTAATTCAAACGCTGTAAAAAGTAATGTACAGACTGCATGTGAAGCGGGAGTTGTTCCACCCGCCCAACCCACGAGTTGTCGTAAGCAGCGAACACGCGCTAAACGCGCTGATTTTGTGTCTTCCGCCTCCACTGCACCGATCCAGAGACAGTGTAATAAACTATTTGTGAAGCTACGCATCCAGGATAAGACCTTCAATTTTCAATTAGACACTGGTGCGCCTGTGACTCTCATAAATAGTGCTACGTATGCGGCTATCGGCCGCCCTAAACTTTCAGCGGCAAAACATTCTTTGGCTACTTATAGTGGAGAACAAATTCCTGTGTTAGGTGTATGTAGCGTGCCAGCCACATTCCGTGGCAATACAAAAACAGTTTCATTCACAGTGCTCCGCGCTACAGACAGTGTAAACATTTTCGGATAAGACTGTTTTGACTTGTTTGCCCTGTCTATCCAAGACAATGTGTTGCAAATTAATTCTGTTGTTGTTCCTCAAGACAGCATAACCGATTTGTGTAAACGATACAGTGACATATTTAAAGACGAACTAGGTTGTGCTGCGAACTTTGCCGCTCATATTACGTTAAAAGATAATGCTCAGCCTCGATTTTTTCGTGCTCGTCCAGTGCCTCACGCCCTCCGGGCACCTGTAGAAGATGAACTTCGTCGTTGGCAAAACAACGGTGTTATTCAACCCGTTTCAGCGAGCCAGTGGGCTTCTCCCTTAGTTATTATAAAGAAACCGTCTGGCAAGTTACGTTTGTGTGCTGATTTTAAGTCGACAGTTAATCCTCAGACTGTCATTGATTCTTTTCCTTTGCCTAGACCGGACGAGCTGATGGATAAGTTAGGGGAAGCTCGTTTCTTTTCCAAAATTGATCTCCGTGAAGCATATTTGCAGTTGCCCCTCGACGAGCAATCACAACAGTATTTTGTCATAAACACGTCGTTGGGGTTGTTCCGTTTTCTGCGTTTACATTTTGGTTGTGCGTCAGCTCCAGCTGTTTTTCAGCGTTTTTTGTCACAACTTCTGGCTAATGTGCCATCGTGTTGCAACTATTTAGACGATATTATTGTGTCCGGTCGGACGCCTGCTGAACATTTCCGTAATTTGGAGTGTTTGTTTACAGTGTTGTCTCAGGCAGGCCTGCGTTGCAACATCGATAAATGTTCATTTTTCCTTACGGAGATGGAGTATCTGGGACATGTTATTAATGCTCAAGGCATTCATCCCTCCCAGTCACATTTAGCAGCTATTCGTGATTTGCCCGCCCCTCGCAATCTGCAGGAATTGCAAGCAGTTCTTGGCAAATTGACATATTATATTAGGTTTATACCTAATGCATCACAGATTGCTGCTCCGTTGCATCGTCTCCGCCGTAAGAATGTTCCGTTTGTGTGGTCAGCTGATTGCCAATCAGCCTTTCAGCAGCTTAAAGAGGCTTTATTGAATGATCGTTGTCTGGTCCATTACGACCCTAACAAGCCTCTGGTGTTAGCTTGTGATGCCTCTTCTTTCGGCCTCGGTGCTGTGTTGTCTCACCGAGTCGGTAACACCGAACGTCCTATTGCGTTCGCATCTAAATTGCTAAACAAAGCTCAGTGTAATTATAGCCAATTGGACAAGGAAGCGTTGGCTATTGTGTTCGGTGTCTCAAAATTCCATCACTACCTCTATGGTAGACCATTCTATTTAGTAACAGATCACAAGCCCCTGACGTCACTGTTTCATCCGTCTAAACCAGTTCCTCAGCAGACAGCTCAGAGACTACAACATTGGGCTCTTTTGTTATCACAATACCAGTATGAGATACTGTATCGCCCTACAGTTCAGCATGCAAACGCTGACGCGCTTTCTAGATTGCCGATTGCTGCGGATGATGTCTTCGATTCCTCTGACGACTCTTGCCATCAGATTGACGCCGATGAGCATCAGTCCCTCCGGGATTTTTCGATTGATTATCGTGAGGTGGCACGTGAGACAGCTACGGATCCTCATCTGAGTTTACTATTACGTTTTGTTCAACGTGGTTGGCCGTCCAAGACAAAGGACATATCGGATCCTGTGGTTCGTCGCTATTATCCGCAACGTCATCTGTTGTCTGTTTCGCACGGAGTTTTGCTGTTACGCACCGAGAATGACCAGCTTCGTGTAGTGGTTCCCCAAGTGCTCCAATCCAAGGTCCTCGACTTGTTGCATCAAGGTCATTGGGGAGTGGTCCGCACCAAGCAGCTTGCCCGCCGTCATTGTACATGGATCGGCATTGATAAGCAGATTACGCAGATGTCTACAGATTGTTCGACGTGTGCCGAACACCAAGCTGCTCCGCCTCAACGCTATTTTGAGTGGGCACGCCCTGCCGGTCCCTGGCAGCGAGTACATATTGATTTCGCTGGTCCATATTGGAATTCTCGTTGGCTCATCGTGATAGATGCATTTAGTAATTTTCCGTTTGTTGTGCCCATGCAGTCTACAACGTCTGCACAAACTATACAGGCGTTGACTTCAATTTTTTGTATTGAGGGTCTTCCAGAAGTTTTAGTGTCTGACAATGGTCCACAATTTACCTCTGCTGAATTTGAAAGTTTTTGTTCGGCCAATGGCATTCGCCATGTTCTTACTCCGCCGTTCCACCCTCAATCGAATGGTGCAGCGGAACGTTTTGTACGTACATTCAAGGATCATATGGACCGCCTTCGTGCTACGCACTCTCGTCAGCAGGCCCTCATCACGTTCCTGTCGTCGTACCGGACCACGCCACGCGACGGCCCTTCGCCTGCGGAGCTTCTCCACGGCCGTCGCCATCGCACCCTACTACGGTTGTTGCACCCCCCGGATCGACCCGCCGCTTCTGCGCATCGCACGCGTTTTCAGCGCAACGACGCCGTTTTTTTCAGAGTTTATCACGGTCGCCGTCGTTGGGAACGTGGTACCGTGATAAGTGTCCAGGGTCGCGGTTTTTATACTGTTCAAGGTGCTACTGGGGTGCACAGGAGGCATCAGAACCAGTTGCGCCGCGCTGGCCGCCCGGATTCTGCCGCTCGTTCTTTGTCCACAGATTTGGTCCGCGGCGGGTTCCAGCCGCGCCTTCCGACTTCGCTGCCGCCCCCAGGGCAGCAGCAGCAGCCGTCGCCGCTACCACGCCGACAGCCCATCCCGTTGATGCCTCCCGCGCAGCTTCATCCGGGAGCGCCCCAGGTGGTCACTCGGGCGCCCGCGGTCCCTCTTCAGTCGCCACCGCCTTCGGAGCTGGTGGACGTCGACCCCTCAACCGGGCCGCCTTCCCAAGCGGTGGCTGTGCAGCCTGTCCTGCAGCCGCTTTCCTTGGGCACCCCCAAGGAGTCTGACACCGCAGCGCCTTGTCCGGCGCTCACTCAGCAGCCGTCGACGCAGCGTCAGGAGACGCTGCCTCTCTTCGTGGGTCCCGACGCCCCGTCGCGTCCAGTACCAGAAGCTGCGCCCGTGGTCACAGGCGTGCACCCTGACCTCGGTTTTCAGTCGGTGTTTCCCGAGGCCCCGCGCAGCCAATGCTGGGGTGCGGACCGGGGACTGCCACCGACAACAGTCTCCGCCCCGGTCTCTTCTGCTACGCCTGCGGCCAGACCCCTCCCCCGCCGTCGACGCTCGCCAAGTCATTATTCAATGACGGTGCGGCGATTTGGGGGGGAGGAGTGTTATATCCTAGCCAGTAATGCCAACCGAGCCCGCTGCCAAAAGGTTGGCAGCATCAAAGTCCGGACGCCGTCCGCATAAGCAGCGCCAGCGAGACAGGAAATCGCCGCAAGTCTGCGCGCGCCACCGCTGGCTTCTCGTTTCTTAAGCGCTGGAGTCGCGAGCGCTAGGACAGTTCTGTATTCGCCGCTTAGTTGTATACTCGCCACCGAATTGTGTACTTGCTAGTCGGTTGTGTGTTCATCGCAGCAGAGTTGTTGTTTGTCGTCAGCCGACGCTGACCTAGCCGCTCCGACTCGAACTAGACAGATTGCTGTAGACACGGAGTTCACTACTGTGTTTCTGTATCTTCGTTAATAAAGATAAGTACTGACTTTTATTTAATCAGAGTGTTTGGGTTTTCATCTTTCTGTTCACTGTTCCAGCGGACCGGTCGGCCCGCTATTAAAAGTGTGGCGGTGACTTCGTAAGCCGTTTCTACAGCGAATTGCTTGTCGCTACGAACGCCGCCACAAAACAAATTACTTAACTTGGTTCTGGATGCTATTTACAATTGACAGTCTGAAGTTCCTTTGGTATTGGTACGTTAATCTTATTCTCACATATATCTCTGATACTTGACAAAAGTGTCTATATACTTATCTTCATGGCTATGTACAGGAATATGGTAATCTTGTTAGGGGCAGACTAAAACTTGACTATAGACTGGTACAGACAAATGTAGAACTAGTACAGACTGATACAGACTAATGCTGACTGGTACAGACTGATGCAGACAAATGCAGACTAATTGGAGGTCTGTACACAATCATGTCCACCTTTATTATCTCATTTTGTTCGTTATTATTTGAGGCAATTGTTCGGGGCATATGTCCCATGACACCCATTGTCGATGCATTCACTCAGTTATTTTTATTACCCAGGGCAGCTAACCCTCTAACCAAACACGCTGAGCTACCGTGCCGACTTAACCACGAGACGATTGCTCGTCCACGCTCCTTTGTGTTGCACTTGTTAAGGTTGGACCATTTGTTGTGTCTGGCCACTCGTCTGATGTAGGATGCCCAGGTAGTTGTTTTCTCGGATCGCTAGACAACACTTCAAGCAAATCGTATTAATGGAGTTTAATACAGTAAGCTCAAATAATAAAAGGGTGTCCACAATAAGACTCCAACATTCGAACTCACAAAATCCGACAAGAAACACAATTTATTGACGAACAAATACAGGGAAATCATACAGCAGCTCATCAAGTTATCATACACAGGTGGACGGTTCAGTGCACTTGAACATGGGCGCCACGGGTGGCGCGAAGAATATCAAGTCTATAATCGATTTCGCCGGCCGGAGTGGCCGTGCGGTTCTAGGCGCTCCAGTTTGGAACCACGTGACCGCTACGGTCGCAGGTTCGAAGCCTGCCTCGGGCATGGATGTGTGTGATGTCCTTAGGTTAGAGAGGTTTAATTAGTTTTAAGTTCTATGCGACTGATGACCTCAGAAGTTAAGTCACAAAGTACTCAGAGCCTTTTGAACGATTTTGATCCCAGACTTACCACCACCTTGCCCTTTCGCAACACGCCCAGTAGCCAAAATCTGATCACACCACTTCTTTATAGTCTTGAACAACGGGGGCGCTTTGTTGTAAACTCGACGAAAGTTTCTTTGCATTTGGGTCGCCGATTTTGTCTCTGCATACCACTAGACGACTTCTGCACGCTCCTTCATATCCTCCATTTTGCTAAAACAACTGATTGCAGCTCCACTAGGCGTATCAAATTTGCACACCACAAACTTGCTGAGTTGCTCTGTCTGCCCCTTCAGGATTCCCAGGTCCACCATCTGAAATGAGAAACATATAGGATATTAATATGTTGGAATCTCATTGTGGACTCGCTGTACTTAACTTTGCGTATTCACAAAAGTGTGTCGCAAGCAAATGGCGTCATGCAAATAATCAGTGTCCTTTGGTATATACAGGGTGTTACAAAAAGGTACTGCCAAACTTTCAGGAAACATTCCTCACACACAAAGAAAGAAAATATGTTTGTGGACATGTGTCTGGAAACGCTTACTTTCCATGTTAGAGCTCATTTTATTACTTCTCTTCAAATCACATTAATCATGGAATGGAAACACACAGCAACAGAACGTGCCAGCATGACTTCAAACTCTTTCTTACAGGAAATGTTCACTATGTCCTCCGTTAGCGACGATACATGCATCCACCCTCCGTCGCATGGAATCCCTGATGCGCTGATGCAGCCCTGGAGAATGGCGTATTGTATCACAGCCGTCCACAATACCAGCACGAAGAGTCTCTACATTTAGTATCGGGGTTGCGTAGACGAGAGCTTTTAAATGCCCCCATAAATGAAAGTCAAGAGGGTTGAGGTCAGGAGAGCGTGGAGGCCATGGAATTGGTCCGCCTCTGCCAATCCATCGGTCACCGAATCTGTTCTTGAGAAGTGTACGAACACTTCGACTGAAATGTGCAGGAGCTCCATCGTACATGAACCACATGTTGTGTCGTACTTGTAAAGGCACATGTTCTAGCAGCACAGGTAGAGTATCCCGTATGAAATCATGATAACGTGCTCCATTGAGCGTAGGTGGAAGAATATGGGGCCAAATCAAGATATGACCAACAATGCCTGCCCAAACGTTCACAGAAAATCTGTGTTGATGACGTGATTACACAATTGCGTGCGGATTCTCGTCAACCCACACATGTTGATTGTGAAAATTTACAGTTTGATCACGTTGGAATGAAGCCTTAACTTAAAGAGAACATATGCCCTGAAATGAGGATTGACACATTGTCGGATGAACCATTCGCAGAAGTGTACCCGTGGAGGCCAATCAGCTGCTGATAGTGCCTGCACACGCTGTACATGGTACGGAAACAACTGGTTCACCCGTAGCACTCTCCATACAGTGACGTGGTCAACGTTACCTTGTACAGCAGCAACTTCTCTGACGCTGACATTAGGGTTATCGTCAACTGCACGAAGAATTGCCTCGTCCATTGCAGGTGTCCTCGTCGTTCTAGGTCTTCCCCAGTCGCGAGTCATAGGCTGGAATGTTCCGTGCTCCCTAAGACGCCGATCAATTGCTTCGAACGTCTTCCTGTCGGGATACCTTCGTTCTGGAAATCTGTCTCGATACAAACGTACCGCGCCACGGCTATTGCCGCGTGCTAATCCATACAGCAAATGGGCATCTGTCAACTTCGCATTTGTAAACATTGCACCGACTTCAAACCCACGTTCGTGATGAACACTAACCTGTTGATGCTACGTACTGATGTGCTCGATGCTGCTACTTAAGAGCAATGAGTCGCATGTCAACACAAGCACCGAAGTCAACATTACCTTCCTTCAATTGGGCCAACTGGCGGTGAATCGAGGAACTACAGTACGTACTGACAAAACTAAAATGAGCTGTAACATGGAAATTAAGTGCTTCCGGACACATGTCCACATAACATCTTTTCTTTATTTGTGTGTGAGGAATGTTTCCTGAAAGTTTGGCCGTACCTTTCTGTAACACCCTGCACAATTTCAATGGAAGCAAAAACAATACAGTTCATAAGTCACTGCTGTAGCGTTTGTTATCGCGGCTCGTCTTGCACTCCGCCGTGGCTAGGCGGCGCGGCGCTTACATTCTCTCCGTACAGAGGCCGCTGCTGCCTCGGTGTCGTCCCAGAGATGCGTTGGTCAGCGCTCTATTGGCTGACGTCCTCTCACGGCCATCTCTGCTCCTTCGTTCGTGATAGTCGTGGCGGCGCTTGTCGTTACACTGGAACACCATCCACTGTTTCTATTTCGCTTCTTGTTTTTTCACAGTACAGTACATTTTCTTCCCGTTTTCATGCTTCATCTGTGTTCAGTTTCTGATGAGCTGTCCACTGGGGGATGTGATGGGGAGTTTCCCCGGTTAAGTACCTACTTTGACATAGGTATGACGTCATTGGTTGAAGCCGACAGGTGGACACGGAAACGTGGATTTATCCTATGTTTTCGACAGAACTCTAATTTGTCTGTTAAAACATAAATTCCTAATTCATGGAACGAAATGCCTTTCGAAATGGTTTTTTTCTGCTTATGTATCGAAAAATATCGCGTTTGTGCCACTTCAGTTAGTATCCTTAATACCAGTACAGTGCTGCCACATTTCCTTGGTTTCTGGTAGCGATCGCTTGAAGACGAGCTGCTGACACGTGATTCATTTCGCATTCAGACTGTGCGCCATAGGTCACATTCCATAGTCGGCATTGCTTAATGATGTATTTCATTTCGGTTATACGTAATTTATAACAGTGAGCATCACTTATACGGACCTCTCACGCTCTTAATCTAACACAACAAGATGTTTCCTCAGCGATGAGTCGATTAAGCGTCCCACACACGAGAGATACATCACCGGCAATGTTGTGAGCAATATAGCCTGCAATCGGCCACACAACACGCTTTACCTAGCAATTTCAACGAGCATTTCGAACACCACTATGTCAGGAAGTCCTCTTATCTAAATTTATCTGCCATGATTAGCAAAACTCAGCATTGCAATCTGTTAAAAATGTTTTGGAATATTTCAGATTGGAAACCGTAAAATATCAACTACGTTGGTGTCCAAATTTCAACTGTCTCCTCTTCATCTTCTTCCTGGCCAGTATCCCGCACCTTCACAGTCTTCGGATCTCAAAACATGCGACTCCTTTTTGTGGGGCTATATTAAAGACAAGGTGTACAGCAATAACTCCAAAACCACAGCCATTCAGCAGGTCATCGACAGCATCGATGTTCTGACACTTCAGCGGGTCATGCAGAATTTTCGCTATTCGTCTGCGCCACACCATCGCCAATCATGGCAGGCATATCGAACATGTCATAGCGTAAATCATTTTACATGTTGAATAAAGTTTGTACACGCCGTAGTTTGCAACTAATTTACGTTTTCTTTTCATATAGTTCAATAATTGTCACCCCATTCATCTACATTTATACTCTGCAAACCACGGTGAAGTGCATGGCGGAGGCTATGTCCCATTGTACCAGTTATTATGGTTTAGTCCTGTTCCGTTTACGTATGGAGTGCGGGAAGAATGATTGTTTGAATGCCTCTGTGTGTGTGTGTGTGTGTGTGTGTGTGCAGTAATTACTCTAATCTTATGTTCCCGATGCCTATGTCAGCGAATCTTAGAGAACTGTAGTTTATTCTTAGTCATCATTTAAAGCCGGTTTTTGAAGATTGTTAATAGACATTCTCGGGATAGTTTACTTCTGTCTTCTAGAGTCTTCCAGTTTAGTTCCTTTAGTATCTCTGTGATTAGCCCTGTTTGGAACGAGTCCCACACGCATTGGCAATATTTGCAGACCGTGCGCACGAGTGATATGTAAACAATCTCCTTCACAGACTAATTCCGCTACCCTAGTATTCTGCCAATAAACTGAAGTCAACCATCTGCCTTACCCACGACTGTGTCTATGTGATCATTCCAGTTCGTGTCCCTACAAAGTGTTACACCCAGGTATTTGTATGAGTTGGCCGATTCCAACAGTGACTCACTGATATTACAGTCATAGGATACTACTTTTTGCTTTCTTTTGTGAGGTGCACAATTTTACATTTATGAACATTTAAAGCAGGTTGCCAATCTCTGCTCCACATTCAAATCTTATCAAGATCTGACTGAATATTCATGCAGCTTCTTTCAGATAATACTTTGTTATACAAAACTGCATCATCTGCAAAAACTCCGCATTACTATTAATATTGTATGCAAGGTCATTAATACACAACATGAGCAGCAAGGGTCCGATCACATTACCCTAGGGTACACTCGAAGTTACGTCTACATCTGACGATATCTCTCCGCCTATTCTGAATAACACAGGCGCTGCACTGTCGTTGTCCGCTGATTCTGGGCAAGCACCTTTCAAGTAAAATGTCTTCCCTGTACGCAACTATACGTGATGGATGTACGAGTGCAGGTCGTAGACACATGGTTGGTGACATATGGAAGTTTGGATCTGGCTGTGAGTCGCGCACAGATAGGCAAATGCTGCAGCCGGCACAGTAGCTCAGCGTATTTGGTCAGAGAGCTGCCTGGCCTCTGTAACAAAAAAGTGTGTGGAAGGATCACCAAACGAACTTGACCAGATGTCATGTGACGTCCGCAACGACCAAACACAACGGAAAATTTAAAAAAAAGTAAGGGGACCGGTCCGTCACAAATTTTCATGGTCATCATTCCATTATACAGCTGATAGTTACCCATATTCACAAATGTGAATACATTTTACGTATTTCATAACGTCTGTAGTTGCTGCAGTGCATGTCTGAAGGAACATTGCATCGTAATTCAGAATAAGACAGGAGCTGCAATATTGACTGAACTACTAGTTTCGAAACTGCTGAGTAATTGGCTGTTGTATGTAATGGTAAGATGAGGACTGGTTTTGTTACGCCTGAATGCTACTGATACCCAGATATTCTCGTTGCTTAATTTCTGTCTGTAGACAATTTCTCTAGAGCTCTCGCAGCATCTGGGAAATGTTGAGAAAATAGTCTGATGGTTTTATATTTTTCAGACCATCTCGTCTCACACTTTCGTGATAAATTGGAAGTATATTTTCAGCGTGTAGTCGATTTTCTAAAAAGAGTTTGTAGCGTCGTTTACAATGACAACAATGTTCGTAATTTCTGGCACAGCGTTTGCATCTTTTCCCACAAGGTTGAGTCTGTGGCTTGAGCAAAGAAATTGTGAGCATCGATAATATTTCGTTTCTGAAAATGGCATGTGCACTGCTCTCTCTGCCTGCCACTGTAGAACAGCCATAGAAGATAAATCCTATACACCTCCTGCGATGCGCAGTTACCGCTCCCCAACGAAGGGGACGCCCTGTTCCTTAAAATGAGCCCAGACTCACAGATCGACCGGTATCTTGTGTCGAATCGCGACCACCACGGAACTTGTCGCACCATTCCACAACATTAGTTTTCGATAGACGTGCTACGCCATTGATATTTGTCATTCACCGATCGATGTCTACCGTTGATTGTCCTTCGGTAACGAAGAAAAGAAAACAGCACATTGTTCCTATTTGGAAGCATTTGGTGATTATGTCGTCCTAGTTCATGTTACAGCATTTACTACACGCACATCGGAAAGACACAAATATCACACCCTAGGACGTACCCAAGAACTGAACTCTGGGGAGGGGGGGGGGGGGGGCAGGTCATACTAGTCTCAGGAAACAAGGACTCGAGACAACATACAGCACTTCTTGTTAAATAAAACATTAAACCAGCATTTTAAATATAAGAATGCACTTGTTTAAAAATACAATTCTTTAATTCAGAAATAATCTTGTAGGATTTGCCGCAAATTTCTCAGTTACTTTCTTCTCTAACATGTCGCAGTTTTCTTTTACATAATTGTGGTGTACGCTCATCAGACACAATCCTGTGAGCCTTTCTTTCTCCTCCCATAGAGCTTCTGAGCCACGTCTTCACTCTTCGAATTGTGCTGAAGGATCGTTCCACAGTCGCTATTGTGCATGAAATAGTGCTCAAAATTTTTAGTGCTTTTTTCATGATAGGGGAAAAAATATTGATCTCGTTAAACAGGTCAACGACTTCCATATCCTTTAATTTTGCTTCAGTTATATTCTTTTTCCTCCACAAATTGTACCATAGTTCCAGTTGTCCGGCTATATCAACCAATCCATAAAATGTTTTCAACAATTCTGCACTTTTAGGGAAGTCTGTTACACTAGAATTGCTAATATTCAAGAGATGTAGCTTATTTAGAGCAAAAGCTGGTGTATTTTCTGGTGAAAATCGTATATTTAATGATGACATGAATGATTCGATGTATGGTATTACCAGCGAACGTCGCCAGTATTCGTTGTCATTTTGGGATGGTGGATTGTTTCTGAATTTTTGCTTGCAAGCAAAATGTGGAACAGTAATTTCTATTTCCAGTTCCTCTGCTACAACTTGTGCTTTTGCAAGTAATTCGCTAGTTAGCCTGTCTGCTTCCTTTCGGTCATTACTGAGTACGTCAAGGATTCCTCTGATGTGTTCCCTCACCGCGATCATATCTACAGACAGACTGCAGGACATTAGCTACTAGTTCCTAAACTGCTGAGTATTTGGCTATTGTTTGTAAAGATAAGATGAGCACTGGTTTGGTAACGGCTGAATGGAACTGATACGCAGATTTCCTCGTTGCATAATTCCCCTCAGTAGACAATTTTTCTAGAGCTGTCACAACCTCTGGGAAATTTTGAGAAAATAGTCTGATGGATTTATATTTTTCAGACCATCTCGTCTCACACATTCTTGTTAAATTGGGAGCGTATTTCTGACGTGTACTCGATTCTCTAAAAACGTTTATAGTGTCTTTCACAGTGGCAACAGTATTCCTAATTCCCGGCACTGCGTCTGCATCGTTCACCACAAGGTTGAGTTTGTGGCTTGAGCAATGGACGTATGATGCTCGATAATATTTCCTTATTAAAATGGCTTGTACACCATCACTTGCACTAAATGTCTCGCCATCTATTGCTTGTCGTAACCTGCACATCAACTGCTATTAATCTACAGTTAGCGTCAGCTGTAACTAAAAAATTAATAGCTTAGGAGGAGAAAAGCATTTTACATTTAAATATGGTAGGAGAAACGATGTTGTTCGTTAGAAACTTCACATAGTTATAATCCCTTACTGCCTATTAGCGAATACGCTGTTCCTTGGCGATGTAACATGCCTGCGAATAGCAGAGCGGATTGCTTATCGCTAAATTTATTATTTATATAAACTTCCCTCTCGACAGTAACGTGCCGAAGACGAAACAATTACTCCCGGATCTGCGCGAACGAGTTCGAATATCTTCTAGGGGGGAGCAGCTGCCCCCCCCCCCCCTCCCCATCGCTGGGTACGCCCATGATCACACCAGTCCCTCGCCTACATGTCGGATCTTACATACCTGCATCGGAGTTGCGCTACGTTGCATATGTTCTGCAGTAACACCTTCAAACGTAACCTTTTTGATCGGACTTTTGTATAAACACAGTTTCCGTAGAGGTGGGATATTTCTCGTTCTCGTTGATGTTGGCTAACTACAACACAGCACATACTCTGTACATTATAAACAAGAAATTAATGTGAGCCCTTAGTAAGACGTTCACTGCGTTATCATTCAAACTTATTGAGATCCCACTTGGTAAACAAATGTCGATTGTGAATGATGTGGACTGCTGAGTGTTCTCTTTTGTCTTTGACACATTTCCTAATTACTGATAAAAACCCCTTGCCGTGAGACTACTTTTGAAAACCATATACCCAATAGGAATAAATCACGAATGTTCCAGATCCACACGAATCACGTGTAAATATTGATTTTTAACGAATAAACAAACAGAAGTTTATTTCTTTTATACGCAGATCTGTAACGCAGAAAGAAAAGGTAATATTCACTATTCTTTTGCCAGCATGTTTGGCTATCTGTATGACAAACTGTCTGCGAAAAACTTCAGGCTACAGCGCTGAGTGCCGCAAGTTCGAATGTCGAATCTTTGACCTTTATAAATAGTGTCATATCACTGGCTGGAAAAATTAGCGGGGATTATTTCTGTAAAGATACAGGTGACAGAGGGCTAGGGCAATCGACGTTGCTATTTACAAAACAATACATTACTTCAGTTAATAAATTTTGTTTTTAGTTTACGTGAGAATTCTGTACGACTGATGCGCAACTTTCAGTCGCGTCCGCTACGAGATTGTTTTTCCCGCCACGTATTATTTACTCTCGGAGCATTTTCCCGCGACGAATAATTGTTCTTTGAACGGCGTATGTATACGAGCAGCTGTGCCTTCGCGACATTTGGGTTGTTTGCTCTGTCTTCGACAGTTACATACGAGGCGAATCTGAAGCTTCAAGTATTCTATACAAGAGTTCTACAAGAGAAGCTTTTATTTTGGGTTTCCAGCGACCAGCAGAATGTTTTTCGGCGAAAAGGTAAGAGATACTCAACTTCTGTAACTGAATCGTGATCAGCAGCGATGTGCTCATAGGGAGTTGGGAAAATGTGTGATGTTTGCGTTCTTTGAGGATGCTCGCAGTTTCTGCAGCTTATGCGACATTCATATCCTTCAAAATCACCCATAGGTAAAATACCTACGGTACTGAAATGCTGTTCCTTTCGGTTTTCAGTGGCTTGCAATGGATGACAAACTAGCTGCGGATGTTTTTAATGTTCTCGTCAGTTTTTCGTAGCTAATTTAGTGTCTGACAAGCTAATGGTCGTAACTTACAAACATTCTGTTAATGGTGCTAACTGCCTTGTACGTTTAGTACCGCTGAACTGGTGCAATAGTTCCATGAAGCCTTTTCTCTAGAATGCGTTTAGTCAGTCCTGGCACTATGTGCAATAAATGCAAATTATTCGTTAGCAGGTTGCGTAAGAGTTACATGTGTTTATTTTTGACAGCGTATACGAGCGCGCAAGCTCGCACATGCGAACACGTACACACGCTCGCATGTGTGTGTGTGTGTGTGTGTGTGTGTGTGTGTGTGTGTGTGTGTGTGTTTGTATTTCTCAATATTAATTTTGCTCCCTCACCCCCGACCCCTTTTCAGGATGTAAGATTAGTTTCGACTCCAATTAAAAAAAAAAAAAAAAAAAATCGTATTCCTCTGTCGCAAGTTTGAACTCACAAATATAACGCAGGTTTCCATCAGTTACGTAGTTTCACGCCATAATATAATAAGTAGTAGCTGCCTTATGTTTGGCGATCCTTTCTGAGACTCTATATGTTAATGTGTGGTTGCAATTGTGTGGTTGTAGATTATATCGTGAAAATTATTGGCCTACAAATTCTGCCTGCTCTGCCTGCTCTGTTTAGTCATTTTGATTTAGTGACCGCTTTTTCTCAGCAGCTTTTCACTGAACCATACAACCATCCCCAACAGGCATTCAGATACTCCCGATCTCTGCTGAAAGCCCAATGGAATCTTTCAATACATATACAGCAGAGTTGATATCTCGGTAATAAGTGCATATCGCGCCTCTAGCTCACAGTTACAACACAATGCAAACCGTCCCTCTGCAATATTTGTTGATCACAATCGTGATCTCTCGTGTGACCTGGTGGACCTAGAAGAACTTCATCTTAATAATTCTAAACTGCAGGTTATCAGAAACCTTAGGTGCTCCCGTATTTACAGCAAACGTGGCAGGGCACGTGAAAAACCGGCAAGAAAATCGAAATCGCGGAAAAGAATGAGACGGCGTAAGAAGCAGCGGTCTTTCAGGTACGAATACGTAATCTTGGAAGTATAGTCGAAGAACATTCGCCGTTATCTAACTTCCTGCAATTGTAAAATCTAGTTTACTTTTCAAGGAATTATTGTTTGAAACAGGGTTGCGGCAACTGTTCCAGATGCTCAGTGGGCCCCAACCACTTTTGAGGAGACGGATGTGCGACGCCTCGGTGCGTGAACTTCGCCGCCTTCGGTGAGTGAACTTCGTTTGATACTCGAACATTTGTGTCATGTAGGTCAATGTAAAATACCCACACTATTGTGTCTTTGTGCTACAACAGTCACCATGGGGCGAAACGCCTCTACACCATATATGTGTATGCATTCCAAATCACAAAATTCCTGTCTTCATACGTAAACATCATATACTCCTTTTTTGCTCAACTAAGACAACCCAGAAGACTGAGTACCAGAATCTACGCAGATTTTCAGCAGTCTGTCAGAATCATTTAATATGAGTAACGCCAGGATCACTAAACACGATCGTCGTCGTACTGAGAAAGGGAAAATTTGTGACAGGAACTAATTAACCTTAAACGGGAGCATTTCAGAACGGAAGTGAGACGTATTTATCAATTTAATCCACTAATACACTACTGGCCATTAAAATAGCTACACCACGAAGATGACGTGTTACAGACACGAAATTTAACCGACAGGAAGAAGATGCAGTGACATGAAAATGATTAGCTTTACAGAGCATTCACACAAGGTTGGCGCCGGTGGCGACACATGCAACGTCCTGACATGAGGAAAGTTTCCAACCGATTTCTCATACACAAACAGCAGTTGACCGGCGTTGCCTGGTGAAACGTTGTTGTGATGCTTCGTGTAAAAAGGAGAAATGCGTACCATCACGTTTCCGACTTTGATAAAGGCCGAATTGTAGCCTATCGCGACTGCGGTTTATCATATTGTGACATTGCTGCTCGCGTTAGTAGAGATCCAATGACTGTTAGCAGAATATGAAATCGGTGGGTTCAGGAGGGTAATACGGAACGCCGTGCTGCATCCCAGCGGCCTCGTATCACTAGCAGTCGAGATGACAGGCATCTCATCCGCACGGCTGCAACGGATCGTGCAGCAACGTCTCGATCCCTTAGTCAACAGATGGGGACGTTTGCAAGGAAACAACCATCTGCCCGAACAGTTCGACGACGTTTGCAGCAGCACGGACTATAAGCTCGGAGACCGTGGCTGCGGTTACCCTTGACGCTGCATCACAGACAGGAGCGACTGCGATGGTGTATTCGACGACGAACCTGGGTGCACGAATGGCAAAACGTCATTTTTTCGGATGAATCCAGGTTCTGTTTACAGCATCATGATGGTCGCATTCGTGTTTGGCGACATTGCGGTGAACGTACATTGGAAGCGTGTATTCGTCATCGCCATTCTAGCGTATCACCTGGCGTGATGGTATGGGGTGCCATTGGTTACACGTCCCGGTCACCTCTTGTTCGCATTGACGGCACTTTCAATAGTGGACGTTACGTTTCAGATGTGTTACGACCCGTGGCTCTACCCTTCATTCGATCCCTGCGAAACGCTACATTTCAGCAGGATAATGCACGACCGCATGTTGCAGGCCCTGTACGGGCCTTTCTGGATACAGATAATGTTCGACTGCTGCCCTGGCCAGCACATTCTCCAGGTCTCTCACCAAGTGAAAACGTCTGGTCAATGGTGGCCGAGCAATTGGCTCGTCACCACTACTCTTGATGAACTGTGGTATCGCGTTGAAGCTGCATGGGCAGCTGTACCTGTACACGCTATCCAAGCTCTGTTTGACTCAGTGCCCAGGCATATCGAGGCCGTTATTACGGCCAGAGGTGGTTGTTCTGGGTACTGATTTCTCAGGATCTATGCACCCAAATTGCGTGAAAATGTAATCACATGTCAGTTGTAGTATAATATATTTGTCCAATGAATACCCGTTTATCATTTGCATTTCTTCTTGGTGTAGCAATTTTAATGGCCAGTAGTGTATAAATCAGTAATAATATTGCAATAGAATTTTTGTGGTGATCATACCTACATCAGCCAAAGTCATAAACTATCATTTTCTGTTCAGTACAGCTACTCCTCTTTACTCAAGTCTGCGTAATCAAT
Source organism: Schistocerca americana (assembly GCF_021461395.2). Lineage (NCBI taxonomy): Eukaryota > Metazoa > Arthropoda > Insecta > Orthoptera > Acrididae > Schistocerca > Schistocerca americana. The sequence continues at coordinate 75,101,237 of NC_060128.1, forward strand.
CAGTACATGACCGAAATTACAGAATTTCTGTATCACAAACTTCAAATCGCTAAACACACTGACGGAACAAAAGTCGCAACCAAGAAGGAGTCGTGTGACATAAACGATTGTTGGTAGGCGAGTTTAGGTATCTGAAAAATGACACGTATTCCAATTTCTTGCCAGTCGTCTAAGAGTGGCGATAATAACGCCACAGTGAGACAGCAAATTAGCTTTCCTTTAAATACGAGCTGTAACGGTCGTGAGCGTTTGTAACGTTTGAGACTGGACGCGATGAGTTGATGTTAGTCAAGACTGCCTTTAAGTGGGGCAGGACGTCAAACGGGCCGACTTGGAGCAGGAGAGGCATCACAGGGCATTTTAATTTCCAGTGTCTATACTTTTACAAATAAATTCATAAGACTTTGTCAACATCACCAGGAAGGATTCAGGATTTACACTCATTGCAGTGGAAGTTCGAAAACATAACGAAATAATTTTTTTACGTGTGAAATTTCATCATTTTTTTCACTTACTAATGGCTGCATTTGGTGTTATAGGTACACTTTTCTTCATAAGTTGGAGAGATTCTTCGATGGATTTTTCACAGCATACATACCATACTTACAGGTGTATAAAACTCTAGAATTTATTTAATTTATGAAAAAACGAATGATCTGTTGTATTTTATACTTCATGTTTCGAAAAAACACAAATTTTGTAGTTAATTAACTCAGTTTTTACCATAGTTTTTAATAGATTTGGAAAATTCTAGAGTTTCATACACTTTTAAGTATGTTTTGTATGCTGTGCAAAATTCATCGAACCATCGCTCTTACTTATGAAGAAAAGTGTACCTATAGCATCAAATGCTGCCATTAGTAAGTGAAAAAAATGATGAAATTTCACATGTAAAAAAAATTACTTCGTTATGTTTTCGAACTTCCACTGCTACGAGTGTGAATCCTGAATCCTTCCTGGTCATGCTGACAAAATTTTATAAATTTATTTGTAAAAGTATAGACAGTGGAAATTAAAATGTCCTGTGGTGCCTCTCCTGCTCCAAGTCGGCCCGTTTGGCGCCCTACCCCCCTTAAGGCAACAAAGATGCCATTATCAACACCTCACTGAATTTGAACGAGGTCGTGTAATTGGGCTTTGAGAAGCTGGATGTTCCTTCTACGATACTGCAGAAATACTTGGCAGGAATGCAGGCACTGTACATGACTGCTAATTGCGTTGGTGACGAGAATGTAAGCCGGCCGTTGTGGCCGAGCTGTTCTAGGCGCTTTAGTCTGGAAAAGCGCGACAGCTACGGTCGCGGGTTCGAATCCTGCCTCGGGCATGCATGTGTGTGATGTCCTTAGGTTAGTTAGGTTTAAGTAGTTCTAAGTTCTAGGGAGTGATGTGATGACCTCAGATGTTAAGACCCACAGTGCTCAGAGCCATTTGAACCATTTTTTTTTCTTTTCTTTTTAACGAGAATATAAGGTGCCAAGAAGACCGTGCTCCGGTCGGCCACGTGGCACTACCGAGAACGAAGACCGTCGTGTTCAGTGTATGGTTTTGGTGCGTCATACTGCATCTGCAGCAGCAATCTGAGCAGCAGGTGGCACCACAGTGACGCAACGAACTGTTATAAATGGGTTACTTTCAGGACAGGTCCAAGCCAGACGCGCTGTATAGTTTATTCCACTGACCCCAATCCACCGCCATTTTCAACTTCAGTGATGTCAACCGTGAGCTCATTGGAGGCCAGAGTGGAGGTGTTTGTCAAAGAAAGCCGGTTCTGCCTCGGTGCAAGTGACGGCCGTGTGTTGGACAGAAGGGAGCCAGTTGAGGCCTGCAACCAAGCCATTTACGTGCTACACACACTGGACCTGTACCTGGGGTAATGATCTTGGGTGCGATTTCGTACGACAGCAGGAACACTTTCGTGGTTATCTCACGCACTCTTGACTACAAATCTGCATGCCAGTCTGGTGATTCGACCTGTTGTAGTGCCATTCTTGAACAGCATTACAGGAGATGTTTTTCAACAGGATAACGCTCGCCAACATACCATTGTTGTAAACCAAGGTGGTCGTCTACATGTTGCCTTGGCCTGCTCAATCACCAGATCAGTTTCTAATGGCACCATCGGACAACAACTTCAGCGTTACCTGCAAATAGCATTAACTGTCCCTGTACTGACCGACAAAGTGCAACAGGCATGGATAGAACTCTACCTCACATTCTGACATCCGGCACCTGCACAAAATACTGCATGTCAATGTGCATTTTTGCATGCAATATTCTGGCGCATATACTGGTTGTTAATGCACTAGCATTTCACATTTGCAATGGCTCATCTCGGGCTTACATTACCCCAGCTTCGGTATACCGCTCACGCTTTGTCGAACTTCGTTCGCAGTTCATTAATACGATCTTCATTGATACTGATGGCTCTAAGACCAATGACGGTGTTGGGTTTTCTTTTATTGTCGGGGCACACAGTTTCAAATACCAGCTCCGTGGCCATTGTTCGGTCTTCACAGTTGAACTATTTGCCCTCTACCAGTCTGTTCTTTACATCTGCCGGTGCCGACATTCTGCTTACGTCATCTGCTCTGATTCCCTGAGCGTCATCCAGAGCCTCAGTGATCCGTATCCGGTTCACCCTTTTGTGCAACGGATCCGACGCTCTCTTCAGCAGCTGGCGGACGACGGTTCTCCGGTTACCTTTATGTGCGTTCCTGGCCATGTCGGTATCACTGGGAACGAAGCTGCAGATGCCGCGGCGAAGGCTGCGGTCCTCCAGCCTCGGACAGATTCTTGTTGTGTGCCTTCATCTGATTTTAGCACGGTCATTTGTCAGCGCATTTTATCGCTGTGGCGTGCCGATTGGACTACACTTACTGCAAACAAGCTTCGGGCCTCGAAACCTCTCCCCGCGGCTCGGACGATCTCTTCACGCCCTTCTCGGCGGGAGGAGGTCGTTTTGGCCCGGTTACAGATTGGACACTGCCGGTTCAGCCACCGCCATCTGCTGACGGCAGCGCCGGCGCCGTTCTGCCCGTGTGGGCAAGTGCTGACGGTCCGCCACATTTTAACGTCCTGTCCGAAGTTTAATACACTGCGCGTTGATCTTGGCCTGCCACATACTCTGAATGAAATTTTAGCGGATGACCCGGGAGCAGCTGCTCGCGTTCCTCGTTTTATCCACTTGACAAACCTGTCTAAGGACATTTGATTATGCTGTTTTCTTTTAACCCCTTGCCTGTTAATGTGCCTTTTATGGTGTTGTCCTTTTTAGCTGCTGTTTTAACATTGTGCCTCGCAGTGCATTCATAACTTAGTCTGGGCGCTAATGACCACTGTAGTTGTGCGCCCTAAAGCCACAAAAAAAAACTTACATTACCATGTGAGCTTGCAAATCACTTACATATGTTATAAAGACAAATGTATTCGCGAAATTTCATTACTGCACATTAATTATTTTTTGGTGTGCATTTTTTTCCGGCAGTGTCTTTTCAATAGCCAGATGAACCTAAGCACTACATTGCAATACTGTTCGACACAAATTTCGAATTACATATCATGTTTATAGGAACAATAGTTCAGTGACACAAATATGATTAAGCCAGTATGGAATAAAGTCTTTTTTTGATGAATGTCATCAGTCGTTTTATGCTGCTGAAAACTGTTTCCAAAACTCCGAAAAACCACCATAAAACATCACTGTTTAGATATCTGCACCTATTAAAAAATACTGATAGCGAGGGATTCTGCTTTGTCAGACATCTTTATCCAGCAAATAGATGTCTCAGGGTTCCATCCTGACCGTCGTCCTCTTTGCTAACACCGTTAAGGGGGGTAGGACGTCAGACGGGCTGACTTGGAACAGGAGAGGCACCACAGGACATTTCAATTTCCACTGTCTATACTTCTACAAATAAATTTATAAAACTTTGTCAGCACGACCAGGAAGGATTCAGGATTCACACTCTTAGCAGTGGAAGTTCTAAAACATAACGAAATATTTTTTTTTACATGTGAAATTTCATCATTTTTTTCACTTACTAATGGCAGCATTTGTTGCTATAGGTACACTTTTCGTCATAAGTAAGAGAGATTCCTCGATGAATTTTGCACAGCATGCAAACAATACTTAAAGGTGTATGAAACTCTAGAGTTTTCCAAATCTATTAAAAACTATGGTAAAAATTGAGGTAATTAACTATAAAATTTGTGTTTTTTCTAAACATGATGTTTAAAATACAACGGCTCATTCGTTTTTTCATAAATTTAATAAATACTAGAATTTCTTACACCTGTAAGTATGGTATGTATGCTGTGCAAAATCCATCGAAGAATCTCTCTAACTTATGAAGAAAAGTGTACCTATAGCAACAAACGCAGCCATTAGTAAGTGTAAAAAATGATGAAATTTCACACGTAAAAAAATTATTTTGTTATGTTTTCGAACTTCCACTGCAATGAGTGTGAATCCTGAATCGTTCCTGGTGATGCTGACAAAGCCTTATGAATTTATTTGTAAACGTATAGACACTGGAAATTTAAAATGTTCTGTGATGCCTCTCCTGCTCCAAGTCGGCCCGTTTGACGTCCTACCCCCCTTAATTCTATATTGGCATCTCCGGCTTCCTTTTCGTTGAAAATTTTGGCATTTATTGGATTTCTCCACGGACCTGTCTCATTGAGCGGTGTCTTCAGCGCTGTCTCGGTCGTCTTTACTCATGGAGCATCGACAATGGCTTTCGTTCTTCCACATACAAAACCGTTTGTACGAATTTCTGGAAGCGCAATTGGTTTCTTCCATTGTCTTTACATCTTGGGCCTGTTGATCTTCCGTTCGTTGAAACTAGGAAATGAATGGGACTCATTCTCTATAGGACACTTTCTTGGTCCTCCCACATGTCTTACCTGGCAGCCCGCTGTATGCAGTCCCTCAATGTCCTTCGTGTCCTCAGTGGTATTTCCTGGGGAGCAGATTGAACCCCCCCCCCCCCCCCCCTTTGGACTGGTCCCTTATCCGCTCAAAACTAGACTATGCGTGTTTTGTTTGTGCATCTGCAGGTCCGTCCTTCTTATGTCCTCTCAATACTGCCCACAATCGTGGAGTGCGTTTGGCCATGGTCATCTTTTACACATCTACATCTACATTTATACTCCGCAAGCCACCCAACGGTGTGTGGCGGTGGGCGCTTTACGTGCCACTGTCATTACGTCCCTTTCCCGTTCCAGTCGCGTATGGTTCGCGGAAAGAACGACTGCCGGAAAGCCTCCGTGCGCGCTCCAATCTCTCTGATTTCACATTCGTGATCTCCTCGGGAGGTATAAGTAGGGGGAAGCAATATATTCGATACCTCATCCAGAAACGCACCCTCTCGAAACCTGGACAGCAAGCTACACCGCGATGCAGAGCGCCTGTCTTGCAGAGTCTGCCCCTCGAGTTTGCTAAACATCTCCGTAGCGCTGTCACGCTTACCAAATAACCCTGTGACGAAACGCGCCGCTCTTCTTTGGATCTTCTCTACCTCCTCCGTCAACCCGATCTGGTACGGATCCCACACTGATGAGCAATACTCAAGTATAGGTCGAACGAGTGTTTTGTAAGCCACCTCCTTTGTTGATGGACTACATTTCCTAAGGACTCTCCCAATGAATCTCAACCTGGTACCCACCTTACCAACAATTAATTTTATATGATCATTCCACTTCAAATCGTTCCGCACGCATACTCCCAGATATTTTACAGAAGTAACTCCTACCAGTGTTTGTTCCGCTATCGCATAATCATACAATAATGGATCCTTCTTTCTATGTATTCGCAAAACATTACATTTGTCTATGTTAAGGGTCAGTTGCCCCTCCCTGCACCGAGTGCCTATCCGCTGCAGATCTTCCTGCATTTCGCTGCAATTTTCTAATGCTGCAACTTCTCTGTATACTACAGCATCATCCGCGAAAAGCCGCATGGAGCTTCCGACACTATCTACTAGGTCATTTATATATATTGTGAAAAGCAATGGTCCCATAACACTCCGCTGTGGCACGCCAGAAGTTACTTTAACGTCTGTAGACGTCTCTCCATTGATAACAACATGCTGTGTTCTGTTTGCTAAAAACTCTTCAATCCAGCCACACAGCTGGTCTGATATTCCGTAGGCTCTTACTTTGTTTATCAGGCGACAGTGCGGAGCTGTATCGAGCGCCTTCCGGAAGTCAAGAAAAATAGCATCTACCTGGGAGCCTGTATCTAATATTTTCTGGGTCTCATGAACAAACAAAGCGAGTTGGGTCTCACACGATCGCTGTTTCCCGAGTCCATGTTGATTCCTACAGAGTAGATTCTGGGTTTCCAGAAACGACATGATACGCGAGCAAAAAACGTGTTCTAAAAATCTACAACAGATCGACGTCAGAGATATACGTCTATAGTTTTGCGCATCTGCTCGACGACCCTTCTTGAAGACTGGGACTACCTGTGCTCTTTTCCAATCATTTGGAACCTTCCGTTCCTCTAGAGACTTGCGGTACACGGCTGTTAGAAGGGGGGCAAGTTCTTTCGCGTACTCTGAGTAGAATCGAATTGGTATCCCGTCAGGTCCAATAGACTTTCCTCTGTTTAGTGATTCCAGTTGCTTTTCTATTCCTTGGTCACTTATTTCGATGTCAGCCAATTTTTTCGTTTGTGCGAGGATTTAGGCCCTGCCCTGCCCAGTTGAGAGTCTGTGTGCTGAAGCTGCCGAACTACCACTGTCCTACCACCGTAACTTTCTCCTCAGCAGATACCTGTGGCATTTGTCTGCTATGCGTGGCCGCCCATCCTATGCCTCCTTCTTCGATGACTCCTTTGATCACCAGAATGGGGCAAGTCCCACTTCTGGAGTTCGATTTCGGTTCTTGCTCCAGCAGCTTAATATAGAGTACACTTGTACTGTATCGAGTGAATGGACGTGTATGGGTATGGAGACGACCTCATGAATCCATAGATCCTGCATGTCAACAGGGGACTGTTCAAGCTGGTGGAGGCTCTGTAATGGTATGGGGCGTGTGCAGTTGGAGTGATTTGGGACCTCTGATACGTCTAGATACGACTCTGGCAGGTGACACGTACGTAAGCGTCCTGCCTGATCACCTGCATCCATTCATGTCCATTGAGCACTCTGACGGACTTCGCCAATTCCAGCAGGACAATGCGACACCCCACCCGTCCAGAATTGCTACAGAGTGGCTCCAGGAACACTCTTCCGACTTTAAACACTTCCGCTGGCCACCAAAGTCGCCAGACATGAACATTGTTAAACGTTTCTGTGATGTCTTGCAACGTGCCGTTCAGAAGAGATCTGCACCCCCTCGTACTCTTACGGATTTATGGACAGCCCTGCAGGATTCCTGATGTCAGTTTCCTCTAGCACTACTTCAGACATTAGTAGAGTCTATGCCACGTCGTGTTGCTGGAGTTCTGCACGCTCGCGGGGACCTGCACGATATTAGGCAGGTGTACCAGTTTCCTTGGCTCTTCGGTGTATTAGATGAGGTACCGCCGGAAGTAAGGCTGTGAAGATGTCTTTCTCGGCGGAATTGCCCAGGACAGATGGTTCAAATGGCTCTGAGCACTATGGGACTTAACTGCTGAGGTCATCAGTCCCCTAGAACTTAGAACCACTTAAGCCTAACTAACCGAAGGACATCACACACCTCCATTCCCGAGGAAGGATTCGAACCTGCGACCGTAGTGGTCGCGCGGTTCCAGACTGTAACGCCTAGAACCGCTCGGCCACTGCGGCCGGCTGCCCCGGACACCACAGCCCATTTACGCTCCTGTTATTATCGGTGTACAGTTCCTTTAATTACACGTCGATAATTGTCCACATGCCGTCTTGCAGGAAACAACAGCAATCGCGACGTGACGCAGTTTTCAACAATACATGGGTCTCTTCGACGTCCCGTGTCGTTTCTTAGCAACAGTTTGATTCGAGTCGAATGGCGAGCAACGTGAATGGTCCTGTCCACATTCAGCAGAACCTTAAGAAATCGTGAAATAGGGGCACGCGCAGCGGTAGCGGTCTCTGGTAAGTCATTAACCAGCATGTGATTTCCGCCTATCCTTGGCAGCCATAACACAGGCGTTAAACCGATTGCACCTTTTTGAGGATGCATAACATTAATTCTCACATCACGTATGTTGAATGGGTATGAAGATCTTCAACACTGCAGTTATATTCGAGGTGATTTAATTTTGCAAATCGGTCATCCAGTCTGTTTATCACGGTCTGTCTAAAGCATCTTGTGTTGGAGAACCATTAACTTCACAAATTTTGTAATTAGAGTAAGATCGGAATACTACAAATTATACACGGTCCTGCAAAGATGCCCATGCCAATTGCTTACTGAATTCACTCGTGTAGATAACATTCGACAGGTTTAGCACATCGTCGTGCTGCCGTGAAACTCACGTTTTCCTGGCCCTGTCGTATGACATAATATGTTTTATAAGACTTTCTAACGCATTTTAGATGAATTTCAGGCATTAAGTTCTATTTTTAGTCAAATCTAGTGTCCGATTCCCGATCGAAGGACGCAATGAGTTTACGATGCGAAGGATGGAAGTGGCTGTTATTAAATTTTATCTGTGGTTGTATCCGTAACTGACGTAAACGATGCTGTTTATTACAAAAATATATCGCGATTTCTCAGGTTGTTGTTAGGCAGGAACCTAAGTTCAACGGTTAAGTTGCTGCTCGTGAATCAAGTAGCAATTGTATTTATAATTTTATTTCTCACAAATATATAGGACTACTTTTTTCCGAATATGGCACCATTTCCGAAGGCAGGGTTGGTCAGATACTCAAGACGTCAGCTGAAATTTCTGCGTGTGAGACTGTCTGCAATTACCGGTACATATAATCTTGCTTCTCACAAATATATGGCTGTTTTTTTCCGAATGTGCCACGATTGCCGAAAGTGATATTAGGCAGCAATTAAGAGGACAGTTATGTAGGTCAGCTCTAGTTCTTCATACCACGGTTCGTTATTATTCGTGATTTTTCATTGTTTGTTGTTATTTCTTTTAGGATTATTTATTTACTTTTTGTCTCTGTATACCGAAGGTCAAGCCTAGTTGTCGATTCCAACGTTACTTATGTTTCTCGTTCTGCCAGAAGAATAGCGAGTGATACGAAAAAGTTAAATTTTTGAAGAAATAATTAACAGTCAATAAAAATCATGAAATAAAACGGAACACGGAATCAACAATTAGAGTGATACCATACATGGCAATTCTCAAAAGAATCACAGCACACACCTACAGCAACAACAGCAGTCTAGAAAGTAACACCATAACAGGAATCGTATAACGAACCACTGCATGATCCTACAGTGCATTCTTTCAGAATTTTCATGTGTGGTACCGCTCAAAATGTCGACTTCACGTTCCTTTATTACGCCATTTTCATTAGGCGTGGGCCCCTAATATCTTTAGAATTTGCCTATATGGTACCGCTTCCTATTCTACTACAAAAAAGCGATAATGGAATCGACAATTAGAATTGACCTATACAGCTCTCTTCTGGTTATCAATCCCAACATTTGTTATTTTTTCGCTACTTGTGTAGTGTTTTCTCTTTTAGAAATTCTGTGTTGCTTACTCCTCTTTTCCCGCTTGTGTCCTGCCTACGTTTCCCATGAGTTACTATTCCTCTCATTTTGCGGTTGTTGTGTTAGATTTTAGTTTGTGCCCTTTCAAAACCCACACCCCCCTAGGATTCAATACTTGTTATTAAGAACTGCCGCTATTCAATATTACAAGTTTACTATGCGTGATGCTGCAGTGAACTTTAAAGGTAGTCTCTGGTCCTTTCACTTACTGGCGTAAAATATGACAATAATTCAGGCACTGAGAACCAGAAGGGCCCAAAGCACGGATACAAAGTTTAGGGAAAAACAGATATTTGTGAAAATCAAATTTGTAGGGAAACCACCAGTCTCATAGCTGTGATTTTTTTAACGTCCCATATTTCCTATTAATATAGTTGAATATTTATCATTCTTATTATTACACACCTCACAGGCCTTTATCTGACCACGCGAAGCATGTATGACTATTTGCTCCTCCTGTTCTTCCAGTACTTTTCCATTCGTTGGCTAAAGGCCCTCTTCCTTTCTTCGGTCCACTTTGATCTTTCGGTTGTAGGTGCTGTCTTCTCTGACATTATTTCCCAATTGTGTATTTTGTGTCTACAGACGCTTTTGTCTGTGATGTCCGCTGAATTAAACTGTGCTTCTTCCAGATCAGTTTTGACTTGTGCCATCCAAGGTGTAGTGGTTTTGAGCCTCTGTTTGTATCTGAGTATTCTATTGGTGCGTCTGGTCTGTGAGAGGCTGACGACGTGGCCAACTTCTCTGTGGTGTCTCCTGTATCCATTGTCTGTCAGTTTTGGTCCAATAATGTTCCTGATAATTTTTCTTTCCTGTGTGAGCATCTTCTCTAGGTCACCCTTGGTGTGTAGCGTCAGTGTCTCACAGGCGTATAACACCTCAGGTTTGATTACAGTATTGTAGAGACGAATTTTGACGGAAGTGGACAGACATTTTTAGTTGTAGATGCCCGCATTTTGTGTAAGGCTCTCTTAATCTTCAGTAACCTGGTGTTCTGCGTGACTTTCTCCCATCCTGTCGACCCCAGCACATCCCCTACATGATTAAAATGAGTTACTGTGTTGATCTTGCTGTATTTTGTGTTTACTCTTTGAGTACTTGTGTTATTATTATTAATCTAAGGTTAAAGGTAATGGCGTCTTTTAACTGTAATGTAGTTTGTAACTAATGTAAAACTAGAATCAGAACATAAGTACAGACACTTAATACACATAGTTGTGACCTGCCCCAAGACTTCGGATCCCTGTTATCATCATTTTCATTAAGCACATTCTTTGGCTTGAGGTTCAGATAAAACTGTTTGTTAAATTTAGGCATGAAATCTAGTAGCTTTCTTGAGTATATGTGTTTCAAGTTTGATATAGTAATTTCTTGAATGTTTGTGTTTCAAGATAGTTATTTGCCTTATATCTACGTATGGGGGCTCTAGATTTTGCAAGGCACCTACAAACTGTGGATAAATAGCAAATTGTCGTCTCCCTCACTGTGACGTGAAGAAAATGGTGGCCTCATACGATTCCAAGGAACAAAATGAGATTAAGAAAAAAAGTAGACACGGTGTTAGACAATCAAGCAGGCGGGCCGCGTTCAACCCCCCGACTGGCCACAAACGTTTTCTGCTTTAGATGTCCGCTGTGTCCAAATTTGTGTTTGTATCGTGGTGCAATGTCCGTTTGCAACAGTGCGGTGTAAGGAACGGACCTATAATGACATTTGATCCTGCACAACTACTCTTTCCCGGGTTCGATTCCTGGCGGGGTCAGGGATTTTCTCTGCCTCGTGATGACTGGGTGTTGTGTGATGTCCTTAGGTTAGTTAGGTTTAAGTAGTTCTAAGTTCTAGGGGACTGATGACCATAGATGTTAAGTCCCATAGTGCTATTAAAAAAAAAAAAACAACTACTCTATTATCAGCCGAAAGAAATTGACTTTCGAATGGGAACCGCAAGTGTTTGACAACAAGGAGACAAGTCCACCGAATCCTTCAGCAGAAAACAAGTCTGGTGTGTCGTACACGGCATGAGAGACAGTACGGGTGTCATATGATAGGAATCTCTTACCAACGCACCTAATTTGAACGCCTGTAAGTGAGTGAGATCTGTCTCCCTGCCCAATTTAGGTTACGTTACTTTAATCAACAGTTCATGGATACCTGTTGAGAATTTCATCATTGCAAAATTTCTTAAAAGTAAATTGTTACGACGAACATCATTTTGGTAGTTAATTCGGTAACATTCTTAAAGACTCTAATAGTCTCAACGTCCATTTTACAAACTAGAGTGCTGAAACCAAGGAACGTGATTTTGTGGTGGCGCTTCTCTCCAGGAGCTTCCAGATGGTATGAAGAAATGGGCGTCATTGTAGCCGGACAGCATTACTGCAGCAATGAAAGTTTGTGCCTCGGGCCATCATGGAAGTGAATATCAGAGAAACCGGCGAGACAGCTTTTCGCAAATGTTCTTATACACCCAGGGCCGGCGCAAGCCCAAGTGCCGCCCCGTGCGAGCTGCTAAATTGTCCCCCCCCCCCCCCAATTTTTTTTTAAACGTTTGTGGAATTTTATTTAAACTAATCTGTAGGAAATGTCAGTAATCAATCGCGATTTTTCTTACTTAACGCAATGAAAGTGCTTATGACCAATCTTGACTCCCTCGGCCAACTACCGAAACGAATTCTGTAGTTTTCGTTGTAGAGAACGCAACAACACCTATTGCCTGGAAAGGCGAAGTGGTGACGCGGCAGTGCCAGGAACTAAGTCACGTGACGAGGTACAGTGAGGCTACGGTTAAACTAGCGCCCAAGAAGAAGAAGCAAGAAGCTCACAATAACTATGTGACCGATGATATGGATAAATGTATTATCTGACAGCAATTTCTATGGCGTTACGAACAATAGAAAGAAATACGAAATTTGCGAAAACTGCAGAACTTTTTTCAAACAGAAATGAGCTTCATTAACGTTTTGTTTTGTGTGGACGAGAGGACATTGCTGCTAAAAGACCATACTTCCTAGGTTATCATCAGAATAAAAGTGACGAGTAATTTACTAAGATGAAACATGGGTTCACACGTTTGCAAAGTGATAGTGTGCGAGAATAAAACACTCGGAAACTGCCACTGAAGGGCTCAGCAAAATTGCTTCAGGCTTAACATGTAACCGCAGTATCGAACATTGCATTCGAATTTCCAAATTAGATTTCGTCTTCTGCCAAATTAGTTGTGAGTAAACGCACAGCGCGTAACAGGCTGGCAGCACTCCACTCATAAGAATACTAACGTCTACGCCAGACTGCTTTCTGTTCCTCCGGCGTAAACACACGACGGTGCTGCCACAGTGGCGAGGAAGAAATTAGTCCTCCTCCCTCCCCTTGTTCAACAGGGGTGGTCGGCAGGTAGTCGAGGCGCCATGCCACAGTTCCCGAAGCCGCACCATCCTAGGTTTGCTTTTGAACCCCCTCTTGGGCATGAATGTTGAGTTTGTCCAGTAAAAAAGAAAAAGGGGGAGGGGGGAGCGGCAGATTTGCCGCCCCTCGGAAAGTGCCGCCCCATGCGGCCGCACGTTTCGCACGTGCCTTCCGCCGGCCCTGTATACAGGGTGTTACAAAAAGGTACAGCCAAACTTTCAGGAAACATTCCTCACACACAAATAAAGAAAAGATGTTATGTGGACATGTCTCCGGAAACGCTTAATTTCCATGTTAGAGCTCATTTTAGTTTCGTCAGTATCTACTGTACTTCCTCGATTCACCGCCAGTTGGCACAATTGAAGGAAGATAATGTTGACTTCGGTGCTTGTGTTGACATCCGACTCATTGCTCTGTAGTACCAGCCTCAAGCACATCAGTACGTAGCATCAACAGGTTAGTGTTCATCACGAACTTGGTTTTGCAGTCAGTGCAATGTTTACAAATGCGGAGTTGGCAGATGCCCATTTGATGTATGGATTAGCACGGGGCAACAGCTGTGGCGCGGTACGTTTGTATCGAGACAGATTTCCAAAACGAAGGTGTCCCGACAGGAAGACATTCGTAGCAATTGATCGGTGTCTTAGGGAGCACGGAACATTCTAGCCCATGACTCGCGACTGGAGAATACCCAGAACGACGAGGACACATGCAACGGACGAGGGAATTCTTCGTGCAGTTGACGATAACCCTAATGTCAGCGTCAGAGAAGTTGCTGCTGTACAAGGTAATGTTGACCACGTCACTGTACGGAGAGTGCTACGGGAGAGCCAGTTGTTTACGTACCATGTACAGCATGTGCACGCACTATCAGCAGCTGATTGGCCTCCACTGGTACACTTCTGTGAATGGTTCATCTGACAATGTGTCAATCCACATTTCAGTGCAAAAGTTCTCTTTTCGGATGAGGCTTCATTCCAACGTGATCAAATTGTAAATTCTCACAATCAACATGTGTGGGCTGACGAGAACCCGTACGCAATTGTGCAATCACACCATCGACACAGATTTTCTGTGAACGTTTGGGCAGGAATTGTTGGTGATGTCTCGATTGGGCCCCTTCTTCTTCCACCTACGCTCAATGGAGCATGTCATCATGATTTCATACGGGATACTCTACCTGTGCTGCTGGAACATGTGCCTTTACAAGTACGACACGTGGTTCATGCACGATGGAGCTCCTGCACATTTCAGTCGAAATGTTCGTACGCTTCTCAACAACAGATTCGGTGATCGATGGATTGGTAGAGGCGGACCAATTCCGTGGCCTCCACGCTCTCCTGACCTCAACCCTCTTGACTTTCATTTATGGGGACATTTGAAAGCTCTTGTCGACGCAACCCCTGTACCAAATGTAGAGACTCTTCGTGCTCGTATTGTGGACGGCTGTGATACAATACGCCATTCTCCAGGACTCCATCAGTGCATCAGGGATTCCATGGGACGGAAGGTGGATGCATTTATCCTCGCTAACGGAGGACATTTTGAACATTTCCTGTAACAAGGTGTTTGAAGTCATGCTGGTACGTTCTGTAGGTGTGTGTTTCCATTCCATGATTAATGTGATTTGAAGAGAAGTAATGAAATGAGCTCTATCATGGAAAGTAAGCATTTCTTTGTGTGTGAGGAATGTTTCCTGAAAGTTTGCCCGTACATTTTTGTAACACCCTGTATACCAGTGTAGTGCAGATGGACAGCATGGACAAAGCTGGTTCACTGTAAGATTAACAGATGTCAGGAGAATGCATACATGCCACAATCTCAAAATGAATGGCGGTTATGGTTCTCAGCGCTTCAGTTTGTTTCACGCATGTATGTTTCATTTTTCTGTTGTTACCTTCTTTTCCGTTATCTCAGTTCTTTCACAATATAATTCGTGCCAATGTAACTAATTCGGTGAAATGTGGTGGGATTCTATCACATGTATATGATTGTCTTTTTCTCTGTGATAGATTCGTTTGTTTATGAATAAGCCTCATTGACTTCTGATATCGCCTCTACCAAGGGAAACTCCCCATCGCAACCCCTCAGATCTAGTGGTAAGATGGCCCCGTGCATAGCCCGTCAAAAACTGAACACAGATCAAGCTTGAAAACAGGAAAAAGGTGTACTGAACTGTGAAAAAAGGCAAAATGATAACAGTGACCTGTTCAAGTTTAACAAGTGTGATACTGAGCACATACAAACAGCTGGGGTGTTGAAATAAAATGGTTACAGTGTTGGACCACAAAGCGGACGAGTCAGGTTCGAAACTCTCTCATAGTATTTATTTTTATTTTCTTCGCAACATTATTAACTGTCCGTTCAGTCACTGAAATGTTCGTTCTCTTTCTGTAGACTTGGCAGTTGCCGTACTACACATTGGTTATAGAATATGAGTCATGTGGTAAGAATATGTTAACATTTCAAGTAAACGTGATGAAAAGTGAGAACGGGCGAGACATCTCACAAAAATGAAAACAACAAATAAACGGGTGTGAACTATGTTACAACGAACGATTTGTTCCAAACGGAACACAACTTCAAAAACATATCTTTTGACAGGGTACAGAGAAACTATGTGAGAAGCGAGCTGTTGCATTCATTTGTTGCAGCTTATGTGACAAACTATTATGTTTTCATCATTTTCTTAGGAGTGGTCACGTTCACATTCATACCAACCCCTAAACTGGGCGAGGAGGGATATCTCACTCACTTACCAAGTATACGAACTAGGTGTGCTGCTAAGAGATTCATATCACATAACACACGTACCGTCACGAATGCTGTGTCTAACACACCAGACGTGTTTTCCACTGGGGATTCGGTTGACTTATCTCCTTGTCATCAAATGCTTGCGGTTCCCATTTGAAAGCCACTTCCTGTCGGCTGCTAATAAAGTAGTTACACAGAATCAACTGTCATTCTAG
The DNA here is from genome assembly GCF_021461395.2 of Schistocerca americana. Taxonomy (NCBI): domain Eukaryota; kingdom Metazoa; phylum Arthropoda; class Insecta; order Orthoptera; family Acrididae; genus Schistocerca; species Schistocerca americana. The sequence continues at coordinate 75,117,253 of NC_060128.1, forward strand.
GACCCTTCCTTACACCTCACTGTTGCAAATGGACGTTGTGCCATGATACAGACCCAAATTTCAATAAGGCGAACAGCTTAAAAAAAAATTTGTGGCCGGTGAGGGGGGGGGGGGGGTTTGAACACGGTTCACTGCTTGATTGTCTAACATCGTGTCCACCTTCTTTTTATCTCATTTCGTTCGTTATTATTTGTTGCAATTGTTCGGGGCATATGTCCCACGACACCCTTGTTGATCCATTTACTCAGTTATTTTTATTACCCAGGGCAGCTAACCCTCTAACCAAACACGCTGAGCTACCGTGCCGACTTTAACCACTAGGCAATTGCGCGTCCAGGCTCCTTTGTGTTGCACTTGTTAAGCTTGGACCATTTGTTGTGTCTGGCCACTCATCTAAAACAGGATGCCCAGGAAGCTGTTTTCTCGGATTGCTAGACAACAATTGGAGCCAATCGTATTAATAGAGTTTATTACAGTAAGCTGAATTGACAATCCTTAACTTTGCGTATTCACGAAGGTGTGTCGCAAGCAAATGGCGACATGCAAATAATCAGTGTCCTTTGGTATATACAATTTCAGTGCAAGCAAAAACAATACGGTTCATAACTCACTGCTGTGGCGTTTGTATGACGGCTCGTCTTCCACTCCACCGCAGCTAGGCGGCGCGGCACTCACATTCTCTGTGTGTAGTTGCCGCTGCTGTCTCAGTGTCGTGCTAGAGATGTGTTCCTCAGCACGCTATTGGCTGACACTTGTCGTTACACTGGAACACCATCCACTGTTTCTATATTGCTTCTTTTTTTTTCACAGTACAGTACATTTTCCTCCTGTTTTCATGCTTCATCTGTGTTCACTTTCTGATGAGCTGTCCACTGGGGAATGTGATGGGGAGTTTCCCTGGTTGAGTACCTACTTTGACATAGGTATGACGTCATTGGTTGAAGCCGACAGGTGGACACCGAAGCGTGGATTTATCCTTTGTTTTCGACAGAACTCTAATTTGTCTGTTAAAACATAGATTCCTAATTCATGGAACGAAATGCCTTTCGAAATGGTTTTTTTCTGCTTGCGTGTCGAAAAATAAGGTGGGCGTGTGTGCCTTATCGCCTTTGTGCCACTCCAGTTCGTATCCTTAATACCAGCACAGTGCTGCCACATTTCCTTGGTTTCTGGTAGCGATCGCTTGAAGACGAGCTGCCGATATGTGATTCATTTCGCATTCAGACTGTGCGCCATAGGTCAGATGCCATAGTCGGCATTGCTTAATGATGTATTTCATTTCCTAATTTATAGCAGTGAGCATCATTTATATGTGGCCTCTCACGCTGTTGTCTATCCCGTGATCTGACACAACAAGATGTTTCCTCAGCGAGGAGTCGATTAAGCGTCCCACACACGACAGATACATCACCGGCAATGTTGTGAGCAATATAGCCTGCAATCGGCCACACAACACGCTTTACCCAGCAATTTCAACGAGCATTTCGAACGCCACTATGTCAGGAAATCCTCTTATCTAAATTTATCTGCCATGATTAGCAAAACTCAGTATGTCAATTAATTCTGGAAAACAAAGCATTGAAATCTGTTAAAAATGTTTTGGAATATTTCATGTTGGAAACCATAAAATATCAACTACGTTGTTGTCCAAATTTCAACTATCTCCTCTTCAACTTTTTCCTGGCCAGTATCCAGTACCTCCATATTCTCCGGATCTCAAAACATGCGACTCCTTTTTGTGGGGCTATATTAAAGGCAAGGTGTACAGCAACAACTCCAAAACCACAGCCACTCAGCAGGTCATCGACAGCATCGATGTTCTGACACTTCAGCGGGTCATGCAGAATTTTCGCTATTCGTCTGCGCCACACCATCGCCAATCATGGCAGGCATATCGAACATGCTGTAGCGTAAATCATTTTACATGTTGAATAAAGTTTGTACACGCCGTAGTTTGCAACTAATTTACGTTATTTTTATGTTGTTATTGTCGTTGTGGTCTTCAGTCCTGAGACTGGTTTAATGCAGCTCTTCATGCTACTCTATCCTGTGCAAGCTTCTTCATCTCCCAGTACTTACTGCAGCCTACATCCTTCTGAATCTGCTCGGTGTATTCATCTCTTGGTCTCCCTCTACGATTTTTACCCTCCATGCTGCCCTCCAACACTAAATTTGTGATCCCTTGATGCTTCAGAATGTGTCCTACCAACCGATCCCTTCTTCTAGTCAAGTTGAGCCCCAATCCTATTCAATACCTCCTCGTTAGTGATATGATCTACCAATCTAATCTTCAGCAATCTTCTGTAGCACCACATTTCGAAATCTTCTATTCTCTTCTTGTCCAAACTAGTTATCGTCCATGTTTCACTTCCATATATGGCTACACTCCATACAAATACTTTCAGAAACGACTTCCTGACACTTAAATCTATACTCGATGTTAACAAATTTCTCTTCTTCAGAAATGCTTTCCATGCGATTGCCAGTCTACATTTTATATCCTCTCTACATCGACCAGGCTCAGTTATTTTGCTCGCCAAATAGCAAAACTCCTTTACTACCGTAAGTGTCTTATTTCCTAATCTAATTCCCTCAGTATCACCCGACTTAATTCGACTACATTCCATAATCCTCGTTTTGCTTTTGTTGATGATCATCTGATATCCTCCTTTCGAGAGACTGTCCATTCCGTTCAACTTCTCTTCCAAGTCCTTTGCTGTCTCTGACAGAATTACAATGTCATCGGGGATACTCAAAGTTTTTATGTCTTCTCCATGGATTTTAATGCCTACTCCAAATTTTTCTTTTGTTTCCTTTACTGCTTGCTCAATATACAGAAAGTAGACAAATCCACGCCACGTCATGTTGGGACACATCTGCATGCTCGCATGTGCTCTACACAATGTTAGGTAGATGTCCAACATTCTGAGCACCTTCAGTGTATAATATAGAGTACGCCTGTATTGATGACCTCGTCTGAAGCATCTGGCAACCAAACTATAATCATACATTAACCAAAAAATGTTACGAGAAGTGGAGCAACCAATTTGAAAGAAGCCTGCCTGAGAGTATTATGTTGTCAGTAAGGAAGCAGTAACGAAATTGTGGATCAAAAAAAATCCATGACTAACATTGTTGACTAATCATTAGGTGTCACGTGAATAACATTGAATATACTCAACAGTTATAGTTCTTAAAAGGTAGCTACATCAACTTAATATAAGTAAGTAGTATTTGATATCTAAATTCTAGTAAATTTATATTTGCCCACAGCAGAGTGTTCTCGATACAAAGCTGCAATGTTTCTTAGCCCATCGACTGCGATTTTGAAGGAAACAACACACCTCCAGCAGCTTGATGTTCACAACAGAATGAAATCGGACATGCCTTCTTTCTGTTGGTACCTACTCAGGCTTTACAGATTTAAAAAGTGCGTTCCTTCAAGTTCATATAAGAATGTAGTATTTTATTTCCAAAATGCAGTAAATCTTTGTTTCCTCAAAACAGGGTGTTCGCGTTGTAAGGCAGCAATTTTTATTTGCACATTAACTGGGCTTTTGGTGGAAATGACACACCACCAGCAGTATGATGTCCGCGAGGGGGGGAGGGGGGAAGAGGACAACTTGTTGTTCTATTGGTATGTACTCAGGCTTTATAGTGTTTTAAAGATTGTTCGTTCAAGTTCATATACGAACGTAGCATTTTATTTCCAAAGTGTAGAAAATCTTTGATTTCTCACACCAGTGTGATTGCATAACAAGGCTGCAATTTTTATTTGCTCATCAAATGGGCTATTGGTGGAAATGACACACCACTAGCAGCATGTTGTCCACACGGGAAGGGAGGGAAGGGGGGGGGGGGGGAGCGGAAGGGTACAAGCAGTTGTTCTATTGGTATGTACTCAGGCTTTATAGTGTTTTAAAGACTGTTCGTTCAAGTTCATATAAGAACATAGCATATTATTTCCAAAGTGTAGTAAATCTTTGTTTTCTCACAGCAGGGTGATCGCACTACAAGGCTGCAATTTTTATTTTCCCATCAAGTGGGGTTTTCATGGAAATGACACACCAGCAGCACCATATTGTCCACGAGAGCGGGTGGGGGGGGGGGGCGGCGTGAGGAATAGGACAAGTTGTTCATCTATTGGTAAGTACTCAGGTTTTATTGTGTTTTAAAGAATGTTCGTTCAAGTTCATATAAGAACATAGCATTTTATTTCCAAAGTGTAGTAAATCTTTGTTTTCTCACAGCTGGGTGATCGCACTACAAGGCTGCAATTTTTATTTGCCCATCAAGTGGGCTTTTGGTGGAAATGACACACCACCAGCAGCATGTTGCCCACGAGAGCGAGTGGGGGGGGCGAGCAGAAGAGGACAAGTTGTTCTTCTATTGGTATTTACTCAGGCTTTATAGTGTTTTAAGGAATGTTCGTACAAGTTCCTAAAAGAACGTAGCATTTTATTTCCAAAGTGTAGTAAATCTTTGTTTTTTCACAGCAGGGTGATCGTACTACAAGGCTGCAATATGTATTTGCCCATCAAGGGGGCTTTTGGTGGAAGTGACACACCACCAGCAGCATAGTGTACACGAGAAATGGCGCGGGGAGGGGGGGGGGTGCGGGTGGGAGGGGGGGGGGGGGGGTGGGAGGGCGGGCGGAAGAGGACAAGTTGTTCTTCTATTGGCATGTACTAAGGCTTCATAGTGTTTTAAAGAATGTTCGTTCAAGTTCATATAAGAACGTAGCATTTTATTTCCAAACTGTAGTAAATCTTTGATTTCTCACAGCGGGGTGATCGCACTACAAGGCTGGAATTTTTATATGCCCATCAAGTGGGCTTTTGGTGGAATTGACACTGCACCAGCAGCATGTTGTCCATGAGAGACGGGAGGGGGGGGGGGGGGTGGCGGGGGCAAGGGGAGGAGGACAAGTTGTTCTTCTATTGGCATGTACTCAGGCTTTATAGCGTTTTAAAGAATGTTCGTTCTAGTTAATAAATGAACGTAGCATTTTATTTCCAAGGTGTAGTAAGTCTTTGTTTTCTCACAGCAGGGTGATCGCACTACAAGGCTGCAATTTTAATTTGCCCATCAAGTGGGCTTTGGGTGGAATTGACACACCACCAGCAGCTTGTTGTCCACGAGAGTGGGTGGGGGGAGGGGGGAGGGGGGGCGAGCGGAAGAGGACAAGTTGTTCTTCCATTGGTATGTGCTCAGGCTTTATTGTGTTTTAAAGAATGTTCGTTCAAGTCCTTATAAGAACGTAGCATTTCATTTCCAAAGTGTAGTAAATCTTTGTTTTCTCACAGCAGGGTGATCGCACTACAAGGCTGCAATTTTTATTTACCCATCAAGTGGGCTTTTGGTGGAAATGACACACCACCAGCAGCATGTTGTCCACGAGAGGGGGGGTGGGGAGGCGGAGCGGGCAAGCGGAAGAGGACAAGTTGTTCTTCTATTGGTTTGTACTAAGGCTTTATAGTGTTTTAAAGAATGTTCGTACAAGATCGTATAAGAATGTAGCATGTTATTTCCAAAGTATAGTAAATCATTGTTTCCTCACAGCAGGGTGATCGCACTACAAGGCTGCAATTTTTGTTTGCCCATCAAGTGGGCTTCAGGTGGAATTGACACACCACCAGCATCATGTTGTCCACAATGGGCAGGGGGTGGGGGGGGGGGGGGCGAGCGGATGAGGACAAGTTGTTCATCTATTGGTATGTACTAAGGCTTTATAGTGTTTTTTTTAAAGAATGTTGGTTCAAGTTCGTATAAAAATGTAGCATTTTATTTCCAAAGTGTAGTAAAACTTTTTTTTTCTCACAGCAGGGTGATTGCACCACAAGGCTGCAATATTTATTTGCCCATCAAGTGGGCTTCAGGTGGAAATGACACACCACCAGCATCATGTTGTCCACGAGGGGCGGGGGGGGGGGGGGGGGGGGGGGGGTGGGGCGAGCGGAACAGGACAAGTTGTTCTTCTATTGGTATGTACTCAGGCTTTATAGTGTTTTAAAGAATGTTCGTTCAAGTTCATATAAGAATGTAGCATTTTATTTCCAAAGTGTAGTAAGTCTTCCTTTTCTCACAGCAGGGTGATCGCACTACAAGGCTGTAATTTTTATTTACCCATCAAGTGGGCTTTTGGTGGAAATGACACACCACCAGCAGCGAATTGTCCATGAGAGGGGGGGTGGGATGGGGGGGGCGAGCGGAAGAGGACAAGTTGTTTTTCTATTGTTATGTACTCATGCTTTATAGTGTTTTAAAGAATGTTCGTTCTAGTTCATATAAGAATGTAGCATTTTATTTCCAAAGTGTAGTAAATCAATGTTTTCTCACAGCAGGGTGATCGCAGTACAAGGCTGCAATTTTTATTTACATATCAAGTGGGCTTTTGGTGGAAATGACACACCACCAGCAGCATGTTTTCGATGAGAGGGGTGGTGTGGAGTGGGCTGGGGGGGGGGAGGGGGAGCGAGCGGAAGAGGACAAGTTGTTCTTCTATTGGTATGTACTAAGGCTTTATAGTGTTTTAAAGAATGTTCGTTCAAGTTCATATAAGAATGTAGCATTTTATTTCCAAAATGTAGTAAAACTTTGTTTTCTCACAGCAGAGTGAACGCACCACAAGGCTGTAATTTTTATTTACCCATCAAGTGGGCTTTTGGTGGAAATGACACACCACCAGCAGCGAATTGTCCATGAGAGGGGGGGTGGGATGGGGGGGCGAGCGGAAGAGGACAAGTTGTTTTTCTATTGTTATGTACTCATGCTTTATAGTGTTTTAAAGAATGTTCGTTCTAGTTCATATAAGAATGTAGCATTTTATTTCCAAAGTGTAGTAAATCATTGTTTTCTCACAGCAGCTTGATCGCAGTACAAGGCTGCAATTTTTATTTGCCCATCAAGTGGGCTTTTGGTCGAAATGACAGACCACCAGCAGCATGTTGTCCACGAGAGGGGGGGTGGGGAGGCGGAGCGGGCGAGCGGAAGAGGACAAGTTGTTCTTCTATTGGTTTGTACTAAGGCTTTATAGTGTTTTAAAGAATGTTCATTCAAGTTCGTATAAGAATGTAGCATTTTATTTCCAAAGTATAGTAAATCTTTGTTTCCTCACGGCAGGGTGATCGCACTACAAGGCTGCAATTTTTATTTGCCCATCAAATGGGATTTTGGTGGAAATGACTCACCACCAGCAGCATGTTGACCACGAAAAGGAGGGGGGGGCGGAGGGGGGGCGGGCGGAAGTGGACAAGTTGTTGTTCTATTGGTATGTACTCAGGCTTTATGGTGTTTTAAAGAATGTTCGTTCAAGTTCATATAAGAATGTAGCATTTTATTTCCAAAGTGTAGTAAGTCTTTGTTTTCTCACAGCAGGGTGATCGCACTACAAGGCTGTAATTTTTATTTTCCCATCAAGTAGTCTTTTGGTGGAAATGACACACCACCAGCAGTGATTTGTCCACGAGAGGGGGGGGTGATATGGGGGGGCGAGCAGAACCAGACAAGTTGTTCTTCTATTGGTATCTACTCAAGCTTTATAGTGTTTTAAAGAATCTTCGTTTAGGTTCATATAAGAATGTAACATTTTATTTCCAAAATGTAATAAATCTTTGTTTTCTCACAGCAGGGTGTTCGCACTACAACGCTGCAATTCTTATTTGCCCATCAATCGGGCTTTTGGTGGAAATGACACACCACCAGCAGCATGTTGTCCACGAGAGGGGGGGTGGGATAGGGGGGCGAGCACGAGAGGACAAGTTGTTCTTCTATTGGTATGTACTCAGGCTTTATAGTGTTTTAAAGAATGTTCGTTCAAGTTCATATAAGAATGTAGCATTTTATTTCCAAAGTGTAGTAAATCTTTGTTTCCTCACAGCAGGGTGATCGCACTACAAGGCTGCAATTTTTATCTGCCAATGTAGTGGGCAGTTGGTGGAAACGACACACCACCAGCAGCATGTTGTCCACGACAGGGCGAGGAGGGGGGAAGGGAGGGGCGAGCGGAAGAGGACAAGTAGTTCTATTATTAGTATGTACTCAGGCTTTATAATGTTTTAAAGAATGTTCGTTCAAGTTCACATAAGAACGTGACATTTTATTTCCAATGTGCAGTGAATCATTGTTTTCTCACAGCAGGGTGATCGCACTACAAGGCTGCAATTTTTATTTGCCCATCAAGTGGGCATTTGGTGGAAATGACAAACCACCAGCAGCATGTTGTCAACGAGAGGGGGGGGTGTGATAGGGGGCGAGCGGAAGAGGACAAGTTGTTCTTCTATTGGTATGTCATCAGGCTTTATAGTATTTTAAAGAATGTTCTTGCAAGTTCATATAAGAATGTAGCATTTTATTTCGAAAGTGTAGTAAATCATTGTTTTCTCACAACAGGGTGATCGCACTACAAGGCTGCAATTTTTATTTGCCCATCAAGTAGGCTTTTGATGGAAATGACACACCACCAGCAGCATGTTGTCCACGAGAGGGGGGGGGGGGGGGGGGGTGGGATAGGGGGGCGAGCACGAGAGGACAAGTTGTTCTTCTATTGGTATGTACTCAGGCTTTATAGTGTTTTAAAGAATGTTCGTTCAAGTTCATATAAGAATGTAGCATTTTATTTCCAAAGTGTAGTAAGTCTTTGTATTCTCACAGCAGGGTGATCGCACTACAAGGCTGTAATTTTTTTTGGGCATCAAGTTGGTTTTTGGTGGAAATGACACACCACCATCAGCATGTTGACCACGAGAGTGTGGTGGGGGGAATAGGGGAGGGGGGAAGGGCGATCGGAAGAGGGCAAGTTGTTCAACTATTGGTATGTACTCAGGCTTTATAGTGTTTTAAAGAATGTTTGTTCAAGTTCATATAATAACGTAGCATTTTATTCCCTAAGTGCAGTAAATCTTTGTTTTCTCACAGCAGGGTGATCGCACTACAAGGCTGCAATATTTATTTGCCCATCAAGTGGGCTTTTGGTGGAAATGACACACCACCAGCAGCATGTTGTCCACGAGAGGGGGGATGGGATGGGGGGGCGAGCGGAAGAGGAGAAGTTGTTCTTCTATTGGTCTGTACTCTGGCTTTATAGTGTTTTAAAGAATGTTCGTTCAAGTTCATCTATGAATGTAGCATTTTATTTAGAAAAATGTAGTAAGACTTTGTTTTCTCACAGCAGGGTGATCGCACCACAAGGCTGCAATATTTATTTGCCCATTAAGTGGGCTTCAGGTGGAATTGACACACCACCAGCATCATGTTGTCCACAATGGGCAGGGGGGGGGGGGGGGGGCGAGCGGATGAGGACAAGTTGTTCTTCTATTGGTATTTACTAAGGCTTTATAGTGTTTTAAAGAATGTTTGTTCAAGTTCGTATAAAAATGTAGCATTTTATTTCCAAAGTGTAGTAAAACTTTGTTTTCTCACAGCAGGGTGATCGCACTACAAGGCTGCAATATTTATTTGCCCATCAAGTGGGCTTTAGGTGGAAATGACACACCACCAGCATCATGTTGTCCACGTTGGGCAGGGGGGGGGGGGGGGGGCGAGCGAAAGAGGACAAGTTGTTCCTCTATTGGTATGTACTAAGGCTTAATAGTGTTTTAAAGAATGTTCGTTCAAGTTCGTATAAGAATGTAGCATTTTATTTCCAAAGTGTAATAAATCTTTGTATTTTCACAGCAGGGTGATCGCACTACAAGGCTGCAATTTCTATTTGCCCATCAAGAGGGCTTCTGGTGGAAATGACACACCACCAGCAGCATGTTGTCCACGAGGGGGGGGGGGGCCGAGCAGAAGAGGACAAGTTGTTCTTCTATTGGTCTGTACTCTGGCTTTATGGTGTTTTAAAGAATGTTAGTTCAAGTTCATATAAGAATGTAGCATTTTATATCCATAGTGTAGTAAAACTTTGTTTTCTCACAGCAGGGTGATCGCACCACATGGCTGCAATATTTATTTGCCCATCAAGTGGGCTTCAGGTGGAAATAACACACCACCAGCATCATGTTGTCCACGATAGGTGGTGGGGGGGGGGGGGGGGGGGGCGAGCGGAACAGGACAAGTTGTTCTTCTATTGGTATGTACTCAGGCTTTATAGTATTTTAAAGAATGTTCGTTCAAGTTCATATAAGAATGTAGCATTTTATATCCATAGTGTAGTAAAACTTTGTTTTCTCACAGCAGGGTGATCGCACCACATGGCTGCAATATTTATTTGCCCATCAAGTGGGCTTCAGGTGGAAATAACACACCACCAGCATCATGTTGTCCACGATAGGTGGTGGGGGGGGGGGGGGGTGGGGCGAGCGGAACAGGACAAGTTGTTCTTCTATTGGTATGTACTCAGGCTTTATAGTATTTTAAAGAATGTTCGTTCAAGTTCATATAAGAATGTAGCATTTTATTTCCAAAGTATAATAAATCTTTGTTTTCTCACACCAGGGTGATCGCACTACAAGGCTGCAATTTCTATTTGCGCATCAAGAGGGCTTCTGGTGGAAATGACACACCACCAGCAGCATGTTGTCCACGAGGGGGGGGGGGGGGGCCGAGCAGAAGAGGACAAGTTGTTCTTCTATTGGTCTGTACTCTGCCTTTATGGTGTTTTAAAGAATGTTCGTTCAAGTTCATATAAGAACGTGACATTTTATTTCCAATGTGCAGTAAATCTTTGTTTACTCACAGCAGGGTGATCGCACTACAAGGCTGCAATTTTTATTTGCCCATCTAGTGGGCTGTTGGTGGAAATGACACACCACCAGCAGCATGTTGTCCGCGAGAGGGAAGGGGGGGGGGGGGGGGAGGGGCGACCGGAATAGGACAAGTAGTTCTATTATTAGTATGTACTCAGGCTTTATAATGTTTTAAATAATGTTCGTTCAAGTTCATATAAGAACGTGACATTTTATTTCCAATATGTAGTAAATCTTTGTTTTCTCACAGCAGGGTGATCGCACTACAAGGCTGCAATTTTCATTTGCTTATCAAGTGGGCTTTTGGTGGAAATGACACACCACCAGCAGCATGTTGTCCACGAGAGGGGGGGTGGGATAGGGGGGCGAGCGGAAAAGGACAAGTTGATCTTCTATTGGTATGTACTCAGGCTTTATAGTATTTTAAAGAATGTTCGTTCAAGTTCATATAAGAATGTAGCATTATATTTCCAAAGTGTAGTAAATCTTCGTTTCCTCACAGCAGGGTGTTCGCAGTACAAGGCTGCAATCTTTATTTGCCCATCTAGTGGGCTTTTGGTGGAAATGACACACCACCAGCAGCTTGTTGTTACCGAGATGGTGGGTGGGGGGGGGAGGGGGGGGGGGGGGGAGGGGTGAGCGGAAGAGGACAAGTATTTCTATTATTAGTATGTACTCAGGATTTATAGTGTTTTAAAGAATGTTCGATCAAGTTCATATAATAACGTGGCACTTTATATCCAATGTGCAGTAAATCTTTGTCTTCTCACAGCAGGGTGATCGCACTACACGGCTGAAATTTTTATTTTCCCATCAAGTGGGCTTTTGGTGGAAATGACACACCACCAGCAGCATGTTGTCCACGAGAGGGCTGGTGGGTGGAGGGAGGGGCAAGCAGAAGTGGATAAGTTGTTCTTTAATTGGTATGTACTCAGGCTTTATAGTGTTTTAAAGAATGTTCGTTCAAATTCATATAAGAACGTGGCATTTTATTTCCAAAGTGCAGTAAATCTAGGTTTTCTCACAGCAGGGTGATCGCACTACAAGGCTGCAATTTCTATTTGCCCATCAAGAGGGCTTCTGGTGGAAATGACACACCACCAGCAGCATGTTATCGACGAGGGGGGGGGGGGGAGGGCAAGCGGAAGAGGACAAGTTGTTCTTCTATTGGTACCTACCCAAGCTTTAAAGTGTTTTAAAGAATGTTCGTTCAGGTTCACGTAAGAATGTGGCATTTTATTTCCAAAGTGTAATAAATCTTTGTATTTTCACAGCAGGGTGATCGCACTACAAGGCTGTAATTATTTTTGGGCATCAAGTTGGTTTTTGGTGGAAATGACACACCACCAGCAGCATGTTGACCACGAGAGTGTGGTGGGGGGAATGGGGGAGGGGGGAGGCGAGCGGAAGAGGACAAGTTGTTCTTCTATTGGTCTGTACTCTGGCTTTATGGTGTTTTAAAGAATGTTAGTTCAAGTTCATATAAGAATGTAGCATTTTATATCCATAGTGTAGTAAAACTTTGTTTTCTCACAGCAGGGTGATCGCACCACATGGCTGCAATATTTATTTGCCCATCAAGTGGGCTTCAGGTGGAAATGACACACCACCAGCATCATGTTGTCCACGATGGGCAGGGGGGGGGGGGGGGGGGGCGAGCGGAAGTGGACAAGTTGTTCTTCTATTGGTACCTACCCAAGCTTTATAGTGTTTTAAAGAATGTTCGTTCAGGTTCACATAAGAATGTAGCATTTTATTTCCAAAGTGTAATAAATCGTTGTAGTCTCACAGCAGGGTGATCGCACTACAAGGCTGTAATTATTTTTGGGCATCAAGTTGGTTTTTGATGGAAATGACACACCACCAGCAGCATGTTGACCACGAGAGTGTGGTGGGGGGAATGGGGGAGGGTGGGGGCGAGCGGAAGAGAGCAAGTTGTTCCTCTATTGGTATGTACTCAGGCTTTATAGTGTTTTAAAGAATGTTCGTTCAAGTTCATATAATAACGTAGCATTTTATTTCCTAAGTCCAGTAAATCTTCGTTTTCTCACAGCAGGGTGATCGCACTACAAGGCTGCAATATTTATTTGCCCATCAAGTGGGCTTTTGGTGGTAATGACACTCCACCAGCAGCATGTTGTCCACGAGAGGGGGGATGGGATTGGGGGGGCGAGCGGAAGAGGAGAAGTTGTTCTTCTATTGGTCTGTACTCTGGCTTTAAAGTGTTTTAAAGAATGTTCGTTCAAGTTCATATAAGAATGTAGCATTTTATTTAGAAAAATGTAGTATGTCTTTGTTTTCTCACAGCAGGGTGATCGCACCACAAGGCTGCAATATTTATTTGCCCATCAAGTGGGCTTCAGGTGGAATTGACACACCACCAGCATCATGTTGTCCACAATGGGCAGGGGGGGGGGGGGGGGGTCGAGCGGATGAGGACAAGTTGTTCTTCTATTGGTATGTACTAAGGCTTTATAGTGTTTTAAAGAATGTTTGTTTAAGTTCGTATAAAAATGTAGCATTTTATTTCCTAAGTGCAGTAACTCTTTGTTTTCTCACAGCAGGGTCATCGCACTACAAGGCTGCAATTTTTATTTGCCCATGTAGTGGGCAGTTGGTGGAAATGACACACCACCAGCAGCATGTTGTCCACAAGAGGGAGGGGGGGGGGGGAGGGGCGACCGGAAGAGGACAAGTAGTTCTATTAATAGTATGTACTCAGGCTATATAATGTTTTAAAGAATGTTCGTTCAAGTTCATATAAGAACGTGACATTTTATTTCCAATGTGTAGTAAATCTTTGTTTTCTCACAGCATGGTGATCGCACTACAAGGCTGCAATTTTCATTTGCTTATCACGTGGGCTTTTGGTGGAAATGACACACCACCAGCAGCATGTTGTCCACGAGAGGGGGGGTGGAATAGGGGGGCGAGCGGAGAGGACAAGTTGATCTTCTATTGGTATGTACTCAGGCTTTATAGTGTTTTAAAGAATGTTCGTTCAAATTCATATAAGAACGTGGCAATTTATTTCCAAAGTGCAGTAAATCTTTGTTTTCTCACAGCAGGGTGATCGCACTACAAGGCTGCAATTTCTATTTGCCCATCAAGAGGGCTTCTGGTGGAAATGACACACCACCAGCAGCATGTTGTCCACGAGGGGGGGGGGGGGGGCCGAGCAGAAGAGGACAAGTTGTTCTTCTATTGGTCTGTACTCTGGCTTTATGGTGTTTTAAAGAATGTTAGTTCAAGTTCATATAAGAATGTAGCATTTTATAACCAAAGTGTAGTAAATCATTGCTTTCTCACAGCAGGGTGATCGCACTACAAGGCTGCAAATTTTATTTGCCCATCTAGTGGGCTGTTGGTGGAAATGACACACCACCAGCAGCATGTTGTCCACAAGAGGGAGGGGGGGGGGGGCGAGTGGAAGAGGACAAGTAGTTCTATTATTAGTATGTACTCAGGCTTTATAATGTTTTAAAAAATGTTCGTTCAAGTTCATATAAGAACGTGACATTTTATTTCCAATGTGCAGTAAATCTTTGTTTTCTCACAGCAGGGTGATCGCACTACAAGGCTGCAATTTTTATTTGCCCATCTAGTGGGCTGTTGGTGGAAATGACACACCACCAGCAGCATGTTGTCCACGAGAGGGAGGGGGGGGGGCAGGCGCGACCGGAATAGGACAAGTAGTTCTATTGTTAGTATGTACTCAGGCTTTATAATGTTTTAAAGAATGTTCGTTCAAGTTCATATAAGAACGTGACATTTTATTTCCAATGTGTAGTAAATCTTTGTTTTCTCACAGCAGGGTGATCGCACTACAAGGCTGCAATTCTCATTTGCTTATCAAGTGGGCTTTTGGTGGAAATGACACACCACCAGCAGGATGTTGTCCACGAGAGGGGGGGTGGGATAGGGGGGCGAGCGGAAGAGGACAAGTTGTTCTTCTATTGGTCTGTACTCTGGATTTATAGTGTTTTAAAGAATGTTCTTTCAAGTTCATATAAGAATGTAGCATTTATTTCCAAAGTGTAGTAAGTCTTTGTTTTCTCACAGCAGAGTGATCGCACCACAAGGCTGTAATTTTTTTTTACCCATCAAGTGGGCTTTTGGTGGAAATGACACACCACCAGCAGCGATTTGTCCACGAGATGGGGGGCGGGATGGGGGGGGCGAGCGGAAGAGGACAAGTTGTTTTTCTATTGGTATGTACTCAGGCTTTATAGTGTTTTAAAGAATGTTTGTTCAAGTTCATAAAAGAATGTAGCATTTTATTTCCAAAGTGTAGTAAATCATTGTTTTCTCACAGCAGGGTGATCGCAGTACAAGGCTGCAATTTTTATTTGCCCATCAAGTGGGCTTTTGGTGGAAATGACAACCCACAAGCAGCATGTTTTCCACGAGAGGGGTGGTGTGGCGGGGTGGCGGGGGGTGGGGTGGGGGGGAGCGAGTGGAAGAGGACAAGTTGTTCTTCTATTAGTATGTACTAAGGCTTTATAGCGTTTTAATGAATGTTCGTTCAAGTTCATATAAGCATGTCGCATTTTATTTCCAAAGTGTAGTAAATCTTTGTATTCTCACAGAAGGGTGATCGCACAACAAGGCTGCAATTTTTATTTTCCCATCAAGTGGGCTTTTGGTGGAAATGACACACCACCAGCAGCATGTTGTCCACGAGAGGGGGGTTGGGGATGGGGAGCGGGCTAGCGGAAGAGGACAAGTTGTTCTTCTATTGGTTGTACTAAGGCGTTATAGTGTTTTAAAGAATGTTCGTTCAAGTTCGTATAAGAATGTAGCATTTTATTTCCAAAGTGTAGTAACACTTTGTTTTCTCTCAGCAGGGTGATCGCATTACAAAGCTGCAATTTTTATTTGCCCATGAAGTGAGCTTTTGGTGGGAATGACACACCACCAGCACCATGTTGTCCACGAGAGGGGGGGTGGGATAGGGGGGCGAGCACGAGAGGACAAGTTGTTCTTCTATTGGTATGTACTCAGGCTATATAGTGTTTTAAAGAATGTTCGTTCAAGTTCATATAAGAATGTAGCATTATATTTCCAAAGTGTAGTAAATCTTCGACCAGCAGCATGTTGTCCACGAGAGGGATGGTAGGGGGGGGGGGGGGGGGAGGGGCGAGCGGAAGAGGACTAGTAGTTCTATTATTAGTATGTACTCAGGATTTATAGTGTTTTAAAGAATGTTCGTTCAAGTTCATATAATAACGTGGCATTTTATATCCAATGTGCAGTAAATCACTGTTTTCTCACAGCAGGGTGATCGCACTACAAGGCTGGAATTTTCATTTGCTCATCAAGTGGGCTTTTGGTGGAAATGACTCACCACCAGCAGCATGTTGTCCACGAGAGGGGGGGTGTAATAGGGGGGCGAGCACGAGAGGACAAGTTGTTCTTCTATTGGTATGTACTCAGGCTATATAGTGTTTTAAAGAATGTTCGTTCAAGTTCATATAAGAATGTAGCATTATATTTCCAAAGTGTAGTAAATCTTCGTTTCCTCACAGCAAGGTGATCGCAGTACAAGGCTGCAATATTTATTTGCCAATCAAGTGGGCTTTTGGTGGAAATGACACACCACCAGCAGCATGTTGTCAACGAGAGGGGGGGGTGGGATGGGGGGGGCGAGCGGAAGAGGACAAGTTGTTCTTCTATTGGTCTGTACTTTGGCTTTATAGTGTTTTAAGGAATGTTCGTTCAAGTTCATATAAGAATGTAGCACTTTAGTTCCAAAGTATAGTAAGTCTTTGTTTTCTCACAGCAGGGTGATCGCCCCACAAGGCTGCAATATTTATGTGCCCATCAAGTGGGCTTCAGGTGGAAATGACAAACCACCAGCATCATGTTGTCCACGATGGGCAGGGGGGGGGGGGGGGGGCAAGCGGAAGACGACAAGTTGTTCTTCAATTGCTTTGTACTCAGGCTTTATAGTATTTTAAAGAATGTTCGTTCAAGTTCATATAAGAATGTAGCATTTTATTTCCAAAGTGTAGTAAGTCTTTCTTTTCTCACAGCAGAGTGATCGCACTATAAGGCTATAATATTTTTTGTCCATCAAGTGGGCTTTTGGTGGTAATGACACACCACCAGCAGCGATTTGCCCACGAGAGGGGGGCTGTGATGGGGGGGGGCGAGCAGAAGGGGACATGTTGTTTTTCTATTGGTATGTACTCAGGCTTTATGGTGTTTTAAAGAATGTTTGTTCAAGTTCATATAATAACCTAGCATTTTATTTCCTAAGTGCAGTAACTCTTTGTTTTCTCACAGCAGGGTCATCGCACTACAAGGCTGCAATTTTTATTTGCCCATGTAGTGGGCAGTTGGTGGAAATGACACACCACCAGCAGCATGTTGTCCACAAGAGGGAGGGGGGGGGGGGAGGGGCGACCGGAAGAGGACAAGTAGTTCTATTAATAGTATGTACTCAGGCTATATAATGTTTTAAAGAATGTTCGTTCAAGTTCATATAAGAACGTGACATTTTATTTCCAATGTGTAGTAAATCTTTGTTTTCTCACAGCATGGTGATCGCACTACAAGGCTGCAATTTTCATTTGCTTATCAAGTGGGCTTTTGGTGGAAATGACACACCACCAGCAGCTTGTTGTCCACGAGAGGGCTGGTGGGGGGGGGAGGGGCAAGCAGAAGAGGATAAGTTGTTCTTTAATTGGTATTTACTCAGGCTTTATAGTGTTTTAAAGAATGTTCGTTCTAATTCATATAAGAACGTGGCATTTTATTTCCAAAGTGCAGTAAATCTAGGTTTTCTCACGGCAGGGTGATCGCACTACAAGGCTGCAATTTCTATTTGCCCATTAAGAGGGCTTCTGGTGGAAATGACACACCACCAGCAGCATGTTGTCCACGAGGGGGGGGGGGGGGATGGTCCGAGCGGAAGAGGACAAGTTGTTCTTCTATTGGTCTTTACTCTGGCTTTATGGTATTTTAAAGAATGTTAGTTCAAGTTCATATAAGAATGTAGCATTTTATATCCAAAGTGTAGTAAATCATTGTTTTCTCACAGCAGGGTGATCGCACTACATGGCTGCAATTTTTATTTGCAAATCATGTGGGCTTTGGTGGAAATGACACACTACCAGCAGCATGTTGTCCACGAGAGGGGGGTTGGATGGGGGGGCGAGCGGATGAGGACAAGTTGTTCTTCTATTGGTCTGTACTCTGGATTTATAGTGTTTTAAAGAATGTTTGTTCAAGTTCACAAAAGAATGTAGCATTTTATTTCCAAAGTGTAGTAAATCATTGTTTTCTCACAGCAGGGTGATCGCAGTACAAGGCTGCAATTTTTATTTGCCCATCAAGTGGGCTTTTGGTGGAAATGACACACCACCAGCAGCGATTTGTCCACGAGATGGGGGGTGGGATGGGGGGGCGAGCGGAAGAGGACAAGTTGTTTTTCTATTGGTATGTACTCAGGCTTTATAGTGTTTTAAAGAATGTTTGTTCAAGTTCACAAAAGAATGTAGCATTTTATTTCCAAAGTGTAGTAAATCTTTGTATTCTCACAGAAGGGTGATCGCACAACAAGGCTGCAATTTTTATTTTCCCATCAAGTGGGCTTTTGGTGGAAATGACACACCACCAGCAGCATGTTGTCCACGAGAGGGGGGTTGGGGATGGGGAGCGGGCTAGCGGAAGAGGACAAGTTGTTCTTCTATTGGTTTGCACTAAGGCGTTATAGTGTTTTAAAGAATGTTCGTTCAAGTTCGTATAAGAATGTAGCATTTTATTTCCAAAGTGTAGTAACACTTTGTTTTCTCTCAGCAGGGTGATCGCATTACAAGGCTGCAATTTTTATTTGCCCATGAAGTGGGCTTTTGGTGGGAATGACACACCACCAGCACCATGTTGTCCACGAGAGGGGGGGTGGGATAGGGGGGCGAGCACGAGAGGACAAGTTGTTCTTCTATTGGTATGTACTCAGGCTATATAGTGTTTTAAAGAATGTTCGTTCAAGTTCATATAAGAATGTAGCATTATATTTCCAAAGTGTAGTAAATCTTCGACCAGCAGCATGTTGTCCACGAGAGGGATGGTGGGGGGGGGGGGGGGGGAGGGGGGGGAGGGGCGAGCGGAAGAGGACTAGTAGTTCCATTATTAGTATGTACTCAGGCTTTATAGTGTTTTAAAGAATGTTCGTTCAAGTTCATATAATAACGTGGCATTTTGTATCCAATGTGCAGTAAATCACTGTTTTCTCACAGCAGGGTGATCGCACTACAAGGCTGGAATTTTTATTTGCTCATCAAGTGGGCTTTTGGTGGAAATGACACACCACCAGCAGCATGTTGTCCACGAGAGGGGGGGGTGTAATAGGGGGGCGAGCACGAGCGGACAAGTTGTTCTTCTATTGGTATGTACTCAGGCTATATAGTGTTTTAAAGAATGTTCGTTCAAGTTCATATAAGAATGTAGCATTATATTTCCAAAGTGTAGTAAATCCTCGTTTCCTCACAGCAGGGTGATCTCAGTACAAGGCTGCAATATTTATTTGCCCATCAAGTGGGCTTTTGGTGGAAATGACACACCACCAGCAGCATGTTGTCAACGAGAGGGGGGGGTGGGATGGGCGGGCGAGCGGAAGAGGACAAGTTGTTCTTCTATTGGTCTGTACTTTGGCTTTATAGTGTTTTAAAGAATGTTCGTTCAAGTTCATATAAGAATGTAGCACTTTAGTTCCAAAGTATAGTAAGTCTTTGTTTTCTCACAGCGGGGTGATCGCACCACAAGGCTGCAATATTTATTTGCCCATCAAGTGGCTTCAGGTGCAAATGACACACCACCAGCATCATGTTGTCCACGATGGGCAGGGGGGGGGGGGGGGGGGGGGGGCGAGCGGAAGAGGACAAGTTGTTCTTCTATTGGTATGTACTAAGGCTTTATAGTGTTTTAAAGAGTGTTCGTTCAAGTTCTTGTAAAAATGTAGCATTTTATTTCCAAAGTGTAGTAAATCTTCGTTTCCTCACAGCAGGGTGATCGCAGTACAAGGCTGCAATTTATATTTGCCCATCTAGTGGGCTTTTGGTGGAAATGACGCACCACCACCAGCATGTTGTCCACGAGAGGGGGGGGGGGGGGGAGGGGGGAGGGGCGAGTGCAAGAGGACAAGTAGTTCTATTATTAGTATGTACTCAGGCTTTATAGTGTTTTAAAGAATGTTCTTTCAAGTTCATATAATGACGTGGCATTTTATATCCAATGTGCAGTAAATCTTTGTTTTCTCACAGCAGGGTGATCGCACTACAAGGCTCGAATTTTTATTTGCTCATCAAGTGGGCTTTTGGTGGAAATGACACACCACCAGCAGCATGTTGTCCACGAGAGGGGTGTAGGGGGGGTAGGGGCAAGCAGAAGAGGGCAAGTTGTTCTTTTATTGGTATGTACTCAGGCTTTATAGTGATTTAAAGAATGTTCGTTCAAATTCATATAATAACGTGGCATTTTATTTCCAAAGTGCAGTAAATCTTTGTTTTCTCACAGCAGAGTGATCGCACTACAAGGCTGCAATTTCTATTTGCCCATCAAGAGGGTTTCTGGTGGAAATGACACACCACCAGCAGCATGTTGTCCACGAGGGGGGGGGGGGGGCGAGCGGAAGAGGACAAGTTGTTCTTCTATTGGTATGTATTCAGGCTTTATAGTGTTTTAAAGAATGTTCGTTCACATTCATATAAGAATGTAGGATTTTATATCCAAAGTGTAGTAAATCTTTGTTTTCTCACAGCAGGGTGATCGCACTACAAGGCTGCAACTTCTATTTGCCCATCAAGTGGGCTTTTGGTGGAAATGACACACCACCAGCAGCATGTTGTCCACGAGAGGGGGGGTGGGATGGGGGGGCGAGCGGAAGAGGACAAGTTGTTCTTCTATTGGTATGTACTCAGGCTTTACAGTGTTTTAAAGAATGTTCGTTCAAGTTCATGTAAGAATGTAGCATTTTATTTCCAAAGTGTAGTAAGTCTTTGTTATCTCACAGCAGGGTGATCGCACTACAAGGCTCTAATTTTATTTGCCCATCAAGTGGGCTTTTCGAGGAAATGACTCACCACCAGCAGCATGTTGGCCACGAGAAGGATGGTGGGGGGAAGGGTGGGGGGATGGCAGAAGTGGACATGTTGTTGTTCTATTGGTATGTACTCAGGCTTTATAGTGTTTTAAAGAATGTTCGTTCAAGTTCATGTAAGAATGTAGCATTTTATTTCCAAAGTGTAGTAAGTCTTTGTTATCTCACAGCAGGGTGTTCGCACTACAAGGCTCTAATTTTATTTGCCCATCAAGTGGGCTTTTCGAGGAAATGACTCACCACCAGCAGCATGTTGGCCACGAGAAGGAGGGCGGGGGGAAGGGGGGGGGGGGATGGCGGAAGTGGACATGTTGTTGTTCTATTGGTATGTACTTAGGCTTTATGGTGTTTTTAATTATGTTCGTTCAAGGTAATATAATTACGTAGCATTTTATTTCCTAAGGGCAGTAAATCTTTGTTTTCTCACAGCAGGAAGATCGGACTACAAGGCTGAAATATTTATTTGCCCATCGAGTGGGCTTTTGGTGGAAATGACACACCACCAGCAGCATGTTGTCCACGAGAGGGGGGGTGCGAACGTGGGGCGAGCGGAAGAGGACAAGTTGTTCTTCTATTGGTCTGTACTCTGGCTATATAGTGTTTTAAAGAATGCTCGTTCAAGTTCATATAAGAATGTAGCATTTTATATCCAAAGTGTAGTAAATCACTGTTTTCTCACAGCAGGGTGATCGCACAACAGGGCTGCAATTTTTATTTGCCCATCAAGTGGGCTTTTGGTGGAAATGACACACCACCAGCAGCATGTTGTCCACGAGAGGGCTGGGTGGGATGGGGGGGGCGAGCGGAAGAGGACAAGTTGTTGTTCTTTTGGTAAGTACTCAGGCTTTATAGTGTTTTAAAGAATGTTCGTTTAAGTTCATATAAGAATGTAGCATTTTATTTCCAAAGTGTAGTAAGTCTTTGTTTTATCACAGCAGGGTGATCGCACTACAAGGCTGCAATTTTTATTTGCCCATCAAGAGGGCTTCAGGTGGAAATGACACACTACCAGCATCATGTTGTCGACGAGGGGTGGGGAGGGGGGGGGGTGGGGCAAGCGGAACATTACAAGTTGTTCTTCTATTGGTATTTACTAAGGCTTTATAGTGTTTTAAAGAATGTTCATTCAAGTTCATATCAGAACGACGCATTTTATTTCCAAAGTGTAGTAAATTTTTGTTTTCTCACAGCAGGGTGATCGCACTACAAGGCTGCAATTTTTATTTGCCCATCATGTGGGCTTTTGGTGGAAATGAGACACCACCAGCAGCATGTTGTCCACGAGAGGGGGGGTGGGACGGGGGACGAGCGGTAGAGGACAAGTTGTTCTTCTATTGGTATGTACTCAGGCTTTATAGTGTTTTAAGGAATGTTCGTTGAAATTCATATAAGAATGTAGCATTTTATATCCAAAGTGTAGTAAATCTTTGTTTTCTCACAGCAGGGTGATCGCACTACAAGGCTGCAATTTCTATTTGCCCATCAAGTGGGATATTGGTGGAAATGACACACCACCAGCAGCATGTTGTCCACGAGAGGGGGGGGTGGGATGGGAGGGCGAGCTGAAGAGGACAATTTGTTCTTCTATTGGTATGTACTCAGGCTTTATAGTGTTTTAAAGAATGTTTGTTCTAGTTCATATAACAATGTAGCATTTTATTTCCAAAGTGTAGTAAGTCTTTGTTTTCTCACAGCAGGGTGATCACACTACAAGGCTCTAATTTTTTTTGCCCATCAAGTGGGCTTTTGGTGGAAATGAATCACCACCAGCAGCATGTTGGCCACGAGAAAGAGGGTGGGGGGAAGCGGGGGGGAGGGCGGAAGTGGACAAGTTGTTGTTCTAATGGTATGTACTTAGGCTTTATGGTGTTTTAAAGAATGTTCGTTCAAATTCATATAATAAAGTAGCATTTTATTTCCTAAGTGCAGTAAATCTTTGTTTTCTCACAGCAGGGTGATCGCACTACAATGCCGCAATATTTATTTGCCCATCAAGTGAACTTTTGGTGGAAATGACACACCACCAGCAGCATGTTGTCCACGAGAGGGGAGAAGGGGTGGGGGGGCAAGCGGAAGAGGACAAGTTGTTC
This sequence comes from Schistocerca americana, assembly GCF_021461395.2. Taxonomy (NCBI): domain Eukaryota; kingdom Metazoa; phylum Arthropoda; class Insecta; order Orthoptera; family Acrididae; genus Schistocerca; species Schistocerca americana. Next base: position 75,140,133 of record NC_060128.1, read on the forward strand.
TTCTATTGGTATGTACTCAGGCTTTATAGTGCTTTAAAGAATGTTTGTTCAAGATCATATAAGAATGTAGCATTTTATTTCCAAAGTGTAATAAATCTTGGTTTTCTCACAGCAGGGTGATCGCACTACAAGGCTGCAATACTTATTTGCCCATCAAATGGGCGTTTGCTGGAAATGAGTCACCACCAGCAGCATGTTGTCCACGAGATGGGTGTGGGATGGGTGGGTGAGCAGGAGAGGACAAGTTGTTCTTCTATTGGTATTTACTCAGGCTTTTTAGTGTTTTAAAGAATGTTCGTTCAAGTTCATATAAGAATGTAGCATTTTATTTCCAAAGTGTAGTAAGTCTTTGTTTTCTCACAGCAGGGTGATCGCACTAGGAGGCTGCAATTTTTATTTGCCCATCAAGAGGGCATTTGGCGGAAATGACACACCACCAGCAGCAGGTTGTCCACGAGAGGGGTGGTGAGGGGGGGGGGGGTGCGGATCGAGCAGAAGAGGACAAGTTGTTCTTTTATTGGTATGTACTCAGGCTTTATAGTGCTTTAAAGAATGTTCGTTCAAGTTCATATATGAATGTTGCATTTTATTTCCAAAGTGTAATAAATCTTTGTTTCCTCACAGCAGGGTGATCGCACTACAAGGCTGCAATTTTTATTTGCCCATCAAGTGGGCTTTTGGTGGAAATGACAATCCACCAGCAGCATGTTGTCCACGAGAGGGGGGGTTGGATGAAGGGCGAGCAGAGGAGGACAAGTTGTTGATCTATTGGTATCTACTCAAACTTTATAGTGTTTTAAAGAATCTTCGTTCAGGTTCATATAAGAATATAGCATTTTCTTTGCAAAGTGTAATAAATCTTTGTTTTCTCACAGCAGGGTGATCGCACTACAAGGCTGCAATTTTTATTTGCCCATCAAGTGGGCTTTTGGTGGAAATGACACACCACCAGCAGCATGTTGTCCACGAGAGGATGGGTGCGACGGGGGTGCGAGCGGAAGAGGACATGTTGTTCTTCTATTTGTCTGTACTCTGGCTTTATAGTGTTTTAAAGAATGTTCATTCAAGTTCATATAAGAATGTAGCATTTTATTTCCAAAGTGTAGTAAGTCTTTGTTTTCTCACAGCAGGGTGATCGCACTACAAGGCTTCTATTTTTATTTGTCCATCAATTGGGCTTTTTGTGGAAATGACACACCACCAGCAGCATGTTGTCCACGAGAGGGGGGGTGGGTTGGGGGGGCGAGCGGAAGAGGACAAGTTGTTCCTCTATAGATATGTACTCTGGCTTTATAGTGTTTGAAAGAATGTTCATTCATGTTCATATAAGAACGACGCATTTTATTTCTAAAGTGTAGTAAATCTTTGTTTTCTCACAGCAGGGTGATCGCACTACAAGGCTGCAATTTTTATTTGCCCATCAAGTGGGCTTTTGGTGGAAACGAGACACCACCAGCAGCGTGTTGTCCACGAGAGGGGGGGTGGCATGGGGAGGCGAGCGGAAGAGGACAAGTTGTTCTTCTATTGGTATGTACTCAGGCTTTATAGTTTTTTAAGGAATGTCCCTTCAAGTTCATATAAGAATGTAGCATTTTATTTCCAAAGTGTAGTAAATCTTTGTTTTCTCACAGCAGGGTGATCGCACTACAAGGCTGCAATTTTTATTTGCCCACCAAGTGGGCTTCTGGTGGAAATGACACACCACCAGCAGCATGTTGTCCATGAGAGGGGGGTGGGATGGGGGGGCGAGCAGGATAGGACAAGTTGTTCTTCTATTGGTATGTACTCAGGCTTTATAGTATTTGAAAGAATGTTCTTTCAAGTTCATATAAGAATGTAGCATTTTATTTCCAAAGTGTAGTAAATCTTTGTCTTCTCACAGCAGGGTGATCGCACTACCCGGCTGCAATTTTTAATTGTGCATCAAGTGGGCTTTTGGTGGAAATGACACACCACCAGCAGCATGTTGTCCACGAGAGGGGGGGGGGGGGGGGAGGTAAGAGCGAAAGAGGACAAGTTGTTCTCCTATTGATATGTACTCAGGCTTTATAGTGTTTGAAAGAATGTTCTTTCAAGTTCATATAAGAATGTAGCATTTTATTTCCAAAGTGTAGTAAATCTTTGTTTTCTCACAGCAGGGTGATCGCACTACAAGGCTGCAATTTTTAATTGTCCATCAAGTGGGCTTTTGGTGGAAATGACACACCACCAGCAGCATGTTGTCCACGAGAGGGTTGTGGGATGGGGGGGGCGAGCAGGATAGGACAAGTTGTTCTTCTATTGGTATGTACTCAGGCTTAATAGTGTTTGAAAGAATGTTCTTTCAAGTTCATATAAGAATGTAGCATTTTATATCCAGACTGTAGTAAATCTTTGTTTTCTCACAGCAGGGTGATCGCACTACAAGGCTGCAATTTTTATTTGCCCATCAAGTGGGCTTTTGGTGGAAATGACACACCACCACCAGCATGTTGTCCACGAGAGGGGGAGTGGGATGGAGGGGCGAGCAGGAGAGGACAAGTTGTTCTTCTATTGGTATGTACTCAGGCTTAATAGTGTTTGAAAGAATGTTCTTTCAAGTTCATATAAGAATGCAGCTTTTTATTTCCAAAGTGTAGTAAATCTTTCTTTTCTCACAGCAGGGTGATCACACTACAAGGCTGCAATTTTTATTTGCCCATCAAGTGGGCTTTAGGTGGAAATGACACACCACCACCAGCATGTTGTCCACGAGAGGGGGGTGGGATGGGGGGGCGAGCAGGAGAGGACAACTTCTTCTTCTATTGGTATGTACTGAGGCTTTATAGTGTTTGAAAGAATGTTCTTTCAAGTTCAAATAAGAATGTAGCATTTTATTTCCATAGTGTAGTAAATCTTTGTTTTCTCACAGCAGGGTGGTCGCTCTACAAGGCTGCAATTTTTATTTGCCCATCAAGTGGACTTTTGGTGGAAATGACACACCACCAGCATCATGTTGTCCACGAGATGGGTGTGGGATGGGTGGGTGAGCAGGAGAGGACAAGTTGTTCTTCTGATGGTATGTATTCAGGCTTCATAGTGTTTGAAAGAATGTTCTTTCAAGTTCATATAAGAATGTAACATTTTATTTCCAAAATGTAGTAAATCTTTGTTTTCTCACAGCAGGGTGATCGCACTACAAGGCTGCAATTTTTATTTGCCCAGCAAGTGGGCATTTGGTGGAAATGACACACCACCAGCAGCATGTTGTCCACGAGAGGGAAGCTTGGGGGGGGGGTTGGGGGGGGGAAGTGAGAGCGGAAGAGGACAAGTTGTTCTTCTATTGGTATGTACTCAGGCTTTATAGTGTTTTAAAGAATGTTCAATCAAATTCATATAAGAACGTGGCATTGTATTTATAAAGTGCAGTAAATCTTTGTTTTCTCACAGCAGGATGATCGCACTACAAGGCTGCAATTTTTATTTGCCCATCATGTGGGCTTTTGGCGAAAATGACACACCACCAGCAGCATGTTGTCCACGAGAGAGGGGTGGGATGGGGGGGGCGAGCAGGATAGGACAAGTTGTTCTTCTATTGGTATGTACTCAGGCTTTATAGTGTTTGAAAGAATGTTCTTTCAAGTTCATATAAGAATGTAGCATTTTATTTCCAAAGTGTAGTAAATCTTTGTTTTCTCACAGCAGGATGATCGCACTACAAGGCTGCAATTTTTATTTGCCCATCAAGTGGGCTTTAGGTGGAAATGACACACCACCACCAGCATGTTGTCCACGAGAGGGGGGTGGGATGGGGGGGCGAGCAGGAGAGGACAAGTTCTTCTTCTATTGGTATTTACTGAGGCTTTATAGTGTTTGAAAGAATGTTCTTTCAAGTTCAAATAAGAATGTAGCATTTTATTTCCATAGTGTAGTAAATCTTTGTTTTCTCACAGCAGGGTGGTCGCTCTACAAGGCTGCAATTTTTATTTGCCCATCAAGTGGACTTTTGGTGGAAATGACACACCACCAGCATCATGTTGTCCACGAGATGGGTGTGGGAGCAGGAGAGGACAAGTTGTTCTTCTATTGGTATGTATTCAGGCTTCATAGTGTTTGAAAGAATGTTCTTTCAAGTTCATATAAGAATGTAACATTTTATTTCCAAAATGTAGTAAATCTTTGTTTTCTCACAGCAGGGTGATCGCACTACAAGGCTGCAATTTTTATTTGCCCATCAAGTGGGCTTGTGGTGGAAATGACAAACCACCAGCAGCATGTTGTCCACGAGAGGGGGGTGGGATGGGGGGGCGAGCAGGAGAGGACAAGTTATTCTTCTATTGGTATGTACTCCGGCTTTATAGTGTTTGAAAGAATGTTCTTTCAAGTTCATATAAGAATGTAGCATTTTATTTCCAAAGTGTAGTAAATCTTTGTTTTCTCACAGCAGGGTGATCGCACTACAAGGCTGCAATTTTTATTTGCCCAGCAAGTGGGCATTTGGTGGAAATGACACACCACCAGCAGCATGTTGTCCACGAGAGGGGGGGTGGGATGGGGGGGTGAGCAGGAGAGGACAAGTTGTTCTTCTATTGGTATGTACTCAGGCTTTATAGTGTTTGAAAGAAAGTTATTTCAAGTTCATATAAGAATGTAGCATTTTATTTCCAAAGTGTAGTAAATCTTTGTTTTCTCACAGCAGGGTGATCGCACTACAAGGCTGCAATTTTTATTTGCCCATCAAGTGGGCTTCTGGTGGAAATGACACACCACCAGCAGCATATTGTACACGAGAGGGGTGGTGGTGAGGGGGGGGGGGGGGGGGAGGGGCGAGCAGAAGAGGATAAGTTGTTCTTTTATTGGTATGTACTCAGGCTTTATAGTGTTTTAAAGAATGTTCAATCAAATTCATATAAGAACGTGGCATTGTATTTATAAAGTGCAGTAAATCTTTGTTTTCTCACAGCAGGATGATCGCACTACAAGGCTGCAATTTTTATTTGCCCATCATGTGGGCTTTTGGCGAAAATGACACACCACCAGCAGCATGTTGTCCACGAGAGAGGGTTGGGATGGGGGGGGCGAGCAGGATAGGACAAGTTGTTCTTCTATTGGTATGTACTCAGGCTTTATAGTGTTTGAAAGAATGTTCTTTCAAGTTCATATAAGAATGTAGCATTTTATTTCCAAAGTGTAGTAAATCTTTGTTTTCTCACAGCAGGATGATCGCACTACAAGGCTGCAATTTTTAATTGTCCATCAAGTGGGCTTTTGGTGGAAATAACACACCACCAGCAGCATGTTGTCCACGAGAGGGGGGGGGGGGGAGGTGAGAGCGGGAGAGGACAAGTTGTTCTCCTATTGATATGTACTCAGGCTTTATAGTGTTTGAAAGAATGTTCTTTCAAGTTCATATAAGAATGTAGCATTTTATTTCGAAAGTGTAGTAAATCTTTGTTTTCTCACAGCAGGGTGATCGCACTACAAGGCTGCAATTTTTAATTGTGCATCAAGTGGGCTTTTGGTGGAAATGACACACCACCAGCAGCATGTTGTCCACGAGAGGGGTGTGGGGTGGGGGGGCGAGCAGGATAGGACAAGTTGTTCTTCTATTGGTATGTACTCAGGCTTTATAGTGATTGAAAGATTGTTCTTTCAAGTTCATATCAGATTGTAGCATTTTATTTCCAAAGTGTAGTAAATCTTTGTTTTCTCACAGCAGGGTGATCGCACTACAAGGCTGCAATTTTTATTTGCCCATCAAGTGGGCTTTTGGTGGAAATGACACACTTCCACCAGAATGTTGTCCACGAGAGGGGGGTGGGATGGGGGGGCGAGCAGGAGAGGACAAGTTGTTCTTCTATTGGTATGTACTCAGGCTTAATAGTGTTTGAAAGAATGTTCTTTCAAGTTCATATAAGAATGTAGCATTTTATTTCCAAAGTGTAGTAAATCTTTGTTTTCTCACAGCAGCGTGATCGCACTACAAGGCTGCAATTTTTATTTGTCCATCAAGTGGGCTTTTGGTGGAAATGACACACCACCAGCAGCATGTTGTACACGAGAGGGGGGTGGGATGTGGGGGCGAGCAGGAGAGGACAAGTTGTTCTTCTATTGGTATGTACTCAGGCTTTATAGTGTTTGAAAGAATGTTCTTTCAAGTTCATATACGAATGTAGCATTTTATTTCCAAAGTGTAGTAAATCTTTGTTTTCTCACAGCAGGTTGATCGCACTACAAGGCAGCAATTTTTATTTGCCCATCAAGTGGGCATTTGGTGGAAATGACACACCACCAGCAGCATGTTGTCCACGAGAGGGGGGTGGCATGGGGGGCCGAGCAGAAGAGGACAAGTTGTTCTTCTATTGGTATGTACTCAAGCTTTATAGTGTTTGAAAGAATGTTCTTTCAAGTTCATATAAGAATGTAGCATTTTATTTCCAAAGTGTAGTAAATATTTGTTTCTCACAGCAGGGTGATCGCACTACAAGGCTGCAATTTTTATTTGCCCTTCAAGTGGGCTTTTGGTGGAATTGACACACCACCAGCAGCAGGTTGTCCACGAGAGGGGGGGGGGGGGGGGTGAGAGCGGAAGAGGACGAGTTGTTCTTCTATTGATATGTACTCAGGCTTTATAGTGTTTGAAAGAATGTTCTTTCAAGTTCATATAGGAATGTAGCATTTTATTTCCAAAATGTAGTAAAACTTTGTTTTCTCACAGCAGGGTGATCGCACTACAAGGCTGCAATTTTTATTTGTCCATCAAGTGGGCATTTGGTGGAAATGACACACCACCAGCAGCATGTTGTCCACGAGAGGAGTGTGGGTTGGGGGGGCGAGCAGGATAGGACAAGTTGTTCTTCTATTGGTATGTACTAAGGCTTTATAGTGTTTGAAAGAATGTTCTTTCAAGTTCATATCAGAATGTAGCATTTTATATCCAAACTGTTGAAAATCTTTCTTTTCTCACAGCAGGGTGATCACACTACAAGGCTGCAATTTTCATTTGCCCATCAAGTGGGCTTTTGGTGGAAATGACACACCACCACCAGCATGTTGTCCACCAGAGGGGGGTGGGATGGGGGAGCGAGCAGGAGAGGACAAGTTGTTCTTCTATTGGTATGTACTCGGGCTTTATAGTGTTTGAAAGAATGTTCTTTCAAGTTCATATAAGAATGTAGCATTTTATTTACAAAGTGTAGTAAATCTTTGTTTTCTCACAGCAGGGTGATCGCACTACAAGGCTGCTATTTTTATTTGCCCATCAAGTGGGCTTTTGGTGGAAATGACACACCACCATCAGCATGTTGTCCACGAGAGGGGGGTGGGATGGGGGGGCGAGCAGGAGAGGACAAGTTGTACTTCTACTGGTAAGTATTCAGGCTTTATAGTGTTTGAAAGAATGTTCTTTCAAGTTCATATAAGAATGCAGCATTTTATTTCCAAAGTGTAGTAAATGTTTCTTTTCTCACAGCAGGGTGATCACACTACAAGGCTGCAATTTTTATTTGCCCATCAAGTGGGCTTTTGGTGGAAATGACACACCACCACCAGCATGTTGTCCACGAGAGGGGGGTGGGATGGGGGGGCGAGCAGGACAGGACAAGTTGTTCTTCTATTGGTATGTACACAGGCTTTATAGTGTTTGAAAGAATGTTCTTTCAAGTTCATATAAGAATGTAGCATTTTATTTCCAAAGTGCAGTAAATCTTTGTTTTCTCCCAGCAGCATGATCGCACTACAAGGCTGCAATTTTTATTTGCCCATCATGTGGGCTTTTGGTGGAAATGACACACCACCAGCAGCATGTTGTCCACGAGAGGGGGGTGGGATGGGGGGGCGAGCAGGATAGGACAAGTTGTTCTTCTATTGGTATGTACTCAGGCTTTATAGTGTTTGAAAGAGTGTTCTTTCAAGTTCATATAAGAATGTAGCATTTTACTTCCAAAGTGTAGTAAATCTTTGTTTCTCACAGCAGGGTGATCGCACTACAAGGCTGCTATTTTTAATTGTCCATCAAGTGGGCTTTTGGTGGAAATGACACACCACCAGCAGCATATTGTCCACGAGAGGGGGGGGGGGGGGGAGGTGAGAGCGGAAGAGGACAAGTTGTTCTTCTATTGATATGTACTCAGGCTGCATAGTGTTTGAAAGAATGTTCTTTCAAGTTCATATAAGAATGTAGCATTTTATTTCCAAAGTGTAGTAAATCTTTGTTTTCTCACAGCAGGGTGATCGCACTACAAGGCTGCAATTTTTATTTGTCCATCAAGTGGGCTTTTGGTGGAAATGACACACCACCAGCAGCATGTTGTCCACGAGAGGGGGGTGGGATGGAGGGGCGAGCAGGATAGGACAAGTTGTTCTTCTATTGGTATGTACTCAGGCTTTATAGTGTTTGAAAGAATGTTCTTTCAAGTTCATATAAGAATGTAGCATTTTATTTCCAAAGTGGAGTAAACCTTTGTTTTCTCACAGCAGGGTGATCGCACTACAAGGCTGCAATTTTTATTTGCCCATCAAGTGGGCTTTTGGTGGAAATGACACACCACCACCAGCATGTGGTCCACGAGAGGGGGGTGGGATGGGGGGGTGAGCAGGAGAGGACAAGTTGTTCTTCTATTGGTATGTACTCAGGCTTTATAGTGTTTGAAAGAATGTTCTTTCAAGTTCATATACGAATGTAGCATTTTATTTCCAAAGTGTAGTAAATCTTTGTTTTGTCACAGCAGGGTGATCGCACTACAAGGCTGCAATTTTTATTTGCCCATCAAGTGGGCATTTTGTGGAAATGACACACCACCAGCAGCATGTTGTCCACGAGAGGGGGGTGGGAAGGGAGGCGAGCAGGAGTGGACAAGTTGTTCTTCTATTGGTATGTACTCAGGCTTTATAGTGTTTGAAAGAATGTTCTTTCAGGTTCATATAAGAATGTAGCATTTTATTTCCAAAGTGTAGTAAATCTTTGTTTTCTCACAGCAGGGTGATCGCACTGCAAGGCTGCAATTTTTATTTGCCCATCAAGTGGGCTTTTGGTGGAAATGACACGCCATTAGCAGCATGTTGTCCACGAGAGGGGGGTGGGATGGGGGGGCGAGCAGGAGAGGACAAGTTGTTCTTCTATTGGTATGTACTCAGGCTTTATTGTGTTTGAAAGAACATTCTTTCAAGTTCATATAAGAATGTAGCATTTTATTTCCAAAGTGTAGTAAATCTTTGTTTTCTCACAGCTGTGTGAACGCACTACAAGGCTGCAATTCTTATTTGCCCATCAAGTGGGCTTTTGGTGGAAATGACACACCAAAAGCAGCGTGTTGTCCACGAGGGGGGGGGGGGGGGTGGGAGGTGAGAGCGGAAGACGACAAGTTGTTCTTCTATTGATATGTACTCAGGCTTTATAGTGTTTGAAAGAATGTTCTTTCCAGTTCATATAAGAATGTAGCATTTTATTTCCAAAGTGTAGTAAATCTTTGTTTTCTCACAGCAGGGTGATCGCACTACAAGGCTGCTTTTTTTATTTGTCCATCAAGTGGGCTTTTGGTGGAAATGACTCACCACCAGCAGCATGTTGTCCACGAGAGGGGTGTGGGATGGGGGGGCGAGCGGGATGGGACAAGTTGTTCTTCTATTGGTATGTACTCAGGCTTAATAGTGTTTGAACGAATGTTCTTTCAAGTTCATATAAGAATGTACCATTTTATTTCCAAAGTGTAGTAAATCTTTGTTTTCTGACAGCAGGGTGATCGCACTACAAGGCTGCAATTTTTATTTGCCCATCAAGTGGGCTTTTGGTGGAAATGACACACCACCACCAGCATGTTGTCCACGAGAGGGGGGTGGGATGGGGGGGCGAGCAGGAGAGAACAAGTTGTTCTTCTATTGGTATGTACTCAGGCTTAATAGTTGTTGAAAGAATGTTCTTTCAAGTTCATATAAGAATGTAGCATTTTATTTCCAAAGTGTAATAAATCTTTGTTTTCTCACTACAGGGTGATTGCACTACAAGGCTCCAATTTTTATTTGCCCATCAAGTGGCCTTTTGGTGGAAATAACACACCACCTGCAGCATGTTGTCCACGAGAGGGGGGTGGGATGGGGGGGCGAGCAGGAGAGGACATTTTATTCTTCTATTGGTATGTACTCAGGCTTTATAGTGTTTGAAAGAATGTTCTTTCAAGTTCATATAAGAATGTAATATTTTAATTCCAAAGTGTAGTAAATCTTTGTTTTCTCACAGCAGGGTGATCGCACTACAAGGCTGCAAATTTTATTTGCCCATTAAGTGTGCTTTTGGTGGAAATGACACAACACCAGCAGCATGTTGTCCACGAGAGGGGGGTGGGATGGGGGGGCGAGCAGGAGAGAACAAGTTGTTCTTCTATTGGTATGTACTCGGGCTTTATAGTGTTTGAAAGAATGTTCTTTCAAGTTCATATAAGAATGTAGCATTTTATTTCCAAAGTGTAGTAAATCTTTGTTTTCTCACAGCAGGGTGATCACACTACAAGGCTGCAATTTTTATTTGCCCATCAAGTGGGCTTTTGGTGGAAATGACACACCACCAGCAGCATGTTGTCCACGAGAGGGGGGTGGGATGGGGGGGGCGAGCGTAAGAGGACAAGTTGTTCTTCTATTGGTAAGTAGTCAGGATTTATAGTGTTTGAAAGAAAGTTCTTTCAAGTTCAAATAAGAATGTAGCATTTTATTTCCAAAGTGTAGTAAATCTTTGTTTTCTCACAGCAGGGTGATCGCAATACAAGGCTGCAATTTTTATTCGCCCATCAAGTAGGCTTTTGGTGGAAATGACACACCACTAGCAGCATGTTGTCCACGAGAGGGGGGTGGGATGGGGGGGCGAGCAGTAGAGGACAAGTTGTTCTTCTATTGGTATGTACACAGGCTTTATAGTGTTTGAAAGAATGTTTTTTCAAGTTCATATAAGAATGTAGAATTTTATTTCCAAAGTGTAGTAAATCTTTGTTTTCTCACAGCAGGGTGATCGCACTACAAGGCTGCAATTTTTATTTGCCCATCAAGTGGGCTTTTGGTGGAAATGACACACCACCATCAGCATGTTGTCCACGAGAGGGGGGTGGGATGGGGGGGCGAGCAGGAGAGGACAAGTTGTACTTCTACTGGTAAGTATTCAGGCTTTATAGTGTTTGAAAGAATGTTCTTTCAAGTTCATATAAGAATGCAGCATTTTATTTCCAAAGTGTAGTAAATGTTTCTTTTCTCACAGCAGGGTGATCACACTACAAGGCTGCAATTTTTATTTGCCCATCAAGTGGGCTTTTGGTGGAAATGACACACCACCACCAGCATGTTGTCCACGAGAGGGGGGTGGGATGGGGGGGCGAGCAGGACAGGACAAGTTGTTCTTCTATTGGTATGTACACAGGCTTTATAGTGTTTGAAAGAATGTTCTTTCAAGTTCATATAAGAATGTAGCATTTTATTTCCAAAGTGCAGTAAATCTTTGTTTTCTCCCAGCAGCATGATCGCACTACAAGGCTGCAATTTTTATTTGCCCATCATGTGGGCTTTTGGTGGAAATGACACACCACCAGCAGCATGTTGTCCACGAGAGGGGGGTGGGATGGGGGGGCGAGCAGGATAGGACAAGTTGTTCTTCTATTGGTATGTACTCAGGCTTTATAGTGTTTGAAAGAGTGTTCTTTCAAGTTCATATAAGAATGTAGCATTTTACTTCCAAAGTGTAGTAAATCTTTGTTTCTCACAGCAGGGTGATCGCACTACAAGGCTGCTATTTTTAATTGTCCATCAAGTGGGCTTTTGGTGGAAATGACACACCACCAGCAGCATATTGTCCACGAGAGGGGGGGGGGGGGGGAGGTGAGAGCGGAAGAGGACAAGTTGTTCTTCTATTGATATGTACTCAGGCTGCATAGTGTTTGAAAGAATGTTCTTTCAAGTTCATATAAGAATGTAGCATTTTATTTCCAAAGTGTAGTAAATCTTTGTTTTCTCACAGCAGGGTGATCGCACTACAAGGCTGCAATTTTTATTTGTCCATCAAGTGGGCTTTTGGTGGAAATGACACACCACCAGCAGCATGTTGTCCACGAGAGGGGGGTGGGATGGAGGGGCGAGCAGGATAGGACAAGTTGTTCTTCTATTGGTATGTACTCAGGCTTTATAGTGTTTGAAAGAATGTTCTTTCAAGTTCATATAAGAATGTAGCATTTTATTTCCAAAGTGGAGTAAACCTTTGTTTTCTCACAGCAGGGTGATCGCACTACAAGGCTGCAATTTTTATTTGCCCATCAAGTGGGCTTTTGGTGGAAATGACACACCACCACCAGCATGTGGTCCACGAGAGGGGGGTGGGATGGGGGGGGTGAGCAGGAGAGGACAAGTTGTTCTTCTATTGGTATGTACTCAGGCTTTATAGTGTTTGAAAGAATGTTCTTTCAAGTTCATATACGAATGTAGCATTTTATTTCCAAAGTGTAGTAAATCTTTGTTTTGTCACAGCAGGGTGATCGCACTACAAGGCTGCAATTTTTATTTGCCCATCAAGTGGGCATTTTGTGGAAATGACACACCACCAGCAGCATGTTGTCCACGAGAGGGGGGTGGGAAGGGAGGCGAGCAGGAGTGGACAAGTTGTTCTTCTATTGGTATGTACTCAGGCTTTATAGTGTTTGAAAGAATGTTCTTTCAGGTTCATATAAGAATGTAGCATTTTATTTCCAAAGTGTAGTAAATCTTTGTTTTCTCACAGCAGGGTGATCGCACTGCAAGGCTGCAATTTTTATTTGCCCATCAAGTGGGCTTTTGGTGGAAATGACACGCCATTAGCAGCATGTTGTCCACGAGAGGGGGGTGGGATGGGGGGGCGAGCAGGAGAGGACAAGTTGTTCTTCTATTGGTATGTACTCAGGCTTTATTGTGTTTGAAAGAACATTCTTTCAAGTTCATATAAGAATGTAGCATTTTATTTCCAAAGTGTAGTAAATCTTTGTTTTCTCACAGCTGTGTGAACGCACTACAAGGCTGCAATTCTTATTTGCCCATCAAGTGGGCTTTTGGTGGAAATGACACACCAAAAGCAGCGTGTTGTCCACGAGGGGGGGGGGGGGGGGTGGGAGGTGAGAGCGGAAGACGACAAGTTGTTCTTCTATTGATATGTACTCAGGCTTTATAGTGTTTGAAAGAATGTTCTTTCCAGTTCATATAAGAATGTAGCATTTTATTTCCAAAGTGTAGTAAATCTTTGTTTTCTCACAGCAGGGTGATCGCACTACAAGGCTGCTTTTTTTATTTGTCCATCAAGTGGGCTTTTGGTGGAAATGACTCACCACCAGCAGCATGTTGTCCACGAGAGGGGTGTGGGATGGGGGGGCGAGCGGGATGGGACAAGTTGTTCTTCTATTGGTATGTACTCAGGCTTAATAGTGTTTGAACGAATGTTCTTTCAAGTTCATATAAGAATGTACCATTTTATTTCCAAAGTGTAGTAAATCTTTGTTTTCTGACAGCAGGGTGATCGCACTACAAGGCTGCAATTTTTATTTGCCCATCAAGTGGGCTTTTGGTGGAAATGACACACCACCACCAGCATGTTGTCCACGAGAGGGGGGTGGGATGGGGGGGCGAGCAGGAGAGAACAAGTTGTTCTTCTATTGGTATGTACTCAGGCTTAATAGTTGTTGAAAGAATGTTCTTTCAAGTTCATATAAGAATGTAGCATTTTATTTCCAAAGTGTAATAAATCTTTGTTTTCTCACTACAGGGTGATTGCACTACAAGGCTCCAATTTTTATTTGCCCATCAAGTGGCCTTTTGGTGGAAATAACACACCACCTGCAGCATGTTGTCCACGAGAGGGGGGTGGGATGGGGGGGCGAGCAGGAGAGGACATTTTATTCTTCTATTGGTATGTACTCAGGCTTTATAGTGTTTGAAAGAATGTTCTTTCAAGTTCATATAAGAATGTAATATTTTAATTCCAAAGTGTAGTAAATCTTTGTTTTCTCACAGCAGGGTGATCGCACTACAAGGCTGCAAATTTTATTTGCCCATTAAGTGTGCTTTTGGTGGAAATGACACAACACCAGCAGCATGTTGTCCACGAGAGGGGGGTGGGATGGGGGGGCGAGCAGGAGAGAACAAGTTGTTCTTCTATTGGTATGTACTCGGGCTTTATAGTGTTTGAAAGAATGTTCTTTCAAGTTCATATAAGAATGTAGCATTTTATTTCCAAAGTGTAGTAAATCTTTGTTTTCTCACAGCAGGGTGATCACACTACAAGGCTGCAATTTTTATTTGCCCATCAAGTGGGCTTTTGGTGGAAATGACACACCACCAGCAGCATGTTGTCCACGAGAGGGGGGTGGGATGGGGGGGCGAGCGTAAGAGGACAAGTTGTTCTTCTATTGGTAAGTAGTCAGGATTTATAGTGTTTGAAAGAAAGTTCTTTCAAGTTCAAATAAGAATGTAGCATTTTATTTCCAAAGTGTAGTAAATCTTTGTTTTCTCACAGCAGGGTGATCGCAATACAAGGCTGCAATTTTTATTCGCCCATCAAGTAGGCTTTTGGTGGAAATGACACACCACTAGCAGCATGTTGTCCACGAGAGGGGGGTGGGATGGGGGGGCGAGCAGTAGAGGACAAGTTGTTCTTCTATTGGTATGTACACAGGCTTTATAGTGTTTGAAAGAATGTTTTTTCAAGTTCATATAAGAATGTAGAATTTTATTTCCAAAGTGTAGTAAATCTTTGTTTTCTCACAGCAGGGTGATCGCACTACAAGGCTGCAATTTTTATTTGCCCATCAAGTGGGCTTTTGGTGGAAATGACACACCACCAGTAGCATGTTGTCCATGAGAGGGGGGTGGGATGGGCGGGTGAGCAGGAGAGGACAAGTTGTTCCTCTATTGGTATGTACTCAGGCTTTATAGTGTTTGAAAGAATATTCTTTCAAGTTCATATAAGAATGTAGCATTTTTTTTCCAAAGTGTAGTAAATCTTTGTTTTCTCACAGCAGGGTGATCGCACTACAAGGCTGCAATTTTTATTCGCCCATCAAGTGGGCTTTTGGTGGATATGACACACCACCAGCACCATGTTGTCCACGAGAGGGGGGTGGCATGGGGGGCGAGCAGGTGAGGACAAGTTGTTCTTCTATTGGTATGTACTCAGGCTTTATAGTGTTTGAAAGAATGTTCTTTCAAGTTCATATAAGAATGTAGCATTTTATTTCTAAATTGTAGTAAATCTTTGTTTTCTCACAGCAGGGTGATCGCACTACAAGGCTGCAATTTTTATTTGCCCATCAAGTGGGCTTTTGGTGGAAATGACTCATCACCAGCAGCATGTTGTCCACGAGAGGGGGGTGGGATGAGGGGGCGAGCAGGAGAGGACAAGTTGTTCTTCTATTGGTATGTACTCGGGTTTCAGAGTGTTTGAAAGAATGTTCTTTCAAGTTCATATAATAATGTAGCATTTTATTTCCAAAGTGTAGTAAATCTTTGTTTTCTCACAGCAGGGTGATCACACTACAAGGCTGCAATTTTTATTTGCCCATCAAGTGGGCTTTTGGTGGAAATGACACACCACCAGCAGCATGTTGTCCACGAGAGGGGGGTGGGATGGGGGGGTGAGCAGGTGAGGACAAGTTGTTCTTCTATTGGTATGTACTCAGGCTTTATAGTGTTTGAAAGAATGTTCTTTCAAGTTCATATAAGAATGTAGGATTTTATTTCTGAATTGTAGTATTTCTTTGTTTTCTCACAGCAGGGTGATCGCACTACAAGGCTGCAATTTTTAATTTGCCCATCAAGTGGGCTTTTGGTGGAAATGACACACCACCAGCAGCATGTTGTCCACGAGAGGGGGGTGTTATCGGGGGGCGAGCAGGAGAGGACAAGTTGTTGTTCTATTGGTATGTACTCAGGCTTTATAGTGTTTGAAAGAATGTTCTTTCAAGTTCATATAAGAATGTAGCATTTTATTTCCAAAGTGTAGTAAATCTTTGTTTTCTCACAGCAGGGTGATCGCAATACAAGGCTGCAATTTTTATTCGCCCATCAAGTGGGCTTTTGGTGGAAATGACACACCACCAGCAGCGTGTTGTCCACGAGAAAGGGGTGGGATGGGGGGGCGAGCAGAAGAGGACAAGTTGTTCTTCTATTGGTATGTACTCAGGCTTTGTAGTGTTTGAAAGAATGTTCTTCCAAGTTCATATAAGAATGTAGCAATTTATTTCCAAAGTGTAGTAAATATTTGTTTTCTCACAGCAGGGTGATCGCACTACAAGGCTGCAATTTTTATTTGCCCATCAAGTGGGCTTTTGTTGGAAATGACACACCACCAGCAGCATGTTGTCCACGAGAGGGTGGTGTGGAAGGGGGGGGGGGGGCGAGCGTAAGAGGACAAGTTGTTCTTCTATTGGTATGTACTAAGGCTTTATAGTGTTTTAAAGAATGTTCTTTCAACTTCATATAAGAATGTAGCATTTCATTTCAAAAGTGTAGTAAATCTTTGTTTTCTCACAGCAGGGTGATCGCACTACAAGGCTGCAATTTTTATTTGCCCATCAAGTGGGCTTTTGGTGGAGATGACACACCACCAGTAGCATGTTGTCCACGAGAGGGGGGTGGGATGGGGGGGCGAGCACGAGAGGACAAGTTGTTCTTCTATTGGTATGTACTCAGGCTTTATAGCGTTTGAAAGAATGTTCTTTCAAGTTCATATAAGAATGTAGCATTTCATTTCGAAAGGATGGTAAATCTTTGTTTTCTCACAGCAGGGTGATCGCACTACAAGGCTGCAATTTTTATTCGCCCATCAAGTGGGCTTTTGGTGGAAATGACACACCACCAGCAGCAAGTTGTCCACGAGAGGGGGGTGGGATGGGGGGGCGAGCAGGTGAGGACAAGTTGTTCTTCTATTGGTATGTACTCAGGCTTTATGGTGTTTGAAAGAATGTTCTTTCAAGTTCACATAAGAATGTAGAATTTTATTTCTAAATTGTAGTAAATCTTTGTTTTCTCACAGCAGGGAGATCGCACTACAAGGCTGCAATTTTTATTTGCCCATCAAGTGGGCTTTTGGTGGAAATGACACATCACCAGCAGCATGTTGTCCACGAGAGGGGGCCGGGATGGGGGGGCGAGCAGGAGAGGACAAGTTGTTCTTCTATTGGTATGTACTCAGGCTTTATAGTGTTTGAAAGAATGTTCTTTCAAGTTCATATAAGATTGTATCATTTCATTTCCAAAGGGTAGTAAATCTTTGTTTTCTCACAGCAGGGTGATCGCACTACAAGGCTGCAATTTTTATTCGCCCATCAAGTGTGCTTTTGGTGGAAATGACACACCACCAGCAGCAAGTTGTCCACGAGAGGGGGGTGGGATGGGGGGACGATCAGTAGAGGACAAGTTGTTCGCCTATTGGTATGTACTCAGGCTTTATAGTGTTTGAAAGAATGTTCTTTCAAGTTCATATAAGAATGTAGCATTTTATTTCTAAATTGTAGTAAATCTTTATTTTCTCACAGCAGGGTGATCGCACTACAAGGCTGCAATTTTTATTTGCCCATCAAGTGGGCTTTTGGTGGAAATGACACACCACCAGCAGCATGTTGTCCACGAGAGGGGGGTGGGATGGGGGGACGAGCAGGAGAGGACAAGTTGTTCGCCTATTGGTATGTACCCAGGTTTTATAGTGTTTGAAAGAATGTTCTTTCAAGTTCATATAAGAATGTAGCATTTTATTTCCAAAGTGTGGTAAATCTTTGTTTTCTCACAGCAGGGTGATCGCAATACAAGGCTACAATTTTTATTCGCCCATCAAGTGGGCTTTTGGTGCAAATGACACACCACCAGCAGCATGTTGTCCACGAGAGGGGGGTGGGATGGGGGGGCGAGCAGAAGAGGACAAGTTGTTTTTCTATTGGTATGTACTCAGGCTTTATAGTGTTTGAAAGAATGTTCCTTCAAGTTCATATAAGAATGTAGCATTTTATTTCCAAAGTGTAGTAAATCTTTGTTTTCTCACAGCAGGGTGATTGGACTACAAGGCTGCAATTTTTATTTGCCCATCAAGTGGGCATTTGGTGGAAATGACACACCACCAGCAGCATGTTGTCCACGAGAGGGTGGTGTGGAAGGGGGGGGGGGGGGGGCGAGCGTAAGGGGACAAGTTGTTCTTCTATTGGTATGTACTAAGGCTTTATAGTGTTTTAAAGAATG
Organism: Schistocerca americana; assembly: GCF_021461395.2. NCBI lineage: Eukaryota > Metazoa > Arthropoda > Insecta > Orthoptera > Acrididae > Schistocerca > Schistocerca americana. Next base: position 75,158,310 of record NC_060128.1, read on the forward strand.
TTCTTTCAACTTCATATAAGAATGTAGCATTTTATTTCCAAAGTGTAGTAAATCTTTATTTTCTCACAGCAGGGTGATCGCGCTACAAAGCTGCAATTTTTATTTGCCCATCAAGTGGGCTTTTGGTGGAAATGACACACCACCAGCAGCATGTTGTCCACGAGAGGGGGGTGGGATGGGGGGGCGAGCAGGCTAGGACAAGTTGTTCTTCTATTGGTATGTACTCAAACTTTATAGTGTTTGAAAGCATGTTCTTTCAAGTTCATATAAGAATGTAGCATTTTATTTCTAAATTGTAGTAAATCTTTGTTTTCTCACAGCAGGGTGATCGCACTACAAGGCTGCAATTTTTATTTGCCCATCACGTGGGTTTTTGGTGGAAATGACACACCACCAGCAGCATGTTGTCCACGAGAGGGGGGTGGGATGGGGGGACGAGCAGGAGAGGACAAGTTGTTGGCCTATTGGTATGTACTCAGGCTTTATAGTGTTTGAAAGAATGTTCTTTCAAATTCATATGAGAATGTAGCATTTTATTTCCAAAGTGTAGTAAATCTTTGTTTTCTCACAGCAGGTTGATCGCAATACAAGGCTGCAATTTTTATTCGCCCATCAAGTGGACTTTTAGTGCAAATGACACACCACCAGCAGCATGTTGTCCACGAGAGGGGGGTGGGATGAAGGGGCGAGCAGAAGAGGACAAGTTGTTCTTCTATTGGTATGTACTCAGGCTTTATAGTGTTTGAAAGAATGTTCTTTCAAGTTCATATAAGAATGTAGCATTTTATTTCTAAATTGTAGTAAATCTTTGTTTTCTCACAGCAGGGTGATCGCACTACAAGGCTGCAATTTTTATTCCCCCATCAAGTGGGCTTTTGGTGGAAATGACACACCACCAGCAGCATGTTGACCACGAGAGGGGGGTGGGATGGGGGGGCGAGCAGGTGAGGACAAGTTGTTCTTCTATTGGTATGTACTCAGGCTTTATAGTGTTTGAAAGAATGTTCCTTCAAGTTCATATAAGAATGTAGCATTTTATTTCTAAATTGTAGTAAATCTTTGATTTCTCACAGCAGGGTGATCACACTACAAGGCTGCAATTTTTATTTGCCCATCAAGTGGGCTTTTGGAGGAAATGACACATCACCAGCAGCATGTTGTCCACGAGAGGGGGGTGGAATGGGGGGGCGAGCAGGAGAGGACAAGTTGTTCTTCTATTGGTATGCACTCAGGTTTCAGAGTGTTTGAAAGAATGTTCTTTCAAGTTCATATAATAATGTAGCATTTTATTTCCAAAGTGTAGTAAATCTTTGTTTTCTCACAGCAGGGTGATCCCACCACAAAGCTGCAATTTTTATTTGCCCATCAAGTGGGCTTTTGGTGGAAATGACACACCACCAGCAGCATGTTGTCCACGAGAGGGGGGTGCGATGGGGGGGCGAGCAGGCGAGGACAAGTTGTTCTTCTATTGGTATGTACTCAGGCTTTGTAGTGTTTGAAAGAATGTTCTTTCAAGTTCATATAAGAATGTAGCATTTTGTTTCTAAATTGTAGTAAATCTTTGTTTTCTCACAGCAGGGTGATCGCACTACAAGGCTGCAATTTTTGTTTGCCCATCACGCGGGTTTTTGGTGGATATGACACACCACCAGCAGCATGTTGTCCACGAGAAGGGGGTGGGATGGGGGGACGATCAGGAGAGGACAAATTGTTCGCCTATTGGTATGTACTCAGACTTTATAGTGTTTGAAAGAATGTTCTTTCAAATGCATATAAGAATGTAGCATTTTATTTCCAAAGTGTAGTATATCTTTGTTTTCTCACAGCAGGGTGATCGCACTACAAGGCTGCAATTTTTATTTGCCCATCAAGTGGGCTTTTGGTGGAAATGACACACCACCAGCAGCATGTTGTCCACGAGTGGGTGGTGTGGAGGGGGGGGGGGGGGGGGGCGAGCGTAAGAGGACAATTTGTTCTTCTATTGGTATGTACTAAGGCTTTATAGTGTTTTAAAGAATGTTCTTTCAAGTTCATGTAGGAATGTAGCATTTTATTTCCAAAGTGTAGTAAATCTTTGTTTTCTCACAGCAGGGTGATCGCACTACAAGGCTGCAATTTTTATTTGCCCATCAAGTGGGCTTTTGGTGGAAATCACACACCACCAGCAGCATGTTGTCCACGAGAGGGTGGTGTGGAAGGGGGGGGGGGGGGGGGGGAATCGTGCGTAAGAGGACAAGTCGTTCTTCTATTGGTATGCACTAATGTTTTATAGAGTTTGAAAGAATGTTCTTTCAAGTTCATGTAAGAATGTAGCATATTATTTCCAAAGTGTTGTAAATCTTTGTTTTCTCACAGCAGGGTGATCGCACTACAAGGCTGCAATTTTTATTTGCCCATGAAGTGGGCTTTTGGTGGAAATGACACACCACCAGCAGCATGTTGTCCACGTGAGGGGGGTGGGATGGGGCGGCGAGCAGGAGAGGACAAGTTGTTCTTCTATTGGTATGTACTCAGGCTTTATAGTGTTTGAAAGAATGTTCTTTCAAGTTCATATAATAATGTAGCATTTTATTTCCAAAGTGTAGTAAATCTTCTTTTTCTCACAGCAGGGTGATCGCGCTACAAAGCTGCAATTTTTATTTGCCCATCACGTGGGCTTTTGGTGGAAATGACACACCACCAGCAGCATGTTGTCCACGAGAGGGGGGTGGGATGGGGGGGCGAGCAGGCGAGGACAAGTTGTTCTTCTATTGGTATGTACTCAAGCTTTATAGTGTTTGAAAGCATGTTCTTTCAAGTTCATATAAGAATGTAGCATTTTATTTCTAAATTGTAGTAAATCTTTGTTTTCTCACAGCAGGGTGATCGCACTACAAGGCTGCAATTTTTATTTGCCCATCACGTGGGTTTTTGGTGGAAATGACACACCACCAGCAGCATGTTGTCCACGAGAGGGGGGTGGGATGGGGGGACGAGCAGGACAGGACAAGTTGTTGGCCTATTGGTATGTACTCAGGCTTTATAGTGTTTGAAAGAATGTTCTTTCAAATTCAAATGAGAATGTAGCATTTTATTTCCAAAGTGTAGTAAATCTTTGTTTTCTCACAGCAGGGTGATCGCAATACAAGGCTGCAATTTTTATTCGCCCATCAAGTGGACTTTTAGTGCAAATGACACACCACCAGCAGCATGTTGTCCACGAGAGGGGGGTGGGATGAAGGGGCGAGCAGAAGAGGACAAGTTGTTCTTCTATTGGTATGTACTCAGGCTTTATAGTGTTTGAAAGAATGTTCTTTCAAGTTCATATAAGAATGTAGCATTTTATTTCTAAATTGTAGTAAATCTATGTTTTCTCACAGCAGGGTGATCGCACTACAAGGCTGCAATTTTTATTCCCCCATCAAGTGGGCTTTTGGTGGAAATGACACACCACCAGCAGCATGTTGACCACGAGAGGGGGGTGGGATGGGGGGGTGAGCAGGTGAGGACAAGTTGTTCTTCTATTGGTATGTACTCAGGCTTTATAGTGTTTGAAAGAATGTTCCTTCAAGTTCATATAAGAATGTAGCATTTTATTTCCAAAGTGTAGTAAATCTTTGTTTTCTCACAGCAGGGTGATCCCACAATAAAGCTGCAATTTATATTTGCCCATCAAGTGGGCTTTTGGTGGAAATGACACACCACCAGCAGCATGTTGTCCACGAGAGGGGGGTGCGATGGGGGGGCGAGCAGGCGAGGACAAGTTGTTCTTCTATTGGTATGTACTCAGGCTTTGTAGTGTTTGAAAGAATGTTCTTTCAAGTTCATATAAGAATGTAGCATTTTATTTCTAAATTGTAGTAAATCTTTGTTTTCTCACAGCAGGGTGATCGCACTACAAGGCTGCAATTTTTATTTGCCCATCACGTGGGTTTTTGGTGGATATGACACACCACCAGCAGCATGTTGTCCACGAGAAGGGGGTGGGATGGGGGGACGATCAGGAGAGGACAAATTGTTCGCCTATTGGTATGTACTCAGACTTTATAGTGTTTGAAAGAATGTTCTTTCAAATGCATATAAGAATGTAGCATTTTATTTCCAAAGTGTAGTAAATCTTTGTTTTCTCACAACAGGGTGATCGCAATACAAGGCTGCAATTTTTATTCGCCCATCAAGTGGGCTTTTGGTGCAAATGGCACACCACCAGCAGCATGTTGTCCACGAGAGGGGGGTGGGATGGGGGGGCGAGCAGAAGAGGACAAGTTGTTCTTCTATTGGTATGTACTCAGGCTTTATAGTAATTGAAAGAATGTTCTTTCAAGTTCATATAAGAATGTAGCATTTTATTTCCAAAGTGTAGTATATCTTTGTTTTCTCACAGCAGGGTGATCGCACTACAAGGCTGCAATTTTTATTTGCCCATCAAGTGGGCTTTTGGTGGAAATGACACACCACCAGCAGCATGTTGTCCACGAGAGGGTGGTGTGGAAGGGGGGGGGGGGGGGCGTGCGTAAGAGGACAAGTTGTTCTTCTATTGGTATGCACTAATGCTTTATAGTGTTTGAAAGAATGTTCTTTCAAGTTCATATAAGAATGTAGCATTTTATTTCTAAATTGTAGTAAATCTTTGTTTTCTCACAGCAGGGTGATCGCACTACAAGGCTGCAATTTTTATTTGCCCATCACGTGGGTTTTTGGTGGAAATGACACACCACCAGCAGCATGTTGTCCACGAGAGGGGGGTGGGATGGGGGGACGAGCAGGAGAGGACAAGTTGTTGGCCTATTGGTATGTACTCAGGCTTTATAGTGTTTGAAAGAATGTTCTTTCAAATTCATATAAGAACGTAGCATTTTATTTCCAAAGTGTAGTTAATCTTTGTTTTCTCACAGCAGGGTGATCGCAATACAAGGCTGCAATTTTTATTCGCCCATCAAGTGGGCTTTTGGTGCAAATGACACACCACCAGCAGCATGTTGTCCACGAGAGGGGGGTGGGATGGGGGGGCGAGCAGAAGAGGACAAGTTGTTCTTCTATTGGTATGTACTCAGGCTTTATAGTGTTTGAAAGAATGTTCTTCCAAGTTCATATAAGAATGTAGCATTTTATTTCTAAATTGTAGTAAATCTTTGTTTTCTCACAGCAGGGTGATCGCACTACAAGGCTGCAATTTTTATTTGCCCATCAAGTGGGCTTTTGGTGGAAATGACACAACACCAGCAGCATGTTGTCCACGAGTGTGTGGTGTGGAGGGGGGGGGGGGGGGGTGAGCGTAATAGGACAATTTGTTCTTCTATTGGTATGTACTAGGGCTTTACAGTGTTTTAAAGAATGTTCTTTCAAGTTCATGTAGGAATGTGCCATTTTATTTCCAAAGTGTAGTAAATCTTTGTTTTCTCACAGCAGGGTGATCGCACTACAAGGCTGCAATTTTTATTTGCCCATCAAGGGGGCTTTTGGAGGAAATCACACACCACCAGCAGCATGTTGTCCACGTGAGGGTGGTGTGGGAGGGGGGGGGGGGGCGAGCGTAAGAGGACAAGTTGTTCTTCTATTGGTATGCACTAATGTTATATAGTGTTTTAAAGAATGTTCTTTCAAGTTCATATAATAATGTAGCATTTTATTTCCAAAGTGTAGTAAATCTTCTTTTTCTCACAGCAGGGTGATCGCGCTACAAAGCTGCAATTTTTATTTGCCCATCAAGTGGGCTTTTGGTGGAAATGACACACCACGAGAGGGGGGTGGGATGGGGGGGCGAGCAGGAGAGAACAAATTGTTCTTCTATTGGTATGTACTCAGGCTTTATAGTGTTTGAAAGAATGTTCTTTCAAGTTCATATAAGAATGTAGCATTTTATTTCCAGAGGGTAGTAAATCTTTGTTTTCTCACAGCAGGGTGATCGCACTACAAGGCTGCAATTTTTATTCGCCCATCAAGTGGGCTTTTGGTGGAAATGACACACCACCAGCAGCATGTTGTCCACGAGAGGGGGGTGGGATGCGGGGGCGAGCTGGTGAGGACAAGTTGTTCTTCTATTGGTATGTACTTAGGCTTTATAGTGTTTGAAAGAATGTCCTTTCAATTTCATATAAGAATGTAGCATTTTATTTCTAAATTGTAGTACATCTTTGTTTTCTCACAGCAGGGTGATCGCACTACAAGGCTGCAATTTATATTTGCCCATCAAGTGGGCTTTTGGTGGAAATGACACATCACCAGCAGCATGTTGTCCACGAGAGGGGGGTGGGATGGGGGGGCGAGCAGGAGAGGACAAGTTGTTGTTCTATTGGCATGTACTCAGGTTTCATTGTGTTTGAAAGAATGTTCTTTCAAGTTCATATAAGAATGTAGCACTTTATTTCCAAAGTGTAGTAAATCTTTGTTTTCTCTCAGCAGGGTGATCGCACTACAAGGCTGCAATTTTTATTTGCCCATGAAGTGCGCTTTTGGTGGAAATGACACACCACCAGCAGCATGTTGTCCTCGAGAGGGGGGTGGGATGGGGGGGTGAGCAAGAGAGGACAAGTTGTTCTTCCATTGGTATGTACTCAGGCTTTATAGTGTTTGAAAGAATGATCTTTCAAGTTCATATAAGAATGTAGCATTTTATTTCCAAAGTGTAGTAATTCTTTGTTTTCTCACAGCAGGGTGATCGCACTACAAGGCTGCAATTTTTATTTGCCCATCAAGTGGGCTTTTGGTGGAAATGACACACCACCAGCAGCATGTTGTCCACGTGAGGGGGGTGGGATGGGGGGGCGAGCAGGAGAGGACAAGTTGTTCTTCTATTGTTATGTACTCAGGCTTTATTGTGTTTGAAAGAATGTTCTTTCAAGTTCATATAAGAATGTAGCATTTTATTTCCAAAGTGTAGTAAATCTTTGTTTTCTGACAGCAGGATGATCGCACTACAAGGTTGCAATTTTTATTTGCCCATCAGGTGGGCTATTGTTGGAAATGACACACCACCAGCAGCATGTTGTCCACGAGAGGGTGGTATGGAGGGGGGGGGGGCGAGAGTAAGAGGACAAGTTGTTCTTCTATTGGTATGTACTCAGGCTTTATAGTGTTTGAAAGAATGATCTTTCAAGTTCATATAAGAATGTAGCATTTTATTTCCAAAGTGTAGAAATTCTTTGTTTTCTCACAGCAGGGTGATCACACTACAAGGCTGCAATTTTTATTTGCCCATCAAGTGGGCTTTTGGTGGAAATGACACACCACCAGCAGCATGTTGTCCACGTGAGGGGGGTGGGATGGGGCGGCGAGCAGGAGAGGACAAGTTGTTCTTCTATTGCTATGTACTCAGGCTTTATAGTGTTTGAAAGAATGTTCTTTCAAGTTCATATAAGAATGTAGCATTTTATTTCCAAAGTGTAGTAAATCTTTGTTTTCTCACAGCGGGGTGATCGACTACAAGGCTGCAATTTTTATGTGCCCATCAAGTGGGCTTTTGGTGGAAATGACAAACCGCCAGCAGCATAATGTCCACGAGAGGAGGGTGGGATGGGGCGGCGAGCAGGAGAGGACAAGTTGTTCTTCTATTGGTATGTACTCAGGCTTTATAGTGTTTCAAAGAATGTTCTTTCAAGTTCATATAAGAATGTAGCATTTTATTTCCAAAGTGTAGTAAATCTTTGTTTTCTCACAGCAGGGTGATCGCACTACAAGGCTGCAATTTTTATTTCCCCATCAAGTGGGCTTTTGGTAAGAATTACACACCACCAGCAGCATGTTGTCCACGAGAGGGTGTTGTGGAAGGGGGGTGAGGGGGGGGGGGGGGGCGAGCGTAAGAGGACAAGTTGTTCTTCTATTGGTATGTACTAAGGCTTTATAGTGTTTTAAAGAATGTTCGTTCAAGCTCATATAAGAATGTAGCATTTTATTTCCAAAGTGTAGTAAATCTTTGTTTTCACACAGCAGGGTGATCGCACTACTAGGCTGCAATTTTTATTTGCCCATCAAGTGGGCTTTTTGTGGAAATGACACGCCACCAGCAGCATGTTGTCCACGAGAGGGTGGTGTGGAAGGGGGGGGGGGGGGGGGGCGAGCGTAAGAGGACAAGTTGTTCTTCTATTGGTATGTACTAAGGCTTTATAGTGTTTTAAAGAATGTTCTCTCAACTTCATATAACAATGTAGCATTTTATTTCCAAAGTGTAGTAAATCTTTGTTTTCTCACAGCAGGGTGATCGCACTACAAGGCTGCAATTTTTATTTGCCCATCAAGTGGGCTTTTCGTGGGAATGACACACCACCAGTAGCATGTTGTCCACGAGAGGGGGGTGGGATGGGGGGGCGAGCAGGAGAGGACAAGTTGTTCTTCTATTCGTATGTACTCAGGCTTTATAGTGTTTGAAAGAATGTTCTTTCAAGTTCATATAAGAATGTAGCGTTTTATTTCCAAAGGGTAGTAAATCTTTGTTTTCTCACAGCAGGGTGATCGCACTACAAGGCTGCAATTTTTATTCGCCCATCAAGTGGGCTTTTGGTGGAAATGACACACCACCAGCAGCATGTTGACCATGAGGGGGGGGTGGGATGGGGGGGCGAGCAGGTGAGGACAAGTTGTTCTTCTATTTGTATGTACTCAAGCTTTATAATGTTTGAAAGAATGTTCTTTCAAGTTCATATAAGAATGTAGCATTTTATTTCTAAATTGTAGTAAATCTTTGTTTTCTCACAGCAGGGTGATCGCACTACAAGGCTGCAATTTTTATTTGCCCATCAAGTGGGCTTATGGAGGAAATGACACATCACCAGCAGCATGTTGTCCACGAGAGGGGGTGGAATGGGGGGGGCGAGCAGGAGAGGACAAGTTGTTCTTCTGTTGGTATGTACTCAGGCTTTATAGTGTTTGAAAGAATGTTCTTTCAAGTTCATATAAGAATGTAGCATTTTATTTCCAAAGGGTAGTAAATCTTTGTTTTCTCACAGCAGGGTGATCGCACTACAAGGCTGCAATTTTTATTCGCCCATCAAGTGGGCTTTTGGTGCAAATGACACACCACCAGCAGCATGTTGTCCACGAGAGGGGGGTGGGATGGGGGGGCGAGCAGGGGAGGACAAGTTGTTCTTCTATTGGTATGTACTCAGGCTTTATAGTGTTTGAAAGAATGTTCTTTCAAGTTCATGTAGGAATCTAGCATTTTATTTCCAAAGTGTAGTAAATCTTTGTTTTCTCACAGCAGGGTGATCGCACTACAAGGCTGCAATTTTTATTTGCCCATCAAGTGGGCTTTTGGTGGAAATCACACACCACCAGCAGCATGTTGTCCACGAGAGTGTGGTGTGGAAGAGGGGGGGGGGGGGGGGGGGCGAGCGTAAGAGGACAAGTTGTTCTTCTATTGGTATGCACTAATGTTTTATAGTGTTTTAAAGAATGTTCTTTCAAGTTCATATAAGAATGTAGCATTTTATTTCCAAAGTGTAGTAAATCTTTGTTTTCTCACAGCAGGGTAATCGCACTACAAGGCAGTAATTTTTATTTGCCCATCAAGTGGGCTTTTGGAGGAAATGACACACCACCAGTAGCATGTTGTCCACGAGAGGGGGGTGGGATGGGGGGGTGAGCAGGAGAGGACAAGTTGTTCTTCTATTGGTATGTACTCAGGCTTTATAGTGTTTGAAAGAATGTTCTTTCAAGTTCATATAAGAATGTAGCATTTTATTTCCAGGGGGTAGTACATCTTTGTTTTCTCACAGCAGGGTGATCGCACTACAAGGCTGCAATTTTTATTCGCCCATCAAGTGGGCTTTTGGTGGAAATGACACACCACCAGGAGCATGTTGTCCACGAGAGAGGGGTGGGATGCGGGGGCGAGCAGGTGAGGACAAGTTGTTCTTCTATTGGTATGTACTCAGGCTTTATAGTGTTTGAAAGAATGTTCTTTCAAGTTCATATAAGAATGTAGCATTTTATTTCTGAATTGTAGTAAATCTTTGTTTTCTCACAGCAGGGTGATCGCACTACAAGGCTGCAATTTTTATTTGCCCATCAAGTGGGCTTTTGGTGGAAATGAATCATCACCAGCAGCATGTTGTCCACGAGAGGGGGGTGGGATGGGGGGGCGAGCAGGAGAGGACAAGTTGTTCTTCTATTGGTATGTACTCAGGTTTCATTGTGTCTGAAAGAATGTTCTTTCAAGTTCATATAAGAATGTAGCATTTTATTTCCAAAGTGTAGTAAATATTTGTTTTCTCACAGCAGGGTGATCGCACTACAAGGCTGCAATTTTTATTTGCCCATGAAGTGGGCTTTTGGTGGAAATGACACACCACCAGCAGCATGTTGTCCTCGAGAGGGGGGTGGGATGGGGGGGTGAGCAAGAGAGGACAAGTTGTTCTTCTATTGGTATGTACTCAGGCTTTATAGTGTTTGAAAGAATGATCTTTCAAGTTCATATAAGAATGTAGCATTTTATTTCCAAAGTGTAGTAAATCTTTGTTTTCTAACAGCAGGGTGATCGCACTACAAGGCTGCAGTTTTTATTTGCCCATCAAGTGGGCTTTTGGTGGAAATGACACACCACCAGCAGCATGTTGTCCACGTGAGGGGGGTGGGAAGGGGGGGCGAGCAGGAGAGGACAAGTTGTTCTTCTATTGTTATGTACTCAGGCTTTATTGTGTTTGAAAGAATGTTCTTTCAAGTTCATATAAGAATGTAGCATTTTATTTCCAAAGTGTAGTAAATCTTTGTTTTCTGACAGCAGGGTGATCGCACTACAAGGCTGCAATTTTTATTTGCCCATCAAGTGGCCTTTTGGTGGAAATGACACACCACCAGCACCATGTTGTCCACGAGAGGGTGGTGAAGAGGGGGGGGGGGGGCGAGCGTAAGAGGACAAGTTGTTCTTCTATTGGTATGTACTAATGCCTTATAGTGTTTGAAAGAATGCTCGTTCAAGTTCATATAAGAATGTAGCATTTTATTTCCAAAGTGTAGTAAATCTTTGTTTTCTCACAGCAGGGTGATCGCACTACAAGGCTGCAATTTTTATTTGCCCATCAAGTGAGATTTTGATGGAAATGACACACCACCAGCAGCATGTTGTCAGCGAGAGGGGGGTGGGATGGGGGGGCGGGCAGGAAAGGACAAATTGTTCTTCTATTGGTATGTACTCAGGATTTATAGTGTTTGAAAGAATGTTCTTTCAAGGTCATATAAGAATGTGGCATTTTATTTCCAAAGTGTAGTAAATCTTTGTTTTCTCACAGCAGGGTGATCGCACTACAAGGCTTCAATTTTTATTTGCCCATCAAGTGGGCTTTTGGTGGAAATGACACACCACCAGCAGCATGTTGTCCTCGAGAGGGGGGTGGGACGGCGGGGCGAGCAGGAGAGGACAAGTTGTTCTTCTATTGGTATGTACTCTGGCTTTATAGTGTTTGAAAGAATGTTCTTTCAAGTTCATATACGAATGTAGCATTTTATTTCCAAAGTGTAGTAAATCTTTGCTTTCTCACAAAAGGGTGATCGAACTACTAGGCTGCAATTTTTATTTGCGCATCAAGTGGGCTTTTGATGGAAATGACACACCACCAGCAGCATGTTGACAGCGAGAGGGGGGTGGGATGTGGGGGCGAGCAGGAGAGGACAAGTTGTTCTTCTATTGGTATGTACTCAGGCTTTATAGTGTTTGAAAGAATGTTCTTTCAAGTTCATATAAGAATGTAGCATTTTATTTCCAAAGTGTAGTAAATCTTTGTTTTCTCACAGCAGGGTGATCGCACTACAAGGCTGCAATTTTTATTTGCCCATCAAGTGGGCTTTTGGTGGAAATGACACACCACCAGCAGCATGTTGTCCACGAGAGGGGGGTGGGATGGGGGGGCGAGCAGGAGAGGACAAGTTGTTCATCTATTGGTATGTACTCAGGCTTTATAGTGTTTGAAAGAATGTTCTTTCAAGTTCATATAAGAATGTAGCATTTTATTTCGAAAGTGTAGTAAATCTGTGCATTCTCACAGAAGGGTGATCGAACTACAAGGCTGCAATTTTTATTTGCCCATCAAGTGGGCTTTTCGTGGAAATGACACACCACCAGCAGCATGTTGTCCACGAGAGAGGGGTGGGATGGGGGGGCGAGCAGGAGCGGACAAGTTGTTCTTCTATTTGTATGTACTCAGGCTTTATAATGTTTTAAAGAATGTTCTTTCAAGTACATATAAGAATGTAGCATTTTATTTCCAAATTGTAGTAAACCTTTGTTTTCTCACAGCAGGGTGATCGCACTACAAGGCTGCAATATTTATTTGCCCATCAAGTGGGCTTTTGGTGGAAATGACACACCACCAGCAGCATGTTGCCCTCGAGAGGGGGGTGGGATGGGGGGGGGCGAACAGGAGAGGACAAGTTGTTTTTCTATTGGTATGTACTCAGGCTTTATAGTGTTTGAAAGAGTGTTCTTTCAAGTTCATATAAGAATGTAGCATTTTATTTCCAAAGTGTAGTAAATCTTTGTTTTCCCACAGCAGGGTGATCGCACTACGAGGCTGCAATTTTTATTTGCCCATCAAGTGGGCTTTTGGTGGAAATGACACACCACCAGCAGCATGTTGTCCACGAGAGGGGGTTGGGACGGTGGGGTGAGCAGGAGAGGACAAGTTGTTCTTCTATTGGTATGTACTCAGGCTTTATAGTGTTTGAAAGAATGTTCTTTCAAGTTCATATAAGAATGTAGCATTTTATTTCCAAAGTGTAGTAAATCTTTGTTTTCTCACAGCAGGGTGATCACACTACAAGGCTGCAATTTTTATTTGCCCATCCAGTGGACTTTTGGTGGAAACGACACACCACCAGCAGCATGTTGTCAACGAGAGGGGGGTGGGATGGGGTGGCGAGCAGGAGAGGATAAGTTGTTCTTCTATTGGTATGTACTCACGCTTTATAGTTTTTGAAAGAATGTTCTTTCAAGTTCATATAAGAATGTAGCATTTTATTTCCAAAGTGTAGTAAATCTTTGTTTTCTCACAGCAGGGTGATCGCACTACAAGGCTGCAATTTTTATTTCCCCATCAAGTGGGGTTTTGGTGGAAATGACACACCACCAGCAGCATGTTGTCCACGAGAGGGTGGTGTGGTAGGGGGGGGGGGGGGGGCGAGCGTAAGAGGACAAGTTGTTCTTCTATTGGTATGTACTAAGGCTTTATAGTGTTTTAAAGAATGTTCGTTCAAGTTCATATAAGAATGTAGCATTTTATTTCCAAAGTGTTGTCAATCTTTGTTTTCACACAGCAGGGTGATCGCACTACTATGCTGCAATTTTTATTTGCCCATCAAGTGGGCTTTTGATGGAAATGACACACCAACAGCAGCATATTGTCAGCGAGAGGGAGTGGGATGGGGGGGCGAGCAGAGAGGACAAGTTGTTTTTCTTTTGGTATGTACTCAAGCTTTATAGTGTTTGAAAGAATGTTCTTTCAAGTTCATTAAGGAATGTAGCATTTTATTTCCAAAGTGTAGTAAATCTTTGTTTTCTCACAGCAGGGTGATCGCACTACAAGGCTGCAGTTTTTATTTGCCCATCAAGTGGCCTTTTGGTGGAAATGACACACCACCAGCAGCATGTTGTCCACGAGAGGGGGGTGGGATGGGGGGGCGAGCAGGATAGGACAAGTTGTTCTTCTATTGGTATGTACTCAGGCTTTATAGTGTTTGAAAGAATGTTCTTTCAAGTTCATATAAGAATGTAGCATTTTATTTCCAAAGTGTAGTAAACCTTTGTTTTCTCACAGCAGGGTGATCGCACTACAGGGCTGCAATTTTTATTTGCCCATAAAGTGGGCTTTTGGTGGAAATGACACACCACCAGCAGCATGTTGTCCACGAGAGGGCGGTTTGGGGGGGGGGGGCGCGAGCATAAGAGGACAAGTTGTTCTTCTATTGGTATGTACTAAGGCTTTATAGTGTTTTAAAGAATGTTCTTTCAAGTTCATATAAGAATGTAGCATTTTATTTCCAAAGTGTAGTAAATCTTTGTTTTCTCACAGCAGGGTGATCGCACTACAAGGCTGCAATTATTATTTGCCCATCAAGTGGGCTTTTGGTGGAAATGACAAACCACCAGTACCATGTTGTCAGTGAGAGGAGGGTGGGATGGGGGGGGCGAGCAGGAGAGGACAAGTTGTTCGCCTATTGGTATGTACTCAGGCTTTATAGTGTTTGAAAGAATGTTCTTTCAAGTTCATATAAGAATGTAGCATTTTATTTCCAAAGTGTAGTAAATCTTTGTTTTCTCACAGCAGGGTGATCGCACTACAAGGCTGCAATTTTTATTTGCCTATCAAGTGGGCTTTTGGTGGAAATGACACACCACCAGCAGCACGTTGTCCATGAGAGGGGGGTGGGACGGGGGGGCGAGCAGGAGAGGACAAGTTGTTCTTCTATTGGTATGTACTCAGGCTTTATAGTGTTTGAAAGAATGTTCCTTCAAGTTCACATAAGAATGTAGCATTTTATTTCCAAAGTGTAGTAAATCTTTGTTTTCTCACAGCACGGTGATCACACTACAAGGCTGCAATTTTTATTTGCCCATCCAGTGGGCTATTGGTGGAAATGACACACCACCAGCAGCATGTTGTCCACGAGAGAGGGGTGGGTTGGGGGGGCGAGGAGGAGAGGACAAGTTGTTCTTCTATTGGTATGTACTCAGGCTTTATAATGTTTGAAAGAATGTTCTTTCAAGTTCATATAAGAATGTAGCATTTTATTTCCAAAGTGTAGTAAACCTTTGTTTTCTCACAGCAGGGTGATCGCACTACAAGGCTGCAATTTTTATTTGCCGATCAAGTGGGCTTTTGGTGGAAGTGACACACCACCAGCAGCATGTTGTCCACGAGAGGGCGGTGTGGGGGGGGGAAAGGGGGGGCGAGCGTAAGAGGACAAGTTGTTCTTCTATTGGTATGTACTAAGGCTTTATAGTGTTTTAAAGAATGTTCTTTCAAGCTCATATAAGAATGTAGCATTTTATTTCCAAAGTGTGGTAAATCTTTGTTTTCTCACAGCAGGGTGATCGCACTACAAGGCTGCAATTTTTATTTGCCCATCAAGTGGGCTTTTGGTGGAAATGACAAACCACCAGTACCATGTTGTCAATGAGAGGTGGGTGGGATGGGAGGCGAGCAGGAGAGGACAAGTTTTTCTTCTATTGGTATGTACTCAGGCTTTATAGTGTTTGAAAGAATGTTCTTTCAAGTTCATATAAGAATGTAGCATTTTATTTCCAAAGTGTAGTAAATCCTTGTTTTCTCACAGCAGGGTGATCGCACTACAAGGCCGCAATTTTTATTTGCCTATCAAGTGGGCTTTTGGTGGAAATGACACACCACCAGCAGCACGTTGTCCATGAGAAAGGGGTGGGATGGGGGGGCCAGCAGGAGAGGACAAGTTGTTCTTCTATTGGTATGTACTCAGGCTTTATAGTGTTTGAAAGAATGTTCTTTCAAGTTCACATAAGAATGTAGCATTTTATTTCCAAAGTGTAGTAAATCTTTGTTTTCTCACAGCACGGTGATCACACTACAAGGCTGCAATTTTTATTTTCCCATCCAGTGGGCTTTTGGTGGAAATGACACACCACCAGCAGCATGTTGTCCACGAGAGAGGGGTGGAATGGGGGGGCGAGCAGGAGAGGACAAGTTGTTCTTCTATTGGTATGTACTCAGGCTTTTTAATGTTTGAAAGAATGTTCTTTCAAGTTCATATAAGAATGTAGCATTTTATTTCCAAAGTGTAGTAAACCTTTGTTTTTTCACAGCAGGGTGATCGCACTACAAGGCTGCAATTTTTATTTGCCCATCAAGTGGGCTTTTGGTGGAAATGACACAACACCAGCAGCATGTTGTCCACGAGAGGGTGGTGTGGGGGGGGGAAAGGGGGGGCGAGCGTAAGAGGACAAGTTGTTCTTCTATTGGTATGTACTAAGGCTTTATAGTGTTTTAAAGAATGTTCTTTCAAGCTCATATAAGAATGTAGCATTATATTTCCAAAGTGTGGTAAATCTTTGTTTTCTCACAGCAGGGTGATCGCACTACAAGGCTGCAATTTTTATTTGCCCATCAAGTGGGCTTTTGGTGGAAATGACAAACCACCAGTACCATGTTGTCAATGAGAGGTGGGTGTGATGGGGGGGCGAGCAGGAGAGGACAAGTTGTTCTTCTATTGGTATGTACTCAGGCTTTATAGTGTTTGAAAGAATGTTCTTTCAAGTTCATGTAATAATGTAGCAATTTTTTTCCAAAGTGTAGTAAATCTTTGTTTTCTCACAGCGGGGTGATCGCACTACAAGGCTGCAATTTTTATTTGCCCATCAAGTGGGCTTTTGGTGGAAATGACACACCACAAGCAGCATGTTGTCCACGAGAGGGAGGTGGGATGGGGGGGGCGAGCAGGATAGGACAAGTTGTTCTTCTATTGGTATGTACTCAGGCTTTATAGTGTTTGATAGAATGTTCTTTCAAGTTCATTTAAGAATGTAGCATTTTATTTCCAAAGTGTAGTAAATCTTTGTTTTCTCACAGCAGGGTGATCGCACTACAAGGCTGCAGTTTTTATTTGCCCATCAAGTGGGCTTTTGGTGGAAATGACACACCACCAGCAGCATGTTGTCCACGAGAGGGGGGTGGGATGGGGGGGCGAGCAGGAGAGGACAAGTTGTTCTTCTATTGGTATGTACTCAGGCTTTATAATGTTTGAAAGAATG
The DNA here is from genome assembly GCF_021461395.2 of Schistocerca americana. NCBI lineage: Eukaryota > Metazoa > Arthropoda > Insecta > Orthoptera > Acrididae > Schistocerca > Schistocerca americana. The sequence goes on from NC_060128.1 coordinate 75,174,997, forward strand.
TTCTTTCAAGTTCATATAAGAATGTAGCATTTTATTTCCAAAGTGTAGTAAACCTTTGTTTTCTCACAGCAGGGTGATCGCACTACAAGGCTGCAATTCTTATTTGCCCATAAAGTGGGCTTTTGGTGGAAATGACACACCACCAGCAGCATGTTGTCCACGAGAGGGTGGTGGGGGGGGGGGGGGGGGGGGGGCGAGCGTAAGAGGACAAGTTGTTCTTCTATTGGTATGTACTAAGGCTTTATAGTGTTTTAAAGAATGTTCGTTCAAGTTCATATAAGAATGTAGCATTTTATTTCCAAAGTGTAGTAAATCTTTGTTTTTACACAGCAGGGTGATCGCACTACTAGGCTGCAATTTTTATTTGCCCATCAAGTGGGCTTTTGATGGAAATGACACACCAACAGCAGCATGTTGTCAGCGAGAGGGGGGTGGGATGGGGGGGCGAGCAGAGAGGACAAGTTGTTTTTCTTTTGGTATGTACTCAGGCTTTATAGTGTTTGAAAGAATGTTCTTTCAAGTTCATTTAAGAATGTAGCATATTATTTCCAAAGTGTAGTAAATCTTTGTTTTCTCACAGCAGGGTGATCGCACTACAAGGCTGCAGTTTTTATTTGCCCATCAAGTGGGCTTTTGGTGGAAATGACACACCACCAGCAGCATGTTGTCCACGAGAGGGGGGTGGGATGGGGGGGGCCAGCAGCATAGGACAAGTTGTTCTTCTATTGGTATGTACTCAGGCTTTATAGTGTTTGAAAGAATGTTCTTTCAAGTTCATATAAGAATGTAGCATTTTATTTCCAAAGTGTAGTAAACCTTTGTTTTCTCACAGCAGGGTGATCGCACTACAAGGCTGCAATTTTTTTTGCCCATCAAGTGGGCTTTTGGTGGAAATGACACACCACCACCAGCATGTTGTCCACGAGAGGGTGGTGTGGGGGGGGGGGGGGGGGCGCGAGCGTAGGAGGGCAAGTTGTTCTTCTATTGGTATGTACTAAGGCTTTATAGTGTTTTAAAGAATGTTCTTTCAAGTTCATATAAGAATGTAGCATTTTATTTCCAAAGTGTAGTAAATCTTTGTTTTCTCACAGCAGGGTGATCGCACTACAAGGCTGCAATTATTATTTGCCCATCAAGTGGGCTCTTGGTGGAAATGACAAACCACCAGTACCATGTTGTCAATGAGAGGGGGGTGGGATGAGGGGGCGAGCTGGAGAGGACAAGTTGTTCGCCTATTGATATGTACTCAGGCTTTATAGTGTTTGAAAGAATGTTCTTTCAAGTTCATATAAGAATGTAGCATTTTATTTCCAAAGTGTAGTAAATCCTTGTTTTCTCACAGCAGGGTGATCGCACTACAAGGCTGCAATTTTTATTTGCCTGTCAAGTGGGCTTTTGGTGGAAATGACACACCACCAGCAGCACGTTGTCCATGAGAGGGGGGTGGGATGGGGGGAGAGGACAAGTTGTTCTTCTATTGGTATGTACTCTGGCTTTATAGTGTTTGAAAGAATGTTCTTTCAAGTTCACATAAGAATGTAGCATTTTATTTCCAAAGTGTAGTAAATCTTTTTTTCCTCACAGCAGGGTGATCACACTACAAGGCTGCAATTTTTATTTGCCCATCCAGTGGGCTTTTGGTGGAAATGACACGCCACCAGCAGCATGTTGTCCACGAGATTGGGGTGGGATGGGGGGGCGAGCAGGAGAGGACAAGTTGTTCTTCTATTGGTATGTACTCAGGCTTTATAGTGTTTCAAAGAATGTTCTTTCAAGTTCATATAAGAATGTAGCATTTTATTTCCAAAGTGTAGTAAATCTTTGTTTTCTCACAGCAGAGTGATCGCACTACAAGGCTGCAATTTTTATTTGCCCATCAAGTGGGCTTTTGGTGGAAATGACACACCACCAGCAGCATGTTGTCCATGAGAGGGGGGTGGGATGGGGGGGCGAGCAGGAGAGGACAAGTTGTTCTTCTATTGGTATGTACTCAGGCTTTATAGTGTTTGAAAGAATGTTCTTTCAAGTTCATATAAGAATGTAGCATTTCATTTCCAAAGTGTAGTAAACCTTTGTTTTCTCACAGCAGGGTGATCACACTACAAGGCTGCAATTTTTATTTGCCCATCCAGTGGACTTTTGGTGGAAATGACACACCACCAGCAGCAAGTTGTCAACGAGAGGGGAGTGGGATGGGGGGGCGAGCAGGAGAGGAAAGGTTGTTCCTCTATTGGTATGTACTCAGGCTTTATAGTGTTTGAAAGAATGTCCCTTTAAGTTCATATAAGAATGTAGCATTTTATTTCCAAAGTGTAGTAAATCTTTGTTTTCTCACAGCAGGGTGATCGCACTACAAGGCTGCAATTTTTATTTCCCCATCAAGTGGGCGTTTGGTGGAAATGACACACCACCAGCAGCATGTTGTCCACGAGAGGGGGGTGGGATGGGGGGGCGAGCAGGAGATGACAAGTTGTTCCTCTATTGGTATGTACTCAGGCTTTATAGTGTTTGAAAGAATGTTCTTTCAAGTTCATATAAGAATGTAGCATTTTATTTCCAAAGTGTAGTACATCTTTGTTTTCTCACAGCAGGGTGACCGCACTACAAGGCTGCAATTTTTATTTGCCCATCAAGTGGGCTTTTGGTGGAAATGACACACCACCAACAGCATATTGTCCACGAGAGGGTGGTGTGGAAGGGGGGGGGGGGGGGCGAGCGTAAGAGGACAAGTTGTTCTTCTATTGGTATGTACTAAGGCTTTATTGTGTTTTAAAGAATGTTCGTTCAAGTTCATATAAGAATGTAGCATTTTATTTCCAAAGTGTAGTAAATCTTTGTTTTCACACAGCAGGGTGATCGCACTACTAGGCTGCAATTTTTATTTGCCCATCAAGTGGGCTTTTCATGGAAATGACACACCAACAGCAGCATGTTGTCAGCGAGAGGGGGGTGGGATGGGGGGGCGAGCAGGAGAGGACAAGTTGTTCTTCTATTGGTATGTACTAAGGCTTTATAGTGTTTTAAAGAATGTTCTTTCGAGCTCATATAAGAATGTAGCAATTTATTTCCAAAGTGTGGTAAATCTTGGTTATCTCACAGCAGGGTGATCGCACTACAAGGCTGCAATTTTTATTTGCCCATCAAGTGGGCTTTTGGTGGAAATGACAAACCACCAGTACCATGTTGTCAATGAGAGGTGGGTGGGATGGGGGGGCGAGCAGGAGAGGACAAGTTGTTCTTCTATTGGTATGTACTCAGGCTTTATAGTGTTTGAAAGAATGTTCTTTCAAGTTCATATAATAATGTAGCATTTTATTTCCAAAGTGTAGTAAATCTTTGTTTTCTCACAGCAGGGTGATCGCACTACAAGGCTGCAATTTTTATTTGCCCATCAAGTGGGCTTTTGGTGGAAATGACACACCACCAGCAGCATGTTGCCCACGAGAGGAGGTGGGATGGGGGGGCGAGCAGGAGAGGACACGTTGTTCTTCTATTGGTATGTACTCAGGCTTTATAGTGTGTGAAAGAGTGTTCTTTGAAGTTCATATAAGAATGTAGCATTTTATTTCCAAAGTGTAATAAATCTTTGTTTTCCCACAGCAGGGTGATCGCACTACAGGGCTACAATTTTTATTTGCCCATCAAGTGGGCTTTTGGTGGAAATGACACACCACCAGCAGCATGTTGTCCACGAGAGGGGGGTGGGATGGGGGGGCGAGCAGGAGAGGACAAGTTGTTCTTCTATTGGTATGTACTCAGGCTTTATAGTGTTTGAAAGAATGTTCTTTCAAGTTCATATAAGAATGTAGCATTTTATTTCCAAAGTGTAGTAAATCTTGGTTTTCTCACAGCAGGGTGATCACACTACAAGGCTGCAATTTTTATTTGCCCATCAAGTGGGCTTTTGGTGGAAATGACACACCAACAGCAGCATGTTGTCCACGAGTGGGGGGTGGGATGGGGGGGCGAGCAGAGAGGACAAGTTGTTCTTCTATTGGTATGTACTCAGGATTTATAGTGTTTGAAAGAATGTTCCTTCAAGTTCATATAAGAATGTAGCATTTTATCTCCAAAGTGTAGTAAATCTTTGTTTTGTCACAGCAGGGTGATCGCACTACAAGGCTGCAATTTTTATTTGCCCATCAAGTGGGCTTTTGGTGGAAATGACACACCACCAGCAGCATGTTGTCCTCATGAGGGGGGTGGGATGGGGGGGCGAGCAGGAGAGGACAAGTTGTTCTTCTATTGGTATGTACTCAGGCTTTATAGTGTTTGATAGAATGTTCTTTCAAGTTCATATAAGAATGTAGCATTTTTTTCCCAAAGTGTAGTAAATCTTTGTTTTCTCACAGCAGGGTGATCACACTACAAGGCTGCAATTTTTATTTGCCCATCAAGTGGCCTTTTGGTGGAAATGACACACCACCAGCAGCATGTTGTCCACGAGAGGGGTGTGGGATGGGGGGCGAGCAGGAGGGGACAAGTTGTTCTTCTATTGGTATGTACTCAGGATATATAGTGTTAGAAAGAATGTTCTTTCAAGTTCATATAAGAATGTAGCATTTATTTCCAAAGTGTAGTAAATCTTTGTTTTCTCACAGCAGGGCGATAACATTACAAGGCTGCAATATTTATTTGCCCATCAAGTGGGCTTTTGGTGGAAATGACACACCGCCAGCAGCGTGTTGTCCACGAGAGGGGGGTGGGATGGGGGGGGGGCGAGCAGGAGAGGACAAGTTGTTCATCTATTGGTATGTACTCAATATTTATCGTGTTTGAAAGAATGTTCTTTCAAGTTCATATAAGAATGTAGCATTTTATTTCCAAAGTGTAGTAAATCTATGTTTTCTCACAGCAGGGTGATCGCACTACAAGGCTGCTATATTTATTTGCCCATCAAGTGGGCCTTTGGTGGAAGTGACACACCACCAGCAGCATGTTGTCCACGAGAGGGTGGTGTGGAGGGGGGAGGGGGGGTGAGCGTAAGAGGACAAGTTGTTCTTCTATTGGTATGCACTCAGGCTTTATAGGGTTTGAAAAAATGTTCTTTCAAGTTCATATAAGAATGTAGCATTTTATTTCCAACGTGTAGTAAATCTTTGTTTTCTCACAGCAGGGTGATCGCACTACAAGGCTGCAATTTTTATTTGCCCATCAAGTGGGCTGTTCGTGGACATGACACACCACCAGCAGCATGTTGTCCACGAGAGGGGGTCGGGATGGGGGGGCGAGCAGGAGAGGACAAGTTGTTCTTCTATTGGTATGTACTCAGGATTTATAGTGCTTGAAAGAATGTTGTTTCAAGTTCATATAAGAATATCTCATTTTATTTCCAAAGTGTACTAAATCTTTGTTTTCTCACAGCAGGGTGATCGCACTTCAAGGCTGCAATTTTTATTTGCCCATCAAGTGGGCTTTTGGTGGAAATGACACACCACCAGCAGCATGTTGTCCACGAGAGGGGGGTGGGATGAGGGGGGCGAGCAGGAGAGGTCAAGCTGTTCTTCTATTGGTATGTACTCAGGCTATATAGTGTTTGAAAGAATGTTCTTTCAAGTTCATATAAGAATGTAGCATCTTATTTCCAAAGTGTTGTAAATCTTTGTTTTCTCACAGCAGTGTGATCCCACTACATGGCTGCAATTTTTATTTGCCCATCAAGTGGGCTTTTGGTGGAAATGACACACCACCAGCAGCATGTTGTACACGAGAGGGGGGTGGGATGGGGGGGCGAGCAGGAGAGGACAAGTTGTTCTTCTATTGGTATGTACTCAGGATTTATAGTGTTTGAAAGAATGTTCTTTCAAGGTCATATGAGAATGTAGCATTTTATTTCCAAAGTGTAGTAAATCTTTGTTTTCTCACAGCAGGGTCATCGCACTACAAGGCTGCAATTTTTATTTGCCCTTCAAGTGGGCTTTTGGTGGAAATGACACACCACCAGCAGCATGTTTTCCACGAGAGGGGGGGTGGGTTGGGGGGGCGAGCAGGAGAGGACAAGTTGTTCTTCTATTGGTATGTACTCAGGTTTTATAGAGTTTGAAAGAATGTTCTTTCAAGTTCATATAAGAATGTAGCATTTTATTTCCAAAGTGTAGTAAATCTTTGTTTTCTCACAGCAGGGTGATCGCACTACAAGGCTGCAATTTTTATTTGCCCATCAAGTGGGCTTTTGGTGGAAATGACACACCACCAGCAGCACGTTGTCCACGAGAGGGGGGTGGGATGGGGGGGGGCGAGCAGGAGAGGACAAGTTGTTCTTCTATTGGTATGTACTCAGGATTTATAGTGTTTGAAAGAATGTTCTTTCAACTTCATATAAGAATGTAGCATTTTATTTCCAAAGTGTAGTAAATCTTTGTTTTCTCACAGCAGGATGATCGCACTACAAGGCTGCAATTTTTATTTGCCCATCAAGTGGGCTTTTGGTGGAAATGACACACCACCAGCAGCATGTTGTCCACGAGAGGGGGGTGGGATGGGGGGGCGAGCAGGAGAGGACAGGTTGTTCTTCTATTGGTATGTACTCAGGCTTTATAGTGTTTGAAAGAATGTTCTTTCAAGTTCATATAAGAATGTAGCATTTTATTTCCAAAGTGTAGTAAATCTTTGTTTTCTCACAGCAGGGTGATCACACTACAAGGCTGCAATTTTTATTTGCCCTTCAAGTGGGCTTTTGGTGGAAATGGCACACCACCAGCAGCATGTTGTCCACGAGAGGGGGGTGGGATGGGGGGGCGAGCAGGAGAGGACAAGTTGTTCTTCTATTGGTATGTACTCAGGCTTTATAGTGTTTGAAAGAATGTTCTTTCAAGTTCATATAAGAATGTAGCATTTTATTTCCAAAGTGTAGTAAATCTTTGTTTTCCCTCAGCAGGGTGATCTCGCTACATCGCTGCAATTTTCATTTGCCCATCAAGTGGGCTTTTGGTGGAAATGACACACCACCAGCAGCATGTTGTCCACGAGAGAGGGTGGGAGGGGGGGGCGAGCAAGAGAGGACAAGTTGTTCTCCTATTGGTATGTACTCAGGCTTTATAGTGTTTGAAAGAATGTTCTTTCAAGTTCAAATAAGAATGTAGCATTTTATTTCCAAAGTGTAGTAAATCTTTGTTTTCTCACAGCAGGGTGATCGCACTACAAGGCTGCAATTTTTATTTGCCCATCAAGTGGGGTTTTGGTGGAAATGACACACCACCAGCAGCATCTTGTCCACGAGAGGGGGGTAGGTTGGGGGGGCGAGCAGGAGAGGACAAGTTGTTCTTCTATTGGTGTTTACTCAGGCTTTATAGTGTTTGAAAGAATGTTCTCTCAAGTTCATATAAGAATGTAGCATTTTATTTCCAAAGTGTAGTAAATCTTTGTTTTCTCACAGCAGGGTGATCGCACTACAAGGCTGCAATTTTTATTTGCCCATCAAGTGGGCTTTTGGTGGAAATGACACACCACCAGCAGCATGTTGTCCACGAGAAGGGCGTGGGATAGAGGGGCGAGCAGGAGAGGACAAGTTGTTCTTCTATTGTTTTGTACTCAGGCTTTATAGTGTTTGAAAGAATGTTCTTTCAAGTTCATATAAGAATGTAGCATTTTATTTCCAAAGTGTAGTAAATCTTTGTTTTCTCACAGCAGGGTGATCACACTACAAGGCTGCAATTTTTATTTGCCCTTCAAGTGGGCTTTTGGTGGAAATGACACACCACCAGCAGCATGTTGTCCACGAGAGGGGGGTGGGATGGGGGGGCGAGCAGGAGAGGACAAGTTGTTCTTCTATTGGTATGTACTCAGGCTTTATAGTGTTTGAAAGAATGTTCTTTCAAGTTCATATAAGAATGTAGCATTTTATTTCCAAAGTGTAGTAAATCTTTGTTTTCCCTCAGCAGGGTGATCTCGCTACATCGCTGCAATTTTCATTTGCACATCAAGTGGGCTTTTGGTGGAAATGACACACCACCAGCAGCATGTTGTCCACGAGAGAGGGTGGGATGGGGGGGCGAGCAGGAGAGGACAAGTTGTTCTCCTATTGGTATGTACTCAGGCTTTATAGTGTTTGAAAGAATGTTCTTTCAAGTTCAAATAAGAATGTAGCATTTTATTTCCAAAGTGTAGTAAATCTTTGTTTTCTCACAGCAGGGTGATCGCACTACAAGGCTGCAATTTTTATTTGCCCATCAAGTGGGGTTTTGGTGGAAATGAAACACCACCAGCAGCATCTTGTCCACGAGAGGGGGGTAGGTTGGGGGGGCGAGCAGGAGAGGACAAGTTGTTCCTCTATTGGTGTTTACTCAGGCTTTATAGAGTTTGAAAGAATGTTCTCTCAAGTTCATATAAGAATGTAGCATTTTATTTCCAAAGTGTAGTAAATCTTTGTTTTCTCACAGCAGGGTGATCGCACTACAAGGCTGCAATTTTTATTTGCCCATCAAGTGAGCTTTTGGTGGAAATGACACACCACCAGCAGCATGTTGTCCACGAGAAGGGCGTGGGATAGAGGGGCGAGCAGGAGAGGACAAGTTGTTCTTCTATTGTTTTGTACTCAGGCTTTATAGTGTTTGAAAGAATGTTCTTTCAAGTTCATATAAGAATGTAGCATTTTATTTCCAAAGTGTAGTAAATCTCTGTTTTCCCACAGCAGGGTGATCACACTACAAGGCTGCAATTTTTATTTGCCCATCAAGTGGGCCTTTGGTGGAAGTGACACACCACCAGCAGCATGTTGTCCTCATGAGGGGGGTCGGATGGGGGGGCGAGCAGGAGAGGACAAGTTGTTCTTCTATTGGTATGTACTCAGGATTTATAGTGTTTGATAGAATGTTCTTTCAAGTTCATATAAGAATGTAGCATTTTTTTCCCAAAGTGTAGTAAATCTTTGTTTTCTCACAGCAGGGTGATCACACTACAAGGCTGCAATTTTTATTTGCCCATCAAGTGGCCTTTTGGTGGAAATGACACACCACCAGCAGCATGTTGTCCACGAGAGGGGTGTGGGATGGGGGGCGAGCAGGAGGGGACAAGTTGTTCTTCTATTGGTATGTACTCAGGATATATAGTGTTAGAAAGAATGTTCTTTCAAGTTCATATAAGAATGTAGCATTTATTTCCAAAGTGTAGTAAATCTTTGTTTTCTCACAGCAGGGCGATAACATTACAAGGCTGCAATATTTATCTGCCCATCAAGTGGGCTTTTGGTGGAAATGACACACCGCCAGCAGCATGTTGTCAACGAGAGGGGGGTGGGATGGGGGGGGGGGGCGAGCAGGAGAGGACAAGTTGTTCATCTATTGGTATGTACTCAATATTTATCGTGTTTGAAAGAATGTTCTTTCAAGTTCATATAAGAATGTAGCATTTTATTTCCAAAGTGTAGTAAATCTATGTTTTCTCACAGCAGGGTGATCGCACTACAAGGCTGCTATATTTATTTGCCCATCAAGTGGGCCTTTGGTGGAAGTGACACACCACCAGCAGCATGTTGTCCACGAGAGGGTGGTGTGGAGGGGGGAGGGGGGGTGAGCGTAAGAGGACAAGTTGTTCTTCTATTGGTATGCACTCAGGCTTTATAGGGTTTGAAAAAATGTTCTTTCAAGTTCATATAAGAATGTAGCATTTTATTTCCAACGTGTAGTAACTCTTTGTTTTCTCACAGCAGGGTGATCGCACTACAAGGCTGCAATTTTTATTTGCCCATCAAGTGGGCTGTTGGTGGACATGACACACCACCAGCAGCATGTTGTCCACGAGAGGGGGTCGGGATGGGGGGGCGAGCAGGAGAGGACAAGTTGTTCTTCTATTGGTATGTACTCAGGATTTATAGTGCTTGAAAGAATGTTGTTTCAAGTTCATATAAGAATATGGCATTTTATTTCCAAAGTGTACTAAATCTTTGTTTTCTCACAGCAGGGTGATCGCACTTCAAGGCTGCAATTTTTATTTGTCCATCAAGTGGGCTTTTGGTGGAAATGACACACCACCAGCAGCATGTTGTCCACGAGAGGGGGGTGGGATGAGGGGGGCGAGCAGGAGAGGTCAAGCTGTTCTTCTATTGGTATGTACTCAGGCTATATAGTGTTTGAAAGAATGTTCTTTCAAGTTCATATAAGAATGTAGCATCTTATTTCCAAAGTGTTGTAAATCTTTGTTTTCTCACAGCAGTGTGATCCCACTACATGGCTGCAATTTTTATTTGCCCATCAAGTGGGCTTTTGGTGGAAATGACACACCACCAGCAGCATGTTGTACACGAGAGGGGTGTGGGATGGGGGGGCGAGCAGGAGAGGACAAGTTGTTCTTCTATTGGTATGTACTCAGGATTTATAGTGTTTGAAAGAATGTTCTTTCAAGGTCATATGAGAATGTAGCATTTTATTTCCAAAGTGTAGTAAATCTTTGTTTTCTCACAGCAGGGTGATCGCACTACAAGGCTGCAATTTTTATTTGCCCTTCAAGTGGGCTTTTGGTGGAAATGACACACCACCAGCTGCATGTTTTCCACGAGAGGGGGGTGGGTTGGGGGGGCGAGCAGGAGAGGACAAGTTGTTCTTCTATTGGTATGTACTCAGGTTTTATAGTGTTTGAAAGAATGTTCTTTCAAGTTCATATAAGAATGTAGCATTTTATTTCCAAAGTGTAGTAAATCTTTGTTTTCTCACAGCAGGGTGATCACACTACAAGGCTGCAATGTTTATTTGCCCATCAAGTGGGCTTTTGGTGGAAATGACACACCACCAGCAGCACGTTGTCCACGAGAGGGGGGTGGGATGGGGGGGGGGCGAGCAGGAGAGGACAAGTTGTTCTTCTATTGGTATGTACTCAGGATTTATAGTGTTTGAAAGAATGTTCTTTCAAGTTCATATAAGAATGTAGCATTTTATTTCCAATGTGTAGTAAATCTTTGTTTTCTCACAGCAGGGTGATCGCACTACAAGGCTGCAATTTTTATTTGCCCATCAAGTGGGCTTTTGGTGGAAATGACACACCACCAGCAGCATGTTGTCCACCAGAGGGGGATGGGATGGGGGGGCGAGCAGGAGAGGACAAGTTGTTCTTCTATTGGTATGTACTCAGGCTTTATAGTGTTTGAAAGAATGTTCTTTCAAGTTCATATAAGAATGTAGCATTTTATTTCCAAAGTGTAGTAAATCTTTGTTTTCTCACAGCAGGGTGATCACACTACAAGGCTGCAATTTTTATTTGCCCTTCAAGTGGGCTTTTGGTGGAAATGACACACCACCAGCAGCATGTTGTCCACGAGAGGGGGGTGGGATGGGGGGGCGAGCAGGAGAGGACAAGTTGTTCTTCTATTGGTATGTACTCAGGCTTTATAGTGTTTGAAAGAATGTTCTTTCAAGTTCATATAAGAATGTAGCATTTTATTTCCAAAGTGTAGTAAATCTTTGTTTTCCCTCAGCAGGGTGATCTCGCTACACCGCTGCAATTTTCATTTGCCCATCAAGTGGGCTTTTGGTGGAAATGACACACCACCAGCAGCATGTTGTCCACGAGAGAGGGTGGGATGGGGGGGCGAGCAGGAGAGGACAAGTTGTTCTCCTATTGGTATGTACTCAGGCTTTATAGTGTTTGAAAGAATGTTCTTTCAAGTTCAAATAAGAATGTAGCATTTTATTTCCAAAGTGTAGTAAATCTTTGTTTTCTCACAGCAGGGTGATCGCACTACAAGGCTGCAATTTTTATTTGCCCATCAAGTGGGGTTTTGGTGGAAATGACACACCACCAGCAGCATCTTGTCCACGAGAGGGGGGTAGGTTGGGGGGGCGAGCAGGAGAGGACAAGTTGTTCTTCTATTGGTGTTTACTCAGGCTTTATAGTGTTTGAAAGAATGTTCTCTCAAGTTCATATAAGAATGTAGCATTTTATTTCCAAAGTGTAGTAAATCTTTGTTTTCTCACAGCAGGGTGATCGCACTACAAGGCTGCAATTTTTATTTGCCCATCAAGTGGGCTTTTGGTGGAAATGACACACCACCAGCAGCATGTTGTCCACGAGAAGGGCGTGGGATAGAGGGGCGAGCAGGAGAGGACAAGTTGTTCTTCAATTGTTTTGTACTCAGGCTTTATAGTGTTTGAAAGAATGTTCTTTCAAGTTCATATAAGAATGTAGCATTTTATTTCCAAAGTGTAGTAAATCTCTGTTTTCCCACAGCAGGGTGATCACACTACAAGGCTGCAATTTTTATTTGCCCATCAAGTGGGCTTTTGGTGGAAATGACACACCACCAGCAGCATGTTGTCCACGAGAGGGGGGTGGGATGGAGTAGCGCGCAGGAGAGGACAAGTTGTTCTTCTATTGGTATGTACTCAGGATTTATAGTGTTTGAAAGAAAGTTCTTTCAAGTTCATATAAGAATGTAGCATTTTATTTCCAAAGTGTAGTAAATCTTTGTTTTCTCACAGCAGGATGATCGCACTACAAGGCTGCAATTTTTATTTGCCCATCAAGTGGGCTTTTGGTGGAAATGACACACCACCAGCAGCATGTTGTCCACGAGAGGGGGGTGGGATTGGGTAGGCGAGCAGGAGAGGACAAGTTGTCTTCTATTGGTATGTACTCAGGATTTATAGTGTTTGAGAGAATGTTCTTTCAAGTTCATATAGGAATGTAGCATTTTATTTCCAAAGTGTAGTAAATCTTTGTTTTCTCACAGCAGGGTGATCGCACTACAAGGCTGCAATTTTTATTTGCCCATCAAGTGGGATTTTAGTGGAAATGACACACCACCAGCAGCATGTTGTCCACGAGAGGGGGGTGGGATGGGGGGGGGGCGAGCGTAAGAGGACAAGTTGTTATTCTATTAGTATGTACTCAGGCTTTATAGTGTTTGAAAGAAAGTTCTTTCAAGTTCATATAAGAATGTAGCATTTTATTTCCAAAGTGTAGTAAATCTTTGTTTTCTCACAGCAGGGTGATCGCACTACAAGGCTGCAATTTTTATATGCCCATCAAGGGGGCTTTTGGTGGAAATGACACACCACCAGCAGCATGTTGTCCACGAGAGGGGGGTGGGATGGGGGGGCAAGCAGGAGAGGACAAGTTGTTCTTCTATTGGTATGTACTCAGGCTTTATAGTGTTTGAAAGAATGTTCTTTCAAGTTCATATAAGAATGTAGCATTTTATTTCCAAAGTGAAGAAAATCTTTGTTTTCTCACAGCAGGGTGATCGCACTACAAGGCTGCAATTTTTATTTGCCCATCAAGTGGGCTTTTGGTGGAAATGACACACCACCAGCAGCATGTTGTCCACGAGAGGGGGGTGGGATGAGGGGGGCGAGCAGGAGAGGTCAAGCTGTTCTTCTATTGGTATGTACTCAGGCTATATAGTGTTTGAAAGAATGTTCTTTCAAGTTCATATAAGAATGTAGCATCTTATTTCCAAAGTGTTGTAAATTTTTTTTTCTCACAGCAGTGTGATCCCACTACATGGCTGCAAGTTTTATTCGCCCATCAAGTGGGCTTTTGGTGGAAATGACACACCACCAGCAGCATGTTGTACACGAGAGGGGGGGTGGGATGGGGGGGCGAGCAGGAGAGGACAAGTTGTTCTTCTATTGGTATGTACTCAGGATTTATAGTGTTTGAAAGAATGTTCTTTCAAGGTCATATGAGAATGTAGCATTTTATTTCCAAAGTGTAGTAAATCTTTGTTTTCTCACAGCAGGGTGATCGCACTACAAGGCCCCCCGCCGCTCGTGGTCTCGCGGTAGCGTTCTCGCTTCCCGAGCACGGGGTCCCGGGTTCGATTCCCGGCGGGGTCAGGGATTTTCACCTGCCTCGAGATGACTGGGTGTTTGTGTTGTCCTCATCATTTCATCATCATCCAGGAAAGTGGCGAAATTGGACTGAGCAAAGATTGGATAATTGTACGGGCGCTGATAACCACGCCGTTGAGCGCCCCACAACCACAACCACAACATCACAGCACTACAAGGCTGCAATTTTTATTTGCCCATCAAGTGGGCTTTTGGTAAAAATGACACACCACCAGCAGCATGTTGTGCACGAGAGGGGGTTGGGTTGGGGGGGCGAGCAGGAGAGGACAAGTTGTTCTTCTATTGGTATGTACTCAGGCTTTATAGTGTTTGAAAGAATGTTCTTTCAAGTTCATATAAGAATGTAGCATTTTATTTCCAAAGTGTAGTAAATCTTTGTTTTCTCACAGCAGGGTGATCGCACTACAAGGCTGCAATTTTTATTTGCCCATCAAGTGGGCTTTTGGTGGAAATGACACACCACCAGCAGCATGTTGTCCACGAGAGGGGGGTGGGATGGGGGGGCGAGCAGGAGAGGACAAGTTGTTCTTCTATCGGTATGTACTCAGGATTTATAGTGTTTGAAAGAATGTTCTTTCAAGTTCATATAAGAATGTAGCATTTTATTTCCAAAGTGTAGTAAATCTTTGTTTTCTCACAGCAGGGTGATCGCACTACAAGGCTGCAATTTTTATTTGCCCATCAAGTGGGCTTTTGGTGGAAATGACACACCACCAGCAGCATGTTGTCCACGAGAGGGGGGTGGGATGGGGGGGCGAGCAGGAGAGGACAATTTGTTCTTCTATTGGTATGTACTCAGGCTTTATAGTGTTTGAAAGAATGTTCTTTCAAGTTCATATAAGAATGTAGCATTTTATTTCCAAAGTGTAGTAAATCTTTGTTTTCCCTCAGCAGGGTGATCTCGCTACATCGCTGCAATTTTCATTTGCCCATCAAGTGGGCTTTTGGTGGAAATGACACACCACCAGCAGCATGTTGTCCACGAGAGAGGGTGGGATGGGGGGGCGAGCAGGAGAGGACAAGTTGTTCTTCTATTGGTATGTACTCAGGCTTTATAGTGTTTGAAAGAATGTTCTTTCAAGTTCATATAAGAATGTAGCATTTTATTTCCAAAGTGTAGTAAATCTCTGTTTTCTCACAGCAGGGTGATCACACTACAAGGCTGCAATTTTTATTTGCCCATCAAGTGGGCTTTTGGTGGAAATGACACACCACCAGCAGCATGTTGTCCACGAGAGGAGGGTGGGATGTGAGGGAGAGGAGGAGAGGACAAGTTGTTCTTCTATTGGTATGTACTCAGGCTTTATAGTGTTTGAAAGAAAGTTCGTTGAAGTTCATATAAGAATGTAGCATTTTATTTCCAAAGTGTAGTAAATCTTTGTTTTCTCACAGCAGGGTGATCGCACTACAAGGCTGCAATTTTTATATGCCCATCAAGTGGGCTTTTGGTGGAAATGACACACCACCAGCAGCATGTTGTCCACGAGAGGGGGGTGGGATGGGGGGGCGAGCAGGAGAGGACAAGTTGTTCTTCTATTGGTATGTACTCAGGCTTTATAGTGTTTGAAACGGTGTTCCTTCAAGTTCATATAAGAATGTAGCATTTTATTTCTAAAGTGTAGTAAATCTTTGTTTTCTCACAGCAGGGTGATCGCACTACAAGGCTGCAATTTTTATATGCCCATCAAGTGGGCTTTTGGTGGAAATGACACACCACCAGCAGCATGTTGTCCACAAGAGGGGGTCAGGATGGGGGGGCGAGCAGGACAGGACAAGTTGTTCTTCTATTGGTATGTACTCAGGCTTTATAGTGTTTGAAAGAATGTTCTTTCAAGTTCATATAAGAATGTAGCATTTTATTTCCAAAGTGTAATAAATCTTTGTTTTCTCACAGCAGGGTGATCGCACTACAAGGCTGCAATTATTATTTGCCCATCAAGTGGGCTTTTGGTGGAAATGACACACCACCAGCAGCATGTTGTCCACGAGAGGGGGGTAGGATGGGGGGGCGAGCAGGAGAGGACAAGTTGTTCTTCTATTGGTATGTACTCAGGATTTATAGTGTTCGAAAGAACGTACATTCAAGTTCATACAAGAATGTAGCATTTTATTTCCAAAGTGTAGTAAATCTTTGTTTTCTCACAGCAGGGTGATCGCACTACAAGGCTGCAATTTTTATTTGCCCATCAAGTGCTCTTTTGGTGGAAATGACACACCACCAGCAGCATGTTTTCCACGAGAGGGTGCTGTGGGGGGTGGGGGGGGGGGGGGGGGGGGACAATTTGTTATTCTATTGGTATGTACTAGGGCATTATAGTGTTTTAAAGAATGTTCTTTCAAGTTTATATAGGAATGTAGCATTTTATTTCCAAAGTGTAGTAAATCTTTGTTTTCTCACAGCAGGGTGATCGCACTACAAGGATGCAATTTTTATTTGCCCAACAAGTGGCCTTTTGGTGGCAATGACACACCACCAGCAGCATGTTGTCCACAAGAGGGGGGTGGGATGGGGGGACGAGCGTAAGAGGACAAGTTGTTCTTCTATTTGTATGTACTCAGGCTTTATAGTGTTTGAAAGAATGTTCTTTCAAGTTCATATAAGAATGTAGCATTTTATTTCCAAAGTGTAGTAAATCTTTGTTTTCTCACAGCAGGGTGATCGCACTACAAGGCTGCAATTTTTATTTGCCCATCAAGTGGGCTTTTGGTGGAAATGACACACCACCAGCAGCATGTTGTCCACGAGAGGGGGGTGGGATGGGGGGGCGAGCAGGAGAGGACAAGTTGTTCTTCTATCGGTATGTACTCAGGATTTATAGTGTTTGAAAGAATGTTCTTTCAAGTTCATATAAGAATGTAGCATTTTATTTCCAAAGTGTAGTAAATCTTTGTTTTCTCACAGCAGGGTGATCGCACTACAAGGCTGCAATTTTTATTTGCCCATCAAGTGGGCTTTTGGTGGAAATGACACACCACCAGCAGCATGTTGTCCACGAGAGGGGGGTGGGATGGGGGGGCGAGCAGGAGAGGACAATTTGTTCTTCTATTGGTATGTACTCAGGCTTTATAGTGTTTGAAAGAATGTTCTTTCAAGTTCATATAAGAATGTAGCATTTTATTTCCAAAGTGTAGTAAATCTTTGTTTTCCCTCAGCAGGGTGATCTCGCTACATCGCTGCAATTTTCATTTGCCCATCAAGTGGGCTTTTGGTGGAAATGACACACCACCAGCAGCATGTTGTCCACGAGAGAGGGTGGGATGGGGGGGCGAGCAGGAGAGGACAAGTTGTTCTTCTATTGGTATGTACTCAGGCTTTATAGTGTTTGAAAGAATGTTCTTTCAAGTTCATATAAGAATGTAGCATTTTATTTCCAAAGTGTAGTAAATCTTTGTTTTCTCACAGCAGGGTGATCGCACTACCAGGCTGCAATTTTTATTGCCCATCAAGTGGGGTTTTGGTGGAAATGACACACCACCAGCAGCATCTTGTCCACGAGAGGGGGGCAGAATGGGGGGGCGAGCAGGAGAGGACAAGTTGTGCTTCTATTGGTATTTACTCAGGCTTTATAGTGTTTGAAAGAATGTTCTCTCAAGTTCATATAAGAATGTAGCATTTTATTTCCAAAGTGTAGTAAATCTTTGTTTTCACACAGCAGGGTGATCGCGCTACAAGGCTGCAATTTTTATTTGCCCATCAAGTGGGCTTTTGGTGGAAATGACACACCACCAGCAGCATGTTGTCCACGAGAAGGGCGTGGGATAGAGGGGCGAGCAGGAGAGGACAAGTTGTTCTTCTATTGTTTTGTACTCAGGCTTTATAGTGTTTGAAAGAATGTTCTTTCAAGTTCATATAAGAATGTAGCATTTTATTTCCAAAGTGTAGTAAATCTCTGTTTTCTCACAGCAGGGTGATCACACTACAAGGCTGCAATTTTTATTTGCCCATCAAGTGGGCTTTTGGTGGAAATGACACACCACCAGCAGCATGTTGTCCACGAGAGGGGGGTGGGATGGGGTGGCGCGCAGGAGAGGACAAGTTGTTCTTCTATTGGTATGTACTCAGGATTTATAGTGTTTGAAAGAAAGTTCTTTCAAGTTCATATAAGAATGTAGCATTTTATTTCCAAAGTGTAGTAAATCTTTGTTTTCTCACAGCAGGGTGATCGCACTACAAGGCTGCAATTTTTATTTGCCCATCAAGTGGGTTTTTGGTGGAAATGACACACCACCAGCAGCATGTTGTCCACGAGAGGGGGGTGGGATGGGGGGGGAGCAGGAGAGGACAAGTTGTTCTTCTATTAGTATGTACTCAGGCTTTATAGTGTTTGAAAGAATGTTCTTTCAAGTTCATATAAGAATGTAGCATTTTATTTCCAAAGTGTAGTAAATCTTTGTTTTCTCACAGCAGGGTGATCGCACTACAAGGCGGCAATTTTTATTTGCCCATCAAGTGGGCTTTTGGTGGAAATGACACACCACCAGCAGCATGTTGTCCACGAGAATGGGGTGGGATGGGGGGGGCGAGCGTAAGAGGACAAGTTGTTATTCTATTAGTATGTACTCAGGCTTTATAGTGTTTGAAAGAAAGTTCTTTCAAGTTCATATAAGAATGTAGCATTTTATTTCCAAAGTGTAGTAAATCTTTGTTTTCTCACAGCAGGGTGATCGCACTACAAGGCTGCAATTTTTATATGCCCATCAAGTGGGCTTTTGGTGGAAATGACACACCACCAGCAGCATGTTGTCCACGAGAGGGGGGTGGGATGGGGGGGCGAACGTAAGAGGACAAGTTGTTCTTCTATTGGTATGTACTCAGGCTTTATAGTGTTTGAAAGAATGTTCTTTCAAGTTCATATAAGAATGTAGCATTTTATTTCCAAAGTGTAGTAAATCTTTGTTTTCTCACAGCAGGGTGTTCGCACTACAAGGCTGCAAATTTTATTTGCCCATCAAGTGGGCTTGTGGTGGAAATGACACACCACCAGCAGCATGTTGTCCATGAGAAGGGGTCGGGATGGGGGCGCGAGCAGGAGAGGACAAGTTGTTCTTCTATTGGTATGTACTCAGGATTTATAGTGTTTGAAAGAATGTTCTTTCAAGTTCATATAAGAATGTGGAATTTTATTTCCAAAGTGTAGTAAGTCTTCGTTATCTCACAGCAGGGTGATCGCACCACAGGGCTGCAATTTTTATTTGCCCATCAAGTGGGCTTTTGGTGGAAATGACACACCACCAGCAGCATGTTGTCCACGAGAGGAGGGTGGGATGTGAGGGAGAGGAGGAGAGGACAAGTTGTTCTTCTATTGGTATGTACTCAGGCTTTATAGTGTTTGAAAGAAAGTTCGTTCAAGTTCATATAAGAATGTAGCATTTTATTTCCAAAGTGTAGTAAATCTTTGTTTTCTCACAGCAGGGTGATCGCACTACAAGGCTGCAATTTTTATATGCCCATCAAGTGGGCTTTTGGTGGAAATGACACACCACCAGCAGCATGTTGTCCACGAGAGGGGGGTGGGATGGGGGGGCGAGCAGGAGAGGACAAGTTGTTCTTCTATTGGTATGTACTCAGGCTTTATAGTGTTTGAAACGGTGTTCCTTCAAGTTCATATAAGAATGTAGCATTTTATTTCTAAAGTGTAGTAAATCTTTGTTTTCTCACAGCAGGGTGATCGCACTACAAGGCTGCAATTTTTATATGCCCATCAAGTGGGCTTTTGGTGGAAATGACACACCACCAGCAGCATGTTGTCCACAAGAGGGGGTCGGGATGGGGGGGCGAGCAGGACAGGACAAGTTGTTCTTCTATTGGTATGTACTCAGGCTTTATAGTGTTTGAAAGAATGTTCTTTCAAGTTCATATAAGAATGTAGCATTTTATTTCAAAAGTGTAATAAATCTTTGTTTTCTCACAGCAGGGTGATCGCACTACAAGGCTGCAATTATTATTTGCCCATCAAGTGGGCTTTTGGTGGAAATGACACACCACCAGCAGCATGTTGTCCACGAGAGGGGGGTAGGATGGGGGGGCGAGCAGGAGAGGACAAGTTGTTCTTCTATTGGTATGTACTCAGGATTTATAGTGTTCGAAAGAACGTACATTCAAGTTCATACAAGAATGTAGCATTTTATTTCCAAAGTGTAGTAAATCTTTGTTTTCTCACAGCAGGGTGATCGCACTACAAGGCTGCAATTTTTATTTGCCCATCAAGTGGGCTTTTGGTGGAAATGACACACCACCAGCAGCATGTTTTCCACAAGAGGGTGCTGTGGGGGGTGGGGGGGGGGGGGACAATTTGTTATTCTATTGGTATGTACTAGGGCATTATAGTGTTTTAAAGAATGTTCTTTCAAGTTTATATAGGAATGTAGCATTTTATTTCCAAAGTGTAGTAAATCTTTGTTTTCTCACAGCAGGGTGATCGCACTACAAGGATGCAATTTTTATTTGCCCAACAAGTGGCCTTTTGGTGGCAATGACACACCACCAGCAGGATGTTGTCCACAAGAGGGGGGTGGGATGGGGGGACGAGCGTAAGAGGACAAGTTGTTCTTCTATTAGTATGTACTCAGGCTTTATAGTGTTTGAAAGAATGTTCTTTCAAGTTTTTATAAGAATGTAGCATTTTATTTCCAAAGTGTAGTAAATCTTTGTTTTCTCACAGCAGGGTGATCGCACTACAAGGCTGCAATTTTTATTTGCCCGTCAAGTGGGCTTTTGGTGGAAATGACACACCACCAGCAGCATGTTGCCCACGAGAGGGGGGTGGGATGGGGAGGCGAGCAGGAGGGGTCAAGTTGTTCTTCAATTGGTATGTACTCAGGCTTTATAGTGTTTGAAAGAATGTTCTTTCAAGTTCATATAAGAATGCAGCATTTTATTTCCAAAGTGTAGTAAATCTTTGTTTTCTCACAGCAGGGTAATCGCACTACAAGGCAGCAATTTTTATTTGCCCATCAAGTGGTCTTTTGGTGGAAATGACACACCACCAGCAGAATGTTGTCCACGAGAGGGGGGTGGAATGGGGGGGGGGCAGCTTAGGAGGACAAGTTGTTCTTCTATTGGTATGTACTCAGGCTTTATAGTGTTTGAAAGAATGTTCTTTCAAGTTCATATAAAAATGTAGCTTTTTATTTCCAAAGTGTAGTAAATCTTTGTTTTCTCACAGCAGGGTGATCGGACTACAAGGCTGCAATTTTTATTTGCCCATCAAGTGGGCTTTTGGTGGAAATGACACACCACCAGCAGCATGTTGCCCACGAGAGGGGGGTAGGATGGGGGGGGCGAGCAGGAGAGGGAAGTTGTTCTTCTATTGGTATGTACTCAGGATTTATAGTGTTCGAAAGAATGTTCTTTCAAGTTCATATAAGAATGTAGCATTTTATTTCCAAAGTGTAGTAAATCTTTGTTTTCTCACAGCAGGGTGATCGCACTACAAGGCTGCAATTTTTATTTGCCCATCAAGTGGGCTTTTGGTGGAAATGACACACCACCAGCAGCATGTTGTCCACGAGAGGGTGCTGTGGGGGGTCTATTGGTATGTACTAGGGCTTTATAGTGTTTTTAAGAATGTTCTTTCAAGTTTATATAGGAATGTAGCATTTTATTTCCAAAGTGTAGTAAATCTTTGTTTACTCACAGCAGGGTGATCGCACTACAAGGCTGCAATTTTTATTTGCCCATCAAGTGGCCTTTTGGTGGCAATGACACACCACCAGCAGCATGTTGTCCACGAGAGGGGTGTGGAATGGGGGGGGGGGGGGGGGGTAGCGTAAGAGGACAAGTTGTTCTTCTATTGGTATGTACACAGGCTTTATAGTGTTTGAAAGAATGTTCTTTCAAGTTCATATAAGAATGTAGCATTTTATTTCCAAAGTGTAGTAAATCTTTGTTTTCTCACAGCAGGGTGATTGCACTACAAGGCTGGAATTTTTATTTGCCCATCAAGTGGGCTTTTGGTGGAAATGACACACCACCAGCAGCATGTTGTCCACGAGAGTGGGGTAGGATGGGGGGGCGAGCAGGAGAGGACAAGTTGTTCTTCTATTGGTATGTACTCAGGATTTATAGTGTTCGAAAGAACGTACTTTCAAGTTCATACAAGAATGTAGCATTTTATTTCCAAAGTGTAGTAAATCTTTGTTTTCTCACAGCCGGGTGATCACACTACAAGGCTGCAATTTTTATTTGCCCATCAAGTGGTCTTTTGGTGGAAATGACACACCACCAGCAGAATGTTGTCCACGAGAGGGGGGTGGAATGGGGGGGGGAGCAGCTTAGGTGTACAAGTTGTTCTTCTATTGGTATGTACTCAGGCTTTATAGTGTTTGAAAGAATGTTCTTTCAAGTTCATATAAAAATGTAGCTTTTTATTTCCAAAGTGTAGTAAATCTTTGTTTTCTCACAGCAGGGTGATCGCACTACAAGGCTGCAATTTTTATTTGACCATCAAGTGTCCTTTTGGTGGAAATGACACACCACCAGCAGCATGTTGTCCACGAGAGGGTGCTGTGGAGGTGGGGGGGGGGGGGGGGGGACAATTTGTTATTCTATTGGTATGTACTAAGGCTTTATAGTGTTTTAAAGAATGTTCTTTCAAGTTTATATAAGAATGTAGCATTTTATTTCCAAAGTGTAGTAAATCTTTGTTTTCTCACAGAAGGGTGATCGCACTACAAGGCTGCAATTTTTATTTGCCCATCAAGTGGGCTTTTGGTGGAAATGACACACCACCAGCAGCATGTTGTCCACGAGAGGGGGGTAGGATGGGGGGGCGAGCAGGAGAGGGCAAGTTGTTCTTCTATTGGTATGTACTCAGGATTTATAGTGTTCGAAAGAAAGTTCTTTCAAGTTCATATAAGAATGTAGCATTTTATTTCCAAAGTGTAGTAAATCTTTGTTTTCTCACAGCAGGGTGATCGCACTACAAGGCTGCAATTTTTATTTGCCCATCAAGTGGGCTTTTGGTGGAAATGACACACCACCAGCAGCATGTGGTCCACGAGAGGGTGCTGTGGAGGGGGGGGGGGACAATTTGTTATTCTATTGGTATGTACAAAGGCTTTATAGTGTTTTAAAAAATGTTCTTTCAAGTTTATATAAGAATGTAGCATTTTATTTCCAAAGTGTAGTAAATCTTTGTTTTCTCACAGCAGGGTGATCGCACTACAAGGCTGCAATTTTTATTTGCCCATCAAGTGGCCTTTTGGTGGCAATGACACACCACCAGCAGCATGTTGTCCACGAGAGGAGGGTGGGATGGGGTGGCGAGCGTAAGAGGACAAGATGTTCTTCTATTGGTATGTACTCTGGATTCATTGTGTTTGAAAGAATGTTCTTTCAAGTTCATATAAGAATGTAGCATTTTATTTCCAAAGGGTAGTAAATCTTTGTTTTCTCACAGCAGGGTGATTGCACTACAAGGCTGCAATTTTTATTTGCCCATCAAGTGGGCTTTTGGTGGAAATGACACACCACCAGCAGCATGTTGTCCACGAGAGGGTGCTGTGGGGGGGGCGGGGGGGGGGGACAATTGGTTATTCTATTGGTATGTACTAAGGCTTTATAGTGTTTTAAAGAATGATCTTTCAAGTTTATATAGGAATGTA
The DNA here is from genome assembly GCF_021461395.2 of Schistocerca americana. NCBI lineage: Eukaryota > Metazoa > Arthropoda > Insecta > Orthoptera > Acrididae > Schistocerca > Schistocerca americana. The sequence continues at coordinate 75,198,384 of NC_060128.1, forward strand.
GCATTTTATTTCCAAAGTGTAGTAAATCTTTGTTTTCTCACAGCAGGGTGATCGCACTACAAGGCTGCAATTTTTATTTGCCCATCAAGTGGCCTTTTGGTGGCAATGACACACCACCAGCACCATGTTGTCCACGAGAGGGGGGTGGGATGGGGGGGCGAGCGTAAGAGGACAAGTTGTTCTTCTATTGGTATGTACTCAGGCTTTATAGTGTTTGAAAGAATGTTCTTTCAAGTTCATATAAGAATGTAGCATTTTATTTCCAAAGTGTAGTAAATCTTTGTTTTCTCACAGCAGGGTGATCGCACTACAAGGCTGCAATTTTTATTTGCCCATCAAGTGGTCTTTTGGTGGAAATGACACACCACCAGCAGAATGTTGTCCACGAGAGGGGGACGGAATGGGGGGGGGGGCAGCTTAGGAGGACAAGTTGTTCTTCTATTGGTATGTACTCAGGCTTTATAGTGTTTGAAAGATTGTTCTTTCAAGTTCATATAAGAATGTAGCTTTTTAATTCCAAAGTGTAGTAAATCTTTGTTTTCTCACAGCAGGGTGATCGCACTACAAGGCTGCAATGTTTATTTGCCCATCAAGTGGGCTTTTGGTGGAAATGACACACCACCAGCAGCATGTTGTCCACGAGAGTGGGGTAGGATGGGGGGGCGAGCAGGAGAGGACAAGTTGTTCTTCTATTGGTATGTACTCAGGATTTATAGTGTTCGAAAGAACTATCTTTCAAGTTCATATAAAAATGTAGCATTTTATTTCCAAAGTGTAGTAAATCTTTGTTGTCTCACAGCAGGGTGATCGCACTACAAGGCTGCAATTTTTATTTGACCATCAAGTGGGCTTTTGGTGGAAATGACACACCACCAGCAGCATGTTGTCCACGAGAGGGTGCTGTGGAGGTGGGGGGGGGGGGGGGGGGACAATTTGTTATTCTATTGGTATGTACTAAGGCTTTATAGTGTTTCAAAGAATGTTCTTTCAAGTTTATATAAGAATGTAGCATTTTATTTCCAAAGTGTATTAAATCTTTGTTTTCTCACAGCAGGGTGATCGCACCACAAGGCTGCAATTTTTATTTGCCCATCAAGTGGGCTTTTGGTGGCAATGACACACCACCAGCAGCATGTTGTCCACGAGAGGGGGGTGGGATGGGGGGGCGAGCATAAGAGGACAAGTTGTTCTTCTATTGGTATGTACTCTGGCTTTATTGTGTTTGAAAGAATGTTCTTTCAAGTTCATATAAGAATGTAGCATTTTATTTCCAAAGTGTAGTAAATCTTTGTTTCTCACAGCAGGGTGATCGCACTACAAGGCTGCAATTTTTATTTGCCCATCAAGTGGGCTTGTGGTGGAAATGACACACCACCAGCAGCATGTTGTCCACGAGAGGGGGGTGGGATGGGGGGGCGAGCGTAAGAGGACATGTTGTTCTTCTATTGGCATGTACTCAGGCTTTATAGTGTTTGAAAGATCGTTCTTTTCAAGTTCATATAAGAATGTAGCATTTTATTTCCAAAGTGTAGTAAATCTTTGTTTTCTCACAGCAGGGTGATCGCACTACAAGGCTGCAATTTTTATTTGCCCATCAATTGGGCTTTTGGTGGAAATGACACACCACCAGCAGCATTTTGCCCACGAGAGGGGGGTTGGGATGGGGGGGAGCGAGCAGGAGAGGACAAGTTGTTCTTCTATTGGTATGTACTCAGGCTTTATAGTGTTTGAAAGAGTGTTCTTTCAAGATCATATAAGAATGTAGCATTTTATTTCCAAAGTGTAGTAAACCTTTGTTTTCTCACAGCAGGGTGATCGCACTACAAGGCTGCAATTTTTATTTGCTCATCAAGTGGGCTTTTGGTGGAAATGACACACCACCAGCAGCATGTTGTCCACGAGAGGGGGGTGGGATAGGGGGGCGAGCAGGAGAGGACAAGTTGTTCTTCTATTGGTATGCACTCATGCTTTATAGTGTTTGAAAGAATGTTCTTTCAAGTTCATATCAGAATGCAGCATTTTATTTCCAAAGTGTAGTAAATCTTTGTTTTCTCACAGCAGGGTGATCACACTACAAGGCTGCAATTTTTATTTGCCCATCAAGTGGGCTTTTGGTGGAAATGACACACCACCAGCAGCATGTTGTCCACGAGAGTGGGGTGGGATGGGGGGGTGAGCAGGAGAGGACAAGTTGTTCTTCTATTGGTATGTACTCAGGCTTTATAGTGTTTGAAAGAATGTTCTTTCAAGTTCATATAAGAATGTAGCATTTTATTTCCAAAGTGTAGTAAATCTTTGTTTTCTCACAGCTGGGTGATCGCACTACAAGGCTGCAATTTTTATTTGCCCATCAAGTGGGCTTTTGGCCGAAATTACACACCATCAGCAGCATGTTGTCCACGAGAGGGGGGTGGGATGGGGGGGAGAGCAGGAGAGGACATGTGGTTCTTCTATTGGTATGTACTCAGGCTTTATAGTGTTTGAAAGAATGTTCTTTCAAGTTCATATAAGAATGTAGCATTTTATTTCCAAAGTGTAGTAAATCTTTGTTATCTCACAGCAGGGTGATCGCACTACAAGGCTGCAATTTTTATTTGCCAATCAAGTGGGCTTTTGGTGGAAATGACACACCACCAGCAGCATGTTGTCCACGAGAGGAGGGGTGGGATGGGGGGGGGGGCGAGCAGGAGAGGACAAGGTGTTCTTCTATTGGTATGTACTCAGGCTTTATAGTGTTTGAAAGAATGTTCTTTCAAGTTCATATAAGAATGTAGCATTTTATTTCCAAAGTGTAGTAAATCTTTGTTTTCTCACAGCAGGGTGATCACACTACAAGGCTGCAATGTTTATTTGCCCATCAAGTGGGCTTTTGGTGGAAATGACACCCCACCAGCAGCATGTAGTCCACGAGAGGGGGGTGGGATGGGGGGGCGAGCAGGAGAGGACACGTTGTTCTTCTATTGGTATGCACTCATGCTTTATAGTGTTTGATAGAATGTTATTTCAAGTTCATATAGGAATGTAGCATTTTATTTCCAAAGTGTAGTAAATCTTTGTTTTCTCACAGCAGGGTGATCACACTACAAGGCTGCAATTTTTATTTGCCCATCAAGTGGGCTTTTGGTGGAAATGACACACCACCAGCAGCATGTTGTCCACGAGAGTGGGGTGGGATGGGGGGGCGAGCAGGAGAGGACAAGTTGTTCTTCTATTGGTATGTACTCAGGCTTTATAGTGTTTGAAAGAATGTTCTTTCAAGTTCATATAAGAATGTAGCATTTTATTTCCAAAGTGTAATAAATCTTTGGTTTCTCAGAGCAGGGTGATCGCACTACAAGGCTGCAATTTTTATTTGCCCATCAAGTGGGCTTTTGGTGGAAATGACACACCACCAGCAGCATGTTGTCCACGAGAGGGGGGTGGGATAGGGGGGCGAGCAGGAGAGGACAAATTGTTCTTCTATTGGTATGTACTCAGGCTTTGTAGTGTTTGAAAGAATGTTCTCTCAAGTTCAATATAAGAATATAGCATTTTATTTCCAAAGTGTAGTAAATCTTTGTTTTCTCACAGCAGGGTGATCACACTACAAGGCTGCAATGTTTATTTGCCCATCAAGTGGGCTTTTGGTGGAAATGACACACCACCAGCAGCATGTTGTCCACGAGGGTGGGGTGGGTTGGGGGGGTGAGCAGGAGAGGACACGTTGTTCTTCTATTGGTATGCACTCATGCTTTATAGTGTTTGATAGAATGTTATTTCAAGTTCATATAAGAATGTAGCATTTTATTTCCAAAGTGTAGTAAATCTTTGTTTTCTCACAGCAGGGTGATCACACTACAAGGCTGCAATTTTTATTTGCCCATCAAGTGGGCTTTTGGTGGAAATGACACACCACCAGCAGCATGTTGTCCACGAGAGTGGGGTGGGATGGGGGGGCGAGCAGGAGAGGACAAGTTGTTCTTCTATTGGTATGTACTCAGGCTTTATAGTGTTTGAAAGAATGTTCTTTCAAGTTCATATAAGAATGTAGCATTTTATTTCAAAAGTGTAGTAAATCTTTGTTTTCTCACAACAGGGTGATCGCACTACAAGGCTGCAATTTTTATTTGCCCATCAAGTGGGTTTTGGTGGAAATGACACACCACCAGCAGCATGTTGTCCACAAAAGGGGGGTGGGATGGGGGGGCGAGCAGGAGAGGACAAGTTGTTCTTCTATTGGTATGTACTCAGGATTTATAGTGTTTGAAAGAATGTTCTTTCAAGTTCATATAAGAATGTAGCATTCTATTTCCAAAGTGTAATAAATCTTTGGTTTCTCAGAGCAGGGTGATCGCACTACAAGGCTGCAATTTTTATTTGCCCATCAAGTGGGCTTTTGGTGGAAATGACACACCACCAGCAGCATGTTGTCCACGAGAGGGGGGTGGGATAGGGGGGCGAGCAGGAGAGGACAAATTGTTCTTCTATTGGTATGTACTCAGGCTTTTTAGTGTTTGAAAGAATGTTCTTTCAAGTTCAATATAAGAATATAGCATTTTATTTCCAAAGTGTAGTAAATCTTTGTTTTCTCACAGCAGGGTGATCACACTACAAGGCTGCAATGTTTATTTGCCCATCAAGTGGGCTTTTGGTGGAAATGACACCCCACCAGCAGCATGTGTTCCACGAGAGGGGGGTGGGATGGGGGGGCGAGCAGGAGAGGACAAGTTGTTCTTCTATTGGTATGCACTCATGCTTTATAGTGTTTGATAGAATGTTATTTCAAGTTCATATAAGAATGTAGCATTTTATTTCCAAAGTGTAGTAAATCTTTGTTTTCTCACAGCAGGGTGATCACACTACAAGGCTGCAATTTTTATCTGCCCATCAAGTGGGCTTTTGGTGGAAATGACAAACCACCAGCAGCATGTTGTCCACGAGAGTGGGGTGGGATGGGGGGGCGAGCAGGAGAGGACAAGTTGTTCTTCTATTGGTATGTACTCAGGCTTTATAGTGTTTGAAAGAATGTTCTTTCAAGTTCATATAAGAATGTAGCATTTTATTTCCAAAGTGTAGTAAATCTTTGTTTTCTCACAGCAGGGTGATCGCACTACAAGGCTGCAATTTTTATTTGCCCATCAAGTGGGCTTTTGGCCGAAATGACACACCGCCAGCTGCATGTTGTCCACGAGAGGGGGGTGGGATGGGGGGGCGAGCAGGAGAGGACAAGTTGTTCTTCTATTGGTATGTACTAAGGCTTTATAGTGTTTGAAAGAATGTTCTTTCAAGTTCATATAAGAATGTAGCATTTTATTTCCAAAGTGTAGTAAATCTTTGTTTTCTCACAGCAGGGTGATCGCACTACAAGGCTGCAATTTTTATTTGCGCATCAAGTGGGTTTTGGTGGAAATGACACACCACCAGCAGCATGTTGTCCACGAAAGGGGGGTGGGACGGGGGGGCGAGCAGGAGAGGACAAGTTGTTCTTCTATTGGTATGTACTCAGGATTTATAGTGTTTGAAAGAATGTTCTTTCAAGTTCATATAAGAGTGTAGCATTTTATTTCCAAATTGTAGTAAATCTTTGTTTCCTCACAGCAGGCTGATCGCAGTACAAGGCTGCAATTTTTATTTGCCCATCAAGTGGGCTTTTGGTGGAAATGACACACCACCAGCAGCATGTTGTCCACGAGAGGGGGGTGGGATGTGGGGGCGAGCAGATGAGGACAAGTTGTTCTTCTATTGGTATGTACTCAGGCTTTATAGTGTTTGAAAGAATGTTCTTTCAAGTTCATATAAGAATGTAGCATTTTATTTCCAAAGTGTAGTAAATCTTTGTTTTCTCACAGCAGTGTGATCACACTACAAGGCTGCAATTTTTATTTGCTCATCAAGTGGGCTTTCGGTGGAAATGACACACCACCAGCAGCATGTTGTCCACGAGAGGGGGGTGGGATGGGGGGTCGAGCAGGAGAGGACAAGTTGTTCTTCTATTGGTATGTACTCAGGATTTATAGTGTTTGAAAGAATGTTCTTTCAAGTTCATATAAGAATGTAGCATTTTATTTCCAAAGTGTAGAAAATTTTTGTTTTCTCACAGCAAGGTGATCGCACTACAAGGCTGCAATTTTTATTTGCCCATCAAGTGGGCTTTTAGTGGAAATGACACACCACCAGCAGCATGTTGCCCACGAGAGGGGGGTGGGATGGGGAGCGAGCAGGGAGAGGACAAGTTGTTCTTCTATTGGTATGTACTCAGGCTTTATAGTGTTTGAAAGAATGTTCTTTCAAGTTCATATAAGAATGTAGCATTTTATTTCCAAAGTGTAGTAAATCTTTGTTTTCTCACAGCAGGGTGATCGGACTACAAGGGTGCAATTTTTATTTGCCCATCAAGTGGGCTTTTGGTCGAAATGACACACCACCAGCAGCATGTTGTCCACGAGAGGGGGGTGGGACGGGGGGGGCGAGCGTAAGAGGACAAGTTGTTCTTCTATTGGTATGTACTCAGGCTTTATAGTGTTTGAAAGAATGTTCTTTCAAGTTCATATAAGAATGTAGCATTTTATTTCCAAAGTGTAGTAAATCTTTGTTTTCTCACAGCAGGGTGATCGCACTACAAGGCCGCAATTTTTATTTGCCCATCAAGTGGGCTTTTGGTGGAAATGACACACCACCAGCTGCATCTTTTCCACGAGAGGGTAGTGGGATGTGGCGGCGAGCAGGAGAGGACAAGTTGTTCTTCTATTGGTATGTACTCAGGCTTTATAGTGTTTGAAAAAATGTTCTTTCAAGTTCATACCAAGAATGTAGCATTTTATTTCCAAAGTGTAGTAAATCTTTGTTTTCTCACAGCAGGGTGATCACACTACAAGGCTGCAATTTTTATTTGCCCATCAAGTGGGCTTTTGGTGGAAATGACACACCACCAGCAGCATGTTGTCCACGAGAGGGGGGTGGGATGGGGGGGCGAGCAGGAGAGGACAAGTTGTTCTCCTATTGTTATGTACTCAGGATTTATAGTGTTTAAAAAAAATGTTCTTTCAAGTTCATTATAAGAATGTAGCATTTTATTTCCAAAGTGTAGTAAATCTTTGTTTTCTCACAGCAGGGTGATCACACTACAAGGCTGCAATTTTTATTTGCCCATCAAGTGGGCTTTTGGTGGAAATGACACACCACCACCAGCATGTTGTCCACGAGAGGGGGGTGGGATGGGGGGGCGAGCAGGAGAGGACAAGTTGTTCTCCTATTGTTATGTACTCAGGATTTATAGTGTTTAAAAGAATGTTCTTTCAAGTTCATATAAGAATGTAGCATTTTATTTCCAAAGTGTAGTAAATCTTTGTTTTCTCACAGCAGGGTGATCGCACTACCAGGCTGCAATTTTTATTTGCCCATCAAGTGGGCTTTTGGTGGAAATGAAACACCACCAGCAGCATGTTGCCCATGAAAGGGGTGTGGGATGGGGGGCGAGCAGGAGAGGACAAGTTGTTCCTCTATTGGTATGTACTCAGGCTATATAGTGTTTGAAAGAATGTTCTTTCAAGTTCATATAAGAACGTAGCATTTTATTTCCAAAGTGTAGTAAATCTTTGTTTTCTCACAGCAGGGTGATCACACTACAAGGCTGCAATTTTCATTTGCCCATCGAGTAGGCTTTTGTTGGAAATGACACACCACCAGCAGCATGTTGTCCATGAGAGGGGGGTGGATGGGGGGGCGAGCAGGAGAAGACAAGTTGTTCTTCTATTGGTATGTACTCAGGCTATATAGTGTTTGAAAGAATGATCTTTCAAGTTCATATAAGAATGTAGCATTTTATTTCCAAAGTGTAGTAAATCTTTGTTTTCTCACAGCAGGGTGATCACACTACAAGGCTGCAATTTTCATTTGCCCATCAAGTGGGCTTTTGGTGGAAATGACACACCACCAGCAGCATGTTGTCCATGAGAGGGGGGTGGGATGGGGGGGCGAGCAGGAGAGGACATGTTGTTCTTCTATTGGTATGTACTCAGGATTTATAGTGTTTGAAAGATTGTTCTTTCAAGTTCATATAAGAATGTAGCACTTTTTTTCCAAAGTGTAGTAAATCTTTGTTTTCTCACAGCAGGGTGATCACACTACAAGGCTGCAATTTTTATTTGCTCATCAAGTGGGCTTTCGGTGGAAATGACACACCACCAGCAGCATGTTGTCCACAAGAGGAGGGTGGGATGGGGGGGCGAGCAGGATAGGACAAGTTCTTCTTCTATTGGTATGTACTCAGGATTTATAGTGTTTGAAAGAATGTTCTTTCAAGTTCATATAAGAATGTAGCATTTTATTTCCAAAGTGTAGAAAATTTTTGTTTTCTCACGGCAGGGTGATCGCACTACAAGGCTGCAATTTTTATTTGCCCATCAAGTGGGCTTTTGGTGGAAATGACACACCACCAGCAGCATGTTGCCCACGAGAGGGGGTCGGGATGGGGGGGCGAGCAGGAGAGGACAAGTTGTTCTTCTATTGGTATGTACTCAGGCTTTATAGTGTTTGAAAGAATGTTCTTTCAAGTTCATATAAGAATGTAGCATTTTATTTCCAAAGTGTAGTAAATCTTTGTTTTCTCACAGCAGGGTGATCGCACTACAAGGGTGCAATTTTTATTTGCCCATCAAGTGAGCTTTTGGTCGAAATGACACACCACCCCAGCATGTTGTCCACGAGAGGGGGGTGGGATGGGGGGGCGAGCAGGAGAGGACAAGTTGTTCTTCTATTGGTATGTACTCAGGTCTTATAGTGTTTGAAAGAATGTTCTTTCAAGTTCATATAAGAATGTAGCATTTTATTTCCAAAGTGTAGTAAATCTTTGTTTTCTCACAGCAGGGTGATCGCACTACAAGGCTGCAATTTTTATTTGCCGATCAAGTGGGCTTTTGGTGTAAATGACACACCACCAGCAGCATGTTGTCCACGAGAGGGGGGTGGGATGGGGGGGCGAGCATAAGAGGACAAGTTGCTCTTCTATTAGTATGTACTCAGGATTTATGGTGTTAGAAAGAAAGTTCGTTCAAGTTCATAAAAGAATGTAGCATTTTATTTCCAAAGTGTAGTAAATCTTTGTTTTCTCACAGCAGGGTGATCGCACTACAAGGCTGCAATTTTTATTTGCCCATCAAGTGGGCTTTTGGTGGAAATGACACACCACCAGCAGCATGTTGTCCGCGAGAGGGGGGTGGGACGGGGGGGCGAGCGTAAGAGGACAAGTTGTTCTTCTATTGGTATGTACTCAGGCTTTATAGCGTTTGAAAGAATGTTCTTTCAAGTTCATATGAGAATGTTGCATTTTATTCCCAAAGTGTAGTAAATCTTTGTTTTCTCACAGCAGGGTGATCGCACTACAAGGCTGCAATTTTTATTTGCCCATCAAGTGGTCTTTTGGTGGAAATGACACACCACCAGCAGCATGTTGTCCACGAGAGGGGGGTGGGATGGGGGGGCGAGCAGGAGAGGACAAGTTGTTCTTCTATTGGTAAGTACTCAGGCTTTATAGTGTTTGAAAGAATGTTCTTTCAAGTTCATATAAGAATGTAGCATTTTATTTCCAAAGTGTAGTAAATCTTTTTTTTTTTTAAAGCAGGGTGATCACACTACAAGGCTGCAATTTTTATTTGCCCATCAAGTGGGCTTTTGGTGGAAATGACACACCACCAGCAGCATGTTGTCAACGAGAGGGGGGTGGGATGGGGGGGCAAGCAGGAGAGGACAAGTTGTTCTCCTATTGTTATGTACTCAGGATTTATAGTGTTTAAAAGAATGTTCCTTCAAGTTCATATAAGAATGTAGCATTTTATTTCCAAAGTGTAGTAAATCTTTGTTTTCCCACAGCAGGGTGATCGCACTACCATTCTGCAATTTTTATTTGCCCATCAAATGGGCTTTTGGTGGAAATGACACACCACCAGCAGCATGTTGCCCACGAGAGGGGGGTGGGATGGGGGGGCGAGCAGGAGAGGACTAGTTGTTCTTCTATTGGTATGTACTCAGGCTTTATAGTGTTTGAAAGGATGTTCTTTCAAGTTCATATAAGAATGTAGCATTTTATTTCAAAGTGTAGTAAATCTTTGTTTTCTCACAGCAGGGTGATCACACTACAAGGCTCCAATTTTTATTTGCCCATCAAGTGGGCTTTTGGTGGAAATGACACACCACCAGCAGCATGATGTCCACGAGAAGGGGGTGGGGGCGGGGGGGCGATCGTAAGAGGACAATTTGTTCTTCTATTGGTATGTACTCAGGATTTATAGTGTTTGAAAGAATGTTCTTTCAAGTTCATATAAGAATGTAGCATTTTATTTCCAAAGTGTAGTAAATCTTTGTTTTCTCACAGCAGGGTGATCGCACTACAAGGCTGCAATTTTTTTTTGCCCATCAAGTGGTCTTTTGGTGGAAATGACACACACCAGCAGCATGTTGTCCACGAGAGGGGGGTGGGATGGGGGGGCGAGCAGGAGAGGACAAGTTGTTCTTCTATTGGTATGTACTCAGGCTTTATAGTGTTTGAAAGAATGTTCTTTCAAGTTCATATAAGAATGTAGCATTTTATTTCCAAAGTGTAGTAAATCTTTGTTTTCTCACAGCAGGGTGATCGCACTACAAGGCCGCAATTTTTATTTGCCCATCAAGTGGGCTTTTGGTGGAAATGACACACCACCAGCAGCATGTTGTCCACGAGAGGGGGGTGGGATGGTGGGGCGAGCAGGAGAGGACAAGTTGTTCTTCTATTGGTATGTACTCAGGCTTTATAGTGTTTGAAAGAATGTTCTTTCAAGTTCATATAAGAATGTAGCATTTTATTTCCAAAGTGTAGTAAATCTTTGTTTTCTCACAGCAGGGTGATCACACTACATGGCTGCAATTTTTATTTGCCCATCAAGTGGGCTATTGGTGGAAATGACACACCACCAGCAGCATGTTGTCAACGAGAGGGGGGTGGGATGGGGGGGGCAAGCAGGAGAGGACAAGTTGTTCTCCTATTGTTATGTACTCAGGATTTATAGTGTTTAAAAGAATGTTCTTTCAAGTTCATATAAGAATGTAGCATTTTATTTCCAAAGTGTAGTAAATCTTTGTTTTCTCACAGCAGGGTGATCGCACTACCATTCTGCAATTTTTATTTGCCCATCAAGTGGGCTTTTGGTGGAAATGACACACCACCAGCAGCATGTTGTCCACGAGCGGGGGGTGGGATGGGGGGGCGAGCAGGAGAGGACAAGTTGTTTTTCTATTGGTATGTACTCAGGCTTTATAGTGTTTGAAAGAATGTTCTTTCAAGTTCATATAAGAATGTAGCATTTTATTTCCAAAGTGTAGTAAATATTTGTTTTCTCACAGCAGGGTGATCGCACTACAAAGCTGCAATTTTTTTTTGCCCATCAAGTGGTTTTTTTTGGTGGAAATGACACACCACCAGCAGCATGTTGTCCACGAGAGGGAGTGGGATGGGGGGGCGAGCAGGAGAGGACAAGTTGTTCTTCTATTGGTATGTACTCAGGCTTTATAGTGTTTGAAAGAATGTTCTTTCAAGTTCATATAAGAATGTAGCATTTTATTTCCAAAGTGTAGTAAATCTTTGTTTTCTCACAGCAGGGTGATCGCACTACAAGGCTGCAATTTTTATTTGCCGATCAAGTGGGCTTTTGGTCTAAATGACACACCACCAGCAGCATGTTGTCCACGAGAGGGGGGTGGGATGGGGGGGCGAGCATAAGAGGACAAGTTGCTCTTCTATTAGTATGTACTCAGGATTTATGGTGTTAGAAAGAAAGTTCGTTCAAGTTCATAAAAGAATGTAGCATTTTATTTCCAAAGTGTAGTAAATCTTTGTTTTCTCACAGCAGGGTGATCGCACTACAAGGCTGCAATTTTTATTTGCCCATCAAGTGGGCTTTTGGTGGAAATGACACACCACCAGCAGCATGTTGTCCGCGAGAGGGGGGTGGGACGGGGGGGCGAGCGTAAGAGGACAAGTTGTTCTTCTATTGGTATGTACTCAGGTCTTATAGTGTTTGAAAGAATGTTCTTTCAAGTTCATATAAGAATGTAGCATTTTATTTCCAAAGTGTAGTAAATCTTTGTTTTCTCACAGCAGGGTGATCGCACTACAAGGCTGCAATTTTTATTTGCCGATCAAGTGGGCTTTTGGTGTAAATGACACACCACCAGCAGCATGTTGTCCACGAGAGGGGGGTGGGATGGGGGGGCGAGCATAAGAGGACAAGTTGCTCTTCTATTAGTATGTACTCAGGATTTATGGTGTTAGAAAGAAAGTTCGTTCAAGTTCATAAAAGAATGTAGCATTTTATTTCCAAAGTGTAGTAAATCTTTGTTTTCTCACAGCAGGGTGATCGCACTACAAGGCTGCAATTTTTATTTGCCCATCAAGTGGGCTTTTGGTGGAAATGACACACCACCAGCAGCATGTTGTCCGCGAGAGGGGGGTGGGACGCGGGGGCGAGCGTAAGAGGACAAGTTGTTCTTCTATTGGTATGTACTCAGGCTTTATAGCGTTTGAAAGAATGTTCTTTCAAGTTCATATGAGAATGTTGCATTTTATTCCCAAAGTGTAGTAAATCTTTGTTTTCTCACAGCAGGGTGATCGCACTACAAGGCTGCAATTTTTATTTGCCCATCAAGTGGTCTTTTGGTGGAAATGACACACCACCAGCAGCATGTTGTCCACGAGAGGGGGGTGGGATGGGGGGGCGAGCAGGAGAGGACAAGTTGTTCTTCTATTGGTAAGTACTCAGGCTCTATAGTGTTTGAAAGAATGTTCTTTCAAGTTCATATAAGAATGTAGCATTTTATTTCCAAAGTGTAGTAAATCTTTTTTTTTTTTAAAGCAGGGTGATCACACTACAAGGCTGCAATTTTTATTTGCCCATCAAGTGGGCTTTTGGTGGAAATGACACACCACCAGCAGCATGTTGTCAACGAGAGGGGGGTGGGATGGGGGGGCAAGCAGGAGAGGACAAGTTGTTCTCCTATTGTTATGTACTCAGGATTTATAGTGTTTAAAAGAATGTTCCTTCAAGTTCATATAAGAATGTAGCATTTTATTTCCAAAGTGTAGTAAATCTTTGTTTTCCCACAGCAGGGTGATCGCACTACCATTCTGCAATTTTTATTTGCCCATCAAATGGGCTTTTGGTGGAAATGACACACCACCAGCAGCATGTTGCCCACGAGAGGGGGGTGGGATGGGGGGGCGAGCAGGAGAGGACTAGTTGTTCTTCTATTGGTATGTACTCAGGCTTTATAGTGTTTGAAAGGATGTTCTTTCAAGTTCATATAAGAATGTAGCATTTTATTTCCAAAGTGTAGTAAATCTTTGTTTTCTCACAGCAGGGTGATCACACTACAAGGCTCCAATTTTTATTTGCCCATCAAGTGGGCTTTTGGTGGAAATGACACACCACCAGCAGCATGATGTCCACGAGAAGGGGGTGGGGCGGGGGGGCGATCGTAAGAGGACAATTTGTTCTTCTATTGGTATGTACTCAGGATTTATAGTGTTTGAAAGAATGTTCTTTCAAGTTCATATAAGAATGTAGCATTTTATTTCCAAAGTGTAGTAAATCTTTGTTTTCTCACAGCAGGGTGATCGCACTACAAGGCTGCAATTTTTTTTTGCCCATCAAGTGGTCTTTTGGTGGAAATGACACACCACCAGCAGCATGTTGTCCACGAGAGGGGGGTGGGATGGGGGGGCGAGCAGGAGAGGACAAGTTGTTCTTCTATTGGTATGTACTCAGGCTTTATAGTGTTTGAAAGAATGTTCTTTCAAGTTCATATAAGAATGTAGCATTTTATTTCCAAAGTGTAGTAAATCTTTGTTTTCTCACAGCAGGGTGATCGCACTACAAGGCCGCAATTTTTATTTGCCCATCAAGTGGGCTTTTGGTGGAAATGACACACCACCAGCAGCATGTTGTCCACGAGAGGGGGGTGGGATGGTGGGGCGAGCAGGAGAGGACAAGTTGTTCTTCTATTGGTATGTACTCAGGCTTTATAGTGTTTGAAAGAATGTTCTTTCAAGTTCATATAAGAATGTAGCATTTTATTTCCAAAGTGTAGTAAATCTTTGTTTTCTCACAGCAGGGTGATCACACTACAAGGCTGCAATTTTTATTTGCCCATCAAGTGGGCTTATGGTGGAAATGACACACCACCAGCAGCATGTTGTCAACGAGAGGGGGGTGGGATGGGGGGGCAAGCAGGAGAGGACAAGTTGTTCTCCTATTGTTATGTACTCAGGATTTATAGTGTTTAAAAGAATGTTCTTTCAAGTTCATATAAGAATGTAGCATTTTATTTCCAAAGTGTAGTAAATCTTTGTTTTCTCACAGCAGGGTGATCGCACTACCATTCTGCAATTTTTATTTGCCCATCAAGTGGGCTTTTGGTGGAAATGACACACCACCAGCAGCATGTTGTCCACGAGCGGGGGGTGGGATGGGGGGGCGAGCAGGAGAGGACAAGTTGTTTTTCTATTGGTATGTACTCAGGCTTTATAGTGTTTGAAAGAATGTTCTTTCAAGTTCATATAAGAATGTAGCATTTTATTTCCAAAGTGTAGTAAATATTTGTTTTCTCACAGCAGGGTGATCGCACTACAAAGCTGCAATTTTTTTTTGCCCATCAAGTGGTTTTTTTTGGTGGAAATGACACACCACCAGCAGCATGTTGTCCACGAGAGGGAGTGGGATGGGGGGGCGAGCAGGAGAGGACAAGTTGTTCTTCTATTGGTATGTACTCAGGCTTTATAGTGTTTGAAAGAATGTTCTTTCAAGTTCATATAAGAATGTAGCATTTTATTTCCAAAGTGTAGTAAATCTTTGTTTTCTCACAGCAGGGTGATCGCACTACAAGGCTGCAATTTTTATTTGCCGATCAAGTGGGCTTTTGGTCTAAATGACACACCACCAGCAGCATGTTGTCCACGAGAGGGGGGTGGGATGGGGGGGCGAGCATAAGAGGACAAGTTGCTCTTCTATTAGTATGTACTCAGGATTTATGGTGTTAGAAAGAAAGTTCGTTCAAGTTCATAAAAGAATGTAGCATTTTATTTCCAAAGTGTAGTAAATCTTTGTTTTCTCACAGCAGGGTGATCGCACTACAAGGCTGCAATTTTTATTTGCCCATCAAGTGGGCTTTTGGTGGAAATGACACACCACCAGCAGCATGTTGTCCGCGAGAGGGGGGTGGGACGGGGGGGCGAGCGTAAGAGGACAAGTTGTTCTTCTATTGGTATGTACTCAGGCTTTATAGCGTTTGAAAGAATGTTCTTTCAAGTTCATATGAGAATGTTGCATTTTATTCCCAAAGTGTAGTAAATCTTTGTTTTCTCACAGCAGGGTGATCGCACTACAAGGCTGCAATTTTTATTTGCCCATCAAGTGGTCTTTTGGTGGAAATGACACACCACCAGCAGCATGTTGTCCACGAGAGGGGGGTGGGATGGGGGGGCGAGCAGGAGAGGACAAGTTGTTCTTCTATTGGTAAGTACTCAGGCTTTATAGTGTTTGAAAGAATGTTCTTTCAAGTTCATATAAGAATGTAGCATTTTATTTCCAAAGTGTAGTAAATCTTTTTTTTTTTTAAAGCAGGGTGATCACACTACAAGGCTGCAATTTTTATTTGCCCATCAAGTGGGCTTTTGGTGGAAATGACACACCACCAGCAGCATGTTGTCAACGAGAGGGGGGTGGGATGGGGGGGCAAGCAGGAGAGGACAAGTTGTTCTCCTATTGTTATGTACTCAGGATTTATAGTGTTTAAAAGAATGTTCCTTCAAGTTCATATAAGAATGTAGCATTTTATTTCCAAAGTGTAGTAAATCTTTGTTTTCCCACAGCAGGGTGATCGCACTACCATTCTGCAATTTTTATTTGCCCATCAAGTGGGCTTTTGGTGGAAATGACACACCACCAGCAGCATGTTGCCCACGAGAGGGGGGTGGGATGGGGGGGCGAGCAGGAGAGGACTAGTTGTTCTTCTATTGGTATGTACTCAGGCTTTATAGTGTTTGAAAGGATGTTCTTTCAAGTTCATATAAGAATGTAGCATTTTATTTCCAAAGTGTAATAAATCTTTGTTTTCTCACAGCAGGGTGATCACACTACAAGGCTCCAATTTTTATTTGCCCATCAAGTGGGCTTTTGGTGGAAATGACACACCACCAGCAGCATGATGTCCACGAGAAGGGGGTGGGACGGGGGGGCGATCGTAAGAGGACAATTTGTTCTTCTATTGGTATGTACTCAGGCTTTATAGTGTTTGAAAGAATGTTCTTTCAAGTTCATATAAGAATGTACCATTTTATTTCCAAAGTGTAGTAAATCTTTGTTTTCTCACAGCAGGGTGATCGCACTACAAGGCTGCAATTTTTATTTGCCCATCAAGTGGGCTTTTGGTGGAAATGACACACCACCAGCAGCATGTTGTCCACGAGCGGGGGGTGAGATGGGGGGGCGAGCAGGAGAGGACAAGTTGTTTTTCTATTGGTATGTACTCAGGCTTTATAGTGTTTGAAAGAATGTTCTTTCAAGTTCATATAAGAATGTAGCATTTTATTTCCAAAGTGTAGTAAATCTTTGTTTTCTCACAGCAGGGTGATCGCACTACAAGGCTGCAATTTTTTTTTGCCCATCAAGTGGTCTTTTGGTGGAAATGACACACCACCAGCAGCATGTTGTCCACGAGAGGGGGGTGGGATGGGGGGGCGAGCAGGAGAGGACAAGTTGTTCTTCTATTGGTATGTACTCAGGCTTTATAGTGTTTGAAAGAATGTTCTTTCAAGTTCATATAAGAATGTAGCATTTTATTTCCAAAGTGCAGTAAATCTTTGTTTTCTCACAGCAGGGTGATCGCACTACAAGGCCGCAATTTTTATTTGCCCATCAAGTGGGCTTTTGGTGGAAATGACACACCACCAGCAGCATGTTGTCCACGAGAGGGGGGTGGGATGGTGGGGCGAGCAGGAGAGGACAAGTTGTTCTTCTATTGGTATGTACTCAGGCTTTATAGTGTTTGAAAGAATGTTCTTTCAGGTTCATATAAGAATGTAGCATTTTATTTCCAAAGTGTAGTAAATCTTTGTTTTCTCACAGCAGGGTGATCACACTACAAGGCTGCAATTTTTATTTGCCCATCAAGTGGGCTTTTGGTGGAAATGACACACCACCAGCAGCATGTTGTCAACGAGAGGGGGGTGGGATGGGGGGGCAAGCAGGAGAGGACAAGTTGTTCTCCTATTGTTATGTACTCAGGATTTATAGTGTTTAAAAGAATGTTCTTTCAAGTTCATATAAGAATGTAGCATTTTATTTCCAAAGTGTAGTAAATCTTTGTTTTCTCACAGCAGGGTGATCGCACTACCATTCTGCAATTTTTATTTGCCCATCAAGTGGGCTTTTGGTGGAAATGACACACCACCAGCAGCATGTTGTCCACGAGCGGGGGGTGGGATGGGGGGGGCGAGCAGGAGAGGACAAGTTGTTTTTCTATTGGTATGTACTCAGGCTTTATAGTGTTTGAAAGAATGTTCTTTCAAGTTCATATAAGAATGTAGCATTTTATTTCCAAAGTGTAGTAAATATTTGTTTTCTCACAGCAGGGTGATCACACTACAAAGCTGCAATTTTTTTTTGCCCATCAAGTGGTTTTTTTTGGTGGAAATGACACACCACCAGCAGCATGTTGTCCACGAGAGGGGGGTGGGATGGGGGGGCAAGCAGGAGAGGACAAGTTGTTCTTCTATTGGTATGTACTCAGGCTTTATAGTGTTTGAAAGAATGTTCTTTCAAGTTCATATAAGAATGTAGCATTTTATTTCCAAAGTGTAGTAAATCTTTGTTTTCTCACAGCAGGGTGATCGCACTACAAGGCTGCAATTTTTATTTGCCCATCAAGTGGGCTTTTGGTGGAAATGACACAACACCAGCAGCATGTTGTCCACGAGAGGGGGGTGGGATGGGGGGGGCGAGCAGGAGAGGACAAGTTGTCCTTCTATTGGTATGTACTCAGGCTTTATAGTGTTTGAAAGAATGTTCTTTCAAGTTCATATAAGAATGTAGCATTTTATTTCCAAAGTGTAGTAAATCTTTGTTTTCTCACAGCAGCGTGATCGCACTACAAGGCTACAATTTTTATTTGTCCATCAAGTGGGCTTTTGGTGGAAATGACACACCACCAGCAGCATGTTGTCCACGAGCGGGGGGTGGGATGGGGGGGCGAGCAGGAGAGGACAGGTTGTTTTTCTATTGGTATGTACTCAGGCTTTATAGTGTTTGAAAGAATGTTCTTTCAAGTTCATATAAGAATGTAGCATTTTATTTCCAAAGTGTAGTAAATCTTTGTTTTCTCACAGCAGGGTGATGGCACTACAAGGCTGCAATTTTTATTTGCCCATCAAGTGGGCTTTTGGTGGAAATGACACACCACCAGCAGCATGTTGTCCACGAGAGGGGGGTGGGATGGGGGGGCGAGCAGGAGAGGACAAGTTGTTTTTCTATTGGTATGTACTCAGGCTTTATAGTGTTTGAAAGAATGTTCTTTCAAGTTCATATAAGAATGTAGCATTTTATTTCCAAAGTGTAGTAAATCTTTGTTTTCTCACAGCAGGGTGATGGCACTACAAGGCTGCAATTTTTATTTGCCCATCAAGTGGGCTTTTGGTGGAAATGACACACCACCAGCAGCATGTTGTCCACGAGAGGGGGGTGGGATGGGAGGGCGAGCAGGAGAGGACAAGTTGTTTTTCTATTGGTATGTACTCAGGCTTTATAGTGTTTGAAAGAATGTTCTTTCAAGTTCATATAAGAATGTAGCATTTTTATTCCAAAGTGTAGTAAATCTTTGTTTTCTCACAGCAGGGTGATGGCACTACAAGGCTGCAATTTTTATTTGCCCATCAAGTGGGCATTTGGTGGAAATGACACACCACCAGCAGCATGTTGTCCACGAGAGGGGGGTGGGATGGGGGGGCGAGCAGGAGAGGACAAGTTGTTTTTCTATTGGTATGTACTCAGGCTTTATAGAGTTTGAAAGAATGTTCTTTCAAGTTCATATAAGAATATAGCTTTTTATTTCCAAAGTGTAGTAAATTTTTGTTTTCTCACAGCAGGGTGATAGCACTACAAGGCTGCAATTTTTATTTGCCCATCAAGTGGGCTTTTGGTGGAAATGACACACCACCAGCAGCATGTTGCCCACGTGAGGGGGGTGGGATGGGGGGGGCGAGCAGGTGAGGACAAGTTGTTCTTCTATTGGTATGTACTCAGGCTTTATAGTGTTTGAAAGGATGTTCTTTCAAGTTCATATAAGAATGTAGCATTTTAATTACAAAGTGTAGTAAATCTTTGTTTTCTCACAGCAGGGTGATCACACTGCAAGGCTCCAATTTTTATTTGCCCATCAAGTGGGCTTTTGGTGGAAATGACACACCACCAGCAGCAAGTTGTCCACGAGAGGGGGGTGGGACGAGGGGGCGATCGTAAGAGGGCAATTTGTTCTTCTAATGGTATGTACTCAGGCTTTATAGTGTTTGAGAGAATGTTCTTTCAAGTTCATATAAGAATGTAGCATTTTATTTCCAAAGTGTAGTAAATCTTTGTTTTCTCACAGCTGGGTGATCGCACTACAAGGCTGCAATTTTTTTCTGCCCATCAAGTGGGCTTTTGGTGGATATGACACACCACCAGCAGCATGTTGTCCACGAGAGGGGGGTGGGATGGGGGGGCGAGCAGGAAAGGACAATTTGTTCTTCTATTGGTATGTACTCAGGCTTTATAGTGTTTGAAAGAATGTTCTTTCAAGTTCATATAAGAATGTAGCATTTTATTTCAAAAGTGTAGTTAATCTTTGTTTTCTCACAGCAGGGGGATGGCACTACAAGGCTGCAATTTTTATTTGCCCATCAAGTGGGCTTTTGGTGGAAATGACACACCACCAGCAGCATGTTGGCCACGAGAGGGGGATGGGATGGGGGGGCGAGCAGAAGAAGACAAGTTGTTCTTCTATTGGTATGTACTCAGGCTTTATAGTGTTTGAAAGAATGTTCTTTCAAGTTCATATAAGAATGTAGCATTATATTTCCAAAGTGTAGTAAATCTTTGTTTTCTCACAGCAGGGTGATCGCACTACAAGGCTGCAATTTTTATTTGCCTATCAAGTGGGCTTTTAGTGGAAATGACACACCACCAGCAGCATGTTGTCCACAAGAGGGGGGTGGGATGGGGGGGCGAGCAGGAGAGGACAAGTTGTTCTTCTATTGGTATGTACTCAGGCTTTATAGTGTTTGAAAGAATGTTCTTTCAAGTTCATATGAGAATGTAGCAGTTTATTTCCAAAGTGTAGTAAATCTTTGTTTTCTCACAGCAGGGTGATCGCACTACAAGGCTGCAATTTTTTTTTGCCCATCAAGTGGGCTTTTGGTGGAAATGACATACCACCAGCAGCATGTTGCCCACGAGAGGGGGGTGGGATGGGGGGGCGAGCAGGAGAGGACAAGTTGTTCTTCTATTGGTATGTACTGAGGCTTTATAGTGTTTGAAAGGATGTTCTTTCAAGTTCATATAAGAATGTAGCATTTTATCTACAAAGTGTAGTAAATCTTTGTTTTCTCACAGCAGGGTGATCCCACTACAAGGCTGCAATTTTTATTTGCCCATCAAGTGGGCTTTTGGTGGAAATGACACACCACCAGCAGCAAGTTGTCCACGAGAGGGGGGTGGGATGGGAGGGCGAGCGTAAGAGGACAAGTTGTTCTTCTATTGGTATGTACTCAGGCTTTATAGTGTTTGAAAGAATGTTCTTTCAAGTTCAGATGAGAATGTAGCATTTTATTTCCAAAGTGTAGTAAATTTTTGTTTTCTCACAGCAGGGTCATCGCACTACAAGGCTGCAATTCTTTTTTGCCCATCAAGTGGGCTTTTGGTGGAAATGACACACCAGCAGCATCATGTTGCCCACGAGAGGGGGGTGGGATGGGGGGGCGAGCAGGAGAGGACAAGTTGTTCTTCTATTGCTATGTACTCAGGCTTTATAGTGTTTGAAAGGATGTTCTTTCAAGTTCATTTAAGAATGTAGCATTTTAATTACAAAGTGTAGTAAATCTTTGTTTTCTCACAGCAGGGTGATCACACTACAAGGCTGCAATTTTTATTTGCCCATCAAGTGGGCTTTTGGTGGAAATGACACACCACCAGCAGCATGTTGTCCACGAGAGGGGGGTGGGATGGGGGGGCGAGCGTAAGAGGACAAACTGTTCCTCTATTGGTATGTACTCAGGCTTTATAGTGTTTGAAAGAATGTTCTTTCAAGTTCTTATGAGAATGTAGCATTTTTTTTCCAAAGTGTTGTAAATTTTTGTTTTCTCACAGCAGGGTGATCGCACTACAAGCCTGCAATTCTTTTTTGCCCATCAAGTGGGCTTTTGGTGGAAATGACACACCACCAGCAGCATGTTGTCCACGAGAGGGGGGTGGGATGGGGGGGCGTGCGTAAGTGGACAAGTTGTTCTTCTATTGGTATGTACTCAGACTTTATAGTGTTTGAAAGAATGTTCTTTCAAGTTCATATGAGAATGTAGCATTTTATTTCCAAAGTGTAGTAAATTTTTGTTTTCTCACAGCAGGGTGATCGCACTACAAGGCTGCAATTTTTATTTGCCCATCAAGTGGGCTTTTGGTGGAAATGACACACCACCAGCAGCATGTTGTCCACGAGAGGGGGGTGGGATGGGGGGGCGAGCAGGAGAGGACAAGTTGTTTTTCTATTGGTATGTACTCAGGCTTTATAGTGTTTGAAAGAATGTTCTTTCAAGTTCATATAAGAATGTAGCATTTTATTTCCAAAGTGTAGTAAATTTTTGTTTTCTCACAGCTGGGTGATAGCACTACAAGGCTGCAATTTTTATTTGCCCATCAAGTGGGCTTTTGGTGGAAATGACACACCACCAGCAGCATGTTGCCCACGTGAGGGCGGTGTGATGGGGCGGGGGGGGGGGGGGGGCGAGCAGGAGAGGACAAGTTGTTCTTCTATTGGTATGTACTCAGGCTTTATAGTGTTTGAATGGATGTTCTTTCAAGTTCATATAAGAATGTAGCATTTTAATTACAAAGTGTAGTAAATCTTTGTTTTCTCACAGCAGGGTGATCACACTACAAGGCTCCAATTTTTATTTGCCCATCAAGTGGGCTTTTGGTGGAAATGACACACCACCAGCAGCATGTTGACCACAAGAGGGGGGTGGGAAGGGGGGGCGAGCAGGAAAGGACAAGTTGTTCGTCTATTGGTATGTACTCAGGCTTTATAGTGTTTGAAAGAATGTTCTTTCAAGTTCATATGAGAATGTAGCATTTTATTTCCAAAGTGTAGTAAATTTTTGGTTTCTCACAGCAGGGTGATAGCACTACAAGGCTGCTTTTTTTTTTGCCCATCAAGTGGGCTTTTGGTGGAAATGACACACCACCAGCAGCATGTTGCCCACGAGAGGGCGGTGGGATGGGGGGGACGAGCAGGAGAGGACAAGTTGTTCTTGTATTGGTATGTACTCAGGCTTTATAGTGTTTGAAAGGATGTTCTTTCAAGTTCATATAAGAATGTAGCATTTTAATTACAAAGTGTAGTAAATCTTTGTTTTCTCACAGCAGGGTGATCACACTACAAGGCTCCAATTTTTATTTGCCCATCAAGTGGGCTTTTGGTGGAAATGACACACCACCAGCAGCAAGTTGTCCACGAGAGGGGGGTGGGATGGGGGGGCAAGCGTAAGGGGACAAGTTGTTCTTCTATTGGTATGTACTCAGGCTTTATAGTGTTTGAAAGATTGTTCTTTCAAGGTCATATGAGGATGTAGCATTTTATTTCCAATGTGTAGTAAATATTTGTTTTCTCACAGCAGGGTGATCGCACTACAAGGCTGCAATTATTTTTTCCCATCAAGTGGGCTTTTGGTGGAAATGACACACCACCAGCAGCATGATGTCCACGAGAGGGGGGTGGGATGGGGGGGCGAGCAGGAGAGGACAAGTTGTTCTTCTATTGGTATGTACTCAGGCTTTATAGTGTTTGAAAGAATGTTCTTTCAAGTTCATATAAGAATGTAGCATTTTCTTTCCAAAGTGAAGTAAATCTTTGTTTTCTCGCAGCAGGGTGATCGCACTACAAGGCTGCAATTTTTATTTGCCCATCAAGTGGGCTTTTGGTGGAAATGACACACCACCAGCAGCATGATGTCCACGAGAGGGGGGTGGGACGAGGGGGCGATCGTAAGAGGACAATTTGTTCTTCTATTGGTATGTACTCAGGCTATATAGTGTTTGAGAGAATGTTCTTTCAAGTTCATATAAGAATGTAGCATTTTATTTCCAAAGTGTAGTAAATCTTTGTTTTCTCACAGCAGGGTGATCGCACTACAAGGCTGCAATTTTTTTTTGCCCATCAAGTGGGCTTTTGGTGGATAAGACACACCACCAGCAGCATGTTGTCCACGAGAGGGGGGTGGGATGGCGGGGCGAGCAGGAAAGGACAATTAGTTCTTCTATTGGTATGTACTCAGGCTTTATAGTGTTTGAAAGTAAGTTCTTTCAGGTTCACATAAGAATAAAGCATTTTATTTCCAAAGTGTAGTAAATCTTTGTTTTCTCACAGCAGGGTGATCGCACTACAAGGCTGCAATTTTTATTTGCCCATCAAGTGGGCTTTTGGTGGAAATGACACACCACCAGCAGCATGTTGTCCACGAGAGGGGGGTGGGATGGGGGGGCGAGCAGGAGAGGACAAGTTGTTTTTCTATTGGTATGTACTCAGGCTTTATAGTGTTTGAAAGAATGTTCTTTCAAGTTCATATAAGAATGTAGCATTTTATTTCCAAAGTGTAGTAAATCTTTGTTTTCTCACAGCAGGGTGATGGCACTACAAGGCTGCAATTTTTATTTGCCCATCAAGTGGGCTTTTGGTGGGAATGACACACCACCAGCAGCATGTTGTCCACGAGAGGGGGGTGGGATGGGGGGGCGAGCAGGAGAGGACAAGTTGTTCTTCTATTGGTATGTACTCAGGCTTTATAGTGTTTGAAAGAATGTTCTTTCAAGTTCATATAAGAATGTAGCATTTTATTTCCAAAGTGTAGTAAATCTTTGTTTTCTCACAGCAGGGTGATCGCACTACAAGGCTGCAATTTTTATTTGCCCATCAAGTGGGCTTTTGGTGGAAATGACACACCACCAGCAGCATGTTGTCCACAAGAGGGGGGTGGGATGGGGGGGTGAGCAGGAGAGGACAAGTTGTTCTTCTATTGGTATGTGCTCAGGCTTTATAGTGTTTGAAAGAATGTTCTTTCAAGTTCATATGAGAATGTAGCAGTTTACATCCAAAGTGTAGTAAATTTTTGTTTTCTCACAGCAGGGTGATCGCACTACAAGGCTGCAATTTTTTTTTGCCCATCAAGTGGGCTTTTGGTGGAAATGACACACCACCAGCAGCAAGTTGTCCACGAGAGGGGGGTGGGATGTTGGGGCGAGCGTAAGAGGACAAGTTGTTCTTCTATTGGTATGTACTCAGGCTTTATAGTATTTGAAAAAATGTTCTTTCAAGTTCATATAAGAATGTAGCATTTTATTTCCAAAGTGTAGTTAATATTTGTTTTGTCACAGCAGGGTGATCGCACTACAAGGCTGCAATTTTTAATTGCCCATCAAGTGGGCTTTTGGTGGAAATGACACACCACCAGCACCATGTTGTCCACGAGAGGGGGATGGGATGGGGGGGCGAGCAGGAGAGGACAAGTTGTTATTCTATTGGTATGAACTCAGGCTTTATAGTGTTTGAAAGAATGTTCTTTCAAGTTCATATGAGAATGTAGCATTTTATTTCCAAAGTGTAGTAAATCTTTGTTTTCTCACAGCAGTGTGATCGCACTACAAGGCTGCAATTTTTATTTGCCCATCAAGTGGGCTTTTGGTGGAAATGACACACCACCAGCAGCATGTTGTCCACGAGAGGGGGGTGGGATTGGGGGGCGAGCAGGAGAGTACAAGTTGTTCTTCTATTGGTATGTACTCAGGCTTTATAGTGTTTGAAAGTATGTTCTTTCAAAATCATATAAGAATGTAGCATTTTATTTCCAAAGTGTAGTAAATTTTTGTTTTCTCACAACAGGGTGATCACACTACAAGGCTGCAATTTTCATTTGCCCATCAAGTGGGCTTTTGGTGGAAATGACACACCACCAGCAGCATGTCCACGAGAGGGGGGTGGGATGGGGGGGCGAGCAGGAAAGGACAATTTGTTCTTCTATTGGTATGTACTCAGGATTTATAGAGTTTGAAAGAATGTTCTTTCAAGTTCATATGAGAATGTAGCATTTTATTTCCAAAGTGTAGTAAATTTTTGTTTTCTCACAGCAGGGTGATCGCACTACAAGGCTGCAATTCTTTTTTGCCCATCAAGTGGGCTTTTAGTGGAAATGACACACCACCACCAGCATGTTGCCCACGAGAGGTGGGTGGGATGGGGGGGCGAGCAGGAGAGGGCAAGTTGTTCTTCTATTGGTATGTACTCAGGATTTATAGTGTTTGAAAGGATGTTCTTTCAAGTTCATATAAAAATGTAGCATTTTAACTACAAAGTGTAGTAAATCTTTGTTTTCTCACAGCAGGGTGATCACACTACAAGGCTGCAATTTTTATTTGCCCATCAAGTGGGCTTTTGGTGGAAATGACACACCACCAGCAGCATGTTGTCCACGAGAGGGGGGTGGGATGGGGGGGCGAACAGGAGAGGACAAGTTGTTCTTCTATTGGTATGTACTCAGGCTTTATAGTATTTGAAAGAATGTTCTTTCGAGTTCATATGAGAATGTAGCAGTTTATTACCAAGGTGTAGTAAATCTTTGTTTTCTCACAGCAGGGTGATCGCACTACAAGGCTGCAATTTTTTTTTGCCCATCAAGTGGGCTTTTGGTGGAAATGACACACCACCAGCAGCATGTTGCCCACGAGAGGGGGGTAGGAAGGGGGGGCGAGCAGGAGAGGACAAGTTGTTCTTCTATTGGTATGTACTCAGGCTTTATAGTGTTTGAAAGGATGTTCTTTCAAGTTCATATAAGAATGTAGCACTTTAATTACAAAGTATAATAAATCTTTGTTTTCTCACAGCGGGGCGATCGCACTACAAGGCTGCAATTTTTATTTGCCCATCAAGTGGGCTTTTGGTGGAAATGACACACCACCAGCAGCAAGTTGTCCACGAGACGGGGGTGGGATGGGAGGGCGAGCGTAAGAGGACAAGTTGTTCTTCTATTGGTATGTACTCAGCTGTATAGTGTTTGAAAGAATGTTCTTTCAAGTTCAGATGAGAATGTAGCATTTTATTTCCAAAGTGTAGTAAATTTTTGTTTTCTCACACCAGGGTGATCGCACTACAAGGCTGCTATTCTTTTTTGCCCATCAAGTGGGCTTTAGGTGGAAATGACACACCATCAGCAGCATGTTGCCCACGAGAGGGGGGTGGGATGGGGGGGCAAGCAGGAGAGGACAAGTTGTTCTTCTATTGGTATGTACTCAGGCTTTATAGTCTTTGAAAGGATGTTCTTTCAAGTTCATATAAGAATGTAGTATTTTAATTACAAAGTGTACTAAATCTTTGTTTTCTCACAGCAGGGTGAACACACTACAAGGCTGCAATTTTTATTTGCCCATCAAGTGGGCTTTTGGTGGAAATGACACACCACCATCAGCATGTTGCCCACGAGAGGGGTGTGGGATTGGGGGGCGAGCAGGAGAGGACAAGTTGTTCTTCTATTGGTATGTACTCAGGCTTTAGAGTGTTTCAAAGAATGTTCTTTCAAAATCATATAAGAATGTAGCATTTTATTTCCAAAGTGTAGTAAATTTTTGTTTTCTCACAGCAGGGTTATCGCACTACAAGGCTGCAATTTTTATTTGCCCATGAAGTGGGCTTTTGGTGGAAATGACACAACACCAGCAGCAAGTTGTCAACGAGAGGGGGGTGGGATGGGCGGGCGAGCGTAAGAGGACAACTTGTTCTTCTATTGGTATGTACTCAGGCTTTATAGTGTTTGAACGGATGTTCTTTCAAGTTCATATAAGAATGTAGCATTTTATTTCCAAAGTGTAGTAAATCTTTGTTTTCTCACAGCAGGGTGATCGCACTACAAGGCTGCAATTTTTATTTGCCCATCAAGTGGGCTTTTGGTGGAAATGACACACCACCAGCAGCATGTTGTCCACTAGAGGGGGGTGGGATGGGGGGGCGAGCGTAAGAGGACAAGTTGTTCTTCTATTGGTATGTACTCAGGCTTTATAGTGTTTGAAAGAATGTTCTTTCAAGTTCATATAAGAATGTAGCATTTTATTTCCAAAGTGTAGTAAATCTTATTTTCTCACAGCAGGGTGATCGCACTACAAGGCTGCAATTTTTATTTGCCCATTAAGTGGGCTTTTGGTGGAAATGACACACCACCAGCAGCATGTTGTCCACGAGAGGGAGGTGGGATGGGGGGGCGAGCAGGAGATGACAAGATGTTCTTCTATTGGTATGTAATCAGGCTTTATAGTGTTTGAAAGAAAGTTCTTTCAAGTTCATATAAGAATGTAGCATTTTATTTCCAAAGTGAAGTAAATCTTTGTTTCCTCACTGGAGGGTGATCGCACAACAAGGCTGCAATTTTTATTTGCCCATCAAGTGGGCTTTTGGTGGAAATGACACACCACCAGCAGCATGTTGTCCACGAGTGTGGGGTGGGATGGGGCGGCGAGTGTAAGAGGACAAGTTGTTCTTCTATTGGTATGTACTCAGGCTTTATAGTGTTTGAAAGAATGTTCTTTCAAGTTCATATAAGAATGTAGCATTTTATTTCCAAAGTGTAGTAAATCTTTGTTTTCTCACAGCAGGGTGATCGCACTACAGGGCTGCAATTTTTAATTGCCCATCAAGTGGGCTTTTGGTGGAAATGACACACCACCAGCAGCATGTTGTCCACGAGTGGGGGGTGGGATGTGGGGACGAGCGGGAGAGGACAAGTTGTTCTTCTATTGGTATATACTCAGGATTTATAGTGTTTGAAAGAATGTTCATTCAAGTTCATATTAGAATGTAGCATTTTATTTCCAAAGTGTAGTAAATCTTTGTTTTCTCACAGCAGGGTGATCGCACTACAAGGCTGTAATTTTTAATTGCCCATCAAGTGGGCTTTTGGTGGAAATGACACACCACCAGCAGCATGTTGTCCACGAGAGGGTGGTGAGGAGGGGGGGGGGGGGAGAAGGGGCGAGAGTAAGAGGACAAGTTGTTCTTCTATTGGTATGTACTAAGGTTTTATAGTGTTTTAAAGAATGTTCTTTCAAGTTCATATAAGAATGTAGGATTTTATTTCCAAAGTGTAGTAAATCTTTGTTTTCGCACAGCATTGTGATCGCACTACAACGCTTCAATTTTTATTTGCCCATCCAGTGGGCTTTTGGTGGAAATGACACACCACCAGCAGCATGTTGTCCACTAGAGGGGGGTGGGATGGGGGGGGCGAGCAGGAGAGGACAAGTTGTTCTTCTATTGGTATGTACTCAGGATTTATAGTGTTTGAAAGAATGTTCTTTCAAGTTCATATAAGAATGTAGCATTTTATTTCCAAAGTGTAGTAAATCTTTGTTTTCTAACAGCATGGTGATCGCACTACAAGACTGCAATTTTTATTTGCCCATCAAGTGATCTTTTGGTGGAAATGACACACCACTAGAATGTTGTCCACGAGAGGGTTGTGTGGAGGGGCGGGGGGGGGGGGGGAGGGGGGATGCGAGCGTAAGAGGACAAGTTGTTCTTCTATTGGTATGTACTAAGGCTTTATAGTGTTTTAAAGAATGTTCGTTCAAGTTCATATAAGAATGTTGCATTTTATTTCCAAAGTGTAGTAAATCTTTGTTTTCCCACAGCAGGGTGATCGCACTACAAGGCTGCAATTTTTATTTGCCCATCAAGTGGGCTTTTGGTGGAAATGTCACACCACCAGCAGCATGTTGTCCACGAGAGGGTGGTGTGGCGGGGGGGAGGGGGGGCGAGCATAAGAGGACAAGTTGTTCTTCTATTGGTATGTACTAAGGCTTTATAGTGTTTTAAAGAATGTTCTTTCAAGTTCATATAAGAATGTAGCATTTTATTTCCAATGTGTAGTAAATCTTTGTTTTCTCACAGCAGGGTGATCGCACTACAAGGCTGCAATTTTTATTTGCCCATCAAGTGGGCTTTTGGTGGAAATGACACTCCACCAGCAGCATGTTGCCCACAAGAGGGGGGTGGGATGGGGGGGCGAGCAGGAGAGGACAAGTTGTTCTTCTATTGGTATGTACTCAGGCTTTACAGTGTTTGAAAGAATGTTCTTTCAAGTTCATTTAAGAATGTAGCATTTTATTTCCAAAGTGTAGTAAATCTTTGTTTTCTCGCAGCAGGGTGATGGCACTACAAGGCTGCAATTTTTATTTGCCCATCAAGTGGGCTTTTGGTGGAAATGACACACCACCTGCAGCATGTTGTCCACGAGAGGGTGTGGGATGGGGGGGCGAGCAGGAGAGGACAAGTTGTTCTTCTATTGGTAAGTACTCAGGCTTTATAGTGTTTGAACGAATGTTCTTTCAAGTTCATATAAGAATGTAGCATTTTATTTCCAAAGTGTAGTAAAACTTTGTTTTCTCACAGCAGGGTGATCACACTACAAGGTTGCAATTTTTATTTGCCCATCAAGTGGGCTTTTGGTGGAAATGACACACCACCACCAGCATGTTGTCCACGAGAGGGGGGTGGGATGGGGGGACGAGCAGGAGAGGACAAGTTGTTCTTCTATTTGTATGTACTCAGGCTTTATAGTGTTTGAAAGAATGTTCTTTCAAGTTCATATAAGAATGTAGCATTTTATTTCCAAAGGGTAGTAAATCTTTGTTTTCTCACAGCAGGGTGATCGCACTACAAGGCTGCAATTTTTATTTGCCCATCAAGTGGGCTTTTGGTGGAAATGACACACCACCAGCAGCATGTTGTCCACTAGAGGGGGGTGGGATGGGGGGGCGAGCGTAAGAGGACAAGTTGTTCTTCTATTGGTATGTACTCAGGCTTTATAGTGTTTGAAAGAATGTTCTTTCAAGTTCATATAAGAATGTAGCATTTTATTTACAAAGTGTAGTAAATCTTTGTTTTCTCACAGCAGGGTGATCGCACTACAAGGCTGCAATTTTTATTTGCCCATCAAGTGGGCTTTTGGTGGAAATGACACACCACCAGCAGCATGTTGTCCACGAGAGGGGGGTGGGATGGGGGGGGCGAGCAGGAGAGGACAAGATGTTCTTCTATTGGTATGTAATCAGGCTTTATAGTGTTTGAAAGAAAGTTCTTTCAAGTTCATATAAGAATGTAGCATTTTATTTCCAAAGTGAAGTAAATCTTTGTTTCCTCACTGGAGGGTGATCGCACAACAAGGCTGCAATTTTTATGTGCCCATCAAGTGGGCTTTTGGTGGAAATGACACACCACCAGCAGCAAGTTGTACACGAGTGTGGGGTGGGATGGGGCGGCGAGCGTAAGAGGACAAGTTGTTCTTCTATTGGTATGTACTCAGGCTTTATAGTGTTTGAAAGAATGTTCTTTCAAGTTCATATAAGAATGTAGCATTTTATTTCCAAAGTGTAGTAAATCTTTGTTTTCTCACAGCAGGGTGATCGCACTACAGGGCTGCAATTTTTAATTGCCCATCAAGTGGGCTTTTGGTGGAAATGACACACCACCAGCAGCTTGTTGTCCACGAGAGGGGGGTGGGATGGGGGGGCGAGCAGGAGAGGACAAGTTGTTCTTCTATTGGTATATACTCAGGATTTATAGTGTTTGAAAGAATGTTCTTTCAAGTTCATATTAGAATGTAGCATTTTATTTCCAAAGTGCAGTAAATCTTTGTTTTCTCACAGCAGGGTGATCGCACTACAAGGCTGTAATTTTTAATTGCCCATCAAGTGGGCTTTTGGTGGGAATGACACACCACCAGCAGCATGTTGTCCACGAGAGGGGGGTGGGTTGGGGGGGCGAGTAGGAGAGGACAAGTTGTTCTTCTATTGGTATGTACTCAGGCTTTATAGTGTTTGAAAGAATGTTCTTTCAAGTTCATATAAGAATGTAGCATTTTATTTCCAAAGTGTAGTAAATCTTTGTTTTCTCACAGCAGGGTGATCGCACTACAAGGCTGCAATTTTTATTTGCCCATCAAGTGGGCTTTTGGTGGAAATGACACACCACCAGCAGCATGTTGTCCACGAGAGGGGGGTGGGATGGGGGAGCGAGCAGGAGAGGACAAGTTGTTCTTCTATCGGTATGTACTCAGGCTTTATAGTGTTTGAAAGAATGTTCTTTCAAGTTCATTTAAGAATGTAGCCTTTTTATTTCCAAAGTGTAGTAGATCTTTGTTTTCTCACAACAGGGTGATCGCACTACAAGCCTGCAATTTTTATTTGCCCATCAAGTGGGCTTTTGGTGGAAATGACACACCACCAGCAGCATGTTGTCCACGAGAGGGGGGTGGGATGGGGGGGCGAGCAGGAAAGGACAAGTTGTTCTTCTATTGGTATGTACTCATGCTTTATAGTGTTTGAAAGAATGTTCTTTCAAGTTCATATAAGAATGTAGCATTTTATTTCCAAAGTGTAGTAAATTTTTGTTTTCTCACAGCAGGTTGATCGCACTACAAGGCTGCAATTTTTTTTTGCCCATCTAGTGGGCTTTTGGTGGAAATGACACACCACCAGCAGCATGTTGTCCACGAGAGGGTGGTGTGGAGGGGCGGGGGGGGGGGGGGGGGGGGATGCGAGCGTAAGTGGACAAGTTGTTCTTCTATTGGTATGTACTAAGGCTTTATAGTGTTTTAAAGAATGTTCGTCCAAGTTCATATAAGAATGTTGCATTTTATTTCCAATGTGTAGTAAATCTTTGTTTTCTCGCAGCAGGGTGATCGCACTACAAGGCTGCAATTTTTATTTGCCCATCAAGTGGGCTTTTGGTGGAAATGACACACCACCAGCAGCGTGTTGTCCACGAGAGGGTGGTGTGGCGGGGGGGAGGGGGGGCGAGCATAAGAGGACAAGTTGTTCTTCTATTGGTATGTACTAAGGCTTTATACTGTTTTAAAGAATGTTCTTTCAAGTTCATATAAGAATGTAGCATTTTATTTCCAAAGTGTAGTAAATCTTTGTTTTCTCACAGCAGGGTGATCGCACTACAAGGCTGCAATTTTTATTTGCCCATCAAGTGGGCTTTTGGTGGAAATGACACTCTACCAGCAGCATGTTGCCCACAAGAGGGGGGTGGGATGGGCGGGCGAGCAGGAGAGGACAAGTTGTTCTTCTATTGGTATGTACTCAGGCTTTACAGTGTTTGAAAGAATGTTCTTTCAAGTTCATTTAAGAATGTAGCATTTTATTTCCAAAGTGTAGTAAATCTTTGTTTTCTCGCAGCAGAGTGATGGCACTACAAGGCTGCAATTTTTATTTGCCCATCAAGTGGGCTTTTGGTGGAAATGACACACCACCAGCAGCATGTTGTCCACGAGAGGGGGTGGGATGGGGGGGCGAGCAGGAGAGGACAAGTTGTTCTTCTATTGGTATGTACTCAGGCTTAATAGTGTTTGAAAGAATGTTCTTTCAAGTTCATATAAGAATGTAGCATTTTATTTCCAAAGTGTAGTAAAACTTTGTTTTCTCACAGCAGGGTGATCACACTACAAGGTTGCAATTTTTATTTGCCCATCAAGTGGGCTCTTGGTGGAAATGACACACCACCACCAGCATGTTGTCCACGAGAGGGGGGTGGGATGGGGGGACGAGCAGGAGAGGACAAGTTGTTCTTCTATTTGTATGTACTCAGGCTTTATGGTGTTTGAAAGAATGTTCTTTCAAGTTCATATAAGAATGTAGCATTTTATTTCCAAAGTGTAGTAAATCTTTGTTTTCTCACAGCAGGCTGATCACACTACAAGGCTGCAATTTTTATTTGCCCATCAAGTGGGCTTTTGGTGGAAATGACACACCACCAGCAGCATGTTGTCCATGAGAGGGGGGTGGGATGGGGGGGCGAGCAGGAGAGGACAAGTTGTTCTTCTATTGGTATGTACTCAAGCTTTATAGTGTTTAAAAGAATTTTCTTTCAAGTTCATATAAGAATGTAGCATTTTATTTCCAAAATGTAGTAAATCTTTGTTTTCTCACAACAGGGTGATCGCAACCCAAGGCTGCAATTTTTATTTGCCCATCAAGTGGGCTTTTGGTGGAAATGACACACCACCAGCAGCATGTTGTCCACGAGAGGGGTGGTGGGATGGGGGGGGGGGGGGGCGAGCAGGAGAGGACAAGTTGTTCTTCTATTGATATGTACTCAGGCTTTATTGTGTTTGAAAGAATGTTCTTTCAAGTTCGTATAAGAATGTAGCATTTTATTTCCAAAGTGTAGTAAATCTTTGTTTTCTCACAGCAGGATGATCACACTACAAGGCTGCAATTTTTATTTGCCCATCAAGTGGGCTTTTGGTGGAAATGACACACCACCAGCAGCATGTTGTCCACGAGAGGGGGGTGGGTTGTGGGGGCGAGCGTAAGAGGACAAGTTGTTCTTCTATTGGTATGTACTCAGGCTTTATAGTGTTTGAAACAAAGTTCGTTCAAGCTCATATAAGAATGTAGCATTTTATTTCCAAAGTGTAGTAAATCTTTGTTTTCTCACAGCAGGCTGATCACACTACAAGGCTGCAATTTTTATTTGCCCATCAAGTGGGCTTTGGTGGAAATGACACACCACCAGCAGCATGTTGTCCACGAGAGGGGGGTGGGATGGGGGGGCGAGCAGGAGAGGACAAGTTGTTCTTCTATTGGTATGTACTCAGGATTTATAGTGTTTGAAAGAATGTTCTTTCAAGTTCAAATAAGAATGTAGCATTTTATTTCCAAAGTGTAGTAAATCTTTGTTTTCTCACAGCAGGGTGATCGCACTACAAGGCTGCAATTTTTATTTGCCCATCAAGTGGGCTTTTGGTGGAAATGAAACACCACCAGCAGCATGTTGTCCACGTGAGGGGGATGGGATGTGGGGGCGAGGAGGAGAGGACATGTTGTTCTTCTATTGGTATGTACTCAGGCTTTATAGTGTTTGAAGGAATGTTCTTTCAAGTTCATATAAGAATGTAGCATTTTATTTCCAAAGTGTAGTAAATCTTTGTTTTCTCACAGCAGGGTGATCACACTACAAGTCTGCAATTTTTATTTGCCCATCATGAGGGCTTTTGGTGGAAATGACACACCATCAGCAGCATGTTGTCCACGAGAGGGGGGTGGGATGGGGGGGCGACCGTAAGAGGACAAGTGGTTCCTCTATTGGTATGTACTCAGGCATTATACTGTTTGAAAGAATGCTCTTTCAAGTTCATATAAGAATGTAGCATTTTATTTCCAAAGTGTAGTAAATCTTTGTTTTCTCACAGCAGGGTGATCGCACTACAGGGCTGCAATTTTTATTTGCCCATCAAGTGGGCTTTTGGTGGAAATGACACACCACCAGCAGCATGTTGTCCACGAGAGGGTGGTGTGGTGGGGGGGAGGTGGGGCGAGCATAAGAGGACAAGTTGTTCTTCTATTGGTATGTACTAAGGCTTTATAGTGTTTTAAAGAATGTTCTTTCAAGTTCATATAAGAATGTAGCATTTTATTTCCAAAGTGTAGTAAATCTTTGTTTTCTCACAGCAGGGTGATCGCACTACAAGGCTGCAATTTTTATTTGTCCATCAAGTGGGCTTTTGGTGGAAATGACACTCCACCAGCAGCATGTTGCCCACAAGAGGGGGGTGGGATGGGGGGGTGAGCAGGAGAGGACAAGTTGTTCTTCTATTGGTATGTACTCATGCTTTATAAGGTTTGAAAGAATGTTCTTTCAAGTTCATTTAAGAATGTAGCATTTTATTTCCAAAGTGTAGTAAATCTTTATTTTCTCACAGCAGGGTGATCGCACTACAAGGCTGCAATTTTTATTTGCCCATCAAGTGGGCTTTTGGTGGAAATTTCACACCACCAATAGCATGTTGTCCACGAGAGGGGGTGAGATGGGGGGGCTAGCAGGAGAGGACAAGTTGTTCTTCTATTGGTATGTACTCAGGCTTTATAGTGTTTGAAAGAATGTTCTTTCAAGTTCATATAAGAATGTAGTATTTTATTTCCAAAGTGTAGTAAAACTTTGTTTTCTCACAGCAGGGTGATCACACTACATGGCTGCAATTTTTATTTGCCCATCAAGTGGGCTTTTGGAGGAAATGACA
Organism: Schistocerca americana; assembly: GCF_021461395.2. Lineage (NCBI taxonomy): Eukaryota > Metazoa > Arthropoda > Insecta > Orthoptera > Acrididae > Schistocerca > Schistocerca americana. Next base: position 75,233,752 of record NC_060128.1, read on the forward strand.
CACCACCACCAGCATGTTGTCCACGAGAGGGGTGTGGGATGGAGGGGCGAGCAGGAGAGGACAAGTTGTTCTTCTAATGGTATGTACTCAGGCTTTATAGTGTTTGAAAGAATGTTCTTTCAAGTTCATATAAGAATGTAGCATTTTATTTCCAAAGTGTAGTAAATCTTGGTTTTCTCACAGCAGGGTGAACGCACTACAAGGCTGCAATTTTTATTTGCCCAACAAGTGAGCTTTTGGTGGAAATGACACACCACCAGCAGCATGCAGTCCACGAGAGGGGGGTGTAATGGGGGGGGCGAGCAGGGGGACAAGTTGTTCTTCTATTGGTATGTACTCAGGATTTATAGTGTTTGAAAGAATGTTCTTTCAAGTTCATATAAGAATGTAGCATTTTATTTCCAAAGTGTAGTAAATCTTTGTTTTCTCACAGCAGGGTGATTGCACTACAAGGCTGCAATTTTTATTTGCCCATCAAGTGGGCTTTTGGTGGAAATGACACACCACCAGCAGCATGTTGTCCACGAGAGGGGGGTGGGATGGTTGGGCGAGCAGGAGAGGACAAGTTGTTCTTCTATTGGTATGTACTCAGGATTTATAGTGTTTGAAAGAATGTTCTTTCAAGTTCATATAAGAATGTAGCATTTTATTTCCAAAGTGTAGTAAATCATTGTTTTCTCACAGCAGTGTGATCACACTACAAGGCTGTAATTTTTATTTGCCCATCAAGTGGGCTTTTGGTGGAAATGACACACCACCACCAGCATGTTGTCTACGAGAGGGGGGTGGGATGGGGGGGCGAGCAGGAGAGGACAAGTTGTTCTTCTATTGGTATGTACTCAGGATTTATACTGTTTGAAAGAATGTTCCTTCAAGTTCATATAAGAATGTAGCATTTTATTTCCAAAGTGTAGTATATCTTTGTTTTCTCACAGCAGGGTGATCACACTACAAGGCTGCAACTTTTATTTGCCCATCAAGTGGGCTTTTGGTGGAAATGACACACCACCAGCAGCATGTTGTCCACGAGAGGGGGGTGGGATGGGGGTGGCGAGCGTAAGAGGACAAGTTGTTCTTCTATTGGTATGTACTCAGGCTTTATAGTGTTTGAAAGAACGTTCCTTCAGTTCATATGAGAATGTAGCATTTTATTTCCAAAGTGTAGTAAATTTTTGTTTTCTCACTGCAGGGTGATCGCACTACAAGGCTGCAAATCATTTTTGCCCATCAAGTGGGCTTTTGGTGGAAATGACACACCACCAGCAGCATGTTGCCCACGAGGAGGGGGTGGGATGGGGGGGCGAGCAGGAGAGGACAAGTTGTTTTTCTATTGGTATGTACTCAGGCTTTATAGTGTTTGAAAGGATGTTCCTTCAAGTTCATATAAGAATGTAGCATTTTAATTACAAAGTGTAGTAAATCTTTGTTTTCTCACAGCAGGGTGATCACACTACAAGGCCGCAATTTTTATTTGTCCATCAAGTGGGCTTTTGGTGGAAATGACACACCACCAGCAGCAAGTTGTCCACAAGAGGGGGGTGGGATTGGGGGGCGAGCAGGAGAGGACAAGTTGTTCTTCTATTGGTATGTACTCAGGCTTTATAGAGTTTGAAAGAATGTTCTTTCAAGTTCATATAAGAATGTAGCATTTTATTTCCAAAGTGTAGTAAATCTTTGTTTTCTCACAGCAGGGTGATCGCACTACAAGGCTGCAATTTTTATTTGCCCATCAAGTGGGCTTTTGGTGGAAATGACACACCACCAGCAGCATGTTGTCCACGAGAAGGGGGTGGGATGGTGGGGGCGAGCGTAAGAGAACAAGTTGTTCTTCTATTGGTATGTACTCAGGCTTTATAGTGTTTCAAAGAATGTTCTTTCAAGTTCATATAAGAATGTAGCATTTTATTTCCAAAGTGTAGTAAATCTTTGTTTTCTCACAGCAGGGTGATCGCACTACAAGGCTGCAATTTCTATTTGCCCATCAAGTGGGCTTTTGGTGGAAATGACACACCACCAGCAGAATGTTGTCCACGAGAGGGGGTGGGATGGGGGGGCGAGCAGGAGAGGACAAGTTGTTCTTCTATTTGTATGTACTCAGGCTTTATAGTGTTTGAAAGAATGTTCTTTCAAAATCGTATAAGAATGTAGCATTTTATTTCGAAAGTGCAGTAAATTTTTGTTTTCTCACAGCCGGGTGATCGCACTACAAGGCTGCAATTTTTTTTTGCCCATCAAGTGGGCTTTTGGTGGGAATGACACACCACCAGCAGCATGTTGTCCACGAGAGGGGGGTGGGTTGGAGGGGCGAGCAGGAGAGGACAAGTTGTTCTTCTATTGGTATGTACTCAGGCTTTATTGTGTTTCAAAGAATGTTCTTTGAAGTTCATATAAGAATGTAGCATTTTATTTACAAAGTGTAGTACATCTTTGTTTTCTCACAGCATGGTGATCGCACTACAAGGCTGCAATTTTTATTTGCCCATCAAGTGGGCTTTTGGTGGAAATGACACACCACCAGCAGCATGTTGTCCACGAGAGGGGGGTGGGATGGGGGAGCGAGCAGGAGAGGACAACTTTTTCTTCTTTTGGTATGTACTCAGGCTTTATAGTGTTTGAAAGAATGTTCTTTCAAGTTCATATAAGAATTTAGCATTTTAATTACAAAGTGTAGTAAATCTTTGTTTTCTCACAGCAGGGTGATCACACTACAAGGCTGCAATTTTTATTTGCCCATCAAGTGGGCTTTTGGTGGAAATGGCACACCACCAGCAGCATGTTGTCCACGAGAGGGGGGTGGGATTGGAAGGCAAGCAGGAGAGGACAAGTTGTTCTTCTATTGGTATGTACTCAGGATTTATAGTGTTTGAAAGAGTGTTCTTTCAAAATCATATAAGAATGTAGCATTTTATTTCCAAAGCGTAGTAAATTTTTGTTTTCACACAGCAGGGTGATCGCACTACAAGGCTGCAATTTATATTTGCCCATTAAGTGGGCTTTTGGTGGAAATGACACACCACCACCAGCAAGTTGTACACGAGAGGTGGGTGGGATGGGGGGGCGAGCGTAAGAGGACAAGTTGTTCTTCTATTGGTATGTACTCAGGCTTTATAGTGTTTGAAAGAATGTTCTTTCAAGTTCATATAAGAATGTAGAATTTTAATTACAAAGTGTAGTAAATCTTTGTTTTCTCACAGCAGGGTGATCACACTACAAGGCTGCAATTTTTATTTGCCCATCAAGTGGGCTTTTGGTGGAAATGACACACCACCAGCAGCATGTTGTCCACGAGAGGGGGGTGGGATTGGGGAGCGAGCAGGAGAGGACAAGTTGTTCTTGTATTGGTATGTACTCAGGATTTATAGTGTTTGAAAGAATGTTCTTTCAAGTTCATATAAGAATGTAGCATTTTTATTCCAAAGTGTAGTAAATCATTGTTTTCTCAGAGCAGGTTGATCGCACTACAGGGCTGCAATTTTTATTTGCCCATCAAGTGGGCTTTTGGTGGAAATGACACACCACCAGCAGCATGATGCCCACGAGAGGGGGGTGGGATGGGGGGGCCAGCAGGAGAGGACAAGTTGTTCTTCTATTGGTATGTACTCAGGGTTTATAGTGTTTGAAAGAATGTTCTTTTAAGTTCATATAAGAATGTAGCATTTTTATTCCAAAGTGTAGTAAATCTTTGTTTTCTCACAGCAGGGTGATCACACTACAAGGCTGCAATTTTTATTTGCCCATCAAGTGGGCTTTTGGTGGAAATGACACACCACCAGCAGCATGTTGTCCACGAGAGGGGGGTGGGATTGGGGAGCGAGCAGGAGAGGACAAGTTGTTCTTCTATTGGTATGTACTCAGGGTTTATAGTGTTTGAAAGAATGTTCTTTCAAGTTCATATAAGAACGTAGCATTTTTATTCCAAAGTGTAGTAAATGTTTGTTTTCTCACAGCAGGGTGATCGCACTACAAGGCTGCAATTTTTTTTTGCCCATCAAGTGGGCTTTTGGTGCAAATGACACACCACCAGCAGCATGTTGTCCACGAGAGGGGGGTGAGTTGGGGGGGCGAGCAGGAGAGGACAAGTTGTTCTTCTATTGGTATGTACTCAGGCTTTATAGTGTTTGAAAGAATGTTCTTTCAAGTTCATATAAGAATGTAGCATTTTATTTCCAAAGTGTAGTAAATCTTTGTTTTCTCACAGCAGGGTGATCGCACTACAAGGCTGCAATTTTTATTTACCCATCAAGTGGGCTTTTGGTGGAAATGACACACCACCAGAAGCATGTTGTCCACGAGAGGGGGGTGAGATGGGGGGGTGAGCAGGAGAGGACAAGTTGTTCTTCTATTGGTATGTACTCAGGCTTTATAGTGTTTGAAAGAATGTTCTTTCAAGTTCATATAAGAATGTACCATTTTATTTCCAAAGTGTAGTAAATGTTTGTTTTCTCACAGCAGGGTGATCGAACTACAAGGCCGCAATTTTTATTTGCCCATCAAGTGGGCTTTTGGTGGAAATGACACACCACCAGCAGCATGTTGCCCACCAGAAAGGGATGGGATGGGGGGGCGAGCAGGAGAGGACAAGTTGTTCTTCTATTGGTACTAACTCAGTCTTTACAGTGTTTGAAAGAATGTTCTTTCAAGTTCATATAAGAATGTAGCATTTTATTTCCAAAGTGTAGCAAAACTTTGTTTTCTCACAGCAGGGTGAACGCATTACAAGGCTGCAATTTTTATTTGCCCATCAAGTGGGCTTTTGGTGGAAATGACACACCACCTGCAGCATGTTGTCCACGAGAGGGGGGTGGGATGGGGGGGCGAGCAGGAGAGGACAAGTTGTTCTTCTATTGGTATGTACTCAGGCTTTATAGTGTTTGAAAAAATGTTCTTTCGAGTTCATATAAGTATGTAGCATTCTATTTCCAAAGTGTAGTAAATCTTTGTTTTCTCACAGCAGGGTGATCGCACTACAAGGCTGCAATTTTTTTTTGCCCATCAAGTGGGCTTTTTTTGGAAATGACACACCACCAGCAGCATGTTGCCCACGAGAGGGGGGTGGGATGGGGGGGGCGAGCAGGAGACGACAAGTTGTTCTTCTATTGGTATGTACTCAGGCTTTATAGTGTTTGAAAGGATGTTCTTTCAAGTTCATATAAGAATGTAGCATTTTAATTACAAAGTGTAGTAAATCTTTGTTTTCTCACAGCAGGGTGATCACACTACAAGGCTGCATTTTTTATTTGCCCATCAAGTGGGCTTTTGGTGGAAATGACACACCACCAGCAGAATGTTGTCCACGAGAGGGGGTGGGATGGGGGGGCGAGCAGGAGAGGACAAGTTGTTCTTCTATTGGTATGTACTCAGGCTTTATAGTGTTTGAAAGAATGTTCTTTCAAAATCATATAAGAATGTAGCATTTTATTTCAAAAGTGTAGTAAATTTTTGTTTTCACACAGCAGGGTGATCGCACTACAAGGCTGCAATATTTATTTGCCCATCAAGTGGGCTTTTGGTGGAAATGACACACCACCAGCAGCATGTTGTCCACGAGAGGGGGGTGGGATTGGGGAGCGAGCAGGAGAGGACAAGTTGTTCTTCTATTGGTATGTACTAAGGCTTTATAGTGTTTTAAAGAATGTTCTTTCAAGTTCATATAAGAATGTAGCATTTTAATTACAAAGTGTAGTAAATCTTTGTTTTCTCACAGCAGGGTGATCACACTACAAGGCCGCAATTTTTATTTGTCCATCAAGTGGGCTTTTGGTGGAAATGACACACCACCAGCAGCAAGTTGTCCACGAGAGGGGGGTGGGATTGGGGGGCGAGCAGGAGAGGACAAGTTGTTCTTCTATTGGTATGTACTCAGGCTTTATAGTGTTTGAAAGAATGTTCTTTCAAGTTCATATAAGAATGTAGCATTTTATTTCCAAAGTGTAGTAAATCTTTGTTTTCTCACAGCAGGGTGATCGCACTACAATTCTGCAATTTTTATTTGCCCATCAAGTGGGCTTTTGGTGGAAATGACACACCACCAGCAGCATGTTGTCCACGAGAAGGGGGTGGGATGGTGGGGGCGAGCGTAAGAGAACAAGTTGTTCTTCTATTGGTATGTACTCAGGCTTTATAGTGTTTCAAAGAATGTTCTTTCAAGTTCATATAAGAATGTAGCATTTTATTTCCAAAGTGTAGTAAATCTTTGTTTTCTCACAGCAGGGTGATCGCACTACAAGGCTGCAATTTCTATTTGCCCATCAAGTGGGCTTTTGGTGGAAATGACACACCACCAGCAGAATGTTGTCCACGAGAGGGGGTGGGATGCGGGGGCGAGCAGGAGAGGACAAGTTGTTCTTCTATTTGTATGTACTCAGGCTTTATAGTGTTTGAAAGAATGTTCTTTCAAAATCATATAAGAATGTAGCATTTTATTTCGAAAGTGCAGTAAATTTTTGTTTTCTCACAGCCGGGTGATCGCACTACAAGGCTGCAATTTTTTTTTGCCCATCAAGTGGGCTTTTGGTGGGAATGACACACCACCAGCAGCTTGTTGTCCACGAGAGGGGGGTGGGTTGGACGGGCGAGCAGGAGAGGACAAGTTGTTTTTCTATTGGTATGTACTCAGGCTTTATAGTGTTTGAAAGAATGTTCTTTCAAGTTCATATAAGAATGTAGCATTTTATTTACAAAGTGTAGTACATCTTTGTTTTCTCACAGCATGGTGATCGCACTACAAGGCTGCAATTTTTATTTGCCCATCAAGTGGGCTTTTGGTGGAAATGACACACCACCAGCAGCATGTTGTCCACGAGAGGGGGGTGGGATGGGGGAGCGAGCAGGAGAGGACAACTTTTTCTTCTATTGGTATGTACTCAGGCTTTATAGTGTTTGAAAGAATGTTCTTTCAAAATCATATAAGAATGTAGCATTTTATTTCGAAAGTGCAGTAAATTTTTGTTTTCTCACAGCCGGGTGATCGCACTACAAGGCTGCAATTTTTTTTTGCCCATCAAGTGGGCTTTTGGTGGGAATGACACACCACCAGCAGCTTGTTGTCCACGAGAGGGGGGTGGGATTGGAAGGCAAGCAGGAGAGGACAAGTTGTTCTTCTATTGGTATGTACTCAGGATTTATAGTGTTTGAAAGAGTGTTCTTTCAAAATCATATAAGAATGTAGCATTTTATTTCCAAAGCGTAGTAAATTTTTGTTTACACACAGCAGGGTGATCGCACTACAAGGCTGCAATTTATATTTGCCCATCAAGTGGGCTTTTGGTGGAAATGACACACCACCAGCAGCAAGTTGTACACGAGAGGGGGGTGGGATGGGGGGGCGAGCGTAAGAGGACAAGTTGTTCTTCTATTGGTATGTACTCAGGCTTTATAGTGTTTGAAAGAATGTTCTTTCAAGTTCATATAAGAATGTAGCATTTTATTTCCAAAGTGTAGTAAATCTTTGTTTTCTCACAGCAGGGTGATAGCACTACAAGGCTGCAATTTTTATTTGCCCATCAAGTGGGCTTTTGGTGGAAATGACACACGACTAGCAGCATGTTGTCCACGAGAGGCGGGTGCGCTGGGGGGGTGAGCAGGAGAGGACAAGTTGTTCTTCTATTGGTATGTACTCAGGCTTTATAGTGTTTGAAAGAATGTTTTTTCAAGTTCATATAAGAATGTACCATTTTATTTCCAAAGTGTAGTAAATCTTTGTTCTCTCACAGCAGGCTGATCACACTACAAGGCCGCAATTTTTATTTGCCTATCAAGTGGGCTTTTGGTGGAAATGACACACCACCAGCAGCATGTTGCCCACCAGAGGGGGATGGGATGGGGGGGCGAGCAGGAGAGGACAAGTTGTTCTTCTATTGGTACTAACTCAGTCTTTACAGTGTTTGAAAGAATGTTCTTTCAAGTTCATATAAGAATGTAGCATTTTATTCCCAAAGTGTAGCAAAACTTTGTTTTCTCACAGCAGGGTGAACGCACTACAAGGCTGCAATTTTTATTTGCCCATCAAGTGGGCTTTTGGTGGAAATGACACACCACCTGCAGCATGTTGTCCACGAGAGGGGGGTGGGATGGGGGGCGAGCAGGAGAGGACAAGTTGTTCTTCTATTGGTATGTACTCAGGCTTTATAGTGTTTGAAAGAAAGTTCTTTCGAGTTCATATAAGTATGTAGCATTTTATTTCCAAAGTGTAGTAAATCTTTGTTTTCTCACAGCAGGGTGATCGCACTACAAGGCTGCAATTTTTTTTTGCCCATCAAGTGGGCTTTTTTTGGAAATGACACACCACCAGCAGCATGTTGCCCACGAGAGGGGGGTGGGAAGGGGGGGGGGCGAGCAGGAGACGACAAGTTGTTCTTCTATTGGTATGTACTCAGGCTTTATAGTGTTTGAAAGGATGTTCTTTCAAGTTCATATAAGAATGTAGCATTTTAATTACAAAGTGTAGTAAATCTTTGTTTTCTCACAACAGGGTGATCACACTACAAGGCTGCAATTTTTATTTGCCCATCAAGTGGGCTTTTGGTGGAAATGACACACCACCAGCAGAATGTTGTCCACGAGAGGGGGTGGGATGGGGGGGCGAGCAGGAGAGGACAAGTTGTTCTTCTATTGGTATGTACTCAGGCTTTATAGTGTTTGAAAGAATGTTCTTTCAAAATCATATAAGAATGTAGCATTTTATTTCAAAAGTGTAGTAAATTTTTGTTTTCACACAGCAGGGTGATCGCACTACAAGGCTGCAATTTTTATTTGCCCATCAAGTGGGCTTTTGGTGGAAATGACACACCACCAGCAGCATGTTGTCCACGAGAGGAGGGTGGGATTGGGGAGCGAGCAGGAGAGGACAAGTTGTTCTTCTATTGGTATGTACTCAGGGTTTATAGTGTTTGAAAGAATGTTCTTTCAAGTTCATATAAGAATGTAGCATTTTATTTCCAAAGTGTAGTAAATCTTTGTTTTCTCACAGCAGGGTGATCGCACTACAAGGCTGCAATTTTTATTTGCCCATCAAGTGGGCTTTTGGTGGGAAAGACACACCACCAGCAGCATGTTGTCCACGAGAGGGGGGTGGGTTGGGGGGGCGAGCAGGAGAGGACAAGTTGTTCTTCTATTGGTATGTACTCAGGCTTTATTGTGTTTGAAAGAATGTTCTTTCAAGTTCATATAAGAATGTAGCATATTATTTCCAAAGTGTAGTAAATCTTTGTTTTCTCACAGCAGGGTGATCGCACTACAAGGCTGCAATTTTTTTTGCCCATCAAGTGGGCTTTTGGTGGGAATGACACACCACCAGCAGCATGTTGTCCACGAGAGGGGGGTGGGTTGGGGGGGCGAGCAGGAGAGGACAAGTTGTTCTTCTATTGGTATGTACTCATGCTTTATAGTGTTTGAAAGAATGTTCCTTCAAGTTCATATAAGAATGTAGCATATTATTTCCAAAGTGTAGTAAATCTTTGTTTTCTCACAGCAGGGTGATCGCACTACGAGGCTGCAATTTTTTTTGGCCCATCAAGTGGGCTTTTGGTGGGAATGACACACCACCAGCAGCATGTTGTCCACGAGAGGGGGGTGGGATGGGGGGGGCGAGCAGGAGAGGACAAGTTGTTCTTCTATTGGTATGTACTCATGCTTTATAGTGTTTGAAAGAATGTTCTTTCAAGTTCATATAAGAATGTAGCATTTTATTTCCAAAGTGTAGTAAATCTTTGTTTTCTCACAGCAGGGTGATCGCACTACAAGGCTGCAATTTTTATTTGCCCATAAAGTGGGCTTTTGGTGGAAATGACACACCACCAGCAGCATGTTGTCCACGAGAGGGGGGTGCGATGGGGGAGCGAGCAGGAGAGGACAAGTTGTTCTTCTACTGGTATGTACTCAGGCTTTATAGTGTTGGAAAGAATGTTCTTTCAAGTTCATATAAGAATGTAGTATTTTATTTCCAAAGTGTAGTAATTTTTTGTTTTCTCACAGCTGGGTGATCGCACTACAAGGCTGCAATTTTTTTTTGCCCATCAAGTGGGCTTTTGGTGGAAATGACACACCACCAGCAGCATGTTGTCCACGAGAGGGGGGTGGGTTGGGGGGGCGAGCAGGAGAGGACAAGTTGTTCTTCTATTGGTATGTACTCAGGCTTTATAGTGTATGAAAGAATGTTCTTTCAAGTTCATATAAGAATGTAGCATTTTATTTCCAAAGTGTAGTAAATCTTTTTTTTCTAACAGCAGGGTGATCGCACTACAAGGCTGCAATTTTTATTTGCCCATCAAGTGGGCTTTATGTGGAAATGACACACCACCAGCAGCATGTTGTCCATGAGAGGGGGGTGGGATGGGGGGGGCGAGCAGGAGAGGACAAGTTGTTCTTCTATTGGTATGTACTCAGGATTTATAGTGTTTGAAAGAATGTTCTTTCAAGTTCATATAAGAATGTAGCATTTTATTTCCAAAGTGTAGTAAATCTTTGTTTTCTCACAGCAGGGTGATCGCACTACAAGGCTGCAAATTTTATTTGCCCAACAAGTGGGCTTTTGGTGGAAATGACACACCACCAGCAGCATGTTGTCCACGAGAGGGGGGTGGGATGGGGGGACGAGCAGGAGAGGACAAGTTGTTCTTCTATTGGTATGTACTCAGGGTTTATAGTGTTTGAAAGAATGTTCTTTCAAGTTCATATAAGAACGTAGCATTTTTATTCCAAAGTGTAGTAAATCTTTGTTTTCTCACAGCAGGGTGATCACACTACAAGGCTGCAATTTTTATTTGCCCATCAAGTGGGCTTTTGGTGGAAATGACACACCACCAGCAGCATGTTGTCCACGAGAGGGGGGTGGGTTGGGGGGGCGAGCAGGAGAGGACAAGTTGTTCTTCTATTGGTATGTACTCAGGCTTTGTAGTGTTTGAAAGAATGTTCTTTCAAGTTCATATAAAAATGTAGCATTTTATTGCCAAAGTGTAGTAAATCTTTGTTTTCTCACAGCAGGGTGATCGCATTACAAGGCTGCAATTTTTATTTGCCCATCAAGTGGGCTTTTGGTGGAAATGACACACCACCAGCAGCATGTTGTCCACGAGAGGGGGGTGGGATTGGGGGGCAAGCAGGAGAGGACAAGTTGTTCTTCTATTGGTATGTACTCAGAATTTATAGTGTTTGAAAGAATGTTCTTTCAAGTTCATATAAGAATGTAGCATTTTATTTCCAAAGTGTAGTAAATCTTTGTTTTCTCACAGCAGGGTGATCGCACTACAAGGCTGCAAATTTTATTTGCCCAACAAGTGGGCTTTTGGTGGAAATGACACACCACCAGCAGCATGTTGTCCACGAGAGGGGGGTGGGATGGGGGGACGAGCAGGAGAGGACAAGTTGTTCTTCTATTGGTATGTACTCAGGCTTTATAGTGTTTGAAAGAATGTTCTTTCAAGTTAATAAAAGAATGTAGCATTTTGTTTCCAAAGTGTAGTAAATCTTTGTTTTCTCAAAGCAGGGTGATCACACTACAAGGCTGCAATTTTTATTTGTCCATCAAGTGGGCTTTTGGTGGAAATGACACACCACCAGCAGCATGTTGTCCGCGAGATGGGGGTGGGATGGGGGGGGGGGGGGGGGCGAGCAGGAGAGGACAAGTTGTTCTACTATTGGTATGTAATCAGGCTTTATAGTGTTTGAAAGAAATTTCTTTCAAGTTCATATAAGAATGTAGCATTTTATTTCCAAAGTGTAGTAAATCTTTGTTTTCTCACAGCAGGGTGATCGCACTACAGGGCTGCAATTTTTATTTGCCCATCAAGTGGGCTTTTGGTGGAAATGACACACCACCAGCAGCATGTTGTCCACGAGAGGGGGGTGGGTTGGGGGGGCGAGCAGGAGAGGACAAGTTGTTCTTCTATTGGTATGTACTCAGGCTTTATAGTGTATGAAAGAATGTTCTTTCAAGTTCATATAAGAATGTAGCATTTTATTTCCAAAGTGTAGTAAATCTTTTTTTTCTAACAGCAGGGTGATCGCACTACAAGGCTGCAATTTTTATTTGCCCATCAAGTGGGCTTTATGTGGAAATGACACACCACCAGCAGCATGTTGTCCATGAGAGGGGGGTGGGATGGGGGGGGCGAGCAGGAGAGGACAAGTTGTTCTTCTATTGGTATGTACTCAGGATTTATAGTGTTTGAAAGAATGTTCTTTCAAGTTCATATAAGAATGTAGCATTTTATTTCCAAAGTGTAGTAAATCTTTGTTTTCTCACAGCAGGGTGATCGCACTACAAGGCTGCAAATTTTATTTGCCCAACAAGTGGGCTTTTGGTGGAAATGACACACCACCAGCAGCATGTTGTCCACGAGAGGGGGGTGGGATGGGGGGACGAGCAGGAGAGGACAAGTTGTTCTTCTATTGGTATGTACTCAGGGTTTATAGTGTTTGAAAGAATGTTCTTTCAAGTTCATATAAGAACGTAGCATTTTTATTCCAAAGTGTAGTAAATCTTTGTTTTCTCACAGCAGGGTGATCACACTACAAGGCTGCAATTTTTATTTGCCCATCAAGTGGGCTTTTGGTGGAAATGACACACCACCAGCAGCATGTTGTCCACGAGAGGGGGGTGGGTTGGGGGGGCGAGCAGGAGAGGACAAGTTGTTCTTCTATTGGTATGTACTCAGGCTTTGTAGTGTTTGAAAGAATGTTCTTTCAAGTTCATATAAAAATGTAGCATTTTATTGCCAAAGTGTAGTAAATCTTTGTTTTCTCACAGCAGGGTGATCGCATTACAAGGCTGCAATTTTTATTTGCCCATCAAGTGGGCTTTTGGTGGAAATGACACACCACCAGCAGCATGTTGTCCACGAGAGGGGGGTGGGATTGGGGGGCAAGCAGGAGAGGACAAGTTGTTCTTCTATTGGTATGTACTCAGAATTTATAGTGTTTGAAAGAATGTTCTTTCAAGTTCATATAAGAATGTAGCATTTTATTTCCAAAGTGTAGTAAATCTTTGTTCTCTCACAGCAGGGTGATCGCACTACAAGGCTGCAAATTTTATTTGCCCAACAAGTGGGCTTTTGGTGGAAATGACACACCACCAGCAGCATGTTGTCCACGAGAGGGGGGTGGGATGGGGGGACGAGCAGGAGAGGACAAGTTGTTCTTCTATTGGTATGTACTCAGGCTTTATAGTGTTTGAAAGAATGTTCTTTCAAGTTAATAAAAGAATGTAGCATTTTGTTTCCAAAGTGTAGTAAATCTTTGTTTTCTCAAAGCAGGGTGATCACACTACAAGGCTGCAATTTTTATTTGTCCATCAAGTGGGCTTTTGGTGGAAATGACACACCACCAGCAGCATGTTGTCCGCGAGATGGGGGTGGGATGGGGGGGGGGGGGGGCGAGCAGGAGAGGACAAGTTGTTCTACTATTGGTATGTAATCAGGCTTTATAGTGTTTGAAAGAAATTTCTTTCAAGTTCATATAAGAATGTAGCATTTTATTTCCAAAGTGAAGTAAATCTTTATTTCCTCACAGGAGGGTGATCGCACAACAAGGCTGCAATTTTCATTTGCCCATCAAGTGGGCTTTTGGTGGAAATGACACACCACCAGCAGCATGTTGTCCACGAGTGTGGGGTGGGGTGGGGGGGCGAGCGTAAGAGGACAAGTTGTTCTTCTATTGGTATGTACTCAGGCTTTATAGTGTTTGAAAGAATGTTCTTTCAAGTTCATATAAGAATGTAGCATATTATTTCCAAAGTGTAGTAAATCTTTGTCTTCTCACAGCAGGGTGATCGCACTACAAGGCTGCAATTTTTATTTACCCATCAAGTGGGCTTTTGGTGGAAATGACACACCACCAGCAGCATGTTGTCCACGAGAGGGGGGTGGGATGGGGGGTGCGAGCGGGAGAGGACAAGTTGTTCTTCTATTGGTATGTACTCAGGCTTTATAGTGTTTGAAAGAATGTTCTTTCACGTTCATATAAGAATGTAGCATTTTGTTTCCAAAGTGTAGTAAATCTTTGTTTTCTCACAGCAGGGTGTTCACACTACAAGGCTGCAATTTTTATTTGTCCATCAAGTGGACTTTTTGTGGAAATGACACACCACCAGCAGCATGTTGTCCACGAGTGTGGGGTGGGATGGGGGGGCGAGCGTAAGAGGACAAGTTGTTCTTCTATTGGTATGTACTCAGGCCTTGTAGTGTTTGAAAGAATGTTCTTTCAAGTTCATATAAGAATGTAGCATTTTATTTCCAAAGTGTAGTAAATTTTTGTTTTCTCACAACAGGGTGATCGCACTACAAGGCTGCAAATTTTATTTGCCCAACAAGTGGGCTTTTGGTGAAAATGACACACCACCAGCAGCATGTTGTCCACGAGAGGGGGGTGGGATGGGGGGGCGAGCAGGAGAGGACAAGTTGTTCTTCTATTGGTATGTACTCAGGCTTTATAGTGTTTGAAAGAATGTTCTTTCACGTTCATATAAGAATGTAGCATTTTGTTTCCAAAGTGTAGTAAAAACTTTGTTTTCTCACAGCAGGGTGTTCACACTACAAGGCTGCAAATTTTATTTGCCCAACAAGTGGGCTTTTGGTGGAAATGACACACCACCAGCAGCATGTTGTCCACGAGAGGGGGGTGGGATGGGAGGGCGAGCAGGAGAGGACAAGTTGTTCTTCTATTGGTATGTACTCAGGCTTTATAGTGTTTGAAAGAATGTTCTTTCAAGTTCATATAAGAATGTAGCATTTTGTTTCCAAAGTGTAGTAAATCTTTGTTTTCTCACAGCGGGGTGATCACACTACAAGGCTGCAATTTTTATTTGTCCATCATGTGTACTTTTGGTGGAAATGACACACCACCAGCAGCATGTTGTCCACGAGTGTGGGGTGGGATGGGGGGGCGAGCGAAAGAGGACAAGTTGTTCTTCTATTGGTATGTACTCAGGCTTTGTAGTGTTTGAAAGAATGTTCTTTCAAGTTCATATAAAAATGTAGCATTTTATTGCCAAAGTGTAGTAAATCTTTGTTTTCTCACAGCAGGGTGATCGCATTACAAGGCTGCAATTTTTATTTGCCCATCAAGTGGGCTTTTGGTGGAAATGACACACCACCAGCAGCATGTTGTCCTTGAGAGGGGGGTGGGACGGGGGGGCGAGCAGGAGAGGACAAGTTGTTCTTCTATTGGTATGTACTCAGGCTTTATAGTGTTGGAAAGAATGTTCTTTCAAGTTCATATAAGAATGTAGCATTTTATTTCCAAAGTGTAGTAAATTTTTGTTTTCTCACAGCAGGGTGGTCGCACTACAAGGCTGCAATTTTTTTTTGCCCATCAAGTGGGCTTTTGGTGGAAATGACACACCACCAGCAGCATGTTGTCCACGAGAGGGGGGTGGGTTGGGGGGGCGAGCAGGAGAGGACAAGTTGTTCTTCTATTGGTATGTACTCAGGCTTTATAGTGTTTGAAAGAATGTTCTTTCAAGTTCATATAAGAATGTAGCATTTTATTTCCAAAGTGTAGTAAATCTTTGTTTTCTCACAGCAGGGTGATCACACTGCAAGGCTGCAATTTTTACTTGCCCATCAAGTGGGCTTTTGGTGGAAATGACACACCACCAGCAGCATGTTGTCCACGAGAGGGGGGTGGGATTGGGGGGCAAGCAGGAGAGGACAAGTTGTTCTTCTATTGGTATGTACTCAGAATTTATAGTGTTTGAAAGAATGTTCTTTCAAGTTCATATAAGAATGTAGCATTTTATTTCCAAAGTGTAGTAAATCTTTGTTTTCTCACAGCAGGGTGATCGCACTACAAGGCTGCAAATTTTATTTGCCCAACAAGTGGGCTTTTGGTGGAAATGACACACCACCAGCAGCATGTTGTCCACGAGAGGGGTGTGGGATGGGGGGACGAGCAGGAGAGGACAAGTTGTTCTTCTATTGGTATGTACTCAGGCTTTATAGTGTTTGAAAGAATGTTCTTTCAAGTTAATAAAAGAATGTAGCATTTTGTTTCCAAAGTGTAGTAAATCTTTGTTTTCTCAAAGCAGGGTGATCACACTACAAGGCTGCAATTTTTATTTGTCCATCAAGTGGGCTTTTGGTGGAAATGACACACCACCAGCAGCATGTTGTCCGCGAGATGGGGGTGGGATGGGGGGGGGGGGGGGGGGGCGAGCAGGAGAGGACAAGTTGTTCTACTATTGGTATGTAATCAGGCTTTATAGTGTTTGAAAGAAATTTCTTTCAAGTTCATATAAGAATGTAGCATTTTATTTCCAAAGTGAAGTAAATCTTTATTTCCTCACAGGAGGGTGATCGCACAACAAGGCTGCAATTTTCATTTGCCCATCAAGTGGGCTTTTGGTGGAAATGACACACCACCAGCAGCATGTTGTCCACGAGTGTGGGGTGGGGTGGGGGGGCGAGCGTAAGAGGACAAGTTGTTCTTCTATTGGTATGTACTCAGGCTTTATAGTGTTTGAAAGAATGTTCTTTCAAGTTCATATAAGAATGTAGCATATTATTTCCAAAGTGTAGTAAATCTTTGTCTTCTCACAGCAGGGTGATCGCACTACAAGGCTGCAATTTTTATTTACCCATCAAGTGGGCTTTTGGTGGAAATGACACACCACCAGCAGCATGTTGTCCACGAGAGGGGGGTGGGATGGGGGGGGCGAGCGGGAGAGGACAAGTTGTTCTTCTATTGGTATGTACTCAGGCTTTGTAGTGTTTGAAAGAATGTTCTTTCAAGTTCATATAAGAATGTAACATTTTATTTCCAAAGTGTAGTAAATTTTTGTTTTCTCACAGCAGGGTGATCGCACTACAAGGCTGCAAATTTTATTTGCCCAACAAGTGGGCTTTTGGTGAAAATGACACACCACCAGCAGCATGTTGTCCACGAGAGGGGGGTGGGATGGGGGGGCGAGCAGGAGAGGACAAGTTGTTCTTCTATTGGTATGTACTCAGGCTTTATAGTGTTTGAAAGAATGTTCTTTCACGTTCATATAAGAATGTAGCATTTTGTTTCCAAAGTGTAGTAAATCTTTGTTTTCTCACAGCAGGGTGTTCACACTACAAGGCTGCAATTTTTATTTGTCCATCAAGTGGACTTTTTGTGGAAATGACACACCACCAGCAGCATGTTGTCCACGAGTGTGGGGTGGGATGGGGGGGCGAGCGTAAGAGGACAAGTTGTTCTTCTATTGGTATGTACTCAGGCTTTGTAGTGTTTGAAAGAATGTTCTTTCAAGTTCATATAAGAATGTAACATTTTATTTCCAAAGTGTAGTAAATTTTTGTTTTCTCACAGCAGGGTGATCGCACTACAAGGCTGCATTTTTTATTTGCCCATCAAGTGGGCTTTTGGTGGAAATGACACACCACCAGCAGCATGTTGTCCACGAGAGGGCGGTGTGGGGGGGGGGGAGCGTAAGAGGACAAGTTGTTCTTCTATTGGTATGTACTAAGGTTTTATAGTGTTTTAAAGAATGTTCTTTCAAGTTCATATAAGAATGTAGCATTTTAATTACAAAGTGTAGTAAATCTTTGTTTTCTCACAGCAGGGTGATCGCACTACAAGGCTGCAATTTTTATTTGCCCATCAAGTGGGCTTTTGGTGGAAATGACACACCACCAGCAGCATGTTGTCCACGAGAGTTGGTAGGATGGGAGGGCGAGCAGGAGAGGACAAGTTGTTCTTCTATTGGTATGTACTCAGGCTTTATAGTGTATGAAAGAATGTTCTTTCAAGTTCATATAAGAATGTAGAATTTTATTTCCACAGTGTAGTAAATCTTTGTTTTCCCACAGCAGGGTGATCGCACTACAAGGCTGCAATTTTTATTTGCCCATCAAGTGGGCTTTTGGTGGAAATGACACTCCACCAGCAGCATGTTGCCCACGTGAGGGGGGTGGGATGGGGGATCGAGCAGGAGAGGACAAGTTGTTCTTCTATTGGTATGTACTAAGGCTTTATAGTGTTTTAAAGAATGTTCTTTCATTTCATATAAGAATGTTGCATTTTATTTCCAAAGTGTAGTAAATCTTTGTTTTCTCACAGCAGGATGATCGCACTACAAGGCTGCAATTTTTATTTGATCATCAAGTGGGCTTTTGGTGGAAATGACACACCACCAGCAGCATGTGTTCCACGAGAGGGGGGTGGGATGGGGGGGCGAGCAGGAGAGGACAAGTTGTTCTTCTATTGGTATATACTCAGGATTTATAGTGTTTGAAAGAATGTTCTTTCAAGTTCATATTAGAATGTAGCATTTTATTTCCAAAGTGTAGTAAATCTTTGTTTTCTCACAGCAGGGTGATCGCATTACAAGGCTGTAATTTTTATTTGCCCATCAAGTGGGCTTTTGGTGGATATGACACACCACCAGCAGCATGTTGTCCACGAGAGGGGGGTGGGATAGGGGGGCGAGCAGGAGAGGACAAGTTGTTCTTCTATTGGTATGTACTCAGGCTTTATAGTGTTTGAAAGAATGTTCTTTCAAGATCATTTAAGATTGTAGCATTATATTTCCAACGTGTAGTAAACCTTTGTTTTCTCACAGCAGGGTGATCACACTACAAGGCTGCAATTTTTATTTGCCCATCCAGTGGGCTTTTGGTGGAAATGACACACCACCAGCAGCATGTTGTCCACGAGAGAAGGGTGGGATGGGGGGGCGAGCAGGAGAGGACAAGTTGTTCTTCTATTGGCATGTCCTCAGGATTTATAGTGTTTGGAAGAATGTTCTTTCAAGTTCATATTAGAATGTAGCATTTTATTTCCAAAGTGTAGTAAATCTTTGTTATCTCACAGCAGGGTGATCGCACTACAAGGCTGCAATTTTTATTTGCCCATCAAGTGGGCTTCTGGTGGAAATGACACACCACCAGCAGCATGTTGTCCACGAGAGGGTGGTGTGGAGGGGGGGAGGGGGGGGGCGAGCGTAAGAGGACAAGTTGTTCTTCTATTGGTATGTACTAAGGTTTTATAGTGTTTTAAAGAATGTTCTTTCAAGTTCATATAAGAATGTAGCATTTTAATTACAAAGTGTAGTAAATCTTTGTTTTCTCACAGCAGGGTGATCGCACTACAAGGCTGCAATTTTTATTTGCCCATCAAGTGGGCTTTTGGTGGAAATGACACACCACCAGCAGCATGTTGTCCACGAGAGGGGGTGGGATGGGAGGGCGAGCAGGAGAGGACAAGTTGTTCTTCTATTGGTATGTACTCAGGCTTTATAGTGTTTGAAAGAATGTTCTTTCAAGTTCATATAAGAATGTAGCATTTTATTTCCACAGTGTAGTAAATCTTTGTTTTCCCACAGCAGGGTGATCGCAGTACAAGGATGCAATTTTTATTTGCCCATCAAGTGGGCTTTTGGTGGAAATGACACACCACCAGCAGCATGTTGCCCACGAGAGGGGGGTGGGATGGGGGGGCGAGCAGGAGAGGACAAGTTGTTCTTCTATTGGTATGTACTAATGCTTTATAGTGTTTTAAAGAATGTTCTTTCAAGTTCATATAAGAATGTTGCATTTTATTTCCAAAGTGTAGTAAATCTTTGTTTTCTCACAGCAGGGTGATCGCACTACAAGGCTGCAATTTTTATTTGCCCATCAAGTTTGCTTTTGGTGGAAATGACACACCACCAGCAGCATGTTGTCCATGAGAGGGTGGTGGGGTGGGTGGGGGGACGAGCATAAGAGGACAAGTTGTTCTTCTATTGGTATGTACTAAGGCCTTATAGTGTTTTAAAGAATGTTCTTTCAACTTCATATAAGAATGTAGCATTTTATTTCCAAAGTGTAGTAAATCTGTGTTTTCTCACAGCAGGGTGATCGCACTACAAGGCTGCAATTTTTATTTGCCCATCAAGTGGGCTTTTGGTGGAAATGACACACCACCAGCGGCATGTTGCCCACGAGAGGGGGGTGGGATGGGGGGGCGAGCAGGAGAGGACAAGTTGTCCTTCTATTTGTATGTACTCAGGCTTTATAGTGTTTGAAAGAATGTTCTTTCAAGTTCATATAAGAATGTAGCATTTTATTTCCAAAGTGTAGTAAATCTTTGTTTTCTCACAGCAGGCTGATCACACTACAAGGCTGCAATTTCTATTTGACCATCAAGTGGGCTTTTGGTGGAAATGACACACCACCAGCAGCATGTTGTCCACGAGAGGGGGTGGGATGGGAGGGCGAGCAGGAGTGGACAAGTTGTTCTTCTATTGGTATGTACTCAGGCTTTATAGTGTTTGAAAGAATGTTCTTTCAAGTTCATATAAGAATGAAGCATTTTATTTCCAAAGTGTAGTAAATCTTAGTTTTCCCACAGCAGGGTGATCGCACTACAAGGCTGCAATTTTTATTTGCCCATCTAAGGGCTTTTGGTGGAAATGACACACCACCAGCAGCATGTTGTCCACAAGAGTTGGTAGGATGGGAGGGCGAGCAGGAGAGGACAAGTTGTTCTTCTATTGGTATGTACTCAGGCTTTATAGTGTATGAAAGAATGTTCTTTCAAGTTCATATAAGAATGTAGCATTTTATTTCCACAGTGTAATAAATCTTTGTTTTCCCACAGCAGGGTGATCGCACTACAAGGCTGCAATTTTTATTAGCCCATCAAGTGGGCTTTTGGTGGAAATGACACTCTACCAGCAGCATGTTGCCCACGTGAGGGGGGTGGGATGGGGAATCGAGCAGGAGAGGACAAGTTGTTCTTCTATTGGTATGTACTAAGGCTTTATAGTGTTTTAAAGAATGTTCTTTCAAGTTCATATAAGAATGTTGCATTTTATTTCCAAAGTGTAGTAAATCATTGTTTTCTCACAGCAGGATGATCGCACTACAGGGCTGCAATTTTTATTTGCCCATCAAGTGGGCTTTTGGTGGAAATGACACACCACCAGCAGCATGTTGTCCACGAGAGGGTGGTGTGGGGGGGGGGGGGGGACGAGCATAAGAGGACAAGTTGTTCTTCTATTGGTATGTACTAAGGCTTTATAGTGTTTTAAAGAATGTTCTTTCAACTTCATATAAGAATGTAGCATTTTTTTTCCAAAGTGTAGTAAATCTTTGTTTTCTCACAGCAGGGTGATCGCACTACATGGCTGCAATTTTTATTTGCCCATCAAGTGGGCTTTTGGTGGAAATGACACTCCACCAGCAGCATGTTACCCACGGGAGGGGGGGAGGATGGGGGGGCGAGCAGGAGACGACAAGTAGTTCTTCTATTGGTATGTACTCAGGCTTTATAGTGTTTGAAAGAATATTCTTTCAAGTTCATTTAAGAATGTAGCATTTTATTTCCAAAGTGTAGTAAATCTTTGTTTTCTCACAGCAGGGTGATCGCACTACAAGGCTGCAATTTTTATTTGCCCATCAAGTGGGCTTTTGGTGGAAATGACACACCACCTGCAGCATGTTGCCCACGAGAGGGGGGTGGGATGGGGGGGTGAGCAGGAGAGGACAAGTTGTCCTTCTGTTTGTATGTACTCAGGCTTTATACTGTTTGAAAGAATGTTCTTTCAAGTTCATATAAGAATGTAGCATTTTATTTCCAAAGTGTAGTAAATCTTTGTTTTCTCACAGCAGGCTGATCACACTACAAGGCTGCAATTTCTATTTGACCATCAAGTGGGCTTTTGGTGGAAATGACACATTACCAGCAGCATGTTGTCCACGAGAGGGTGGTGTGTTGATGGGTGATGGGGGGGGGGGGGGGCGAGCATAAGAGGACAAGTTGTACTTCTATTGGTATGTACTAAGGCTTTATAGTGTTTTAAAGAATGTTCTTTCAAGTTCATATAAGACTGTAGCATTTTATTTCCAAAGTGTAGTAAATCTTTGTTTTCTCACAGAAGGGTGATCGCACTACAAGGCTGCAATTTTTATTTGCCCATCAAGTGGGCTTTTGGTGGAAATGACACACCACCAGCAGCATGTTGTCCACGAGAGGGGGTGGGATGGGAGGACGAGCAGGAGAGGACAAGTTGTTCTTCTATTGGTATGTACTCAGGCTTTATAGTGTTTGAAAGAGTGTTCTTTCAAGTTCATTTAAGAATGTAGCATTTTATTTCCAAAGTGTAGTAAATCTTTGTTTTCTCACAGCAGGGTGATCGCACTACAAGGCTGCAATTTTTATTTGCCCATCAAGTGGGCTTTTGGTGGAAATGACACACCACCAGCAGCATGTTGTCCACGAGAGTTGGTAGGATGGGAGGGCGAGCAGGAGAGGGCAAGTTGTTCTTCTATTGGTATGTACTCAGGCTTTATAGTGTATGAAAGAATGTTCTTTCAAGTTCATATAAGAATGTAGCATTTTATTTCCACAGTGTAGTAAATCTTTGTTTTCCCACAGCAGGGTGATCGCACTACAAGGCTGCAATTTTTATTTGCCCATCAAGTGGGCTTTTGGTGGAAATGACACACCACCAGCAGCATGTTGCCCACGAGAGGGGGGTGGGATGGGGGGGCGAGCAGGAGAGGACAAGTTGTTCTTCTATTGGTATGTACTAAGGCTTTACAGTGTTTTAAAGAATGTTCTTTCAAGTTCATATAAGAATGTTGCATTTTATTTCCAAAGTGTAGTAAATCTTTGTTTTCTCACAGCAGGGTGATCGCACTACAAGGCTGCAATTTTTATTTGCCCATCAAGTGGGCTTTTGGTGGAAACGACACACCACCAGCAGCATGTTATCCACGAGAGGGGGGTGGGGGGGGGGGGGCGAGCATAAGAGGACAAGTTGTTCTTCTATTGGTATGTACTAAGGCTTTATAGTGTTTTAAGGAATGTTCTTTCAACTTCATATAAGAATGTAGCATTTTATTTCCAAAGTGTAGTAAATCTTTGTTTTCTCACAGCAGGGTGATCGCACTACAAGGCTGCGATTTTTATTTGCCCATGAAGTGGGCTTTTGGTGGAAATGACACTCCACCAGCAGCATGTTGCCCACGGGAGGGGGGGAGGATGGGGGGGCGAGCAGGAGACGACAAGTTGTTCTTCTATTGGTATGTACTAAGGCTTTATAGTGTTTGAAAGAATGTTCTTTCAAGTTCATTTAAGAATGTAGCATTTTATTTCCAAAGTGTAGTAAATCTTTGTTTTCTCACAGCAGGGTGATCGCACTACAAGGCTGCAATTTTTATTTGCCCATCAAGTGGGCTTTTGGTGGAAATGACACACCACCAGCAGCATGTTGTCCACGAGAGGGGGTGGGATGGGAGGGCGAGCAGGAGAGGACAAGTTGTTCTTCTATTGGTATGTACTCAGGCTTAATAGTGTTTGAAAGAATGTTCTTTCAAGTTCATATAAGAATGTAGCATTTTATTTCCAAAGTGTAGTAAATCTTTGTTTTCCCACAGCAGGGTGATCGCACTACAAGGCTGCAATTTTTATTTGCCCATCACGTGGGCTTTTGGTGGAAATGACACACCACCAGCAGCATGTTACCCACGAGAGGGGGGTGGGATGGGGGGGCGAGCAGGAGAGGACAAGTTGTTCTTCTATTGGTATGTACTCTGCTTTATAGTGTTTGAAAGAATGTTCTTTCAAGTTCATATAAGAATGTAGCATTTTATTTCCAAAGTGTAGTAAATCTTTGTTTTCTCACAGCAGGGTGATCGCACTACAAGGCTGCAATTTTTATTTGCCCATCAAGTGGGCTTTTGGTGGAAATGACACACCACCAGCAGCATGTTGTCCACGAGAGGGAGTGGGATGGGAGGGCGAGCAGGAGAGGACAAGTTGTTCTTCTATTGGTATGTACTCAGGCTTTATAGTGTTTAAAAGAATGTTCTTTCAAGTTCATATAAGAATGTAGCATTTTATTTCCACAGTGTAGTAAACCTTTGTTTTCCCACAGCAGGGTGATCACACTACAAGGCTGCAATTTTTATTTGCCCATCAAGTGGGCTTTTGGTGGAAATGACACACCACCAGCTGCATGTTGTCCACGAGAGGGTGGTGTGGAGGGGGGGGGGGGGGGGCGAGCGTAAGAGGACAAGTTGTTCCTCTATTGGTATGCACTAAGGTTTTATAGTGTTTTAAAGAATGTTCTTTCAAGTTCATATAAGAATGTAGCATTTTTATTACAAAGTGTAGTAAATCTTTGTTTTCTCACAGCAGGGTGATCGCACTACAACTCTGCAATTTTTATTTGCCCATCCAGTGGGCTTTTGATGGAAATGACACACTACCAGCAGCATGTTGTCCCACGAGAGGGGGGTGCGATGGGGGGGGTGAGCAGGAGAGGACAAGTTGTTCTTCTATTGGTATGTACTCAGGATTTATAGTGTTTTAAAGAATGTTCTTTCAAGTTCATATAAGAATGTTGCATTTTATTTCCAAAGTGTAGTAAATTTTTGTTTTCTCACAGCAGGGTGATCGCACTACAAGGCTGCAATTTTTATTTGCCCATCAAGTGGGCTTTTGGTGGAAATGACACACCACCAGCAGCATGTTGTCCACGAGAGGTTGGTGTGGTGGGGGGGGGGGGGGGGGGGGCGAGCATAATAGGACAAGTTGTACTTCTATTGGTATGTACTAAGGCTTTATAGTGTTTTAAAGAATGTTCTTTCAAGTTCATATAAGAATGTTGCATTTTATTTCCAAAGTGTAGTAAATCTTTGTTTTCTCACAGCAGGGTGATCGCACTACAAGGCTGCAATTTTGATTTGCCCATCAAGTGGGCTTTTGGTGGAAATGACACACCACCAGCAGCATGTTGTCAACGAGAGGGTGGTGTGGTGGGGGGGGGGGGGGGCGAGCATAAGAGGACAAGTTGTTCTTTCATTGGTATGTACTAAGGCTTTATAGTGTTTTAAAGAATGTTCTTTCAACTTCATATAAGAATGTAGCATTTTATTTCCAAAGTGTAGTAAATCTTTGTTTTCTCACAGCAGGGTGATCGCACTACAAGGCTGCAATTTTTATTTGCCCATCTAGTGGGCTTTTGGTGGAAATGACACTCCACCAGCAGCATGTTGCCCACGGGTGGGGGGGGGAGGATGGGGGGGCGAGCAGGAGACGACAAGTTGTTCTTCTATTGGTATGTACTAAGGCTTTATAGTATTTTAAAGAATGTTCTTTCAAGTTCATATAAGAATGTAGCATTTTATTTCCAAAGTGTAGTAAATCTTTGTTTTCTCACAGCAGGGTGATCGCACTACAAGGCTGCAATTTTTATTTGCCCATCAAGTGGGCTTTTGGTGGAAATGACACACCACCAGCAGCATGTTGCCCACGAGAGGGGGGTGGGATGGGGGGGCGAGCAGGAGAGGACAAGTTGTTCTTCTATTGGTATGTACTAAGGCTTTATAGTGTTTGAAAGAATGTTCTTTCAAGTTCATTTAAGAATGTAGCATTTTATTTCCAAAGTGTAGTAAATCTTTGTTTTCTCACAGCAGGGTGATCGCACTACAAGGCTGCAATTTTTATTTGCCCATCCAGTGGGCTTTTGGTGGAAATGACACTCCACCAGCAGCATGTTGCCCACGAGAGGGGGGTGGGATGGGTGGGCGAGCAGGAGAGGACAAGTTGTTCTTCTATTGGTATGTACTCAGGCTTTATAGTGTTTGAAAGAATGTTCTTTCAAGTTCGTTTAAGAATGTAGCATTTTATTTCCAAAGTGTAGTAAATCTTTGTTTTCTCACAGCAGTGTGATCACACTACAAGGCTGCAATTTTTATTTGCCCATCAAGTGGGCTTTTGGTGGAAATGACACACCACCAGCAGCATGTTGTCCACGAGAGGGGGTGGGATGGGAGGGCGAGCAGGAGAGGACAAGTTGTTCTTCTATTGGTATGTACTCAGGCTTTATAGTGTTTGAAAGAATGTTCTTTCAAGTTCATATAAGAATGTAGCATTTTATTTCCAAAGTGTAGTAAATCTTTGTTTTCCCGCAGCAGAGTGATCACACTACAAGGCTGCAATTTTTATTTGCCCATGACGTGGGCTTTTGGTGGAAATGACACACCACCAGCAGCATGTTGCCCACGAGAGGGGGGTGGGATGGGGGGGCGAGCAGGAGAGGACAAGTTGTTCTTCTATTGGTATATGCTCAGGCTTCATAGTGTTTGAAAGAATGTTCTTTCAAGTTCATTTAAGAATGTAGCATTTTATTTCCAAAGTGTAGTAAATCTTTGTTTTCTCACAGCAGGGTGATCGCACTACAAGGCTGCAATTTTTATTTGCCCATCAAGTGGGCTTTTGGTAGAAATGACACACCACCAGCAGCATATTGTCCACGAGAGGGGTTGGGATGGGAGGGCGAGCAGGAGAGGACAAGTTGTTCTTCTATTGGTATGTACTCAGGCTTTATAGTGTTTGAAAGAATGTTCTTTCAAGTTCATATAAGAATGTAGCATTTTATTTCCACAGTGTAGTAAATCTTTGTTTTCCCACAGCAGGGTGATCGCACTACAAGGCTGCAATTTTTATTTGCCCATCAAGTGGGCTTTTGGTGGAAATGACACACCACCAGCAGCATGTTGCCCACGAGAGGGGGGTGGGATGGGGAGCGAGCAGGAGAGGGCAAGTTGTTCTCCTATTGGTATGTACTAAGGCTTTATAGTGTTTTAAAGAATGTTGTTTCAAATTCATATAAGAATGTGTCATTTTATTTCCAAAGTGTAGTAAATCTTTGTTTTCTCACAGCAGGGTGATCGCAGTACAAGGCTGCAATTTTTATTTGCCCATCAAGTGGGCTTTTGGTGGAAATGACACACCACCAGCAGCATGTTGTCCACGAGAGGGTGGTGTGGTGGGGGGGGGGGGGCGAGCATAAGAGGACAAGTTGTTCTTTTATTGGTATGTACTAAGGCTTTATAGTGTTTTAAAGAATGTTCTTTCAACTTCATATAATAATGTAGCATTTTATTTCCAAAGTGTAGTAAATCTTTGTTTTCTCACAGCAGGGTGATCGGACTACAAGGCTGCAATTTTTATTTGCCCATCAAGTGGGCTTTTGGTGGAAATGACACACCACCAGCAGCATGTTGCCCACGAGAGGGCTGTGGGATGGGGGGGCGGGCAGGAGAGGACAAGTTGTTCTTCTATTTGTATGTACTCAGGCTTTATAGTGTTTGAAAGAATGTTCTTTCAAGTTCATTTAAGAATGTAGCATTTTATTTCCAAAGTGTAGTAAATCTTTGTTTTCTCACAGCAGGCGGATCACACTACAAGGCTGCAATTTTTATTTGCCCATCAAGTGGGCTTTTGTGGAAATGAATAACCACCAGCAGCATGTTGCCCACGAGAGGGGGGTGGGATGGGGGGGCGAGCAGGAGTGGACAAGTTGTTCTTCTATTTGTATGTACTCAGGCTTTATAGTGTTTGAAATAATGTTCTTTCAAGTTCATATAAGAATGTAGCATTTTATTTCCAAAGTGTAGTAAATCTTTGTTTTCTCACAGCAGGCTGATCATACTACAAGGCTGCAATTTTTATTTGCCCATCAAGTGGGCTTTGGTGGAAATGACACACCACCAGCAGCATGTTGCCCACGAGAGGGGGGTGGGATGGGGGGGCGAGCAGGGGAGGACAAGTTGTTCTTCTATTTGTATGTACTCAGGCTTTATAGTGTTTGAAAGAATGTTCTTTCAAGTTCATATAAGAATGTAGCATTTTATTTCCAAAGTCTAGTAAATCTTTGTCTTCTCAGAGCAGGCTGATCACACTACAAGGCTGCAATTTTTATTTGCCCATCAAGTGGGCTTTAGTGGAAATGACACACCACCAGCAGCATGTTGCCCACGAGAAAAGAATGGGATGGGGGGGCGAGCAGGAGAGGACAAGTTGTTCTTCTATTTGTATGTACTCAGGCTTTATAGTGTTTGAAAGAATGTTCTTTCAAGTTCATATAAGAATGTAGCATTTTATTTCCAAAGTGTAGTAAATCTTTGTTTTCTCACAGCAGGCTGATCACACTACAAGGCTGCAATTTTTATTTGCCCATCAAGTGGGCTTTTGGTGGAAATGACACACCACCAGCAGCATGTCCCCCACGAGAGGGGGGAGGGATGGGGGGGCGAGCAGGAGAGGACAAGTTGTTCTTCTATTTGTATGTACTGAGGCTTTATAGTGTTTGAAAGAATGTTCTTTCAAGTTCATATAAGAATGTAGCATTTTATTTCCAAAGTGTAGTAATACTTTGTTTTCTCACAGCAGGCTGATCACACTACAAGGCTGCAATTTTTATTTGCCCATCAAGTGGGCTTTGGTGGATATGACACACCACCAGCAGCATGTTGCCCACGAGAGGGGGTGGGATGGGGGGGCGAGCAGGAGAGGACAAGTTGTTCTTCTATTTGTATGTACTCAAGCTTTATAGTGTTTGAAAGAATATTCTTCAAGTTCATATAAGAATGTAGCATTTTATTTCCAAAGTGTAGTAAATCTTTGTTTTCTCACAGCAGGCTGATCACATTACAAGGCTGCAATTTTTATTTGCCCATCAAGTGGGCTTTGGTGGAAATGACACACCACCAGCAGCATGTTGCCCACGAGAGGGGGGTGGGATGGGGGGGAGAGCAGGAGAGGACAAGTTGTTCTTCTATTTGTATGTACTCAGGCTTTATAGTGTTTGAAAGAATGTTCTTTCAAGTTCATATAAGAATGTAGTATTTTATTTCCAAAGTGTAGTAAATCTTTGTTTTCTCACAGCAGGGTGATCGCACTACAGGGCTGCAATTTTTATTTGCCCATCAAGTGGGCTTTTGGTGGAAATGACACACCACCAGCAGCATGTTGTCCACGAGAGGGGGTGGGATAGGAGGGCGAGCAGGAGAGGACAAGTTGTTCTTCTATTTGTATGTACTCAGGCTTTATAGTGTTTGAAAGAATGTTCTTTCAAGTTCATATAAGAAAGTAACATTTTATTTCCAAAGTGTAGTAAATCTTTGTTTTCTCACAGCTGGCTGATCACACTACAAAGCTGCAATTTTTATTTGCCCATCAAGTGGGCTTTGGTTCAAATGACACACCACCAGCAGCATGTTGCCCACGAGAGGGTGGTGGGATGGGGGGGCGAGCAGGAGAGGACAAGTTGTTCTTCTATTTGTATGTACTCAGGCTTTATAGTGTTTGAAAGAATGTTCTTTCAAGTTCATTTAAGAATGTAGCATTTTATTTCCAAAGTGTAGTAAATCTTTGTTTTCTCACAGCAGGGTGATCGCATTACAAGGCTGCAATTTTTATTTGTCCATCTAGTGGGCTTTTGGTGGAAATAACACACCACCAGCAGCATGTTGCCCACGAGAAAAGGGTGGGATGGGGGGGCGAGCAGGAGAGGACAAGTTGTTCTTCTATTTGTATGTACTCAGGCTTTATAGTGTTTGAAAGAATGTTCTTTCAAGTTCATATAAGAATGTAGCATTTTATTTCCAAAGTGTAGTAAATCTTTGTTTTCTCACAGCAGGCTGATCACACTACAAGGCTGCAATTTTTATTTGCCCATCAAGTGGGCTTTGGTGGAAATGACACACCACCAGCAGCATGTCCCCCACGAGAGGGGGGTGGGATGGGGGGGCGAGCAGGAGAGGACAAGTTGTTCTTCTATTTGTATGTACTCAGGCTTTATAGTGTTTGAAAGAATGTTCTTTCAAGTTCATATAAGAATGTAGCATTTTATTTCCAAAGTGTAGTAATACTTTGTTTTCTCACAGCAGGCTGATCACACTACAAGGCTGCAATTTTTATTTGCCCGTCTAGTGGGCTTTGGTGGAAATGACGCACCACCAGCAGCATGTTGCCCACGAGAGGGGGGTGGGATGGGGGGGTGAGCAGGAGAGGACAAGTTGTTCTTCTATTTGTATGTACTCAAGCTTTATAGTGTTTGAAAGAATATTCTTCAAGTTCATATAAGAATGTAGCATTTTATTTCCAAAGTGTTGTAAATCTTTGTTTTCTCACAGCAGGCTGATCACATTACAAGGCTGCAATTTTTATTTGCCCATCAAGTGGGCTTTGGTGGAAATGACACACCACCAGCAGCATGTTGCCCACGAGAGGGCGGTGGGATGGGGGGGGCGAGCAGGAGGGGACAAGTTGTTCTTCTATTTGTATGTACTCAGGCTTTATAGTGTTTGAAAGAATGTTCTTTCAAGTTCATATAAGAATGTAGCATTTTATTTCCAAAGTGTAGTAAATCTTTGTTTTCTCACAGCAGGGTGATCGCACTACAGGGCTGCAGTTTTTATTTGCCCATCAAGTGGGCTTTTGGTGGAAATGACACACCACCAGCAACATGTTGTCCACGAGAGTGGGTGGGATAGGAGGGCGAGCAGGAGAGGACAAGTTGTTCTTCTATTGGTATGTACTCAGACTTTATTGTGTTTGAAAGAATGTTCTTTCAAGTTCATATAAGAATGTAGCATTTTATTTCCAAAGTGTAGTAAATCTTTGTTTTCTCACAGCTGGCTGATCACACTACAAAGCTGCAATTTTTATTTGCCCATCAGGTGGGCTTTGGTGGAAATGACACACCACCAGCAGCATGTTGCCCACGAGAGGGGGATGGGATGGGGGGGCGAGCAGGAGAGGACAAGTTGGTCTTCTATTTGTATGTACCCAGGATTTATAGTGTTTGAAAGAATGTTCTTTCAAGTTCATTTAAGAATGTAGCATTTTATTTCCAAAGTGTAGTAAATCTTTGTTTTCTCACAGCAGGGTGATCGCACTACAAGGCTGCAATTTTTATTTGTCCATCTAGTGGGCTTTTGGTGGAAATGACACACCACCAGCAGCATGTTGCCCACGAGAGGGGGGTGGGTGGGGGGGCGAGCAGGAGAGGACAAGTTGTTCTTCTATTTGTATGTACTCAGGCTTTATAGTGTTTGAAAGAATCTTCTTTCAAGTTCATATAAGAATGTAGCATTTTATTTCCAAAGTGTAGTAAATCTTTGTTTTCTCACAGCAGGGTGATCGCACTACAGGGCTGCAATTTTTATTTGCCCATCAAGTGGGCTTTTGGTGGAAATGACACACCACCAGCATCATGTTGTCCACGAGAGGGGGTGGGATGGGAGGGCGAGCAGGAGAGGACAAGTTGTTCTTCTATTGGTATGTACTCAGGCTTTATAGTGTTTGAAAGAATATTCTTTCAAGTTCATATAAGAATGTAGCATTTTATTTCCAAAGTGTAGTAAATATTTGTTTTCTCACAGCGTGGTGATCACACTACAAGGCTGCAATTTTTATTTGCCCATCAAGTGGGCTTTTGGTGGAAATGACACACCACCAGCAGCATGTTGTCCACGAGAGGGGGGTGGGATGGGGGGGGCGAGCAGGAGAGGACAAGTTGTTCTTCTATTGGTATGTACTCAGGCTTTATAGTGTTTGAAAGAATCTTCTTTCAAGTTCATATAAGAATGTAGCATTTTATTTCCAAAGTGTAGTAATACTTTGTTTTCTCACAGCAAGCTGATCACACTACAAGGCTGCAATTTTTATTTGCCCATCAAGTGGGCTTTGGTGGAAATGACACACCACCACCAGCATGTTGCCCACGAGAGGGGGGTGGGATGGGACGGCGAGCAGGCGAGGACAAGTTGTTCTTCTATTTGTATGTACTTAGGCTTTATAGTGTTTGAAAGAATGTTCTTTCAAGTTCATATAAGAATGTAGCATTTTATTTCCAAAGTGTAGTAAATCTTTGTTTTCTCACAGCAGGGTGATCGCACTACAGGGCTGCAATTTTTATTTGCCCATCAAGTGGGCTTTTGGTGGAAATGACACACCACCAGCATCATGTTGTCCACGAGAGGGGGTGGGATGGGAGGGCGAGCAGGAGAGGACAAGTTGTTCTTCTATTGGTATGTACTCAGGCTTTATAGTGTTTGAAAGAATATTCTTTCAAGTTCATATAAGAATGTAGCATTTTATTTCCAAAGTGTAGTAAAACTTTGTGTTCTCACAGCAGGGTGATCACACTACAAGGCTGCAATTTTTATTTGCCCATCAAGTGGGCTTTTGGTGGAAATGACACACCACCAGCAGCATGTTGTCCACGAGAGGGGGGTGGGATGGGGGGGGGCGGCAGGAGAGGACAAGTTGTTCTTCTATTGGTATGTACTCAGGCTTTATGGTGTTTGAAAAAATGTTCTTTCAAGTTCATATAAGAATGTAGCATTTTATTTCCAAAGTGTAGTAAATCTTTGTTTTCCCACAGCAGGCTGATCACACTACAAGGCTGCAATTTTTATTTGCCCATCAAGTGGGCTTTGGTGGAAATGACACACCACCAGCAGCATGTTGCCCACGAGAAAAGGGTGGGATGGGGGGGCGAGCAGGAGAGGACAAGTTGTTCTTCTATTTGTATGTACTCAGGCTTTATAGTGTTTGAAAGAATGTTCTTTCAAGTTCATATAAGAATGTAGCATTTTATTTCCAAAGTGTAGTAAATCTTTGTTTTCTCACAGCAGGCTGAACACACTACAAGTCTGCAATTTTTATTTGCCCATCAAGTGGGCTTTGGTGGAAATGACACACCACCAGCAGCATGTCCCCCACGAGAGGGGGGTGTTATGGGGGGGCGAGCAGGAGAGGACAAGTTGTTCTTCTATTTGTATGTACTCAGGCTTTATAGTGTTTGAAAGAATGTTCTTTCAAGTTCATATAAGAATGTAGCATTTTATTTCCAAAGTGTAGTAAATCTTTGTTTTCTCACAGCAGGGTGATCGCACTACAGGGCTGCAGTTTTTATTTGCCCATCAAGTGGGCTTTTGGTGGAAATGACACACCACCAGCAGCATGTTGTCCACGAGAGGGGGTGGGATAGGAGGGCGAGCAGGAGAGGACAAGTTGTTCTTCTATTGGTATGTACTCAGGCTTTATAGTGTTGAAAGAATGTTCTTTCAAGTTCATATAAGAATGTAGCATTTTATTTCCAAAGTGTAGTAAATCTTTGTTTTCTCACAGCTGGCTGATCACACTACAAAGCTGCAATTTTTATTTGCCCATCAGGTGGGCATTGGTGGAAATGACACACCACCAGCAGCATGTTGCCCACGAGAGGGGGATGGGATGGGGGGGCGAGCAGGAGAGGACAAGTTGTTCTTCTATTTGTATGTACTCAGGCTTTATAGTGTTTGAAAGAATGTTCTTTCAAGTTCATTTAAGAATGTAGCATTTTATTTCCAAAGTGTAGTAAATCTTTGTTTTCTCACAGCAGGGTGATCGCACTACAAGGCTGCAATTTTTATTTGTCCATCTAGTGGGCTTTTGGTGGAAATGACACACCACCAGCAGCATGTTGCCCACGAGAGGGGGGTGGGTGGGGGGGCGAGCAGGAGAGGACAAGTTGTTCTTCTATTTGTATGTACTCAGGCTTTATAGTGTTTGAAAGAATGTTCTTTCAAGTTCATATAAGAATGTAGCATTTTATTTCCAAAGTGTAGTAAATCTTTGTTTTCTCACAGCAGGGTGATCGCACTACAGGGCTGCAATTTTTTTTTGCCCATCAAGTGGGCTTTTGGTGGAAATAACACACCACCAGCAGCATGTTGTCCACGTGAGGGGGTGGGATGGGAGGGTGAGCAGGAGAGGACAAGTTGTTCATCTATTGGTATGTACTCAGGCATTATAGTGTTTGAAAGAATGTTCTTTCAAGTTCATATAAGAATGTAGCATTTTATTTCCAAAGTGTAGTAAATATTTGTTTTCTCACAGCGTGGTGATCACACTACAAGGCTGCAATTTTTATTTGCCCATCAAGTGGGCTTTTGGTGGAAATGACACACCACCAGCAGCATGTTGTCCACGAGAGGGGGGTGGGATGGGGGGGGCGTGCATGAGAGGACAAGTTGTTCTTCTATTGGTATGTACTCAGGCTTTATAGTGTTTGAAAGAATCTTCTTTCAAGTTCATATAAGAATGTAGCATTTTATTTCCAAAGTTTAGTAAATCTTTGTTTTCCCACAGCAGGGTGATCGCACTACAAGGCTGCAATTTTTATTTGCCCATCAAGTGGGCTTTTGGTGGAAATGACACACCACCAGCAGCATGTTGTCCACGAGAGGGGGGTGGGTTGGGGGGAGGGGCGAGCAGGAGGGGATAATTTGTTCTTCTATTTGTATGTAGCGACGCTTTATAGTGTTTGAAAGAATGTTCTTTCAAGTTCATATAAGAATGTAGCATTTTATTTCCAAAGTGTAGTAAATCTTTGTTTTCTCACAGCAGGCTGATCACACTACAAAGCTGTAATTTTTATTTGCCCATCAAGTGGGCTTTTGGTGGAAATGACACACCACCAGCAGCATGTTGCCCACGAGAGGGGGGTGGGATGGGGGGGCGAGCAGGAGAATACAAGTTGTTCTTCTATTTGTATGTACTCAGGCTTTATAGTGTTTGAAAGAATGTTCTTTCAAGTTCATATAAGAATGTAGCATTTTATTTCCAAAGTGTAGTAAATCTTTGTTTTCTCACAGCAGGGTGATCGCACTACAGGGCTGCAATTTTTATTTGCCCATCAAGTGGGCTTTTGGTGGAAATGACACACCACCAGCATCATGTTGTCCACGAGAGGGCGTGGGATGGGAGGGCGAGCAGGAGAGGACAAGTTGTTCTTCTATTGGTATGTACTCGGGCTTTATAGTGTTTGAAAGAATGTTCTTTCAAGTTCATATAAGAATGTAGCATTTTATTTCCAAAGTGTAGTAAAACTTTGTGTTCTCACAGCAGGGTGATCACACTACAAGGCTGCAATTTTTATTTGCCCATCAAGTGGGCTTTTGTGGAAATGAATAACCACCAGCAGCATGTTGCCCACGAGAGGGGGGTGGGATGGGGGGGCGAGCAGGAGTGGACAAGTTGTTCTTCTATTTGTATGTACTCAGGCTTTATAGTGTTTGAAAGAATGTTCTTTCAAGTTCATTTAAGAATGTAGCATTTTATTTCCAAAGTGTAGTAAATCTTTGTTTTCTCACAGCAGGCGGATCACACTACAAGGCTGCAATTTTTATTTGCCCATCAAGTGGGCTTTTGTGGAAATGAATAACCACCAGCAGCATCTTGCCCACGAGAGGGGGGTGGGATGGGGGGGCGAGCAGGAGTGGACAAGTTGTTCTTCTATTTGTATGTACTCAGGCTTTATAGTGTTTGAAAGAATGTTCTTTCAAGTTCATATAAGAATGTAGCATTTTATTTCCAAAGTGTAGTAAATCTTTGTTTTCTCACAGCAGGCTGATCATACTACAAGGCTGCAATTTTTATTTGCCCATCAAGTGGGCTTTGGTGGAAATGACACACCACCAGCAGCATGTTGCCCACGAGAGGGGGGTGGGATGGGGGGGCGAGCATGGGAGGACAAGTTGTTCTTCTATTTGTATGTACTCAGGCTTTATAGTGTTTGAAAGAATGTTCTTTCAAGTTCATATAAGAATGTAGCATTTTATTTCCAAAGTCTAGTGAATCTTTGTCTTCTCAGAGCAGGCTGATCACACTACAAGGCTGCAATTTTTATTTGCCCATCAAGTGGGCTTTAGTGGAAATGACACACCACCAGCAGCATGTTGCCCACGAGAAAAGAGTGGGATGGGGGGGCGAGCAGGAGAGGACAAGTTGTTCTTCTATTTGTATGTACTCAGGCTTTATAGTGTTTGAAAGAATGTTCTTTCAAGTTCATATAAGAATGTAGCATTTTATTTCCAAAGTGTAGTAAATCTTTGTTTTCTCACAGCAGGCTGATCACACTACAAGGCTGCAATTTTTATTTGCCCATCAAGTTGGCTTTTGGTGGAAATGACACACCACCAGCAGCATGTCCCCCACGAGAATGGGGAGGGATGGGGGGGCGAGCAGGAGAGGACAAGTTGTTCTTCTATTTGTATGTACTGAGGCTTTATAGTGTTTGAAAGAATGTTCTTTCAAGTTCATATAAGAATGTAGCATTTTATTTCCAAAGTGTAGTAATACTTTGTTTTCTCACAGCAGGCTGATCACACTACAAGGCTGCAATTTTTATTTGCCCATCAAGTGGGCTTTGGTGGAAATGACACACCACCAGCAGCATGTTGCCCACGAGAGGGGGTGGGATGGGGGGGCGAGCAGGAGAGGACAAGTTGTTCTTCTATTTGTATGTACTCAAGCTTTATAGTGTTTGAAAGAATATTCTTCAAGTTCATATAAGAATGTAGCATTTTATTTCCAAAGTGTAGTAAATCTTTGTTTTCTCACAGCAGGCTGATCACATTACAAGGCTGCAATTTTTATTTGCCCATCAAGTGGGCTTTGGTGGAAATGACACACCACCAGCAGCATGTTGTCCACGAGAGGGGGGTGGGATGGGGGGGAGAGCAGGAGAGGACAAGTTGTTCTTCTATTTGTATGTACTCAGGCTTTATAGTGTTTGAAAGAATGTTCTTTCAAGTTCATATAAGAATGTAGCATTTTATTTCCAAAGTGTAGTAAATCTTTGTTTTCTCACAGCAGGGTGATCGCACTACAGGGCTGCAATTTTTATTTGCCCATCAAGTGGGCTTTTGGTGGAAATGACACACCACCAGCAGCATGTTGTCCACGAGAGGGGGTGGGATAGGAGGGCGAGCAGGAGAGGACAAGTTGTTCTTCTATTTGTATGTACTCAGGCTTTATAGTGTTTGAAAGAATGTTCTTTCAAGTTCATATAAGAATGTAGCATTTTATTTCCAAAGTGTAGTAAATCTTTGTTTTCTCACAGCTGGCTGATCACACTACAAAGCTGCAATTTTTATTTGCCCATCAAGTGGGCTTTGGTTCAAATGACACACCACCAGCAGCATGTTGCCCACGAGAGGGTGGTGGGATGGGGGGGCGAGCAGGAGAGGACAAGTTGTTCTTCTATTTGTATGTACTCAGGCTTTATAGTGTTTGAAAGAATGTTCTTTCAAGTTCATTTAAGAATGTAGCATTTTATTTCCAAAGTGTAGTAAATCTTTGTTTTCTCACAGCAGGGTGATCGCATTACAAGGCTGCAATTTTTATTTGTCCATCTAGTGGGCTTTTGGTGGAAATAACACACCACCAGCAGCATGTTGCCCAAGAGAAAAGGGTGGGATGGGGGGGCGAGCAGGAGAGGACAAGTTGTTCTTCTATTTGTATGTACTCAGGCTTTATAGTGTTTGAAAGAATGTTCTTTCAAGTTCATATAAGAATGTAGCATTTTATTTCCAAAGTGTAGTAAATCTTTGTTTTCTCACAGCAGGCTGATCACACTACAAGGCTGCAATTTTTATTTGCCCATCAAGTGGGCTTTGGTGGAAATGACACACCACCAGCAGCATGTCCCCCACGAGAGGGGGGTGGGATGGGGGGGCGAGCAGGAGAGGACAAGTTGTTCTTCTATTTGTATGTACTCAGGCTTTATAGTGTTTGAAAGAATGTTCTTTCAAGTTCATATAAGAATGTAGCATTTTATTTCCAAAGTGTAGTAATACTTTGTTTTCTCACAGCAGGCTGATCACACTACAAGGCTGCAATTTTTATTTGCCCATCTAGTGGGCTTTGGTGGAAATGACGCACCACCAGCAGCATGTTGCCCACGAGAGGGGGGTGGGATGGGGGGGTGAGCAGGAGAGGACAAGTTGTTCTTCTATTTGTATGTACTCAAGCTTTATAGTGTTTGAAAGAATATTCTTCAAGTTCATATAAGAATGTAGCATTTTATTTCCAAAGTGTTGTAAATCTTTGTTTTCTCACAGCAGGCTGATCACATTACAAGGCTGCAATTTTTATTTGCCCATCAAGTGGGCTTTGGTGGAAATGACACACCACCAGCAGCACGTTGCCCACGAGAGGGCGGTGGGATGGGGGGGGCGAGCAGGAGGGGACAAGTTGTTCTTCTATTTGTATGTACTCAGTCTTTATAGTGTTTGAAAGAATGTTCTTTCAAGTTCATATAAGAATGTAGCATTTTATTTCCAAAGTGTAGTAAATCTTTGTTTTCTCACAGCAGGGTGATCGCACTACAGGGCTGCAGTTTTTATTTGCCCATCAAGTGGGCTTTTGGTGGAAATGACACACCACCAGCAGCATGTTGTCCACGAGAGGGGGTGGGATAGGAGGGCGAGCAGGAGAGGACAAGTTGTTCTTCTATTGGTATGTACTCAGACTTTATAGTGTTTGAAAGAATGTTCTTTCAAGTTCATATAAGAATGTAGCATTTTATTTCCAAAGTGTAGTAAATCTTTGTTTTCTCACAGCTGGCTGATCACACTACAAAGCTGCAATTTTTATTTGCCCATCAGGTGGGCTTTGGTGGAAATGACACACCACCAGCAGCATGTTGCCCACGAGAGGGGGATGGGATGGGGGGGCGAGCAGGAGAGGACAAGTTGGTCTTCTATTTGTATGTACCCAGGATTTATAGTGTTTGAAAGAATGTTCTTTCAAGTTCATTTAAGAATGTAGCATTTTATTTCCAAAGTGTAGTAACTCTTTGTTTTCTCACAGCAGGGTGATCGCACTACAAGGCTGCAATTTTTATTTGTCCATCTAGTGGGCTTTTGGTGGAAATGACACACCACCAGCAGCATGTTGCCCACGAGAGGGGGGTGGGTGGGGGGGCGAGCAGGAGAGGACAAGTTGTTCTTCTATTTGTATGTACTCAGGCTTTATAGTGTTTGAAAGAATGTTCTTTCAAGTTCATATAAGAATGTAGCATTTTATTTCCAAAGTGTAGTAAATCTTTGTTTTCTCACAGCAGGGTGATCGCACTACAGGGCTGCAATTTTTATTTGCCCATCAAGTGGGCTTTTGGTGGAAATAACACACCACCAGCAGCATGTTGTCCACGTGAGGGGGTGCGATGGCAGGGTGAGCAGGAGAGGACAAGTTGTTCATCTATTGGTATGTACTCAGGCTTTATAGTGTTTGAAAGAATGTTCTTTCAAGTTCATATAAGAATGTAGCATTTTATTTCCAAAGTGTAGTAAATATTTGTTTTCTCACAGCGTGGTGATCACACTACAAGGCTGCAATTTTTATTTGCCCATCAAGTGGGCTTTTGGTGGAAATGACACACCACCAGCAGCATGTTGTCCACGAGAGGGGGTGGGATGGGGGGGGCGAGCAGGAGAGGACAAGTTGTTCTTCTATTGGTAAGTACTCAGGCTTTATAGTGTTTGAAAGAATCTTCTTTCAAGTTCATATAAGAATGTAGCATTTTATTTCCAAAGTGTAGTAATACTTTGTTTTCTCACAGCAGGCTGATCACACTACAAGGCTGCAATTTTTATTTGCCCATCAAGTGGGCTTTGGTGGAAATGACACACCACCACCAGCATGTTGCCCACGAGAGGGGGGTGGGATGGGACGGCGAGCAGGCGAGGACAAGTTATTCTTCTATTTGTATGTACTTAGGCTTTATAGTGTTTGAAAGAATGTTCTTTCAAGTTCATATAAGAATGTAGCATTTTATTTCCAAAGTGTAGTAAATCTTTGTTTTCTCACAGCAGGCTGATCGCACTACAGGGCTGCAATTTTTATTTGCCCATCAAGTGGGCTTTTGGTGGAAATGACACACCACCAGCATCATGTTGTCCACGAGAGGGGGTGGGATGGGAGGGCGAGCAGGAGAGGACAAGTTGTTCTTCTATTGGTATGTACTCAGGCTTTATAGTGTTTGAAAGAATATTCTTTCACGTTCATATAAGAATGTAGCATTTTATTTCCAAAGTGTAGTAAAACTTTGTGTTCTCACAGCAGGGTGATCACACTACAAGGCTGCAATTTTTATTTGCCCATCAAGTGGGCTTTTGGTGGAAATGACACACCACGAGCAGCATGTTGTCCACGAGAGGGGGGTGGGATGGGGGGGGGCGGCAGGAGAGGACAAGTTGTTCTTCTATTGGTATGTACTCAGGCTTTATGGTGTTTGAAAAAATGTTCTTTCAAGTTCATATAAGAATGTAGCATTTTATTTCCAAAGTGTAGTAAATCTTTGTTTTCTCACAGCAGGCTGATCACACTACAAGGCTGCAATTTTTATTTGCCCATCAAGTGGGCTTTGGTGGAAATGACACACCACCAGCAGCATGTTGCCCACGAGAAAAGGGTGGGATGGGGGGGCGAGCAGGAGAGGACAAGTTGTTCTTCTATTTGTATGTACTCAGGCTTTATAGTGTTTGAAAGAATGTTCTTTCAAGTTCATATAAGAATGTAGCATTTTATTTCCAAAGTGTAGTAAATCTTTGTTTTCTCACAGCAGGCTGAACACACTACAAGGCTGCAATTTTTATTTGCCCATCAAGTGGGCTTTGGTGGAAATGACACACCACCAGCAGCATGTCCCCCACGAGAGGGGGGTGTTATGGGGGGGCGAGCAGGAGAGGACAAGTTGTTCTAATATTTGTATGTACTCAGGCTTTATAGTGTTTGAAAGAATGTTCTTTCAAGTTCATATAAGAATGTAGCATTTTATTTCCAAAGTGTAGTAAATCTTTGTTTTCTCACAGCAGGGTGATCGCACTACAGGGCTGCAGTTTTTATTTGCCCATCAAGTGGGCTTTTGGTGGAAATGACACACCACCAGCAGCATGTTGTCCACGAGAGGGGGTGGGATAGGAGGGCGAGCAGGAGAGGACAAGTTGTTCTTCTATTGGTATGTACTCAGGCTTTATAGTGTTGAAAGAATGTTCTTTCAAGTTCATATAAGAATGTAGCATTTTATTTCCAAAGTGTAGTAAATCTTTGTTTTCTCACAGCTGGCTGATCACACTACAAAGCTGCAATTTTTATTTGCCCATCAGGTGGGCATTGGTGGAAATGACACACCACCAGCAGCATGTTGCCCACGAGAGGGGGATGGGATGGGGGGGCGAGCAGGAGAGGACAAGTTGTTCTTCTATTTGTATGTACTCAGGCTTTATAGTGTTTGAAAGAATGTTCTTTCAAGTTCATTTAAGAATGTAGCATTTTATTTCCAAAGTGTAGTAAATCTTTGTTTTCTCACAGCAGGGTGATCGCACTACAAGGCTGCAATTTTTATTTGTCCATCTAGTGGGCTTTTGGTGGAAATGACACACCACCAGCAGCATGTTGCCCACGAGAGGGGGGTGGGTGGGGGGGCGAGCAGGAGAGGACAAGTTGTTCTTCTATTTGTATGTACTCAGGCTTTATAGTGTTTGAAAGAATGTTCTTTCAAGTTCATATAAGAATGTAGCATTTTATTTCCAAAGTGTAGTAAATCTTTGTTTTCTCACAGCAGGGTGATCGCACTACAGGGCTGCAATTTTTTTTTGCCCATCAAGTGGGCTTTTGGTGGAAATAACACACCACCAGCAGCATGTTGTCCACGTGAGGGGGTGGGATGGGAGGGTGAGCAGGAGAGGACAAGTTGTTCATCTATTGGTATGTACTCAGGCATTATAGTGTTTGAAAGAATGTTCTTTCAAGTTCATATAAGAATGTAGCATTTTATTTCCAAAGTGTAGTAAATATTTGTTTTCTCACAGTGTGGTGATCACACTACAAGGCTGCAATTTTTATTTGCCCATCAAGTGGGCTTTTGGTGGAAATGACACACCACCAGCAGCATGTTGTCCACGAGAGGGGGGTGGGATGGGGGGGGCGAGCATGAGAGGACAAGTTGTTCTTCTATTGGTATGTACTCAGGCTTTATAGTGTTTGAAAGAATCTTCTTTCAAGTTCATATAAGAATGTAGCATTTTATTTCCAAAGTTTAGTAAATCTTTGTTTTCCCACAGCAGGGTGATCGCACTACAAGGCTGCAATTTTTATTTGCCCATCAAGTGGGCTTTTGGTGGAAATGACACACCAGCAGCAGCATGTTGTCCACGAGAGGGGGGTGGGTTGGGGGGAGGGGCGAGCAGGAGGGGATAATTTGTTCTTCTATTTGTATGTAGCGAGGCTTTATAGTGTTTGAAAGAATGTTCTTTCAAGTTCATATAAGAATGTAGCATTTTATTTCCAAAGTGTAGTAAATCTTTGTTTTCTCACAGCAGGCTGATCACACTACAAAGCTGTAATTTTTATTTGCCCATCAAGTGGGCTTTTGGTGGAAATGACACACCACCAGCAGCATGTTGCCCACGAGAGGGGGGTGGGATGGGGGGGCGAGCAGGAGAATACAAGTTGTTCTTCTATTTGTATGTACTCAGGCTTTATAGTGTTTGAAAGAATGTTCTTTCAAGTTCATATAAGAATGTAGCATTTTATTTCCAAAGTGTAGTAAATCTTTGTTTTCTCACAGCAGGGTGATCGCACTACAGGGCTGCAATTTTTATTTGCCCATCAAGTGGGCTTTTGGTGGAAATGACACACCACCAGCATCATGTTGTCCACGAGAGGGCGTGGGATGGGAGGGCGAGCAGGAGAGGACAAGTTGTTCTTCTATTGGTATGTACTCGGGCTTTATAGTGTTTGAAAGAATGTTCTTTCAAGTTCATATAAGAATGTAGCATTTTATTTCCAAAGTGTAGTAAAACTTTGTGTTCTCACAGCAGGGTGATCACACTACAAGGCTGCAATTTTTATTTGCCCATCAAGTGGGCTTTTGGTGGAAATGACACACCACCAGCAGCATGTTGTCCACGAGAGGGGGGTGGGATGTTTGGGGCGGCAGGAGAGGACAAGTTGTTCTTCTATTGGTATGTACTCAGGCTTTATGGTGTTTGAAAAAATGTTCTTTCAAGTTCATATAAGAATGTAGCATTTTATTTCCAAAGTGTAGTAAATCTTTGTTTTCTCACAGCAGGCTGATCACACTACAAGGCTGCAATTTTTATTTGCCCATCAAGTGGGCTTTGGTGGAAATGACACACCACCAGCAGCATGTTGCCCACGAGAAAAGGGTGGGATGGGGGGGCGAGCAGGAGAGGACAAGTTGTTATTCTATTTGTATGTACTCAGGCTTTATAGTGTTTGAAAGAATGTTCTTTCAAGTTCATATAAGAATGTAGCATTTTATTTCCAAAGTGTAGTAAATATTTGTTTTCTCACAGCAGGCTGAACACACTTAAAGGCTGCAATTTTTATTTGCCCATCAAGTGTGCTTTGGTGGAAATGACACACCACCAGCAGCATGTCCCCCACGAGAGGGGGGTGGGATAGGGGGGCGAGCAGGAGAGGACAAGTTGTTCT
Source organism: Schistocerca americana (assembly GCF_021461395.2). NCBI lineage: Eukaryota > Metazoa > Arthropoda > Insecta > Orthoptera > Acrididae > Schistocerca > Schistocerca americana. The sequence goes on from NC_060128.1 coordinate 75,276,802, forward strand.
TCTATTTGTATGTACTCAGGCTTTATAGTGTTTGAAAGAATGTTCTTTCAAGTTCATATAAGAATGTAGCATTTTATTTCCAAAGTGTAGTAATACTTTGTTTTCTCACAGCAGGCTGATCACACTACAAGGCTGCAATTTTTATTTGCCCATCAAGTGGGCTTTGGTGGAAATGACACACCACCAGCAGCATGTTGCCCACGAGAGGGGGGTGGGATGGGGGGGCGAGCAGGAGAGGACAAGTTGTTCTTCTATTTGTATGTACTCAAGCTTTATAGTGTTTGAAAGAATATTCTTCAAGTTCATATAAGAATGTAGCATTTTATTTCCAAAGTGTAGTAAATCTTTGTTTTCTCACAGCAGGCTGATCACATTACAAGGCTGCAATTTTTATTTGCCCATCAAGTGGGCTTTGGTGGAAATGACACACCACCAGCAGCATGTTGCCCACGAGAGGGGGGTGGGATGGGGGGGCGAGCAGGAGAGGACAAGTTGTTCTTCTATTGGTATGTACTCAGGCTTTATAGTGTTTGAAAGAATGTTCTTTCAAGTTCATATAAGAATGTAGCATTTTATTTCCAAAGTGTAGTAAATCTTTGTTTTCTCACAGCTGGCTGATCACACTACAAAGCTGCAATTTTTATTTGCCCATCAAGTGGGCTTTGGTGGAAATGACACACCACCAGCAGCATGTTGCCCAAGAGAGGGGGGTGGGATGGGGGGGCGAGCAGAAGAGGACAAGTTGTTCTTCTATTTGTATGTACTCAGGCTTTATAGTGTTTGAAAGAATTTTCTTTCAAGTTCATTTAAGAATGTAGCATTTTATTTCCAAAGTGTAGTAAATCTTTGTTTCCTCACAGCAGGGTGATCGCACTACAAGGCTGCAATTTTTATTTGTCCATCTAATGGGCTTTTGGTGGAAATGACACACCACCAGCAGCATGTTGATCACGAGAGGGGGGTGGGATGGGGGGGCGAGTAGGAGAGGACAAGTTGTTCTTCTATTTGTATGTACTCAGGCTTTATAGTGTTTGAAAGAATGTTCTTTCAAGTTCATATAAGAATGTAGCATTTTATTTCCAAAGTGTAGTAAATCTTTGTTTTCTCACAGCAGGGTGATCGCACTACAGGGCTGCAATTTTTATTTGCCCATCAAGTGGGCTTTTGGTGGAAATAACACACCACCAGCAGCATGTTGTCCACGTGAGGGGGTGGGATGGGAGGGTGAGCAGGAGAGGACAAGTTGTTCTTCTATTGGTATGTACTCAGGCTTTATAGTGTTTGAAAGAATGTTCTTTCGAGTTCATATAAGAATGTAGCATTTTATTTCCAAAGTGTAGTAAATCTTTGTTTCCTCACAGCAGTGTGATCGCACTACAAGGCGGCAATTTTTATTTGTCCATCTAGTGGGCTTTTGGTGGAAATGACACACCACCAGCAGCATGTTGCCCACGAGAGGGGGTGGGATGGGGGGGCGAGCAGGAGAGGACAAGATGTTCTTCTATTTGTATGTACTCAGGATTTATAGTGTTTGAAAGAATGTTCTTTCAAGTTCATATAAGAATGTAGTATTTTATTTCCAAAGTGTAGTAAATCTTTGTTTTCTCACAGCAGGGTGATCGCACTACAGGGCTGCAATTTTTATTTGCCCATCAAGTGGTCTTTTGGTGGAAATAACACACCACCAGCAGCATGTTGTCCACGTGAGGGGGTGGGATGGGAGGGTGAGCAGGAGAGGACAAGTTGTTCTTCTATTGGTATGTACTCAGGCTTTATAGTGTTTGAAAGAATGTTCTTTCAAGTTCATATAAGAATGTAGCATTTTATTTCCAAAGTGTAGTAAATATTTGTTTTCTCACAGCCTGGTGATCACACTACAAAGCTGCAATTTTTATTTGCCCATCAAGTGGGCTTTTGGTGGAAATGACACACCACCAGCAGCATGTTGTCCACGAGAGGGGGGTGGGATGGGGGGGGCAAGCAGGAGAGGACAAGTTGTTCTTCTATTGGTATGTACTCAGGCTTTATAGTGTTTGAAAGAATGTTCTTTCAAGGTCATATAAGAATGTAGCATTTTATTTCCAAAGTTTAGTAAATCTTTGTTTTCCCACAGCAGGGTGATCGCACTACAAGGCTGCAATTTTTATTTGCCCATCAAGTGGGGTTTTGGTGGAAATGACACACCACCAGCAGCATGTTGTCCACGAGAGGGGGGTGGGATGGGGGGGGCGAGCAGGAGGGGATAAGTTGTTCTTCTATTTGTATGTACCCAGGCTTTATGGTGTTTGAAAGAATGTTCTTTCAAGTTCATATAAGAATGTAGCATTTTATTTCCAAAGTGTAGTAAATCTTTGTTTTCTCACAGCAGGCTGATCACACTACAAGGCTGAAATTTTTATTTGCCCATCAAGTGGGCTTTGGTGGAAATGACACACCACCAGCAGCATGTTGCCCACGAGAGGGGGTTGGGATGGGGGGGGAGCAGGATAATACAAGTTGTTCATCTATTTGTATGTACTCAGGCCTTATAGTGTTTGAAAGAATGTTCTTTCAAGTTCATTTAAGAATGTAGCATTTTATTTCCAAAGTGTAGTAAATCTTTGTTTTCTCACAGCAGGGTGATCACACTACAAAGCTGCAATTTTATATGCCCATCAAGTGGGCTTTTGGTGGAAATGACACACCACCAGCAGCATGTTGCCCACGAGAGGGGGTGGGATGGGGGGGCGAGCAGGAGAGGACAAGTTGTTCTTCTATTGGTATGTACTCAGGCTTTATAGTGTTTGAAAGAATGTTCTTTCAAGTTCATATAAGAATGTAGCAGTTTATTTCCAAAGTGTAGTAAATCTTTCTTTTCTCACAGCAGGGTGATCGCACTACAGGGCTGCAATTTTTATTTGCCCATCAAGTGGTTCTTTGGTGGAAATGACACACCACCAGCATCATGTTGTCCACGAGAGGGGGTGGGATGGGAGGGCGAGAAGGAGAGGACAAGTTGTTCTTCTATTGGTATGTACTCAGGCTTTATAGTGTTTGAAAGAATGTTCTTTCAAGTTCATATAAGAATGTAGCATTTTATTTCCAAAGTGTGGTAAAACTTTGTGTTCTCACAGCAGGGTGATCACACTACAAGGCTGCAATTTTTATTTGCCCATCAAGTGGGCTTTTGGTGGAAATGACACACCACCAGCAGCATGTTGTCCACGAGAGGGGGGTGGGATGGGGGGGGCGGCAGGAGAGGACAAGTTGTTCTTCTATTGGTATGTACTAAGGCTTTATAGTGTTTGAAAGAATGTTCTTTCAAGTTCATATAAGAATGTAGCATTTTATTTCCAAAGTGTAGTAAATCTTTGTTTTTCCCACAGCAGGGTGATCGCACTACAAGGCTGCAATTTTTATTTGCCCATCAAGTGGGCTTTTGGTGGAAATGACACACCACCAGCAGCATGTTGTCCACGAGAGGGGGGTGGGATGGGGGGGGCGAGCAGTAGGGGACAAGTTGTTCTTCTGTTTGTATGTACTCAGGCTTTATAGTGTTTGAAAGAATGTTCTTTCAAGTTCATTTAAGAATGTAGCATTTTATTTCCAAAGTGTAGTAAATCTTTGTTTTCTCACAGCAGGGTGATCACACTACAAGGCTGCAATTTTTATTTGCCCATCAAGTGGGCTTTTGGTGGAAATGACACACCACCAGCAGCAAGTTGCCCACGAGAGGGGGGTGGGATGGGGGGGCGAGCAGGAGAGGGCAAGTTGTTCTTCTATCTGTATGTACTCAGGCTTTATAGTGTTTGACAGAATGTTCTTTCAAGTTCATATAAGAATGTAGCATTTTATTTCCAAAGTGTAGTAAATCTTTGTTTTCCCACAGCAGGGTGATCGCACTACAAGGCTGCAATTTTTATTTGCCCATCAAGTGGGCTTTTGGTGGAAATGACACACCACCAGCAGCATGTTGTCCACGAGAGGGGGGTGGGATGGGGGGGCGAGCAGGAGGGGACAAGTTGTTCTTCTATTGGTATGTACTCAGGCTTTATAGTGGTTGAAAGAATGTTCTTTCAAGTTCAAATAAGAATGTAGCATTTTATTTCCAAAGTGTAGTAAATCTTTGTTTTCTCACAGCAGGGTGATCGCTCTACAAGGCTGCAATTTTTATTTGCCCATCAAGTGGGCTTTTGGTGGAAATGACACACCACCAGCAGCATGTAGTCCACGAGAGGGGGGTCTAATGGGGGGGCGAGCAGGAGAGGACAAGTTGTTCTTCTATTGGTATGTACTCAGGATTCATATTGTTTGAAGGAATGTTCTTCCAAGTTCATATAAGAATGTAGCATTTTATTTCCAAAGTGTAGTAAATCTTTGTTTTCCCACAGCAGGGTGATCGCACTACAAGGCTGCAATTTTTATTTGCCCATCAAGTGGGCTTTTGGTGGAAATGACTACACCACCAGCAGCATGTTGTCCACGAGAGGGGGATGGGATGTGGGGGCGAGCAGGAGAGACAAGTTGTTCTTCTATTGGTATGTACTCAGGCTTTATAGTGTTTGAAATATTGTTCTTTCAAGTTCATATAAGAATGTAGCATTTTATTTCCAAAGTGTAGTAAATCTTTGTTTTCTCACAACAGGGTGATCACACTACAAGGCTTCAATTTTTATTTGCCCATCAAGTTGGCTTTTGGTGGAAATGACACACCACCAGCAGCATGTTGTCCACGAGAGGGGGGTGGGATGGGCGGGAGAGCAGGAGAGGACAAGTTGTTCTTCTATTGGTATGTACTCAGGATTTATAGTGTTTGAAAGAATGTTCTCTCAAATTCTTATAAAAATGTAGCATTTTATTTCCAAAGTGTAGTAAATCTTTGTTTCTCACAGCAGGGTGATCGCACTACAAGGCTGCAATTTTTATTTGCCGATCAAGTGGGCTTTTGGTGGAAATGACACACCACCAGCAGCATGTTGTCCACGAGAGGGGGGTGGGATGGGGGGGCGGGCAGGAGAGGACAAGTTGTTCTTCTATTGGAATGTACTCAGGCTTTATAGTGTTTGAAAGAATGTTCTTTCAAGTTCATATAAGAATGTAGCATTTTATTTCCAAAATGTTGTAAATCTTTGTTTTCTCACAGCAGAGTGATCGCACTACAAGGCTGCAATTTTTTGTTGCCCATCAGGTCGGCTTTTGGTGGAAATGACACACCACTAGCAGCATGTTGTCCACGCGAGGGGGGTGGGATGAGGGGGCGAGCGTAAGAGGACAAGTTGTTCTTCTATTGGTATGTACTCAGGCTTTATAGTGTTTGATTGAATGTTCGTTCAAGTTCATATAAGAATGTAGCATTTTATTTCCAAAGTTTGGTAAACCTTTGTTTTCTCACAGCAGGGTGATTGCACTACAAAGCTGCAATTTTTATTTGCCCATCAAGTGGGCTTTTGGTGGAAATGACACACCACAAGCAGCATGTTGTCCACGAGAGGGGGGTGGGATGGGGGGGCGAGCAGGAGAAGACAAGTTGTTCTTCTATTGTTATGTACTCAGGATTTATAATGTTTTAAAGAGTGTTCTTTCAAGTTCATATAAGAATGTAGCATTTTATTTCCAAAGTGTAGTAAATCTTTGTTTTCTCACAGCAGGGTGATCGCACTACAAGGCTCCAATTTTATTTGCCCATCAAGTGGGCTTTTGGTGGAAATGACACACCACCAGCAGCATGTTGTCCACGAGAGGGGGGTGGGATGGGGGGGGCGAGCAGGAGAGGACAAGTTGTTCTTCTACTGGTATGTACTCAGGCTTTATAGTGTTTTAAAGAATGTTCGTTCAAGTTCATATAAGAATGTAGCATTTTATTTCCAAAGTCTAGTAAATCTTTGTTTTCTCACAGCAGTGTGATCGCACTACAAGCCTGCAATATTTATTTGCCCTTTAAGTGGGCTTTTGGTGGAAATGACACACCACCAGTAGCATGTTGTCCACGAGAGGGGGACGGGATGGGGGGGCGAGTGTAAGAGGACAAGTTGTTTTAGAGTTTGAAAGAATGTTCTTTCAAGTTCATATAAGAATGTAGCATTTTATTTCCAAAGTGTAGTAAATCTTTTTTCTCACAGCAGGGTCATTGCACTACAAGGCTGCAATTTTTATTTGCCCATCAAGTGGTCTTTTGGTGGAAATGACACACCACCAGCAGCATGTTGTCCATGAGAGGGGGGTGGGATGGGGGGGCGGGCAGGAGAGGACAAGTTGTTCTTCTATTGGTATGTACTCAGGCTTTATAGTGTTTGAAATAATGTTCTTTCAAGTTCATATAAGAATGTAGCATTTTATTTCCAAAGTGTAGTAAATCTTTGTATTCTCACAGAAGGGTGGTCGAACTACAAGGCTGCAATTTTTATTTGCCCATCAAGTGGGCTTTTGGTGGAAATGACACACCACCAGCAGCATGTAGTCCACGAGAGGGCGGTGTGGGGAAGGGGGGGGGGGCAGCGTAAGAGGACAAGTTGTTCTTCTATTGGTATGTACTAAGGCTTTATAGTGTTTGAAAGAATGTTCTTTCCAGATCATATAAGAATGTAGCATTTTATTTCCGAAGTGTAGTAAATCTTTGTATTCTCACAGAAGGGTGATCCCACTACAAGGCTGCAATTTTTATTTGCCCATCAAGTGGGCTTTTGGTGGATATGACACACCACCAGCAGCATGCTGTTCACGAGAGACGGGTGGGATGGGGGGGCGGGCAGGAGAGGACAAGTTGTTCTTCTATTATTATGTACTCAGGCTTTATAGTGTTTGAAAGAATGTTCTTTCAAGTTCATATAAGAATGTAGCATTTTATTACCAAAGTGTAGTAAATCTTTGTATTCTCACAGCATGGTGATCGCACTACAAGGCTGCAATTTTTATTTGCCCATCAAGTGGGCTTGTGGTGGAAATGACACACCACCACAGCATGTTGTCCACAAGGGGTTTATGGGATGGGGGGGTGGGCAGGAGAGGACAAGTTGTTCTTCTATTGGTATGTACTCAGGCTTTATAGTGTTTGAAGGAATGTTCTTTCAAGTTCATATAAGAATTTAGCATTTTATTTCCAAAGTATAGTAAATCTTTGTTTTCTCACAGCAGGGTAATCGCACTACAAGGCTGCAATTTTTATTTAACAATCAAGTGGGCTTTTGGTGGAAATGACACACCATCAGCAGCATGTTGTCCACGAGAGGGGGGTGGGATGGGGGGGCGGGCAGGAGAGGACAAGTTGTTCTTCTAACGGTATGTACTCATGTTTATAGTGTTTGAAAGAATGTTCATTCAAGTTCATATAAGAATGTAGCATTTTATATCCAAAGTGTAGTAAATCTTTGTATTCTCACAGAAGGGTGATCGCAGTACAAGGCTGAAATTTTTATTTGCCCATCAAGTGGGCTTTTGGTGGAAATGACACACCACCAGCAGCATGCTGTCCACAAGAGGGGGGTGGGATGGGGGGGCGGGCAGGAAAGGACAAGTTGTTCTTCTATTGGTATGTAATCAGGCTTTATAGTGTTTGAAAGAATGTTCTTTCAAGTTCATATAAGAATGTAGCATTTTATTTCCAAAGTGTAGTAAATCTTTGTATTCTCACAGAAGGGTGATCGCAGTACAAGGCTGCAATTTTTATTTGCCCATCAAGTGGGCTTTTGGTGGAAATGACACAACACCAGCAGCATGCTGTCCACGAGAGGGGGGTGGGACAAGGGGGCGGGCAGGAGAGGACAAGTTGTTTTTCTATTGCTATGTACTCAGGCTTTATAGTGTTTGCAAGAATGTTCTTTCAAGTTCATATAAGAATGTAGCATTTTATTTCCACAGTGTAGTAAATCTTTGTTTTCTCACAGCAGGGTGATCGCACTGCAAGGCTGCAATTTTTATTTGCCCATCAAGTGGGCTTTTGGTGGAAATGACACACCACCAGCAGCATGTTGTCCACGAGAGGGGGGTGGGATGGGGGGGCGGGCAGGAGAGGACAAGTTGTTCTTCTATTGGAATGTACTCAGGCTTTATAGTGTTTGAAAGAATGTTCTTTCAAGTTCATATAAGAATGTAGCATTTTATTTCCAAAATGTTGTAAATCTTTCTTTTCTCACAGCAGGGTGATCGCACTACAAGGCTGCAATTTTTTTTTGCCCATCAGGTCGGCTTTTGGTGGAAATGACACACCACCAGCAGCATGTTGTCCACGAGAGGGGGGTGGGATGAGGGGGCGAGCGTAAGAGGACAAGTTGTTCTTCTATTGGTATGTACTCAGGCTTTATAGTGTTTGATTGAAAGTTCGTTCAAGTTCATATAAGAATGTAGCATTTTATTTCCAAAGTGTGGTAAACTTTTGTTTTCTCACAGCAGGGTGATTGCACTACACAGCTGCAATTTTTATTTGCCCATCAAGTGGGCTTTTGGTGGAAATGACACACCACCACCAGCATGTTGTCCACGAGAGGGGGGTGGGATGGGGGGGCGAGCAGGAGAGGACAAGTTGTTCTTCTATTGTTATGTACTCAGGATTTATAATGTTTTAAAGAGTGTTCTTTCAAGTTCATATAAGAATGTAGCATTTTATTTCCAAAGTGTAGTAAATCTTTGTTTTCTCACAACAGGGTGATCGCACTACAAGGCTACAATTTTTATTTGCCCATCAAGTGGGCTTTTGGTGGAAATGACACACCACCAGCAGCATGTTGTCCACGAGAGGGGGGTGGGATGGGGGGGTGAGCAGGAGAGGACAAGTTGTTCTTCTACTGGTATGTACTCAGGCTTTATAGTGTTTTAAAGAATGTTCGTTCAAGTTCATATAAGAATGTAGCATTTTATTTCCAAAGTCTAGTAAATCTTTGTTTTCTCACAGCAGGGTGATCGCACTACAAGGCTGCAATATTTATTTGCCGTTTAAGTGGGCTTCTGGTGGAAATGACACACCACCAGCAGCATGTTGTCCACGAGAGGGGGACGGGATGGGGGGGCGAGCGTAAGAGGACAAGTTGTTTTAGTGTTTGAAAGAATGTTCTTTCAAGTTCATATAAGAATGTAGCATTTTATTTCCAAAGTGTAGTAAATCTTTTTTCTCACAGCAGGGTCATTGCACTACAAGGCTGCAATTTTTATTTGCCCATCAAGTGGGCTTTTGGTGGAAATGACACACCACCAGCAGCATGTTGTCCATGAGAGGGGGGTGGGATGGGGGGGCGGGCAGGAGAGGACAAGTTGTTCTTCTATTGGTATGTACTCAGGCTTTATAGTGTTTGAAATTATGTTCTTTCAAGTTCATATAAGAATGTTGCATTTTATTTCCAAAGTGTAGTAAATCTTTGTATTCTCACAGAAGGATGGTCGCACTACAAGGCTGCAATTTTTATTTGCCCATCAAGTGGGCTTTTGGTGGAAATGACACACCACCAGCAGCATGTAGTCCACGAGAGGGCAGTGTGGGGAAGGGGGGGGGGGGCAGCGTAAGAGGACAAGTTGTTCTTCTATTGGTATGTACTAAGGCTTTATAGTGTTTGAAAGAATGTTCTTTCCAGTTCATATAATAATGTAGCATTTTATTTCCGAAGTGTAGTAAATCTTTGTATTCTCACAGAAGGGTGATCCCACTACAAGGCTGCAATTTTTTTTTGCCCATCAAGTGGGCTTTTGGTGGATATGACACACCACCAGCAGCATGCTGTTCACGAGAGACGGGTGGGATGGGGGGGCGGGCAGGAGAGGACAAGTTGTTCTTCTATTGGTATGTACTCAGGCTTTATAGTGTTTGAAAGAATGTTCTTTCAAGTTCATATAAGAATGTAGCATTTTATTTCCAAAGTGTAGTAAATCTTTGTATTCTCACAGCATGGTGATCGCACTACAAGGCTGCAATTTTTATTTGCCAATCAAGTGGGCTTGTGGTGGAAATGACACACCACCACATCATGTTGTCCACAAGGGGTTTATGGGATGGGGGGGTGGGCAGGAGAGGACAAGTTGTTCTTCTATTGGTATGTACTCAGGCTTTATAGTGTTTGAAGGAATGTTCTTTCAAGTTCATATAAGAATTTAGCATTTTATTTCCAAAGTGTAGTAAATCTTTGTTTTCTCACAGCAGGGTGATCGCACTACAAGGCTGCAATTTTTATTTGCCCATCAAGTGGGCTTTTGGTGGAAATGACACACCACCAGCAGCATGTTGTCCACGAGAGGGCGGTGTGGGGAAGGGGGGGGGGGCAGCGTAAGAGGATAGCATTTTATTACCAAAGTGTAATAAGTCTTTGTATTCTCACAGAAGAGTTATCGCACTACAAGGCTGCAATTTTTATTTGCCCATCAAGTGGGTTTTTGGTGGAAATGACACACCACCAGCAGCATGCTGTCCACGAGAGGGGGGTGGGATGGGGGGGGGGGGGCGGGCAGGAGAGGGCAAGTTGTTCTTCAATTTGTATGTACTCATGCTTTATAGTGTTTGAAAGAATGTTCTTTCAAGTTCATATAAGAATGTAGCATTTTATTTCCAAAGTGTAGTTAATCTTTGTATTCTCACAGAAGGGTGATCGCACTACAAGGCTGCAATATTTATTTGTCCATCAAGTGGGCTTTTGGTGGAAATGACACACCACCAGCAGCATGCTGTCCACGTGAGTGGGGTGGGATGGGGGGGGGCGGGCATGAGAGGACAAGTTGTTCTTCTATTGGTATGTACTCAGGCTTTATAGTGTTTGAAAGAATGTTCTTTCAAGTTCATATAAGAATGTAGCATTTTACTTCCAAAGTGTAGTAAATTTTTGTATTCTCACAGAAGGGTGACCGCACTACAAGGCTGCAATTTTTATTTGCCCATCAAGTGGGCTTTTGGTGGAAATCACACACCACCACAGCATGTTGTCCACGAGGGAGGTATGGGATAGGGGGGCGGGCAGGAGAGGACAAGTTATTCTTCTATTGGTATGTACTCAGGCTTTATAGTGTTTGAAGGAATGTTCTTTCAAGTTCATATAAGAATGTAGCATTTTATTTCCAAAGTGTAGTAAATCATTGTTTTCTCACAGCAGGGTGTTCGCACTACAAGGCTGCAATTTTTATGTGCCCATCAAGTGGGCTCTTGGTGGAAATGACACACCACCAGCAGCATGTTGTCCACGAGAGGGGGGTGGGATGGGGGGGCGGGCAAGAGAGGACAAGTTGTTCTTCTATCGGTATGTACTCATGTTTATAGTGTTTGAAAGAATGTTCATTCAAGTTCATATAGGAATGTAGCATTTTATTTCCAAAGTGTAGTAAATCTTTGTTTTTCACAGCAGGACGATCGCACTACAAGGCTGCAATTTTTATTTGCCCATTAGTAGGCTTTTGGTGGAAATGACACACCACCAGCAGCATGCTGTCCACAAGAGGGGGGTGGGATGGGGTTGCGGGCAGGAGAGGACAAGTTGTTCTTCTATTGGTATGTACTCAGGCTTTATAGTGTTTGAAAGAATGTTCTTTCAAGTTCATATAAGAATGTAGCATTTTATTTCCAAAGTGTAGTAAATCTTTGTATTCTCACAGAAGGGTGATCGCAGTTCAAGGCTGCAATTTTTATTTGCCCATCAAATGGGCTTTTGGTGGAAATGACACACCACCAGCAGCATGCTGTCCACAAGAGGGTGGTGGGATGGGGGGGCGGGCAGGAGAGGACAAGTTGTTTTTCTATTGCTATGTACTCAGGCTTTATAGTGTTTGAAAGAATGTTCTTTCAAATTCATATAAGAATGTAGCATTTTATTTCCAAAGTGTAGTAAATCTTTGTTTTCTCACAGCAGGGTGATCGCACTGCAAGGCTGCAGTTTTTATTTGCCCATCAAGTTGGCTTTTGGTGGAAATGACACACCACCAGCAGCATGTTGTCCACGAGAGGGCAGTGTGGGGAAGGGGGGGGGGGGGCAGCGTAAGAGGACAAGTTGTTCTTCTATTGGTATGTACTCAGGCTTTATAGTGTTTGAAAGAATGTTCTTTCAAGTTCATATGAGAATGTAGCATTTTATTTCCGAAGTGTAGTAAATCCTTGTATTCTCACAGAAGGGTGATCCAACTACAAGGCTGCAATTTTTATTTGCCCATCAAGTGGGATTTTGGTGGAAATGAAACACCACCAGCAGCATGTTGTCCACGAGAGGGGGGTGGGATGGTGGGGCGGGCAGGATGGAAAAAGTTGTTCTTCTATTGGTATGTACTCAGGCTTTATAGTGTTTAAAGTAATGTTCTTTCAAGTTCATATAGGAATGTAGCATTTTATTTCCAAAGTGTAGTAAATCTTTGTTTTCTCACAGCAGGGTGATCGCACTACAAGGCTGCAATTTTTATTTGCCCATCAAGTGGGTTTTTGGTGGAAATGACACACCACCAGCAGCATGTTGTCCACGAGAGGGGGGTGGGATGGGGGGGCGGGCAGGAGAGGACAAGTTGTTCTTCTATTGGTATATACTCAGGCTTTATAGTGTTTGAAAGAATGTTCTTTCAAGTTCATATAAGAATGTAGCATTTTATTTCCAAAGTGTAGTAAATCTTTGCCTTCTCACACCAGGGTGATCGCACTACAAGGCTGCAATTTTTATTTGCCCATCAAGTGGGCTTTTGGTGGATATGACACACCACCAGCAGCATGCTGTTCACGAGAGGGGGATGGGATGGTGGGGCGGGCAGGAGAGGACAAGTTGTTCTTCTAATGGTATGTACTCAGGCTTTATAGTGTTTGAAAGAATCTTCTTTCACGTTCATGTAAGAATGTAGCATTTTATTTCCAAAGTGTAGTAAATCTTTGCTTTCTCACAGCAGGGTGATCGCACTACAAGGCTGCAATTTTTATTTGCCCATCAAGTGGGCTTTTGGTGGAAATGACACACCACCAGCAGCATGTTGTCCACGAGGGGGGGGTGGGATGAGGGGGCGGGCAGGAGAGGACAAGTTGTTGTTCTATTGGTATGTACTCAGGCTTTATAGTGTTTGAAAGAATGTTCTTTCAAGTTCAAATAAGAATGTAGCATTTTATTTCCAACATGTAGGAAATCTTTGCTTTCTCACAGCAGGGTGATCGCACTACAAGGCTGCAATTTTTATTTGCCCATCAAGTGGGCTTTTGGTGGAAATGACACACCACCAGCAGCATGTTGTCCACGAGAGGGGGGTGGGATGGGGGGGGCGGGCAGGACAGGACAAGTTGTTCTTCTATTGGAATGTACTCAGGCTTTATAGTGTTTGAAAGAATGTTCTTTCAAGTTCATATAAGAATGTAGCATTTTATTTCCAAAGTGTAGTAAATCTTTGTTTTCTCACAGCAGGGTGATCGCACTACAAGGCTGCAATTTTTATTTGCCCGTCAAGTGGGCTTTTGGTGGAAATGACACACCACCAGAAGCATGTTGTCCACGAGAGTTAGGTGGGATTGGGGGGGCGGGCAGGAGAGGACAAGTTGTTCTTCTATTGGTATGTACTCAGGCTTTGTAGTGTTTGAAAGAATGTTCTTTCAAGTTCATATATAAATGTAACATTTTATTTCCAAAGTGTAGTAAATCTTTGCTTTCTCACAGCAGGGTGATCGCACTACAAGGCTGCAATTTTTATTTGTCCATGAAGTGGGCTTTTGGTGGAAATGACACACCACCAGCAGGATGCTGTCCACGAGAGGGGGGTGGGATGGGGGGGCGGGCAGGAGAGGACAAGTTGTTCTTCTATTGGTATGTACTCAGGCTTTATAGTGTTTGAAAGAATGTTCTTTCAAGTTCATATAAGAATGTAGCATTTTATTTCCAAAGTGTAGTAAATCTTTGTATTCTCACAGAAGGGGGATCGCACTACAAGGCTGCAATTTTTATTTGCCCATCAACTGGGCTTTTGGTGGAAATGACACACCACCAGCAGCATGCTGTCCTCGAGAGGGGGGTGGGATGGGGGGGCGGGCAGGAGAGGACAAGTTGTTCTCCTATTGCTATGTACTCAGGCTTTACAGTGTTTGAAAGAATGTTCTTTCAAGTTCATATAAGAATGTAGCATTTTATTTGCAAAGTGTAGTAAATCTTTGTTTTCTCACAGCAGGGTGATCGCACTGCAAGGCTGCAATTTTTATTTGCCCATCAAGTGGGCTTTTGGTGGAAATGACACACCACCAGCAGCATGTAGTCCACGAGAGGGCGGTGTGGGGAAGGGGGGGGGGGGCAGCGTAAGAGGACAAGTTGTTCTTCTATTGGTATGTACTAAGGCTTTATAGTGTTTGAAAGAATGTTCTTTTCAGTTCATATAAGAATGTAGCATTTTATTTCCGAAGTGTAGTAAATCTTTGTATTCTCACAGAAGGGTGATCCCGCTACAAGGCTGCAATTTTTATTTGCCCATCAAGTGGGCTTTTGGTGGATATGACACACCACCAGCAGCATGCTGTTCACGAGAGGGGGGTGGGATGGGGGGGCGAGCAGGAGAGGATAAGTTGTTCTTCTATTGGTATGTACTCAGGCTTTATAGTGTTTGAAAGAATGTTCTTTCAAGTTCATATAAGAATGTAGCATTTTATTTCCAAAGTGTAGTAAATCTTTGTATTCTCACAGCATGGTGTTCGCACTACAAGGCTGCAATTTTTATTTGCCCATCAAGTGGGCTTGTGGTGGAAATGACACACCACCAGCAGCATACTGTCCACGAGAGAGGGGTGGGATGGGGGGGCGAGCAGGAGAGGACAAGATGTTCTTCTATTGGTATGTACTCAGGCTTTATAGTGTTTGAAAGAATGTTCTTTCAAGTTCATATGAGAATGTAGCATTTTATTTCCGAAGTGTAGTAAATCCTTGTATTCTCACAGAAGGGTGATCCAACTACAAGGCTGCAATTTTTATTTGCCCATCAAGTGGGATTTTGGTGGAAATGAAACACCACCAGCAGCATGTTGTCCACGAGAGGGGGGTGGGATGGTGGGGCGGGAAGGATGGAAAAAGTTGTTCTTCTATTGGTATGTACTCAGGCTTTATAGTGTTTAAAGTAATGTTCTTTCAAGTTCATATAGGAATGTAGCATTTTATTTCCAAAGTGTAGTAAATCTTTGTTTTCTCACAGCAGGGTGATCGCACTACAAGGCTGCAATTTTTATTTGCCCATCAAGTGGGTTTTTGGTGGAAATGACACACCACCAGCAGCATGTTGTCCACGAGAGGGGGGTGGGATGGGGGGGCGGGCAGGAGAGGACAAGTTGTTCTTCTATTGGTATATACTCAGGCTTTATAGTGTTTGAAAGAATGTTCTTTCAAGTTCATATAAGAATGTAGCATTTTATTTCCAAAGTG
The DNA here is from genome assembly GCF_021461395.2 of Schistocerca americana. NCBI lineage: Eukaryota > Metazoa > Arthropoda > Insecta > Orthoptera > Acrididae > Schistocerca > Schistocerca americana. The sequence goes on from NC_060128.1 coordinate 75,292,095, forward strand.
TAGTAAATCTTTGCCTTCTCACACCAGGGTGATCGCACTACAAGGCTGCAATTTTTATTTGCCCATCAAGTGGGCTTTTGGTGGATATGACACACCACCAGCAGCATGCTGTTCACGAGAGGGGGATGGGATGGTGGGGCGGGCAGGAGAGGACAAGTTGTTCTTCTAATGGTATGTACTCAGGCTTTATAGTGTTTGAAAGAATCTTCTTTCACGTTCATGTAAGAATGTAGCATTTTATTTCCAAAGTGTAGTAAATCTTTGCTTTCTCACAGCAGGGTGATCGCACTACAAGGCTGCAATTTTTATTTGCCCATCAAGTGGGCTTTTGGTGGAAATGACACACCACCAGCAGCATGTTGTCCACGAGGGGGGGGTGGGATGAGGGGGCGGGCAGGAGAGGACAAGTTGTTGTTCTATTGGTATGTACTCAGGCTTTATAGTGTTTGAAAGAATGTTCTTTCAAGTTCAAATAAGAATGTAGCATTTTATTTCCAACATGTAGGAAATCTTTGCTTTCTCACAGCAGGGTGATCGCACTACAAGGCTGCAATTTTTATTTGCCCATCAAGTGGGCTTTTGGTGGAAATGACACACCACCAGCAGCATGTTGTCCACGAGAGGGGGGTGGGATGGGGGGGGCGGGCAGGACAGGACAAGTTGTTCTTCTATTGGAATGTACTCAGGCTTTATAGTGTTTGAAAGAATGTTCTTTCAAGTTCATATAAGAATGTAGCATTTTATTTCCAAAGTGTAGTAAATCTTTGTTTTCTCACAGCAGGGTGATCGCACTACAAGGCTGCAATTTTTATTTGCCCGTCAAGTGGGCTTTTGGTGGAAATGACACACCACCAGAAGCATGTTGTCCACGAGAGGGAGGTGGGATTGGGGGGGCGGGCAGGAGAGGACAAGTTGTTCTTCTATTGGTATGTACTCAGGCTTTGTAGTGTTTGAAAGAATGTTCTTTCAAGTTCATATATAAATGTAACATTTTATTTCCAAAGTGTAGTAAATCTTTGCTTTCTCACAGCAGGGTGATCGCACTACAAGGCTGCAATTTTTATTTGTCCATGAAGTGGGCTTTTGGTGGAAATGACACACCACCAGCAGGATGCTGTCCACGAGAGGGGGGTGGGATGGGGGGGCGGGCAGGAGAGGACAAGTTGTTCTTCTATTGGTATGTACTCAGGCTTTATAGTGTTTGAGAGAATGTTCTTTCAAGTTCATATAAGAATGTAGCATTTTATTTCCAAAGTGTAGTAAATCTTTGTATTCTCACAGAAGGGGGATCGCACTACAAGGCTGCAATTTTTATTTGCCCATCAACTGGGCTTTTGGTGGAAATGACACACCACCAGTAGCATGCTGTCCTCGAGAGGGGGGTGGGATGGGGGGGCGGGCAGGAGAGGACAAGTTGTTCTCCTATTGCTATGTACTCAGGCTTTACAGTGTTTGAAAGAATGTTCTTTCAAGTTCATATAAGAATGTAGCATTTTATTTGCAAAGTGTAGTAAATCTTTGTTTTCTCACAGCAGGGTGATCGCACTGCAAGGCTGCAATTTTTATTTGCCCATCAAGTGGGCTTTTGGTGGAAATGACACACCACCAGCAGCATGTAGTCCACGAGAGGGCGGTGTGGGGAAGGGGGGGGGGGGCAGCGTAAGAGGACAAGTTGTTCTTCTATTGGTATGTACTAAGGCTTTATAGTGTTTGAAAGAATGTTCTTTTCAGTTCATATAAGAATGTAGCATTTTATTTCCGAAGTGTAGTAAATCTTTGTATTCTCACAGAAGGGTGATCCCGCTACAAGGCTGCAATTTTTATTTGCCCATCAAGTGGGCTTTTGGTGGATATGACACACCACCAGCAGCATGCTGTTCACGAGAGGGGGGTGGGATGGGGGGGCGAGCAGGAGAGGATAAGTTGTTCTTCTATTGGTATGTACTCAGGCTTTATAGTGTTTGAAAGAATGTTCTTTCAAGTTCATATAAGAATGTAGCATTTTATTTCCAAAGTGTAGTAAATCTTTGTATTCTCACAGCATGGTGTTCGCACTACAAGGCTGCAATTTTTATTTGCCCATCAAGTGGGCTTGTGGTGGAAATGACACACCACCAGCAGCATACTGTCCACGAGAGAGGGGTGGGATGGGGGGGCGAGCAGGAGAGGACAAGATGTTCTTCTATTGGTATGTACTCAGGCTTTATAGTGTTTGAAAGAATGTTCTTTCAAGTTCATATAAGAATGTAGCATTTTATTTCCAAAGTGTAGGAAATCTTTGTATTCTCACAGAAGGATGATCGCACTACAAGGCTGCAATTTTTATTTGCCCATCAAGTGGGCTTTTGGTGGAAATGACACACCACCAGCAGCATGCTGTCCACGAGAGGGGGGTGGGATGGGGGGGCGGGCAGGAGAGGACAAGTTGTTCTTCTATTGCTATGTACTCAGGCTTTACAGTGTTTGAAAGAATGTTCTTTCAAGTTCATATAAGAATGTAGCATTTTATTTCCAAAGTGTAGTAAATCTTTGTTTTCTCACAGCAGGGTGATCGCACTGCAAGGCTGCAATTTTTATTTGACCATCAAGTGGGCTTTTGGTGGAAATGACACACCACCAGCAGCATGTTGTCCACGAGAGGGCGGTGTGGGGAAGGGGGGTGGGGGCCAGCGTAAGAGGACAAGTTGTTCTTCTATTGGTATGTACTCAGGCTTTATAGTGTTTGAAAGAATGTTCTTTCCAGTTCATATAAGAATGTAGCATTTTATTTCCGAAGTGTAGTAAATCTTTGTATTCTCACAGAAGGGTGATCCCAGTACAAGGCTGCAATTTTTATTTGCCCATCAAGTGATCTTTTGGTGGATATGACACACCACCAGCAGCATGCTGTTCACGAGAGGGGGGTGGGATGGGGGGGGGGCAGGAGAGGACAAGTTGTTCTTCTATTGGTATGTACTCAGGCTTTATAGTGCTTGAAAGAATGTTCTTTCAAGTTCAAATAAGAATGTAGCATTTTATTTCCAAAGTGTAGTAAATCTTTGTTTTCTCACAGCAGGGTGATCGCACTACAAGGCTGCAATTTTTATTTGCCCATCAAGTGGGCTTTTGGTGGAAATGACACACCACCAGCAGCATGTTGTCCACGAGAGGGAGGTGGCATGGGGGGGCGGGCAGGAGAGGACAAGTTGTTCTTCTATTGATATGTACTCAGGCCTTATAGTGTTTGAAAGAATGTTCTTTCAAGTTCATATAAGAATGTTGCATTTTATTTCCAAAGTGTAGTAAATCTTTGTATTCTCACAGAAGGGTGATCGCACTACAAGGCTGCAATTTTTATTTGCCCATCAAGTGGGCTTTTGGTGGAAATGACACACCACCAGCAGCATGCTGTCCATGAGAGGGGGGTGGGATGGGGGGGGGGGGCGGGCAGGAGAGGACAATTTGTTCTTCTATTGGTATGTACTCAGGCTTTATAGTGTTTGAAAGAATGTTCTTTCAAGTTCGTATAGGAATGTAGCATTTTATTTCCAAAGTGTAGTAAATCTTTGCTTTCTCACAGCAGGGTAATCGCACTACAAGGCTGCAATTTTTATTTGCCCATCAAGTGGGCTTTTGGTGGAAATGACACACCACCAGCAGCATGTAGTCCACGAGAGGGCGGTGTGGGGAAGGGGGTGGGGGGGGGGGGGGGGGGCAGCGTAAGAGGACAAGTTGTTCTTCTATTGGTATGTACTAAGGCTTTATAGTGTTTGAAAGAATGTTCATTCCAGTTCATATAAGAATGTAGCATTTTATTTCCGAAGTGTAGTAAATCTTTGTTTTCTCACAGCAGGGTGATTGCACTACAAGGCTGCAATTTTTATTTGCCCATCAAGTGGGCTCTTGGTGGAAATGACACACCACCAGCAGCATGCTGTCCACGAGAGGGGGGTGGGATGGGGGGGCAGGCAGGAGAGGACAAGTTGTTCTTCTATTGGTATCTACTCAGGCTTTATAGTGTTTGAAAGAATGTTCTTTCAAGTTCATGTAAGAATGTAGCGTTTTATTTCCAAAGTGTAGTAAATCTTTGTTTTCTCATAGCAGGGTGATCGCACTACAAGGCTGCAATTTTTATTTGCCCATCAAATGGGCTTTTGGTGGAAATGACACACCACCAGCAGCATGCTGTCCACGAGAGGGGGGTGAGATGGAGGGCGGGCAGGAGAGGACAAGTTGTTCTTCTATTGGTATGTACCCAGGCTTTATATTGTTTGAAAGAATGTTCTTTCAAGTTCATATAAGAATGTAGCATTTTATTTCCAAAGTGTAGTTAATCTTTGTATTCTCGCAACAGGGTGATCGCACTACAAGGCTGCAATTTTTATTTGCCCATCAAGTGGGCTTTTGGTGGAAATGACACACCACCAGCAGCATGTTGTCCACGAGAGGGGGGTGGGATGGGGTGGCGGGCAGGAGAGGACAAGTTGTTCTTCTATTGGTATGTACTCAGGCTTTATAGTGTTTGAAAGAATGTTCTTTCGAGTTCATATAAGAATGTAGCATTTTATTTCCAAAGTGTAGTAAATCTTTGTATTCTCACAGAAGGGTGATCGCAGTTCAAGGCTGCAATTTTTATTTGCCCATCAAGTGGGCTTTTGGTGGAAATGACACACCACCTGCAGCATGCTGTCCACGAGAGGGGGGTGGGATGGGGGGGCGGGCAGGAGAGGACAAGTTGTTCTTCTATTGCTATGTACTCAGGCTTTATAGTGTTTGAAAGAATGTTCTTTCAAGTTCATATAAGAATGTAGCATTTTATTTCCAAAGTGTAGTAAATCTTTGTTTTCTCACAGCAGGGTGATCGCACTGCAAGGCTGCAATTTTTATTTGCCCATCAAGTTGGCTTTTGGTGGAAATGACACACCACAAGCAGCATGTTGTCCACGAGAGGGCGGTGTGGGGAAGGGGGGGGGGGCGGCATAAGAGGACAAGTTGTTCTTCTATTGGTATGTACTCAGGCTTTATAGTGTTTGAAAGAATGTTCTTTCAAGTTCATATAAGAATGTAGCATTTTATTTCCAAAGTGTAGTAAATCTTTGTACTCTCACAGCATGGTGATCGCACTACAAGGCTGCAATTTTTATTTGCCCATCAGTAGGCATTTGGTGGAAATGACACACCACCAGCAGCATGCTGTCCACAAGAGGGGGGTGGGATGGGGGGGGCGGGCAGGAGAGGACAAGTTGTTTTTCTATTGCTATGTACTCAGGCTTTATAGTGTTTGAAAGAATGTTCTTTCAAGTTCATATAAGAATGTAGCATTTTATTTCCAAAGTGTAGTAGATCTTTGTTATCTCACAGCAGACTGATCGCACTGCAAGGCTGCAATTTTTATTTGCCCATCAAGTTGGCTTTTGGTGGAAATGACACACCACCAGCAGCATGTTGTCCACGAGAGGGAGGTGGCATGGGGGGGCGGGCAGGAGAGGACAAGTTGTTCTTCTATTGATATGTACTCAGGCCTTATAGTGTTTGAAAGAATGTTCTTTCAAGTTCATATAAGAATGTTGCATTTTATTTCCAAAGTGTAGTAAATCTTTGTATTCTCACAGAAGGGTGATCGCACTACAAGGCTGCAATTTTTATTTGCCCATCAAGTGGGCTTTTGGTGGAAATGACACACCACCAGCAGCATGCTGTCCATGAGAGGGGGGTGGGATGGGGGGGGGGCGGGCAGGAGAGGACAATTTGTTCTTCTATTGGTAATTACTCAGGCTTTATAGTGTTTGAAAGAATGTTCTTTCAAGTTCGTATAGGAATGTAGCATTTTATTTCCAAAGTGTAGTAAATCTTTGCTTTCTCACAGCAGGGTAATCGCACTACAAGGCTGCAATTTTTATTTGCCCATCAAGTGGGCTTTTGGTGGAAATGACACACCACCAGCAGCATGCTGTCCACGAGAGGGGGGTGGGATGGGGGGGCGGGCAGGAGAGGACAAGTTGATCTTCTATTGGTATGTACTCAGGCTTTATAGTGTTAGAAAGAATGTTCTTTCAAGTTCATATAAGAATGTAGCATTTTATTTCCAAAGTGTAGTTAATCTTTGTATTCTCACAGAAGGGTGATCGCAGTTCAAGGCTGCAATTTTTATTTGCCCATCAAGTGGGCTCTTGGTGGAAATGACACACCACCAGCAGCATGTTGTCCACGAGAGTGCGGTGTGGGGAAGGGGGGGGGGGGGCAGCGTAAGAGGACAAGTTGTTCTTCTATTGGTATGTACTCAGGCTTTATAGTGTTTGAAAGAATGTTCTTTCAAGTTCATATGAGAATGTAGCATTTTATTTCCGAAGTGTAGTAAATCGTTGTATTCTCACAGAAGGGTGATCCCACTACAAGGCTGCAATTTTTATTTGCCCATCAAGTGGGCTTTTGGTGGATATGACACACCACCAGCAGCATGCGGTCCACGAGAGGGGAATGGCATGGGGGGGCGGGCAGGAGAGGACAAGTTGTTCTTCTATTAGTATGTACTCAGGCCTTATAGTGTTTGAAGGAATGTTCTTTCAAGTTCATATAAGAATGTAGCATTTTATTTTCAAAGTGTAGTAAATTTTTGCTTTCTCACAGCAGGGTGATCGCACTACAAGGCTGCAATTGTTATTTTCCCATGAAGTGGGCTTTTGGTGGAAATGAAACACCACCAGCACCATGTTGTCCACGAGAGGGGGGTGGGATGGTGGGGCGGGCAGGAGGGAAAAAGTTGTTCTTCTATTGGTATGTACTCAGGCTTTATAGTGTTTAAAGTAATGTTCTTTCAAGTTCATATAGGAATGTAGCATTTTATTTCCAAAGTGTAGTAAATCTTTGTTATCTCACACCAGGGTGATCGCACTACAAGGCTGCAATTTTTATTTGCCCATCAAGTGGGTTTTTGGTGGAAATGACACACCACCAGCAGCATGTTGTCCACGAGAGGGGGGTGGGATGGGGGGGGCGGGCAGGAGAGGACAAGTTGTTCTTCTATTGGTATATACTCAGGCTTTATAGTGTTTGAAAGAATGTTCTTTCAAGTTCATATAAGAATGTAGCATTTTATTTCCAAAGTGTAGTAAATCTTTGCCTTCTCACACCAGGGTGATCGCACTACAAGGCTGCAATTTTTATTTGTCCATCAAGTGGGCTTTTGGTGGAAATGACACACCACCAGCAGCATGTTGTCCACGAGAGAGGGGTGGGATGGGGGGGCGAGCAGGAGAGGACAAGTTGTTCTTCTATTGGTATGTACTCAGGCTTTATAGTGTTTGAAAGAAGGTTCTTTTAAGTTCATGTAAGAATGTAGCATTTTATTTCCAACATGTAGGAAATCTTTGCTTCCTCACAGCAGGGTGATCGCACTACAAGGCTGCAATTTTTATTTGCCCATCAAGTGGGCTTTTTGTGGAAATGACACACCACCAGCAGCATGTTGTCTACGAGTGGGGGGTGGTATGGGGGGGGCGGGCAGGAGAGAACAAGTTGTCCTTCTATTGGTATGTACTCAGGCTTTATAGTGTTTGAAAGAATGTTCTTTCAAGTTCATATAAGAATGTAGCATTTTATTTCCAAAGTGTAGTAAATCATTGTTTTTTCACAGCAGCGTGATCGCACTACAAGGCTGCAATTTTTATTTGCTCATCAAGTGGGCTTTTGGTGGAAATGACACACCACCAGCAGCATGTTGTACACGAGAGGGGGGTGGGATGGGGGGGCGGGCAGGAGAGGACAAGTTGTTCTTCTATTGGTATGTACTCAGGCTTTATAGTGTTTGAAAGAATGTTCTTTCGAGTTCATATAAGAATGTAGCATTTTATTTCCAAAGTGTAGTAAATCTTTGTATTCTCACAGAAGGGTGATCGCAGTTCAAGGCTGCAATTTTTATTTGCCCATCAAGTGGGCTTTTGGTGGAAATGACACACCACCTGCAGCATGCTGTCCACGAGAGGGGGGTGGGATGGGGGGGCGGGCAGGAGAGGACAAGTTGTTCTTCTATTGCTATGTACTCAGGCTTTATAGTGTTTGAAAGAATGTTCTTTCAAGTTCATATAAGAATGTAGCATTTTATTTCCAAAGTGTAGTAAATCTTTGTTTTCTCACAGCAGGGTGATCGCACTGCAAGGCTGCAATTTTTATTTGCCCATCAAGTTGGCTTTTGGTGGAAATGACACACCACAAGCAGCATGTTGTTCACGAGAGGGCGGTGTGGGGAAGGGGGGGGGGCAGCATAAGAGGACAAGTTGTTCTTCTATTGGTATGTACTCAGGCTTTATAGTGTTTGAAAGAATGTTCTTTCAAGTTCATATAAGAATGTAGCATTTTATTTCCAAAGTGTAGTAAATCTTTGTACTCTCACAGCAGGGTGATCGCACTACAAGGCTGCAATTTTTATTTGCCCATCAGTAGGCATTTGGTGGAAATGACACACCACCAGCAGCATGCTGTCCACAAGAGGGGGGTGTTATGGGGGGGCGGGCAGGAGAGGACAAGTTGTTTTTCTATTGCTATGTACTCAGGCTTTATAGTGTTTGAAAGAATGTTCTTTCAAGTTCATATAAGAATGTAGCATTTTATTTCCAAAGTGTAGTAGATCTTTGTTATCTCACAGCAGGTTGATCGCACTGCAAGGCTGCAATTTTTATTTGCCCATCAAGTTGGCTTTTGGTGGAAATGACACACCACCAGCAGCATGTTGTCCACGAGAGTGCGGTGTGGGGAAGGGGGGGGGGGGGGGGGGCAGCGTAAGAGGACAAGTTGTTCTTCTATTGGTATGTACTCAGGCTTTATAGTGTTTGAAAGAATGTTCTTTCAAGTTCATATGAGAATGTAGCATTTTATTTCCGAAGTGTAGTAAATCGTTGTATTCTCACAGAAGGGTGATCCCACTACAAGGCTGCAATTTTTATTTGCCCATCAAGTGGGCTTTTGGTGGATATGACACACCACCAGCAGCATGCTGTCCACGAGAGGGGAATGGCATGGGGGGGCGGGCAGGAGAGGACAAGTTGTTCTTCTATTAGTATGTACTCAGGCCTTATAGTGTTTGAAGGAATGTTCTTTCAAGTTCATATAAGAATGTAGCATTTTATTTTCAAAGTGTAGTAAATTTTTGCTTTCTCACAGCTGGGTGATCGCACTACAAGGCTGCAATTGTTATTTGCCCATGAAGTGGGCTTTTGGTGGAAATGAAACACCACCAGCACCATGTTGTCCACAAGAGGGGGGTGGGATGGTGGGGCGGGCAGGAGGGAAAAAGTTGTTCTTCTATTGGTATGTACTCAGGCTTTATAGTGTTTAAAGTAATGTTCTTTCAAGTTCATATAGGAATGTAGCATTTTATTTCCAAAGTGTAGTAAATCTTTGTTATCTCACACCAGGGTGATCGCACTACAAGGCTGCAATTTTTATTTGCCCATCAAGTGGGTTTTTGGTGGAAATGCCACACCACCAGCAGCATGTTGTCCACGAGACGGGGGTGGGATGGGGGGGGCGGGCAGGAGAGGACAAGTTGTTCTTCTATTGGTATATACTCAGGCTTTATAGTGTTTGAAAGAATGTTCTTTCAAGTTCATATAAGAATGTAGCATTTTATTTCCAAAGTGTAGTAAATCTTTGCCTTCTCACACCAGGGTGATCGCACTACAAGGCTGCAATTTTTATTTGCCCATCAAGTGGGCTTTTGGTGGAAATGACACACCACCAGCAGCATGTTGTCCACGAGAGAGGGGTGGGATGGGGGGGCGAGCAGGAGAGGACAAGTTGTTCTTCTATTGGTATGTACTCAGGCTTTATAGTGTTTGAAAGAAGGTTCTTTTAAGTTCATGTAAGAATGTAGCATTTTATTTCCAACATGTAGGAAATCTTTGCTTCCTCACAGCAGGGTGATCGCACTACAAGGCTGCAATTTTTATTTGCCCATCAAGTGGGCTTTTGGTGGAAATGACACACCACCAGCAGCATGTTGTCCACGAGAGGGGGGTGGGATGGGGGGGGGGCGGGCAGGAGAGGACAAGTTGTTCTTCTATTGGTATGTACTCAGGCTTTATAGTGTTTGAAAGAATGTTCTTTCAAGTTCATATAAGAATGTAGCATTTTATTTCCGAAGTGTAGTAAATCTTTGTTTTCTCACAGCAGGGTGATCGCACTACAAGGCTGCAATTTTTATTTGCCCATCAAGTGGGCTTTTGGTGGAAATGACACACCACCAGCAGCATGTTGTCCACGAGAGGGAGGTGGGATTGGGGGGGGCGGGCAGGAGAGGACAAGTTGTTCTTCTATTGGTATGTACTCAGGCTTTATAGTGTTTGCAAGAATGTTCTTTCAAGTTCATATATAAATGTAACATTTTATTTCCAAAGTGTAGTAAATCTTTGCTTTCTCACAGCAGGGTGATCACACTACAAGGCTGCAATTTTTATTTGCCCATCAACTGGGCTTTTGGTGGAAATGACACACCACCAGCAGCATGCTGTCCTCGAGAGGGGGGTGGGATGGGGGGGCGGGCAGGAGAGGACAAGTTGTTCTCCTATTGCTATGTACTCAGGCTTTACAGTGTTTGAAAGAATGTTCTTTCAAGTTCATATAAGAATGTAGCATTTTATTTCCAAAGTGTAGTAAATCTTTCTTTTCTCACAGCAGGGTGATCGCACTGCAAGGCTGCAATTTTTATTTGCCCATCAAGTGGGCTTTTGGTGGAAATGACACACCACCAGCAGCATGTAGTCCACGAGAGGGCGGTGTGGGGAAGGGGGTGGGGGGGGGGGGGCAGCGTAAGAGGACAAGTTGTTCTTCTATTGGTATGTACTAAGGCTTTATAGTGTTTGAAAGAATGTTCTTTCCAGTTCATATAAGAATGTAGCATTTTATTTCCGAAGTGTAGTAAATCTTTGTATTCTCACAGAAGGGTGATCGCACTACAAGGCTGCAATTTTTATTTCCCCATCAAGTGGGCTTTTGGTGGATATGACACACCACCAGCAGCATGCTGTTCACGAGAGGGGGGTGGGATGGGGGGGCGGGCAGGAGAGGACAAGTTGTTCTTCTATTGGTATGTACTCAGGCTTTATAGTGTTTGAAAGAATGTTCTTTCAAGTTCATATAAGAATGTAGCATTTTATTTCCAAAGTGTAGTAAATCTTTGTATTCTCACAGCATTGTGTTTGCACTACAAGGCTGCAATTTTTATTTGCCCATCAAGTGGGCTTGTGGTGGAAATGACACACCACCAGCAGCATATTGTCCACGAGAGAGGGGTGGGATGGGAGGGCGAGCAGGAGAGAACAAGATGTTCTTCTATTGGTATGTACTCAGGCTTTATAGTGTTTGAAAGAATGTTCTTTCAGGTTCATATAAGAATGTAGCATTTTATTTCCAAAGTGTAGGAAATCTTTGTATTCTCACAGAAGGATGATCGCACTACAAGGCTGCAATTTTTATTTGCCCATCAAGTGGGCTTTTGGTGGAAATGACACACCACCAGCAGCATGCTGTCCACGAGAGGGGGGTGGGATGGGGGGGCGGGCAGGAGAGGACAAGTTGTTCTTCTATTGGTATCTACTCAGGCTTTATAGTGTTTGAAAGAATGTTCTTTCAAGTTCATGTAAGAATGTAGCGTTTTATTTCCAAAGTGTAGTAAATCTTTGTTTTCTCACAGCAGGGTGATCGCACTACAAGGCTGCAATTTTTATTTGCCCATCAAATGGGCTTTTGGTGGAAATGACACACCATCAGCAGCATGCTGTCCACGAGAGGGGGGTGAGATGGGGGGGCGGGCAGGAGAGGACAAGTTGTTCTTCTATTGGTATGTACCCAGGCTTTATATTGTTTGAAAGAATGTTCTTTCAAGTTCATATAAGAATGTAGCATTTTATTTCCAAAGTGTAGTTAATCTTTGTATTCTCGCAACAGGGTGATCGCACTACAAGGCTGCAACTTTTATTTGCCCATCAAGTGGGCTTTTGGTGGAAATGACACACCACCAGCAGCATGTTGTCCACGAGAGGGGGGTGGGATGGGGTGGCGGGCAGGAGAGGACAAGTTGTTCTTCTATTGGTATGTACTCAGGCTTTATAGTGTATGAATGAATGTTCTTTCAAGTTCGTATAAGAATGTAGCATTTCATTTCCAAAGTGTAGTAAATCTTTGTATTCTCAGAGAAACGTGATCGCACTACAAGGCTGCAATTTTTATTTGCCCATTAAGTGGGCTTTTGGTGGAAATGACACACCACCAGGAGCATGCTGTCCATGAGAGGGGGGTGGGATGGGGGGGCGGGCAGGAGAGGACAAGTTGTTCTTCCTTTGGTATGTACTCAAGCTTTATAGTGTTTGAAAGAATGTTCTTTCAAGTTCATATAAGAATGTAGCATTTTATTTCCAAAGTGTAGTAAATCTTTGTTTTCTCACAGCAGGGTGATCGCACTACAAGGCTGCAATTTTTATTTGCCCATCAAGTGGGCTTTTGGTGGAAATGACTTACCACCAGCAGCATGTTGTCCATGAAGGGGGGGTGGGATGGGGGGGTGAGCAGGAGAGGACAAGTTCTTCTTCTATTGGTATGTACTCAGGCTTTATAGTGTTTGAAAGAATGTTCTTTCTAGTTCATATAAGAATGTAGCATTTTATTTCCAAAGGGTAGGAAATCTTTGCTTTCTCACAGCAGGGTGATCACACTACAAGGCTGCAATTTTTATTTGCCCATCAAGTGGGCTTTTTGTGGAAATGACACACCACCAGCAGCATGTTGTCTACGAGTGGGGGGTGGTATGGGGGAGGCGGGCAGGAGAGAACAAGTTGTCCTTCTATTGGTATGTACTCAGGCTTTATAGTGTTTGAAAGAATGTTCTTTCAAGTTCATATAAGAATGTAGCATTTTATTTCCAAAGTGTAGTAAATCATTGTTTTTTCACAGCAGCGTGATCGCACTACAAGGCTGCAATTTTTATTTGCTCACCAAGTGGGCTTTTGGTGGAAATGACACACCACCAGCAGCATGTTGTACACGAGAGGGGGGTGGGATGGGGGGGCGGGCAGGAGAGGACAAGTTGTTCTTCTATTGGTATGTACTCAGGCTTTATAGTGTTTGAAAGAATGTTCTTTCGAGTTCATATAAGAATGTAGCATTTTATTTCCAAAGTGTAGTAAATCTTTGTATTCTCACAGAAGGGTGATCGCAGTTCAAGGCTGCAATTTTTATTTGCCCATCAAGTGGGCTTTTGGTGGAAATGACACACCACCTGCAGCATGCAGTCCACGAGAGGGGGGTGGGATGGGGGGGCGGGCAGGAGAGGACAAGTTGTTCTTCTATTGCTATGTACTCAGGCTTTATAGTGTTTGAAAGAATGTTCTTTCAAGTTCATATAAGAATGTAGCATTTTATTTCCAAAGTGTAGTAAATCTTTGTTTTCTCACAGCAGGGTCATCGCACTGCAAGGCTGCAATTTTTATTTGCCCATCAAGTTGGCTTTTGGTGGAAATGACACACCACAAGCTGCATGTTGTCCACGAGAGGGCGGTGTGGGGAAGGGGGGGGGGGCAGCATAAGAGGACAAGTTGTTCTTCTATTGGTATGTACTCAGGCTTTATAGTGTTTGAAAGAATGTTCTTTCAAGTTCATATAAGAATGTAGCATTTTATTTCCAAAGTGTAGTAAATCTTTGTACTCTCACAGCAGGGTGATCGCACTACAAGGCTGCAATTTTTATTTGCCCATCAGTAGGCATTTGGTGGAAATGACACACCACCAGCAGCATGCTGTCCACAAGAGGGGGGTGGGATGGGGGGGCGGGCAGGAGAGGACAAGTTGTTTTTCTATTGCTATGTACTCAGGCTATATAGTGTTTGAAAGAATGTTCTTTCAAGTTCATATAAGAATGTAGCATTTTATTTCCAAAGTGTAGTAGATCTTTGTTATCTCACAGCAGGTTGATCGCACTGCAAGACTGCAATTTTTATTTGCCCATCAAGTTGGCTTTTGGTGGAAATGACACACCACCAGCAGCATGTTGTCCACGAGAGTGCGGTGTGGGGAAGGGGGGGGGGGCAGCGTAAGAGGACAAGTTGTTCTTCTATTGGTATGTACTCAGGCTTTATAGTGTTTGAAAGAATGTTCTTTCAAGTTCATATGAGAATGTAGCATTTTATTTCCGAAGTGTAGTAAATCGTTGTATTCTCACAGAAGGGTGATCCCACTACAAGGCTGCAATTTTTATTTGCCCATCAAGTGGGCTTTTGGTGGATATGACACACCACCAGCAGCATGCTGTCCACGAGAGGGGAATGGCATGGGGGGGCGGGCAGGAGAGGACAAGTTGTTCTTCTATTAGTATGTACTCGGGCCTTATAGTGTTAGAAGGAATGTTCTTTCAAGTTCATATAAGAATGTAGCATTTTATTTTCAAAGTGTAGTAAATTTTTGCTTTCTCACAGCAGGGTGATCGCACTACAAGGCTGCAATTGTTATTTGCCCATGAAGTGGGCTTTTGGTGGAAATGAAACACCACCAGCACAATGTTGTCCACGAGAGGTGGGTGGGATGGTGGGGCGGGCAGGAGGGAAAAAGTTGTTCTTCTATTGGTATGTACTCAGGCTTTATAGTGTTTAAAGTAATGTTCTTTCAAGTTCATATAGGAATGTAGCATTTTATTTCCAAAGTGTAGTAAATCTTTGTTATCTCACACCAGGGTGATCGCACTACAAGGCTGCAATTTTTATTTGCCCATCAAGTGGGTTTTTGGTGGAAATGACACACCACCAGCAGCATGTTGTCCACGAGAGGGGGGTGGGATGGGGGGGGCGGGCAGGAGAGGACAAGTTGTTCTTCTATTGGTATATACTCAGGCTTTATAGTGTTTGAAAGAATGTTCTTTCAAGTTCATATAAGAATGTAGCATTTTATTTCCAAAGTGTAGTAAATCTTTGCCTTCTCTCACCAGGGTGATCGCACTACAAGGCTGCAATTTTTATTTGCCCATCAAGTGGGCTTTTGGTGGAAATGACACACCACCAGCAGCATGTTGTCCACGAGAGGGGGGTGGGATGGGGGGGCGAGCAGGAGAGGACAAGTTGTTCTTCTATTGGTATGTACTCAGGCTTTATAGTGTTTGAAAGAAGGTTCTTTTAAGTTCATGTAAGAATGTAGCATTTTATTTCCAACATGTAGGAAATCTTTGCTTCCTCACAGCAGGGTGATCGCACTACAAGGCTGCAATTTTTATTTGCCCATCAAGTGGGCTTTTGGTGGAAATGACACACCACCAGCAGCATGATGTCCACGAGAGGGGGGTGGGATGGGGGGGGGGGCGGGCAGGAGAGGACAAGTTGTTCTTCTATTGGTATGTACTCAGGCTATATAGTGTTTGAAAGAATGTTCTTTCAAGTTCATATAAGAATGTAGCATTTTATTTGCAAAGTGTAGTAAATCTTTGTTTTCTCACAGCAGGGTGATCGCACTACAAGGCTGCAATTTTTATTTGCCCATCAAGTGGGCTTTTGGTGGAAATGACACACCACCACCAGCATGTTGTCCACGAGAGGGAGGTGGGATTGGGGGGGCGGGCAGGAGAGGACAAGTTGTTCTTCTATTGGTATGTACTCAGGCTTTATAGTGTTTGCAAGAATGTTCTTTCAAGTTCATATATAAATGTAACATTTTATTTCCAAAGTGTAGTAAATCTTTGCTTTCTCACAGCAGGGTGATCGCACTACAAGGCTGCAATTTTTATTTGTCCATCAAGTGGGCTTTTGGTGGAAATGACACACCACCAGCAGGATGCTGTCCACGAGAGGGGGGTGGGATGGGGGGGCAGGCAGGAGGGGACAAGTTGTTCTTCTATTGGTATGTACTCAGGCTTTATAGTGTTTGAAAGAATGTTCTTTCAAGTTCATATAAGAATGTAGCATTTTATTTCCAAAGTGTAGTAAATCTTTGTATTCTCACAGAAGGGGAATCGCACTACAAGGCTGCAATTTTTATTTGCCCATCAACTGGGCTTTTGGTGGAAATGACACACCACCAGCAGCATGCTGTCCTCGAGAGGGGGGTGGGATGGGGGGGCGGGCAGGAGAGGACAAGTTGTTCTTCTATTGCTATGTACTCAGGCTTCACAGTGTTTGAAAGAATGTTCTTTCAAGTTCATATAAGAATGTAGCATTTTATTTCCAAAGTGTAGTAAATCTTTGTTTTCTCACAGCAGGGTGATCGCACTGCAAGGCTGCAATTTTTATTTGCCCATCAAGTGGGCTTTTGGTGGAAATGACACACCACCAGCAGCATGTAGTCCACGAGAGGGCGTGCGGGGAAGGGGGGGGGGGGGGGGGCAGCGTAAGAGGACAAGTTGTTCTTCTATTGGTATGTACTAAGGCTTTATAGTGTTTGAAAGAATGTTCTTTCCAGTTCATATAAGTATGTAGCATTTTATTTCCGAAGTGTCGTAAATCTTTGTATTCTCACAGAAGGGTGATCCCACTCCAAGGCTGCAATTTTTATTTGCCCATCAAGCGGGCTTTTGGTGGATATGACACACCACCAGCAGCATGCTGTTCTCGAGAGGGGGGTGGGATGGGGGGGGCGGGCAGGAGAGGACAAGTTGTTCTTCTATTGGTATGTACTCAGGCTTTATAGTGCTTGAAAGAATGTTCTTTCAAGTTCATATAAGAATGTAGCATTTTATTTCCAAAGTGTAGTAAATCTTTCTTTTCTCACAGCAGGGTGATCGCACTGCAAGGCTGCAATTTTTATTTGCCCATCAAGTGGGCTTTTGGTGGAAATGACACACCACCAGCAGCATGTTGTCCACGAGAGGGCGGTGTGGGGAAGGGGGGGTGGGGGCCAGCGTAAGAGGACAAGTTGTTCTTCTATTGGTATGTACTCAGGCTTTATAGTGTTTGAAAGAATGTTCTTTCCACTTCATATAAGAATGTAGCATTTTGTTTCCGAAGTGTAGTAAATCTATGTATTCTCACAGAAGGGTGATCCCAGTACAAGGCTGCAATTTTTATTTGCCCTTCAAGTGGGCTTTTGGTGGATATGACACACCACCAGCAGCATGCTGTTCACGAGAGGCGGGTGGGATAGGGGGGCGGGCAGGAGAGGACAAGTTGTTCTTCTATTGGTATGTACTCAGGCTTTATAGTGTTTGAAAGAATGTTCTTTCACGTTCATGTAAGAATGTAGCATTTTATTTCCAAAGTGTAGTAAATCTTTGCTTTCTCACAGCAGGGTGATCGCACTACAAGGCTGCAATTTTTATTTGCCCATCAAGTGGGCTTTTGGTGGAAATGACACACCACCAGCAGCATGTTGTCCACGAGAGGGAGGTGGCATGGGGGGGCGGGCAGGAGAGGACAAGTTGTTCTTCTATTGGTATGTACTCAGGCTTTATAGTGTTTGAAAGAATGTTCTTCCATGTTCATATAAGAATGTAACATTTTATTTCCAAAGTGTAGTAAATCTTTGCTTTCTCACAGCAGGGTGATCGCACTACAAGGCTGCAATTTGTATTTGCCCATCAAGTGGGCTTTTGGTGGAAATGACACACCACCAGCAGTATGTTGTCCACGAGAGGGGGGTGGGATGGGGGGGCGGGCAGGTTAGGACAAGTTGTTCTTCTATTGGTATGTACTCATGTTTATAGTGTTTGAAAGAATGTTCTTTCAAGTTCATATAAGAATGTAGCATTTTATTTCCAAAGTGTAGTTAATCTTTGTATTCTCACAGAAGGGTGATCGCACTACAAGGCTGCAATTTTTATTTGCCCATCAAGTGGGCTTTTGGTGGAAATGACACACCACCAGCAGCATGCTGTCCACGAGAGGGGCGAGGGATGGGGGGGGGGTGGGCAGGAGAGGACAAGTTGTTCTTCTATTGGTATGTACTCAGGCCTTATAGTGTTTAAAAGAATGTTCTTTCAAGTTCATATATGAATGTTGCATTTTATTTCCAAAGTGTAGTAAATCTTTGTATTCTCACAGAAGGGTGATCGCACTACAAGGCTGCAATTTTTATTTGCCCATCAAGTGGGCTTTTGGTGGAAATGACACACCACCAGCAGCATGCTGTCCATGAGAGGGGGGTGGGATGGGGGGGGCGGGCAGGAGAGGACAATTTGTTCTTCTATTGGTATGTACTCAGGCTTTATAGTGTTTGAAAGAATGTTCTTTCAAGTTCGTATAAGAATGTAGCATTTTATTTCCAAAGTGTAGTAAATCTTTCCTTTCTCACAGCAGGGTAATCGCACTACAAGGCTGCAATTTTTATTTGCCCATCAAGTGGGCTTTTGGTGGAAATGACACACCACCAGCAGCATGCTGTCCAAGAGAGGGGGGTGGGATGGGGGGGCGGGCAGGAGAGGACAAGTTGTTCTTCTATTGGTATGTACTCAGGCTTTATATTGTTTGAAAGAATGTTCTTTCAAGTTCATATAAGAATGTAGCATTTTATTTCCAAAGTGTAGTTAATCTTTGTATTCTCGCAACAGGGTGATCGCACTACAAGGCTGCAATTTTTATTTGCCCATCAAGTGGGCTTTTGGTGGAAATGACACACCACCAGCAGCATGTTGTCCACGAGAGGGGGGTGGGATGGGGTGGCGGGCAGGAGAGGACAAGTTGTTCTTCTATTGGTATGTACTCAGGCTTTATAGTGTATGAAAGAATGTTCTTTCAAGTTCGTATAAGAATGTAGCATTTCATTTCGAAAGTGTAGTAAATCTTTGTATTCTCAGAGAAGCGTGTTCGCACTACAAGGCTGCAATTTTTATTTGCCCATTAAGTGGGCTTTTGGTGGAAATGACACACCACCAGCAGCATGCTGTCTATGAGAGGGGGGTGGGATGGGGGGGCGGGCAGGAGAGGACAAGTTGTTCTTCTATTGGTATGTACTCAAGCTTTATAGTGTTTGAAAAAATGTTCTTTCAACTTCATATAAGAATGTAGCATTTTATTTCCAAAGTGTAGTTAATCTTTGTTTTCTCACAGCAGGGTGATCGCACTACAAGGCTGCAATTTTTATTTGCCCATCAAGTGGGCTTTTGGTGGAAATGACTTACCACCAGCAGCATGTTGTCCATGAGAGGGGGGTGGGATGGGGGGGTGAGCAGGAGAGGACAAGTTCTTCTTCAATTGGTATGTACTCAGGCTTTATAGTGTTTGAAAGAATGTTCTTTCAAGTTCAGATAAGAATGTAGCATTTTATTTCCAAAGTGTAGGAAATCTTTGCTTTCTCACAGCAGGGTGATCACACTACAAGGCTGCAATTTTTATTTGCCCATCAAGTGGGCTTTTGGTGGAAATGACACACCACCAGCAGCATGTTGTCCACGAGTGGGGGGTGGTATGGGGGGGGCGGGCAGGAGAGAACAAGTTGTCCTTCTATTGGTATGTACTCAGGCTTTATAG
Source organism: Schistocerca americana (assembly GCF_021461395.2). Taxonomy (NCBI): domain Eukaryota; kingdom Metazoa; phylum Arthropoda; class Insecta; order Orthoptera; family Acrididae; genus Schistocerca; species Schistocerca americana. The sequence goes on from NC_060128.1 coordinate 75,311,501, forward strand.
TGTTTGAAAGAATCTTCTTTCAAGTTCATATAAGAATGTAGCATTTTACTTCCAAAGTGTAGTAAATCATTGTTTTTTCACAGCAGCGTGATCGCACTACAAGGCTGCAATTTTTATTTGCTCATCAAGTGGGCTTTTGGTGGAAATGACACACCACCAGCAGCATGTTGTACACGAGAGGGGGGTGGGATGGGGGGGCGAGCAGGAGAGGACAAGTTGTTCTTCTATTGGTATGTACTCAGGCTTTATAGTGTTTGAAAGAATGTTCTTTCAAGTTCATATGAGAATGTAGCATTTTATTTCCAAAGTGTAGTAAATCTTTGCTTTCTCACAGCAGGGTGATCGCACTACAAGGCTGCAATTTTAATTTGCCCTTCAAGTGGGCTTTTGGTGGAAATGACACACCACCAGCAGCATGTTGTCCACGAGAGGGGGGTCTGATGGGGGGGGCGAGCAGGTGAGTACATGTTGTTCTTCAATTGGTATGAACTCAGGCTTTATAGTGTTTGAAAGAATGTTCTTTCAAGTTCATATAAGAATGTAGCATTTTATTTCCAAAATGTAGTAAATCTTTGGTATCTCACAGCAGGGTGATCGCACTACAAGGGTGCAATTTTTATTTGCCCATCAAGTGGCCTTTTGGTGGAAATGGCACACCACCAGCAGCATGTTGTCCACGAGAGGGGGGTGGGATGGGGTGGCGGGCAGGAGAGGACAAGTTGTTCTTCTATTGGTATGTACTCAGGCTTTATAGTGTATGAAAGAATGTTCTTTCAAGTTCGTATAAGAATGTAGCATTTCATTTCGAAAGTGTAGTAAATCTTTGTATTCTCAGAGAAGCGTGTTCGCACTACAAGGCTGCAATTTTTATTTGCCCATTAAGTGGGCTTTTGGTGGAAATGACACACCACCAGCAGCATGCTGTCTATGAGAGGGGGGTGGGATGGGGGGGCGGGCAGGAGAGGACAAGTTGTTCTTCTATTGGTATGTACTCAAGCTTTATAGTGTTTGAAAAAATGTTCTTTCAACTTCATATAAGAATGTAGCATTTTATTTCCAAAGTGTAGTTAATCTTTGTTTTCTCACAGCAGGGTGATCGCACTACAAGGCTGCAATTTTTATTTGCCCATCAAGTGGGCTTTTGGTGGAAATGACTTACCACCAGCAGCATGTTGTCCATGAGAGGGGGGTGGGATGGGGGGGTGAGCAGGAGAGGACAAGTTCTTCTTCAATTGGTATGTACTCAGGCTTTATAGTGTTTGAAAGAATGTTCTTTCAAGTTCAGATAAGAATGTAGCATTTTATTTCCAAAGTGTAGGAAATCTTTGCTTTCTCACAGCAGGGTGATCACACTACAAGGCTGCAATTTTTATTTGCCCATCAAGTGGGCTTTTGGTGGAAATGACACACCACCAGCAGCATGTTGTCCACGAGTGGGGGGTGGTATGGGGGGGGCGGGCAGGAGAGAACAAGTTGTCCTTCTATTGGTATGTACTCAGGCTTTATAGTGTTTGAAAGAATCTTCTTTCAAGTTCATATAAGAATGTAGCATTTTACTTCCAAAGTGTAGTAAATCATTGTTTTTTCACAGCAGCGTGATCGCACTACAAGGCTGCAATTTTTATTTGCTCATCAAGTGGGCTTTTGGTGGAAATGACACACCACCAGCAGCATGTTGTACACGAGAGGGGGGTGGGATGGGGGGGCGAGCAGGAGAGGACAAGTTGTTCTTCTATTGGTATGTACTCAGGCTTTATAGTGTTTGAAAGAATGTTCTTTCAAGTTCATATGAGAATGTAGCATTTTATTTCCAAAATGTAGTAAATCTTTGGTTTCTCACAGCAGGGTGATCGCACTACAAGGGTGCAATTTTTATTTGCCCATCAAGTGGCCTTTTGGTGGAAATGGCACACCACCAGCAGCATGTTGTCCACGAGGGGGGGGTGGGATGGGGGGGCGAGCAGGAGAGGACAAGTTGTTCTTCTATTGGTATGTACTCAGGCTTTATAGTGTTTTAAAGAAAGTTCGTTCAAGTTCGAATAAGAATGTAGCATTTTACTTCCAAAGTGCAGTAAATGTTTGTTTTCTCACAACAGGGTGATCGCACTACAAGGCTGCAATTTTTATTTGCCCATCAAGTGGGGTTTTGGTGGAAATGACACACCACCAGCAGCACGTTGTCCACGAGAGGGGGGGTGGGATGGGGTTCGAGCAGGAGAGGACAAGTTGTTCTTCTATTGGTATGTACTCAGGCTTCATAGTGTTTGAAAGAATGTTCTTTTAAGTTCGTATAAGAATGTAGCATTTTATTTCCAAAGTGTAGTAAATCTTTGTTTTCTCACAGCAGGTTGGTCGCACTACAAGGCTGCAATATTTATTTGTCCATCAAGTGGGCTTTTGGTTGGAAATGACACACCACCAGCAGCATGATGTCCACGAGAGGGGGGGGTGGGATGGGGAGGGGCGAGCAGGAGAGGACAAGTTGTTGTTCTATTGGTATGTACTCAAGTTTTATAGTGTTTGAAAGAATGTTCTTTCAAGTTCATATAAGAATGTAGCATTTTATTTCCAAAGTGTAGTAATTCTTTGTTTTCTCACAGCAGGGTGATCGCACTACAAGGCTGCAATTTTTATTTGCCCATCAAGTGGGCTTTTGGTGGAAATGACACACCACCAGCAGCATGTTGTCCACGAGAGGGGGGTGGGATGGTGGGGCGAGCAGGTGAGTACAAGTTGTTCTTCTATTGGTATGTACTCAGGCTTTATAGTGTTTGAAAGAATGTTCTTTCAAGTTCATATAAGAATGTTGCATTTTATTTCCAAAGTGTAGTAAATCTTTGGTTTCTCACAGCAGGGTGATCGCACTACAAGGCTGCAGTTTTTATTTGCCCATTAAGTGGCCGTTTGGTGGAAATGACACACCACCAGCAGCATGTTGTACACGAGAGGGGGGTGGGATGAGGGGGCGGGCAGGAGAGGACAAGTTGTTCTTCTATTGGTATGTACTCAGGCTTTATAGTGTTTTAAAGAAAGTTCGTTCAAGTTCATATAAGAATGTAGCATTTTATTTCCAAAGTGCAGTAAATGTTTGTTTTCTCACACCAGGGTGATCGCACTACAAGGCTGCAATTTTTATTTGCCCATCAAGTGGGGTTTTGGTGGAAATGACACACCACCAGCAGCATGTTGTCCACGAGGGGGGGGGTGGGATGGGGTTCGAGCAGGAGAGGACAAGTTGTTCTTCTATTGGTATGTACTCAGGCTTTATAGTGTTTGAAAGGATGTACTTTCAAGTTCGTATAAGAATGTAGCATTTTATTTCCAAAGTGTAGTAAATCTTTGTTTTCTCACAGCAGGGTGATCGCACTACAAGGCTGCAATATTTATTTGTCCATCAAGTGGGCTTTTGGTAGGAAATGACACACCACCAGCAGCATGATGTCCACGAGAGGGGGGGTGGGATGGGGGGGCGAGCAGGAGAGGACAAGTTGATCTTCTATTGGTATGTACTCAGGCTTTATAGTGTTTGAAAGAATGTTCTTTCAAATTCATATGAGAATGTAGCATTTTATTTCCAAAGTGTAGTAAATCTTTGCTTTCTCACAGCAGGGTGTTCGCACTACAAGGCTGCAATTTTAATTTGCCCATCAAGTGGGCTTTTGGTGGAAATGACACACCACCAGCAGCATGTTGTCCAGGAGAGGGGGGTGGGATGGGGGGGCGAGCAGGAGAGGACAAGTTGTTCTTCTATTGGTATGTACTCAGGCTTTATAGTGTTTTAAAGAAAGTTCATTCAAGTTCATAAAAGAATGTAGCATTTTACTTCCAAAGTGCAGTAAATGTTTGTTTTCTCACAACTGGGTGATCGCACTACAAGGCTGCAATTTTTATTTGCCCATCAAGTGGGGTTTTGGTGGAAATGACACACCACCAGCAGCACGTTGTCCACGAGAGGGGGGGTGGGATGGGGTTCGAGCAGGAGAGGACAAGTTGTTCTTCTATTGGTATGTACTCAGGCTTTATAGTGTTTGAAAAAAGTACATTCAAGTTCGTATAAGAATGTAGCATTTTATTTCCAAAGTGTAGTAAATCTTTGTTTTCTCACAGCAGGGTGATCGCACTACAAGGCTGCAATATTTATTTGTCCATCGAGGGGGTTGGAAATGACACACCACCAGCAGCATGATGTCCACGAGAGGGGGGTGGGATGGGGGGGCGAGCGGGTGAGTACATGTAGTTCTTCTATTGGTATGTACTCAGGCTTTATAGTGTTTGAAAGAATGTTCTTTCAAGTTCATATAAGAATGTTTCATTTTATTTCCAAAGTGTAGTAAATCTTTGGTTTCTCACAGCAGGGTGATCGCACCACAAGGCTGCAATTTTTATTTGCCCATTAAGTGGCCTTTTGGTGGAAATGACACACTACCAGCAGCATGTTGTACACGAGAGGGGGGTGGGATGAGGGGGCGGGCAGGAGAGGACAAGTTGTTCTTCTATTGGTATGTACTCAGGCTTGATAGTGTTTTAAAGAAAGTTCGTTCAAGTTCATATAAGAATGTAGCATTTTATTTCCAAAGTGCAGTAAATGTTTGTTTTCTCACACCAGGGTGATCGCACTACAAGGCTGCAATTTTTATTTGCCCATCAAGTGGGATTTTGGTGGAAATGACACACCACCAGCGGCATGTTGACCACGAGAGGGGGGGTTGGATGGGGTACGAGCAGGAGAGGACAAGTTGTTCTTCTATTGGTATGTACTCAGGCTTTATAGTGTTTGAAAGAATGTTCTTTCAAGTTCGTATAAGAATGTAGCATTTTATTTCCAAAGTGTAGTAAATCTTTGTTTTCTCACAGCAGGGTGATCGCACTACAAGGCTGCAATATTTATTTGTCCATCAAGTGGGCTTTTGGTAGGAAATGACACACCACCAGCAGCATGATGTCCACGAGAGGGGGGGTGGGATGGGGGGGCGAGCAGGAGAGGAGAAGTTGTTCTTCTATTGGTATGTACTCAAGCTTTATAGCGTTTGCAAGAATGTTCTTTCAAGTTCATATAAGAATGTAGCATTTTATTTCAAAAGTGTAGTAAATCTTTGTTTTATCACAGCAGTGTGGTCGCACTACAAGGCTGCAATTTTTATTTGTCCTTCAAGTGGGCTTTTGGTGAAAATGACACACAACCAGCATCATGTTGTCCACGAGAGGGGGGTGGATGGGGGGGGCGAGCAGGAGAGGACAAGCTGTTTTTCTGTTGGTATGTACTCAGGCTTTATAGTGTTTGAAAGAATGTTCTTTCAAGTTCATATAAGAATGTAGTATTTTAATTCCAAAGTGTAGTAAATCTTTGTTTTCTCACAGCAGGGTGAACGCACTACAAGGCTGCAATTTTTATTTGCCCATCAAGTGGGCTTTTGGTGGAAATGATGCACCACCAACAGCATGTTGTCCAAGAGAGGGGGGTGGGATGGGGGGGCGAGCAGGAGAGGAGAAGTTGTTCTTCTATTGGTATGTACTCAGGCTTTATAGTGTTTAAAAGAAAGTTCTTTCAAGTTCATATAAGAATGCAGCATTTTATTTCCAAAGTGTAGTAAGTGTTTGTTCTCACACAGCAGGGTGATCACACTACAAGGCTGCAATTTTTATTTGCCCATCAAGTGGGCATTTTGTGGAAATGACACACCACCAGCAGCATGTTGTCCATGAGTGGGGGGTGGTACAGGGGGGCGGGCAGGAGAGAACAAGTTTTACTTCTATTGGTATGTACTCAGGCTTTATAGTGTTTGAAAGAATATTCTTTCAAGTTCATATAAGAATGTAGCATTTTATTTCCAAAGTGTAGTAAATCATTGTTTCCTCATAGCAGGGTGATCGCACAACAAGGCTGCAATTATTATTTGCCCATCAAGTGGGCTATTGGTGGAGATGACACACCACCAGCAGCATGTTGTCCACGAGAGGGGGGTGGGATGGGGGGGCGAGCAGGAGAGGACAAGTTGTTCTTCTATTGGTATGTACTCAGGCTTAGTAGTGTTTGAAAGAATGTTCTTTCAAGTTCATATGAGAATGTTGCATTTTATTTCCAAAGTGTAGTAAATCTTTGCTTCTCACAGCAGGGTGATCGCACTACAAGGCTGCAATTTTTATTTGCCCATCAAGTGGGCTTTTGTTGGAAATGACACACCACCAGCAGAATGTTGTCTATGGGAGGGGGGTGTGATGGGGGGGCGAGCAGGTGAGTACAAGTTGTTCTTCTATTGGTATGTACTCAATCTTTGTAGTGTTTGAAAGAATGTTCTTTCAAGTTCATATAAGAATGTAGCATTTTATTTCCAAAGTGTAGTAAATCTTTGGTTTCTCACAGCAGGGTAATCGCACTACAAGGCTGCAATTTTTATTTGCCCATCAAGTGGCCTTTTGGTGGAAATGACACACCACCAGCAGCATGTTGTCCACGAGAGGGGGGTGGGATGGGGGGGCGGGCAGGAGAGGACAAGTTGTTCTTCTATTGGTATGTACTCAGGCTTTATAGTGTTTTAAAGAAAGTTCGTTCAAGTTCATATAAGAATGTAGCATTTTACTTCCAAAGTGCAGTAAATGTTTGTTTTCTCACACCAGGGTAATCGCACTACAAGGCTGCAATTTTTATTTGCCCATCAAGTGGGGTTTTGGTGGAAATGACACACCACCAGCAGCATGTTGACCACGAGAGGGGGGGTGGGATGTGGGGGCGAGCAGGAGAGCACAAGTTGTTCTTCTATTGGTATATACTCAGGCTTTACAGTGTTTGAAAGAATGTCCTTTCAAGTTCGTATAAGAATGTGGCATTTTATTTCCAAAGTGTAGTAAATCTTTGCTTTCTCACAGCAGGGTGATCGCACTACTAGGCTGCAATTTTTATTTGTCCATCAAGTGGGCTTTTGGTGGAAATGACACACCACCAGCATCATGTTGTCCATGAGAGGGGGGTGGGATTGGGGGGGCGAGCAGGAGAGGACAAGTTGTTTTTCTATTGGTATGTCCTCAGGCTTTGTAGTGTTTTAAAGAATGTTCTTTCAAGTTCATATAAGAATGTAGCATTTTATTTCCAAAGTGTAGTAAATGTTTGTTTTCTCACAGCAGGGTGATCGCACTACAAGCCTGCAATTTTTATTTGTCCATCAAGTGGGCTTTTGGTGGAAATGACATACCACCAGCAGCATGTTGTCAACGAGAGGGGGGTGGGATGGGGGGGCGAGCAGGAGAGGACAAGTTGTTTTCTATTGATATGTACTCAGGCTTTATAGTGTTTGAAAGAATGTTCTTTCAAGTTCACATATGAATGTAGCATTTTATTTCCAAAGTGTAGTAAATCTTAGTTTTCTCACAGCAGGGTGATCGCACTACAAGGCTGCAAATTTTATTTGTCCATCAAGTGGGCTTTTGGTGGAAATGACACACCACCAGCAGCATGTTGTCCACGAGAGGGGGGTGGGATGGGGGCGCGAGCAGGAGAGGACAAGTTGTTTTTCTATTGGTATGTACTCAGGCTTTATAGTGTTTGAAAGAATGTTCTTTCTAATTCATATAAGAATGTGTTATTTTATTTCCAAAGTGTAGTAAATCTTTGTTTTCTCACAGCAGGGTGATTGCACTACAAGGCTGCAATTTTTATTTGTCCATCAAGTGGGCTTTTGGTGGAAATGACACACCACCAGCATCATGTTGTCCACAAAAGGGGGGTGGGATGGGGGGGCCAGCAGGAGAGGACAAGTTGTTTTTCTATTGGTATGTACTCAGGCTTTATAGTGTTTGAAAGAATGTTCTTTCAAGTTTATATAAGAATGTTGCATTTTATTTCCAAAGTGTAGTAAATCTTTGTTTTCTCACAGTAGGGTGATCGCACTACAAGGCTGCAATTTTTATTTGTCCATCAAGTGGGTTTTTGGTGGAAATGACACACCACCAGCATCATGTTGTCCACGAGAGGAGGTGGGATGGGGGGCGAGCATGAGAGGACAAGTTGCTTTTCTGTTGGTACGTACTCAGGCTTTATAGTGTTTGAAAGAATATTCTTTCAAGTTCATATAAGAATGTAGCATTTTATTTCCAAAGTGTAGTATATCTTTGTTTTCCCACAGCAGGGTGATCGCACTACAAGGCGGCAATTTTTATTTGTCCATCAAGTGGGCTTTTGGTGGAAATGACACACCACCAGCATCATGTTGTCCACGAGAGGGGGGTGGGTTGGGGGGGCGAGCAGGAGAGGACTAGTTGTTTTTCTATTGGTATGTACTCAGGCTTTATTGTGTTTTAAAGATTGTTCTTTCAAGTTCATATAAGAATGTAGCATTTTATTTCTAAAGTATAGTAAATCTTTGTTTTCTCAGAGCAGGGTGATCGCACTACAAGGCTGCAATTTTTATTTGTCCACCAAGTGGGCTTTTGGTGGAAACGACACACCACCAGCAGCATGTTGTCCACGAGAGGGGGGTGGGATGGGGGGGCGAGCAGGAGAGGACAAGTTGTTTTTCCATTGGTATGTACTCAGGGTTTATAGTGTTTGAAAGAATGTTCTTTCAAGTTCATATAAGAATGTAGCATTTTATTTCCAAAGTGTAGTATATCTTTGTTTTCTCACAGCAGGGTGATCGCACTACAAGGCTGCAATTTTTATTTGTCCATCAAGTGGGCTTTTGGTGGAAATGACACAGCACCAGCAGCATGTTGTCCACGAGAGGGGGGTGGGATGGGGGGGCGAGCAGGAGAGGACAAGTTGTTTTTCTATTGGCATGTACTCAGGCTTTATAGTGGTTCAAAGAATGTTCTTTCAAGTTCATATAAGAATGTAGCATTTTATTTCCAAAGTGTAGTAAATCTTTGTTTTCTCACAGCAGGCTGATCGCACTACAAGGCTGAAATTTTTATTTGTCCATCAGGTGGGCTTTTGGTGGAAATGACACACCACCAGCATCATGTTGTCCACGAGAGGGGGGTGGGATGGGGGGGCGAGCAGGAGAGGACAAGTTGTTTTTCTATTGGTATGTACTCAGGCTTTATAGTGTTTGAAAGAATGTTCTTTCAAGTTCATAGAAGAATGTAGCATTTAATTTCCAAAATGTAGTAAATCATTGTTTTCTCACAGCAGGGTGATCGCACTACAAGGCTGCAATTTTTATTTGTCCATCAAGTGGGCTTTTGGTGGAAATGACACACCACCAGCATCATGTTGTCCACGAGATGGGGGTGGGATGTGTGGGCAAGCAGGAGAGGACAAGTTGTTCTTCTATTGGTATGTACTCAGGCTTTATAGTGTTTGAAAGAATGTTCTTTCAAGTACATTTAAGAATGTAGCATTTTATTTCCAAAGTGTAGTAAATCTTTGTTTCCACGCAGCAGGGTGATCGCACTACAAGGCTGCAATTTTTATTCGTCCATCAAGTGGGCTTTTGGTGGAAATGACACACCACCAGCATCATGTTGTCCACGAGAGGGGGGTGGGATGGGGGGGCGAGCAGGAGAGGACAAGTTGTTTTTCTATTGGTATGTACTCAGGCTTTATAGTGTTTGAAAGAATGTTCTTTCAAATTCTAATAAGAAAGTAGCATTTTATTTCCAAAGTGTAGTAAATCTTTGTTTTCTCACAGCAGGGTGATCGCACTACTAGGCTGCAATTATTATTTGCCCATCAAGTGGGCTATTGGTGGAGATGACACACCACCAGCAGCATGTTGTCCACAAAAGGGGGGTGGGATGGGGGGGCGAGCAGGAGAGGACAAGTTGTTCTTCTATTGGTATGTACTCAGGCTTAGTAGTGTTTGAAAGAATGTTCTTTCAAGTTCATATGAGAATGTTGCATTTTATTTCCAAAGTGTAGTAAATCTTTGCTTCTCACAGCAGGGTGATCGCACTACAAGGCTGCAATTTTTATTTGCCCATCAAGTGGGCTTTTGTTGGAAATGACACACCACCAGCAGAATGTTGTCTATGGGAGGGGGGTGTGATGGGGGGGCGAGCAGGTGAGTACAAGTTGTTCTTCTATTGGTATGTACTCAATCTTTATAGTGTTTGAAAGAATGTTCTTTCAAGTTCATATAAGAATGTAGCATTTTATTTCCAAAGTGTAGTAAATCTTTGGTTTCTCACAGCAGGGTAATCGCACTACAAGGCTGCAATTTTTATTTGCCCATCAAGTGGCCTTTTGGTGGAAATGACACACCACCAGCAGCATGTTGTCCACGAGAGGGGGGTGGGATGGGGGGGCGGGCAGGAGAGGACAAGTTGTTCTTCTATTGGTATGTACTCAGGCTTTATAGTGTTTTAAAGAAAGTTCGTTCAAGTTCATATAAGAATGTAGCATTTTACTTCCAAAGTGCAGTAAATGTTTGTTTTCTCACTCCAGGGTGATCGCACTACAAGGCTGCAATTTTTATTTGCCCATCAAGTGGGGTTTTGGTGGAAATGACACACCACCAGCAGCATGTTGACCACGAGAGGGGGGGTGGGATGTGGGGGCGAGCAGGAGAGCACAAGTTGTTCTTCTATTGGTATATACTCAGGCTTTACAGTGTTTGAAAGAATGTCCTTTCAAGTTCGTATAAGAATGTGGCATTTTATTTCCAAAGTGTAGTAAATCTTTGCTTTCTCACAGCAGGGTGATCGCACTACTAGGCTGCAATTTTTATTTGTCCATCAAGTGGGCTTTTGGTGGAAATGACACACCACCAGCATCATGTTGTCCATGAGAGGGGGGTGGGATTGGGGGGGCGAGCAGGGGAGGACAAGTTGTTTTTCTATTGGTATGTCCTCAGGCTTTGTAGTGTTTTAAAGAATGTTCTTTCAAGTTCATATAAGAATGTAGCATTTTATTTCCAAAGTGTAGTAAATGTTTGTTTTCTCACAGCAGGGTGATCGCACTACAAGCCTGCAATTTTTATTTGTCCATCAAGTGGGCTTTTGGTGGAAATGACATACCACCAGCAGCATGTTGTCAACGAGAGGGGGGTGGGATGGGGGGGCGAGCAGGAGAGGACAAGTTGTTTTCTATTGATATGTACTCAGGCTTTATAGTGTTTGAAAGAATGTTCTTTCAAGTTCATATATGAATGTAGCATTTTATTTCCAAAGTGTAGTAAATCTTAGTTTTCTCACAGCAGGGTGATCGCACTACAAGGCTGCAAATTTTATTTGTCCATCAAGTGGGCTTTTGGTGGAAATGACACACCACCAGCATCATGTTGTCCACAAAAGGGGGGTGGGATGGGGGGGCGAGCAGGAGAGGACAATTTGTTTTTCTATTGGTATGTACTCAGGCTTTATAGTGTTTGAAAGAATGTTCTTTCAAGTTTATATAAGAATGTTGCATTTTATTTCCAAAGTGTAGTAAATCTTTGTTTTCTCACAGTAGGGTGATCGCACTACAAGGCTGCAATTTTTATTTGTCCATCAAGTGGGTTTTTGGTGGAAATGACACACCACCAGCATCATGTTGTCCACGAGAGGAGGTGGGATGGGGGGCGAGCATGAGAGGACAAGTTGCTTTTCTGTTGGTACGTACTCAGGCTTTATAGTGTTTGAAAGAATATTCTTTCAAGTTCATATAAGAATGTAGCATTTTATTTCCAAAGTGTAGTATATCTTTGTTTTCCCACAGCAGGGTGATCGCACTACAAGGCGGCAATTTTTATTTGTCCATCAAGTGGGCTTTTGGTGGAAATGACACACCACCAGCATCATGTTGTCCACGAGAGGGGGGTGGGTTGGGGGGGCGAGCAGGAGAGGACTAGTTGTTTTTCTATTGGTATGTACTCAGGCTTTATTGTGTTTTAAAGATTGTTCTTTCAAGTTCATATAAAAATGTAGCATTTTATTTCTAAAGTATAGTAAATCTTTGTTTTCTCAGAGCAGGGTGATCGCACTACAAGGCTGCAATTTTTATTTGTCCACCAAGTGGGCTTTTGGTGGAAACGACACACCACCAGCAGCATGTTGTCCACGAGAGGGGGGTGGGATGGGGGGGCGAGCAGGAGAGGACAAGTTGTTTTTCCATTGGTATGTACTCAGGGTTTATAGTGTTTGAAAGAATGTTCTTTCAAGTTCATATAAGAATGTAGCATTTTATTTCCAAAGTGTAGTATATCTTTGTTTTCTCACAGCAGGGTGATCGCACTACAAGGCTGCAATTTTTATTTGTCCATCAAGTGGGCTTTTGGTGGAAATGACACAGCACCGGCAGCATGTTGTCCACGAGAGGGGGGTGGGATGGGGGGGCGAGCAGGAGAGGACAAGTTGTTTTTCTATTGGCATGTACTCAGGCTTTATAGTGGTTCAAAGAATGTTCTTTCAAGTTCATATAAGAATGTAGCATTTTATTTCCAAAGTGTAGTAAATCTTTGTTTTCTCACAGCAGGCTGATCGCACTACAAGGCTGAAATTTTTATTTGTCCATCAGGTGGGCTTTTGGTGGAAATGACACACCACCAGCATCATGTTGTCCACGAGAGGGGGGTGGGATGGGGGGGCGAGCAGGAGAGGACAAGTTGTTTTTCTATTGGTATGTACTCAGGCTTTATAGTGTTTGAAAGAATGTTCTTTCAAGTTCATAGAAGAATGTAACATTTAATTTCCAAAATGTAGTAAATCATTGTTTTCTCACAGCAGGGTGATCGCACTACAAGGCTGCAATTTTTATTTGTCCATCAAGTGGGCTTTTGGTGGAAATGACACACCACCAGCATCATGTTGTCCACGAGATGGGGGTGGGATGTGTGGGCAAGCAGGAGAGGACAAGTTGTTCTTCTATTGGTATGTACTCAGGCTTTATAGTGTTTGAAAGAATGTTCTTTCAAGTACATTTAAGAATGTAGCATTTTATTTCCAAAGTGTAGTAAATCTTTGTTTCCACGCAGCAGGGTGATCGCACTACAAGGCTGCAATTTTTATTCGTCCATCAAGTGGGCTTTTGGTGGAAATGACACACCACCAGCATCATGTTGTCCACGAGAGGGGGGTGGGATGGGGGGGCGAGCAGGAGAGGACAAGTTGTTTTTCTATTGGTATGTACTCAGGCTTTATAGTGTTTGAAAGAATGTTCTTTCAAATTCTAATAAGAAAGTAGCATTTTATTTCCAAAGTGTAGTAAATCTTTGTTTTCTCACAGCAGGGTGATCGCACTACTAGGCTGCAATTTTTATTTGTCCATCAAGTGGGCTTTTGGTGGAAATGACACACCACCAGCATCATGTTGTCCATGAGAGGGGGGTGGGATTGGGGGGGCGAGCAGGAGAGGACAAGTTGTTTTTCTATTGGTATGTCCTCAGGCTTTGTAGTGTTTTAAAGAATGTTCTTTCAAGTTCATATAAGAATGTAGCATTTTATTTCCAAAGTGTAGTAAATGTTTGTTTTCTCAAAGCAGGGTGATCGCACTACAAGCCTGCAATTTTTATTTGTCCATCAAGTGGGCTTTTGGTGGAAATGACATACCACCAGCCGCATGTTGTCAACGAGAAGGGGGTGGGATGGGGGGGCGAGCAGGAGAGGACAAGTTGTTTTCTATTGATATGTACTCAGGCTTTATAGTGTTTGAAAGAATGTTCTTTCAAGTTCATATAAGAATGTAGAATTTTATTTCCAAAGTGTAGTAAATCTTAGTTTTCTCACAGCAGGGTGATCGCACTACAAGGCTGCAATTTTTATTTGTCCATCAAGTGGGCTTTTGGTGGAAATGACACACCACCAGCAGCATGTTGTCCACGAGAGGGGGGTGGGATGGGGGCGCGAGCAGGAGAGGACAAGTTGTTTTTCTATTGGTATGTACTCAGGCTTTATAGTGTTTGAAAGAATGTTCTTTCTAATTCATATAAGAATGTGTTATTTTATTTCCAAAGTGTAGTAAATCTTTGTTTTCTCACAGCAGGGTGATCGCACTACAAGGCTGCAATTTTTATTTGTCCATCAAGTGGGCTTTTGGTGGAAATGACACACCACCAGCATCATGTTGTCCACAAAAGGGGGGTGGGATGGGGGGGCGAGCAGGAGAGGAAAAGTTGTTTTTCTATTGGTATGTACTCAGGCTTTATAGTGTTTGAAAGAATGTTCTTTCAAGTTTATATAAGAATGTTGCATTTTATTTCCAAAGTGTAGTAAATCTTTGTTTTCTCACAGCAGGGTGATCGCACTACAAGGCTGCAATTTTTATTTGTCCATCAAGTGGGTTTTTGGTGGAAATGACACACCACCAGCATCATGTTGTCCACGAGAGGGGGGTGGGATGGGGGGCGAGCATGAGAGGACAAGTTGCTTTTCTGTTGGTATGTACTCAGGCTTTATAGTGTTTGAAAGAATGTTCTTTCAAGTTCATGTAAAAATGTAGCATTTTATTTCCAAAGTGTAGTATATCTTTGTTTTCCCACAGCAGGGTGATCGCCCTACAAGACGGCAATTTTTATTTGTCCATCAAGTGGGCTTTTGGTGGAAATGACACACCACCAGCATCATGTTGTCCACGAGAGGGGGGTGGGTTGGGGGGGCGAGCAGGAGAGGACAAGTTGTTTTTCTATTGGTATGTACTCAGGCTTTATAGTGTTTTAAAGAATGTTCTTTCAAGTTCATATAAGAATGTAGCATTTTATTTCTAAAGTATAGTAAATCTTTGTTTTCTCAGAGCAGGGTGATCGCACTACAAGGCTGCAATTTTTATTTGTCCACCAAGTGTGCTTTTGGTGGAAACGACACACCACCAGCAGCATGTTGTCCACGAGAGGGGGGTGGGATGGGGGGGCGAGCAGGAGAGGACAAGTTGTTTTTCCAATGGTATGTACTCAGGCTTTATAGTGTTTGAAAGAATGTTCTTTCAAGTTCATATAAGAATGTAGCATTTTATTTCCAAAGTGTAGTATATCTTTGTTTTCTCACAGCAGGGTGATCGCACCACAAGGCTGCAATTTTTATTTGTCCATCAAGTGGGCTTTTGGTGGAAATGACACAGCACCAGCAGCATGTTGTCCACGAGAGGGGGGTGGGATGGGGGGGCGAGCAGGAGAGGACAAGTTGTATTTCTATTGGCATGTACTCAGGCTTTATAGTGGTTCAAAGAATGTTCTTTCAAGTTCATATAAGAATGTAGCATTTTATTTCCAAAGTGTAGTAAATCTTTGTTTTCTCACAGCAGGCTGATCGCACTACAAGGCTGCAATATTTATTTGTCCATCAAGTGGGCTTTTGGTGGAAACGACACACCACCGGCAGCATGTTGTCCACGAGAGGGGGCTGGGATGGGGGGGCTCGCAGGAGAGGACAAGTTGTTTTTCTATTGGTATGTACTCAGGCTTTATAGTGTTTGAAAGAATGTTCTTTCAAGTTCATATAAGAATGTAGCATTTCATTTCCAAAGTGTAGTAAATCTTTGTTTTCTCCCAGCAGGGTGATCGCACTACAAGGCTGCAATTTTTATTTGCCCATAAAGTGGGCTTTTGGTGGAAATAAGACACCACCAGCAGCATGCTGTCCACGAGAGGGTGGTGTGGGGTGATTGGGGGTGCGGGGGGGCGAGCGTAAGAGGACAAGTTGTTCTTCTATTGGTATGTACTCAGGCTTTATAGTGTTTGAAAGAATGTTCTTTCAAGTTCATATAAGAATGTAGCATTTTATTTCCAAAGTGTAGTAAATCTTTGTTTTCTCTCAGCATGGTGATCGCACTACAAGGCTGCAATATTTATTTGTCCATCAAGTAGGCTTTTGGTGGAAATGACACACCACCAGCATCATGTTGTCCACGAGACGGGGGTGGGATGGGTGGGCAAGCAGGAGAGGACAAGTTGTTCTTCTATTGGTATGTACTCAGGCTTTATAGTGTTTGAAAGAATGTTCTTCCAAGTTCATATAAGAATGTAGCATTTTATTTCCAAAGTGTAGTAATTCTTTGTTTTCTCACAGCAGGGTGATCGCACTACAAGACTGCAATTTTTATTTGCCCATTAAGTGGGCTTTTGGTGGAAATGACACACCACCAGCAGCATGTTGTCCACGAGAGGGGGGTGGGATGGGGGGGCGAGCAGGGAGGACAAGTTGTTCTTCTATTGGTATGTACTCAGGCTTTATAGTGTTTGAAAAAATGTTCTTTCAAGTTCATATAAGAATGTAGCATTTTATTTCCAAAGTGTAGGAAATCTTTGTTTTCTCACAGCAGTGTGATCGCACTACAAGGCTGCAATTTTTATTTGCCCATCAAGTGGGCTTTTGGTGGAAATGACACACCACCGGCATCATGTTGCCCACGAGAGGGGGGTGGGATGGGGGGGTGAGCAGGAGAGGACAAGTTGTTTTTCTATTGGTATGTACTCAGGCTTTATAGTGTTTTAAAGAATGTTCTTTCAAGTTCATATAAGAATGTAGCATTTTATTTCTTAAGTGTAGTAAATCTTTGTTTTCTCACAGCAGGGTGATCGCACTACAAGGCTGCAATTTTTATTTGTCCATCAAGTGGGCTTTTGGTGGAAATGACACACCACCAGCATCATGTTGTAGATGAGAGGGGGGTGGGATGGGGGGTGCGAGCAGGAGAGGACAAGTTGTTTTTCTATTGGTATGTCCTCAGGCTTTATAGTGTTTGAAAGAATGTTCTTTCAAGTTCATATAAGAATGTAGCATTTTATTTCCAAAGTGTAGTAAATGTTCGTTTTCTCACAGCAGGGTGATCGCACTACAAGGCTGCAATTTTTATTTGTCCATCAAGTGGGCTTTTGGTGGAAATGACACACCACCAGCAGCATGTTGTCCACGAGCGGGGGGTGGGATGGGGGAGGCGAGCAGGAGAGGAGAAGTTGTTTTTCTATTGGTATGTACTCAGGCTTTTAAGTGTTTGAAACAATGTTCTATCAAGATCATATAAGAATGTAGCATTTTATTTCCAAAGTGTAGTAAATCTTCGTTTTCTCACAGCAGGGTGATCGCACTACAAGGCTGCAATTTTTATTTGTCCACCAAGTGGGCTTTTGGTGGAAACGACACACCACCAGCAGCATCTTGTCCACGAGAGGGGGGTGGGATGGGGGGGCGAGCAGGAGAGGACAAGTTGTTCTTCTATTGGTATGTACTCAGGCTTTATAGTGTTTGAAAGAATGTTCTTTCAAGTTCATTTAAGAATGTAGCATTTTATTTCCAAAGTGTAGTAAATCTTTGTTTCCACGCAGCAGGGTGATCGCACTACAAGGCTGCAATTTTTATTCGTCCATCAAGTGGGCTTTTGGTGGGAATGACACACCACCAGCAGCATGTTGTCCACGAGCGGGGGGTGGGATGGGGGGGCGAGCAGGAGAGGACAAGTTGTTTTTCTATTGGTATGTACTCAGGCTTTATAGTGTTTGAAAGAATGTTCTATCAAGTTCATATAAGAATGTAGCATTTTATTTACAACGTGTAGTAAATCTTCGTTTTCTCACAGCAGGGTGATCGCACTACAAGGCTGCAATTTTTATTTGTCCACCAAGTGGGCTTTTGGTGGAAACGACACACCACCAGCAGCATGGGTTCCACGAGAGGGGGGTGGGATGGGGGGGCGAGCAGGAGAGGACAAGTTGTTCTTCTATTGGTATGTACTCAGGCTTTATAGTGTCTGAAAGAATGTTCTTTCAAGTTCATTTAAGAATGTAGCATTTTATTTCCAAAGTGTAGTAAATCTTTGTTTCCACGCAGCAGTGTGATCGCACTACAAGGCTGCAATTTTTATTCGTCCATCAAGTGGGCTTTTGGTGGAAATGACACACCACCAGCAGCACGTTGTCCACGAGAGGGGGGTGGGATGAAGGGGCGAGCAGGAGAGGACAAGTTGTTCTTCTATTGGTATGTACTCTGGCTTTATAGTGTTTGAAAGAATGTTCTTTCAAGTTCATATAAGAATGTAGCATTTTATTTCCAAAGTGTAGTAAATCTTTGTTTCCTCACAGCAGGGTGATCGCACTACAAGGCTGCAATTTTTATTCGTCCATCAAGTGGGCTTTTGGTGGAAATGACACACCACCAGCATCATGTTGTCGATGGGAGGGGGGTGGGATGGGGGGTGCGGGCAGGCGAGGACAAGTTGTTTTTCTATTGGTATGTCCTCAGGCTTTATAGTGTTTGAAAGAATGTTCTTTCAAGTTCATATAAGAATGTAGCATTTTATTTCCAAAGTGTAGTAAGTGTTTGTTCTCTCACAGCAGGGTGATCGCACTACAAGGCTGCAATTTTTATTTGTCCATCAAGTGGGCTTTGGTGGAAATGACACACCACCAGCAGCATGTTGTACACGAGCGGGGGAGCGGGGGGTGGGATGGGGGGGCAAGCAGGAGAGGAGAAGTTGTTTTTCTATTGGTATGTACTCAGGCTTTATAGTGTTTGAAAGAATGTTCTTTCAAGTTCATATAAGAATGTAGCATTTTATTTCCAAAGTGTAGTAAGTGTTTGTTCTCTCACAGCAGGGTGATCGCACTACAAGCCTGCAATTTTTATTTGTCCATCAAGTGGGCTTTTGGTGGAAATGACACACCACCAGCAGCATGTTGTCCACGATAGGGGGATGGGATGGGGGGGGCGAGCAGGAGAGGCCAAGTTGTTTTCTATTGGTATGTACTCAGGCTTTATAGTGTTTGAAAGAATGTTCTTTCAAGTTCATATAAGAATGTAGCATTTTATTTCCAAAGTGTAGTAAATCTTTGTTTTCTCACAGCAGGGTGATCGCACTACAAGGCTGCAATTTTTATTTGTCCATCACGTGGGCTTTTGGTGGAAATGACACACCACCAGCAGCATGTTGTCCACGAGAGGGGGGTGAGATGGGGGGGCGAGCAGGAGAGGACAAGTTGTTTTTCTATTGGTATGTACTCAGGCTTTATAGTGTTTGAAAGAATGTTCTTTCTAATTCATATATGAATGTAGTATTTTATTTCCAAAGTGTAGTAAATCTTTGTTTTCTAACAGCAGGGTGACCGCACTACAAGGCTGCAATTTTTATTTGTCCATCAAGTGGGCTTTTGGTGGAAATGACACACCACCAGCATCATGTTGTCCACAAGAGGGGGGTGGGATGGGGGGGGGGGCAAGCAGGAGAGGACAAGTTGTTTTTCTATTGGTATGTACTCAGGCTTTATATTGTTTGAAAGAATGTTCTTTTAAGTTCATATAAGAATGTAGCATTTTATTTCCAAGGTGTAGTAAGTGTTTGTTCTCTCACAGCAGGGTGATCGCACTACAAGGCTGCAATTTTTATTTGCCCATCAAGTGGGCTTTTGGTGGAAATGACACACCACCAGCAGCATGCTGTCCATGAGAGGGTGGTGTGGGGGGATGGGGGGTGCGGGTGGGGAAGCGTAAGAGGACAAGTTGTTCTTCTATTGGTATGTACTCAGGCTTTATAGTGTTTGAAAGAATGTTCTTTCAAGTTCATATAAGAATGTCGCATTTTATTTCCAAAGTGTAGTAAATCTATGTTTTCTCACAGCAGGGTGATCGCACTACAAGGCTGCCACTTTTATTTGCCCATCAAGTGGGCTTTTGGTGGGAATGACACACCACCAGCAGCATGTTGTCCACGAGCGGGGGGTGGGATGGGGGGGCGAGCAGGAGAGGACAAGTTGTTTTTCTATTGGTATGTACTCAGGCTTTATAGTGTTTGAAAGAATGTTCTATCAAGTTCATATAAGAATGTAGCATTTTATTTCCAAAGTGTAGTAAATCTTTGTTTCCACGCAGCAGTGTGATCACACTACAAGGCTGCAATTTTTATTCGTCCATCAAGTGGGCTTTTGGTGGAAATGACACACCACCAGCAGCATGTTGTCCACGAGAGGGGGGTGGGATGGGGGGGGCGAGCAGGAGAGGACAAGTTGTTTTTCTATTGGTATGTACTCAGGCTTTATAGTGTTTGAAAGAATGTTCTTTCAAGTTCATATAAGAATGTAGCATTTTATTTCCCAAGTGTAGTAAATGTTTGTTTTCTCACAGCAGGGTGATCGCACTAATAGCCTGCAATTTTTATTTGTCCATCAAGTGGGCTTTTGGTGGAAATGACACACCACCAGCAGCATGTTGTCCACGAGAGGGGGGTGGGATGGGGGGGCGAGCAGGAGAGGACAAGTTGTTCTTCTATTGGTATGTACTCAGGCTTTATAGTGTTTGAAAGAATGTTCTTTCAAGTTCATATAAGAATGTAGCATTTTATTTCCAAAGTGTAGTAAATCTTTGTTTCCTCACAGCAGGGTGATCGCACTACAAGGCTGCAATTTTTATTTGCTCATCAAGTGGGCTTTTGGTGGAAATGACACACCACCAGCAGCATGCTGTCCATAAGAGGGTTGTGTGGGGGGATGGGGGGTGCGGGGGGGCGAGCGTAAGAGGACAAGTTGTTCTTCTATTGGTATGTACTCAGGCTTTATAGTGTTTGAAAGAATGTTCTTTCAAGTTCATATAAGAATGTAGCATTTTATTTCCAAAGTGTAGTAAGTGTTTGTTCTCTCACAGCAGGGTGATCGCACTACAAGGCTGCAATTTTTATTTGTCCATCAAGTGGGCTTTGGTGGAAATGACACACCACCAGCATCATGTTGTCCATGAGAGAGGGGTGGGATTGGGGGGCGAGCAGGGGAGGACAAGTTGTTTTTCTATTGGTATGTCCTCAGGCTTAATAGTGTTTGAAAGAATGTTCTTTCAAGTTCATATAAGAATGTAGCATTTTATTTCCAGTGTGTAGTAAATGTTTGTTTTCTCACAGCAGGGTGATCGCACTACAAGCCTGCAATTTTTATTTGTCCATCAAGTGGCCTTTTGGTGGAAATGACACACCACCAGCAGCATGTTGTCCACGATAGGGCGATGGGATGGGGGGGCGAGCAGGAGAGGCCAAGTGGTTTTCTATTGGTATGTACTCAGGCTTTATAGTGTTTGAAAGAATGTTCTTTCAAGTTCATATAAGAATGTAGCATTTTATTTCCAAATTGTAGTAAAACTTTGTTTTCTCACAGCAGGGTGATCGCACTACAAGGCTGCAATTTTTATTTGTCCATCAAGTGGGCTTTTGGTGGAAATGACACACCACCAGCAGCATGTTGTCCACGAGAGGGGGGTGAGATGGGGGGGCGAGCAGGAGAGGACAAGTTGTTTTTCTATTGGTATGTACTCAGGCTTTATAGTGTTTGAAAGAATGTTCTTTCTAATTCATATAAGAATGTAGTATTTTATTTCCAAAGTGTAGTAAATCTTTGTTTTCTAACAGCAGGGTGATCGCACTACAAGGCTGCAATTTTTATTTGTCCATCAAGTGGGCTTTTGGTGGAAATGACACACCACCAGCCTCATGTTGTCCACAAGAGGGGGGTGGGATGGGGGGGGGGCAAGCAGGAGAGGACAAGTTGTTTTTCTATTGGTATGTACTCAGGCTTTATATTGTTTGAAAGAATGTTCTTTTAAATTCATATAAGAATGTAGCATTTTATTTCCAAAGTGTAGTAAGAGTTTGTTCTCTCACAGCAGGGTGATCGCACTACAAGGCTGCAATTTTTATTTGCCCATCAAGTGGGCTTTTGGTGGAAATGACACACCACTAGCAGCATGCTGTCCATGAGAGGGTGGTGTTGGGGGTTGGGGGGTGCGGGTGGGGAAGCGTAAGAGGACAAGTTGTTCTTCTATTGGTATGTACTCAGGCTTTATAGTGTTTGAAAGAATGTTCTTTCAAGTTCATATAAGAATGTAGCATTTTATTTCCAAAGTGTAGTATATCTTTGTTTTCTCACAGCAGGGTGATCGCACTACAAGGCTGCAATTATTCTTTGCCCATCAAGTGGGCTTTTGGTGGAAATGACACACCACCAGCAGCATGTTGTCCATGAGAGGCTGGTGAGGGAGGGGGGGGGTGGGGCGAGCGTAAGAGGACAAGTTGTTCTTCTATTGGTATGTACTCAGGCTTTATAGTGTTTGAAAGAATGTTCTTTCAAGTTCATGTAAGAATGTAGCATTTTATTTCCATAGTGTAGTAAATCTTTGTTTTCTCACAGCAGGGTCATCGCACTACAAGGCTGCAATTTTTACTTGTCCGTCAAATGGGCTTTTGGTGGAAATGACACACCACCAGCAGAATGTTGTCCACGAGAGGGGAGTGGGATGGGGGGGCGACCAGGAGAGGACAAGTTGTCATTCTATTGGTACGTACTCAGGCTTTATAGTGTTTGAAAGAATGATCTTTCAAGTTCATATAAGAATGTAGCATTTTATTTCCAAAGTGTAGTAAATCTTTGTTTTCTCACAGCAGGGTGATCGCACTACAAGGCTGCAATTTTTATTTGTCCATCAAGTGGGCTTTTGGTGGAAATGACACACCACCAGCAGCATGTTGTCCACGAGAGGGTGGTGTGGGGAAGGGGGGGGGGGCAGCGTAAGAGGACAAGTTATTCTTCTATTGGTATGTACTCAGGCTTTATAGTGTTTGAAAGAATATTCTTTCAAGTTCATATAAGAATGTAGAATTTTCTTTCCAAAGTGTAGTAAATGTTCGTTTTCTCACAGCAGGGTGATCGCTCTACAAGGCTGCAATTTTTAATTGTCCATCAAGTGGGCTTTTGGTGGAAATGACACACCACCAGCAGCATGTTGTCCACGAGAGGGGGGTGGGATGGTGGGGCGAGCAGGAGAGGACAAGTAGTTTTTCTATTGGTATGTACTCAGGCTTTATAGTGTTTGAAAGAATGTTCTTTCAAGTTCATATAAGAATGTAGCATTTTATTTCCAAAGTGTAGTAAATCTTTGTTTTCTCACAGCAAGGTGATCGCACTACAAGGCTGCAATTTTTATTTGTCCATCAAGTGTGCTTTTGGTGGAAATGACACACCACTAGCAGCATGTTGTCCACGAGAGGGGGGTGGGATGGGGGGGCGAGCAGGAGAGCACAAGTTGTTTTTCTATTGGTATGATCTCAGGCTTTATAGTGTTTGAAAGAATGTTCTTTCAAATTCATATAAGAATGTAGCATTTTATTTCCAAAGTGTAGTAAATCTTTGTTTTCTCACAGCAGGGTGATCGCACTACAAGGCTGCAATTTTTATTTGCCCATCAAGTGGTCTTTTGGTGGAAATGACACTCCACCAGCAGCACGTTGTCCGCAAGAGGTGGGGGGCGGGGAGGGGGAATGGAAGGGGGCGAGTGGAAGTGGACATGTTGTTGTTCTATTGGTATATACTCGGGCTTTATAGTGTTTTAAAGAAAGTTCGTTCAAGTTCATATAAGAATGTAGCATTTTATTTCCAAAGTGTAGTAAATCTTTGTTTCCTCACACCAGGGTGATCGCACTACAAGGCTGCAATTTTTATTTGCCCATCAAGTGGGGTTTTGGTGGAAATAACACACCACCAGCAGCATGTTGTCCACGAGAGGGGGGGAGGGATGGGGGGGCGAGCGGAAGATGACAAGTTGTTCTTCTATTGGTATGTACTCAGGCTTTATAGTGTTTGAAAGAATGTTCTTTCAAGTTCATATAAGAATGTAGCATTTTATTTTTAAAGTGTAGTATATCTTTGTTTTCTCACAGCAGGGTGATCGCACTACAAGGCTGCAATTATTCGTTGCCCATCAAGTGGGCTTTTGGTGGAAATGACACACCACCAGCAGCATGTTGTCCACGAGAGGCGGCCCGGGAGGGGGGGGGGGGGGGGGTGAGGCGAGCGTAAGAGGACAAGTTGTTCTTCTATTGGTATGTACTCAGGCTTTATAGTGTTTGAAAGAATGTTCTTTCAAGTTCATATAAGAATGTAGCATTTTATTTCCAAAGTGTAGTAAATCTTTGTTTTCTCTCAGCAGGTTGATCGCACTACAAGGCTGCAATTTTTATTTGTCCATCAAGTGGGCTTTTGGTGGAAATGACACACCACCAGCATCATGTTGTCCACGAGAGGGG
This sequence comes from Schistocerca americana, assembly GCF_021461395.2. NCBI lineage: Eukaryota > Metazoa > Arthropoda > Insecta > Orthoptera > Acrididae > Schistocerca > Schistocerca americana. The sequence goes on from NC_060128.1 coordinate 75,335,391, forward strand.
GGTGGGATGGGGGGGCGGGCAGGAGAGGACAAGTTGTTTTTCTATTGGTATGTACTCAGGCTTTATAGTGTTTGAAAGAATGTTCTTTCAAGTTCATATAAGAATGTGGCATTTTATTTCCAAGGTGTAGTAAATCTTTGTTTTCTCACAGCAGGGTGATCGCACTACAAGGCTGCAATTTTTATTTGTCCATCAAGTGGGCTTTTGGTGTAAATGACACACCACCAGCAGCATGTTGCCCACGAGAGGGGGGTGGGATGGGGGGGCGAGCAGGAGAGGACAAGTTGTTCTTCTATTGGTATGTACTCAGGCTTTATAGTGCTTGAAAGAATGTTCTTTCAAGTTCATATAAGAATGTAGCATTTTATTTCCAAAGTGTAGTAAATCTTTGTTTTCCCACAGCAGGGTGATCGCACTACAAGGCTGCAATTTTTATTTGCTTATCAAGTGGGCTTTTGGTGGAAATGACACACCACCAGCAGCATGTTGTCCACGAGAGGGAGGTGCGGTGTGGGGGCGAGCAGGAGAGGCCAAGTTGTTCTTCTATTGGTATGTACTCAGGCTTTATAGTGTTTGAAAGAATGTTCATTCAAATTCATGTAAGAATGTAGCATTTTATTTCCAAAGTGTAGTTAATCTTTGTTTTCTCACATCAGGGTGATCGCACTACAAGGCTGCAATCTTTGGTTGCCAATCACGTGGGCGTTTGGTGGAAATGACACACCACCAGCAGCATGTTGTCCACGAGAGGCCGGTGTGTGGGAGGGGGGGGTGGGGGGGGGGGCCGGCGTAAGAGGAGAAGTTGTTCTTCTATTGGTATGTCCTCAGACTTTATAGTGTTTGAAAGAATGTTCATTCAAGTTCATATAAGAATGTAGCATTTTATTTCCAAAGTGTAGTAAATCTTTGTATTCTCACAGCAAGGTGATCGCACTACAAGGCTGCAATTTTTATTCGCGCATCAAGTGGGCTTTTGGTGGAAATGGCACACCACCAGCAGCATGTTGTCCACGAGAGGGGGGTGGGTTGGAGGGGCGAGCAGGAGAGGACAAGTTGTTCTTGTATTGGTATGTACACAGGCTTTATGGTGTTTGAAAGAATGTTCTTCCAAGTTCATTTAAGAATGTAGCATTTTATTTCCAAAGTGTAGTAAATCTTTGTTTTCTCACAGCAGGGTGATCGCACTACAAGGCTGCAATTTTTATTTGCCCATCAAAGGGGCTTTCGGTGGAGATGACACACCACCAGCAGCTTGTTGTCCACGAGAGGGTGGTGTGGTTAAGGGGGGGGGGGGGGGGGGGGAGCAGCGTAAGAGGACAAGTTGTTCTTCTATTGGTATGTACTCAGGCTTTATAGTATCTTAAAGAATGTTCGTTCAAGTTCATATAAGAATGTAGCATTTTATTTCCAAAGTGTAGTAAATCTTTGTTTTCTCACAGCAGGGTGATCGCACTACAAGGCTGCAATTTTTATTTGCCCATCAAGTGGTCTTTTGGTGGAAATGACACTCCACCAGCAGCACGTTGTCCACAAGTGGTGGGGGGCGGGGAGGGAAAATGGAAGGGGGCGAGTGGAAGTGGACATGGTGTTGTTCTATTGGTATATACTCAGGCTTTATAGTGTTTTAAAGAAAGTTCGTTCAAGTTCATATAAGAATGTAGCATTTTATTTCCAAAGTGTAGTAAATCTTTGTTTCCTCACACCAGGGTGATCGCACTGCAAGGCTGCAATTTTTATTTGCCCATCAAGTGGGGTTTTGGTGGAAATAACACACCACCACCAGCATGTTGTCCACGAGAGGGGGGGAGGGATGGGGGGGCGAGCGGAAGAGGACAAGTTGTTCTTCTATTGGTATGTACTCAGGCTTTATAGTGTTTGAAAGAATGTTCTTTCAAGTTCATATAAGAATGTAGCATTTTATTTCCAAAGTGTAGTATATCTTTGTTTTCTCACAGCAGGGTGATCGCACTACAAGGCTGCAATTATTCGTTGCCCATCAAGTGGGCTTTTGATGGAAATGACACACCACCAGCAGCATGTTGTCCACGAGTGGCTGGCGGGGGAGGGGGGGGGGGTGAGGCGAGCGTAAGAGGAGAAGTTGTTCTTCTATTGGTATGTACTCAGGCTTTATAGTGTTTGAAAGAATGTTCTTTCAAGTTCATATAAGAATGTAGCATTTTATTTCCAAAGTGTAGTAAATCTTTGTTTTCCCACAGCAGGGTGATCGCACTACAAGGCTGCAATTTTTATTTGCTTATCAAGTGGGCTTTTGGTGGAAATGACACACCACCAGCAGCATGTTGTCCACGAGAGGGAGGTGCGGTGTGGGGGCGAGCAGGAGAGGCCAAGTTGTTCTTCTATTGGTATGTACTCAGGCTTTATAGTGTTTGAAAGAATGTTCATTCAAATTCATGTAAGAATGTAGCATTTTATTTCCAAAGTGTAGTTAATCTTTGTTTTCTCACATCAGGGTGATCGCACTACAAGGCTGCAATTTTTGGTTGCCCATCAAGTGGGCGTTTGGTGGAAATGACACACCACCAGCAGCATGTTGTCCACGAGAGGCCGGTGTGTGGGAGGGGTGGCGGGGGGGGGGGGGGGGGGGCCGGCGTAAGAGGAGAAGTTGTTCTTCTATTGGTATGTACTCAGGCTTTGTAGTGCTTGAAAGAATGTTCTTTTAAGTTCATATAAGAATGTAGCATTTTATTTCCAAAGTGTAGTAAATCTTTGTATTCTCACAGCAACGTGATCGCACTACAAGGCTGCAATTTTTATTCGCGCATCAAGTGGGCTTTTGGTGGAAATGGCACACCACCAGCAGCATGTTGTCCACGAGAGGGGGGTGGGTTGGAGGGGCGAGCAGGAGAGGACAAGTTGTTCTTGTATTGGTATGTACACAGGCTTTATGGTGTTTGAAAGAATGTTCTTCCAAGTTCATTTAAGAATGTAGCATTTTATTTCCAAAGTGTAGTAATTCTTTGTTTTCTCACAGCAGGGTGATCGCACTACAAGGCTGCAATTTTTATTTGCCCATCAAAGGGGCTTTCGGTGGAAATGACACACCACCATCAGCTTGTTGTCCACGAGAGGGTGGTGAGGGGAAGGGGGGGGGGGGGCAGCGTAAGAGGACAAGTTGTTCTTCTATTGGTATGTACTCAGGCTTTATAGTGTCTTAAAGAATGTTCGTTCAAGTTCATATAAGAATGTAGCATTTTATTTCCAAAGTGTAGTAAATCTTTGTTTTCTCACAGCAGGGTGATCGCACTACAAGGCTGCAATTTTTATTTGCCCATGAAGTGGGCTTTTGGTGGAAATGACACACCACCAGCAGCATGTTGTCCACGAGAGGGCGGTGTGGGGGGGGGGAGGGGGGGCGAGCGTAAGAGGACAAGTTGTTCTTCTATTGGTATGTACTCAGGCATTATAGTGTTTGAAAGAATGTTCCTTCAAGTTCATATAAGAATCTAGCATTTTATTTCCAAAGTGTAGTAAATCTTTGTTTTCCCACAGCAGGGTGATCGCAGTGCAAGGCTGCAATTTTTATTTGCCCATCAAGTGGGCTTCTGGTGGAAATGACACACCACAAGCAGCATGTTGTCCACGAGAGGGGGGTGCGATGTGGGGGCGAGCAGGAGTGGACAAGTTGTTCTTGTATTGGTATGTACACAGGCTTTATAGTGTTTGAAAGAATGTTCTTTCAAGTTCATTTAAGAATGTAGCATTTTATTTCCAAAGTGTAGTAAATCTTTGTTTTCTCACAGCAGGGTGATCGCACTACAAGGCTGCAATTTTTATTTGCCCATCAAGTGGGCTTTTGGTGGAAATGACACAACACCAGCAGCATGTTGTCCACGAGAGGGGGGTGGGATGGGGGGGCGAGCAGGAGAGGACAAGTTGCTCTTCTATTGGTATGTACTCAGGCTTTATAGTGTTTGAAAGAATGTTCTTTCTAGTTCATATAAGAATGTAGCATTTTATTTCCAAAGTTTAGTAAATCTTTGTTTTCTCACAGCAGGGTGATCGCACTACAAGGCTGCAATTTTTATTTGCCCATCAAGTGGGCTTTTGGTGGAAATGACACACCACCAGCAACATGTTGTCCACGAGAGGGTGGGGGGGGGGGGGGGCGAGATTAAGAGGACAATTTGTTGTTCTATTGGTATGTACTCAGGCTTTATAGTGTTTGAAAGAATGTTCTTTCTAGTTCATATAAGAATGTAGCATTTTATTTCCAAAGTGTAGTAAATCTTTGTTTTCTCACAGCAGGGTGATCGCACTACAAGGCTGCAATTTTTATTTGCCCATCGAGTGGGCTTTTGGTGGAAATGACACACCACCATGACACACCAGCATGTTGTGGACGAGAGAGGGGTGGGATGGGAAGCAAGCAGGAGAGGACAAGTGGTTCTTCTATTGGTATGTACTCAGGCTTTATAGTGTTTGAAAGAATGTTCTTTCTAGTTCATATAAGAATGTAGCATTTTATTTCCAAACTGTAGCAAATCTCTGTTTTCTCACAGCAGGGTGATCGCACTACAAGGCTGCAATTTTTATTTGCCCATCAAGTGGGCTTTTGGTGGAAATGACACACCAAAAGCAGCCTGTTGTCCACGGGAGGGTGGTGTGGGGGCGGGGGGTGGGGGGCGAGCGTAAGAAGACAAGTTGTTCTTCTATTGGTATGTACTCAGGCTTTATAGTGTTTTAAAGAATGATCTTTCAAGTTCATATAAAAATGTAGCATTTTATTTCCAAGGTGTAGTAAACCTTTGTTTTCTCACAGCAGGGTGATCGCACTACAAGGCTGCAATTTTTATTTGCCCAACAAGTGGGCTTTTGGTGGAAATTACACACCACCATGACACACCAGCATGTTGTGGACGAGAGGGGGGTGGGATGGGGGGGCGAGCAGGAGAGGACAAGTTGTTCTTCTATTGGTATGTACTCAGGCTTTATAGTGTTTGAAAGAATGTTCTTTCTAGTTGATATAAGAATGTAGCATTTTATTTCCAAAGTGTAGTAAATCTTTGTTTTCTCACAGCAGGGAGATTGCACTACAAGGATGCAATTTTTATTTGCCCATCAAGTGGGCTTTTGGTGGAAATGACACACCACCAGCAGCATGTTGTCCACGAGAGTGTGGTGTGGGAGGGGGGGGGAGGGGGGGGCGAGCGTAAGAGAACATGTTGTTCTCCTATTGGTATGTACTAAGGCTTTATAGTGTTTGAAAGAATGTTCGTTCAAGTTCATATAAGAATGTAGCATTTTATTTCCAAAGTGTAGTAAATCTCTGTTTTCTCACAGCAGGGTGATCACACTACAAGGCTGCAATTTTTATTTGCCCATCAAGTGGGCTTTTGGTGGAAATGACACACCAAAAGCAGCATATTGTCCACGAGAGGGTGGTGTGGGGGTGGGGGGCGGGGGGCGAGCGTAAGAGGACAAGTTGTTCTTCTATTGGTATGTACTCAGGCTTTATAGTGTTTGAAAGAATGTTCTTTCAAGTTCATATAAGAATGTAGCATTTTAATTCCAAAGTGTAGTAAATCTTTGTTTTCTCACAGCAGGGTGATCGCACTACAAGGCTGCAATTTTTATTTGCCGATCAAGTGGGCTTATGGTGGAAATGACACATCACCAGCAGCATGTTGTCCACGAGAGGGGTTTGGGATGGGGGGGCGAGCAGGAGAGGACAAGTTCTTCTTCTATTGGTATGTACTCAGGCATTATAGTGTTTAAAAGAATGTTCTTTCAAGTTCATATAAGAATGTAGCATTTTATTTCCAAAGTGTCGTAAATCATTGTTTTCTCACAGCAGGGTGATCGCACTACAAGGCTGCAATTTTTATTTGCCCATCAAGTGCGCATTTGGTGGAAATGACACACCACCAGCAGCATGTTGTCCACGAGAGGGGGGTGGGATGGGGGGGCGAGCAGGAGAGGACAAGTTGTTCTTCTATTGGTATGTACTCAGGCGTTATAGTGTTTGAAAGAATGTTCTTTCAAGTTCATATACGAATGTAGCATTTTATTTCCAAAGTGTAGTAAATCTTTGTTTTCTCACAGCAGGGTGATCGCACTACAAGGCTGCAATATTTATTTGCCCATCAAGTGGGCTTTTGGTGGAAATGACACACCACAAGCAGCACATTGTCCACGAGAGGGTGGTGGCATGGGGGGGCGAGCAGGAGAGTTCAAGTTGTTCTTCTATTGGTATGTACTCAGGCTTTATAGTGTTTGAAAGAATGTTCTTTCTAGTTCATATAAGAATGTAGCATTTTATTTCCAAAGTGTAGTAAATCTTTGTTTTCTCACGGCAGGGTGATCGCACTACAAGGCTGCAATTTTTATTTGCCCATCAAGTGGGCTTTTGGTGGAAATGACACACCACCAGCAGCATGTTGTCCACGAGAGGGGGGTGGGATTGGGGGACGAGCAGTAGAGGACAAGTTGTTCTTCTATTGGTATGTACTCAGGATTTTTAGTGTTTGAAAGAATGTACTTTCAAGTTCATATAAGAATGTAGCATTTTATTTCCGAAGCATAGTAAATTTTGGTTTTCTCACAGCAGGGTGATCGCACTACAAGGCTGCAATTTTTATTTGCCTATCAAGTGGGCTTTTGCTGGAAATGACACACCACCAGCAGCATGTTGTCCACGAGAGGGTGGGGGGGGGGGGGGGGGGGGGGAGGGGCGGGGGGCGAGCGTAAGAGGACAAGTTGTTCTTCTATTGGTATGTACTCAGGCTTTATAGTGTTTGAAAGAATGTTCTTTCAAGTTCATATAAGAATGTAGCATTTTAATTCCAAAGTGTAGTAAATCTTTGTTTTCTCACAGCAGGGTGATCGCACTACAGGGCTGCAATATTTATTTGCCCATCAAGTGGGCTTTTGGTTTAAATGACACACCACCAGCAGCATGTTGTCCATGAGAGGGTGGTGTTGGGGGGGGAAGTGCGTGGGGCGAGCGTAAGAGGACAAGTTGTTCGTCTATTGGTATGTACTCAGGCTTTATAGTGTTTGAAAGAATGTTCTTTCAAGTTCATATAAGAATGTAGCATTTTAATTCCAAAGTGTAGTAAATCTTTGTTTTCTCACAGCAGGGTGATCGCACTACAATGCTGCAATTTTTATTTGCCCATCAAGTGGGCTTTTGGTGGAAATGACACACCACCAGCAGCATGTTGTCCACAAGAGGGTGGTGTGGGGGGGGGGGGGGGGCGAGAGTAAGAGGACAAGTTGTTATTCTATTGGTATGTACTCAGGCTTTATAGTGTTTGAAAGAATGTTCTTTCAAGTTCATATAAGAATGTTGCATTTTATTTCCAAAGTGTAGTAAATCTTTGTTTTCTCACAGCAGGGTGATCGCACTACAAGGCTGCAATTTTTATTTGCCCATCAAGTGGGCATTCGGTGGAAATGACACACCACCAGCAGCATGTTGTCCACGCGAGGGGGGTGGGATGGGGGGGGGGGCGAACAGGAGAAGACAAGTTGTTCTTCTATTGGTATGTACTCAGGCTTTATAGTGTTTGAAAGAATGTTCTTTCAAGTTCATATAAGAATGTAGCATTTTATTTTCAAAGTGTAGTAAATCTATGTTTTCTCACAGCAGGGTGATCGCACTACAAGGCTGCAATTTTTATTTGCCCATCAAGTGGGCTTTTGGCGGAAATGACACACCACCATACAGCATGTTGTCCACGAGAGGGGGGTGGGATGGGGGGACGTGCGGGAGTGGACAAGTTGTTCTTCTATTGGTATGTACTCAGGCTTTATAGTGTTCGAAAGAACGTTCTTTCAAGTTCATATAAGAATGTAGCATTTTATTTCCAAAGTGTAGTAAATCTTTGTTTTCTCACAGCAGGGTGATCGCACTACAAGGCTGCAATTTTTATTTGCCGATCAAGTGGGCTTATGGTGGAAATGACACATCACCAGCAGCATGTTGTCCACGAGAGGGGTTTGGGATGGGGGGGCGAGCAGGAGAGGACAAGTTCTTCTTCTATTGGTATGTACTCAGGCATTATAGTGTTTAAAAGAATGTTCTTTCAAGTTCATATAAGAATGTAGCATTTTATTTCCAAAGTGTCGTAAATCATTGTTTTCTCACAGCAGGGTGATCGCACTACAAGGCTGCAATTTTTATTTGCCCATCAAGTGCGCATTTGGTGGAAATGACACACCACCAGCAGCATGTTGTCCACGAGAGGGGGGTGGGATGGGGGGGCGAGCAGGAGAGGACAAGTTGTTCTTCTATTGGTATGTACTCAGGCGTTATAGTGTTTGAAAGAATGTTCTTTCAAGTTCATATACGAATGTAGCATTTTATTTCCAAAGTGTTGTAAATCTTTGTTTTCTCACAGCAGGGTGATCGCACTACAAGGCTGCAATATTTATTTGCCCATCAAGTGGGCTTTTGGTGGAAATGACACACCACAAGCAGCACATTGTCCACGAGAGGGTGGTGGCATGGGGGGGCGAGCAGGAGAGTTCAAGTTGTTCTTCTATTGGTATGTACTCAGGCTTTATAGTGTTTGAAAGAATGTTCTTTCTAGTTCATATAAGAATGTAGCATTTTATTTCCAAAGTGTAGTAAATCTTTGTTTTCTCACGGCAGGGTGATCGCACTACAAGGCTGCAATTTTTATTTGCCCATCAAGTGGGCTTTTGGTGGAAATGACACACCACCAGCAGCATGTTGTCCACGAGAGGGGGGTGGGATTGGGGGACGAGCAGTAGAGGACAAGTTGTTCTTCTATTGGTATGTACTCAGGATTTTTAGTGTTTGAAAGAATGTACTTTCAAGTTCATATAAGAATGTAGCATTTTATTTCCGAAGCATAGTAAATTTTGGTTTTCTCACAGCAGGGTGATCGCACTACAAGGCTGCAATTTTTATTTGCCTATCAAGTGGGCTTTTGCTGGAAATGACACACCACCAGCAGCATGTTGTCCACGAGAGGGTGGGGGGGGGGGGGGGGGGGAGGGGCGGGGGGCGAGCGTAAGAGGACAAGTTGTTCTTCTATTGGTATGTACTCAGGCTTTATAGTGTTTGAAAGAATGTTCTTTCAAGTTCATATAAGAATGTAGCATTTTAATTCCAAAGTGTAGTAAATCTTTGTTTTCTCACAGCAGGGTGATCGCACTACAGGGCTGCAATATTTATTTGCCCATCAAGTGGGCTTTTGGTGGAAATGACACACCACCAGCAGCATGTTGTCCATGAGAGGGTGGTGTTGGGGGGGGAAGTGCGTGGGGCGAGCGTAAGAGGACAAGTTGTTCGTCTATTGGTATGTACTCAGGCTTTATAGTGTTTGAAAGAATGTTCTTTCAAGTTCATATAAGAATGTAGCATTTTAATTCCAAAGTGTAGTAAATCTTTGTTTTCTCACAGCAGGGTGATCGCACTACAATGCTGCAATTTTTATTTGCCCATCAAGTGGGCTTTTGGTGGAAATGACACACCACCAGCAGCATGTTGTCCACAAGAGGGTGGTGTGGGGGGGGGGGGGGGGCGAGAGTAAGAGGACAAGTTGTTATTCTATTGGTATGTACTCAGGCTTTATAGTGTTTGAAAGAATGTTCTTTCAAGTTCATATAAGAATGTTGCATTTTATTTCCAAAGTGTAGTAAATCTTTGTTTTCTCACAGCAGGGTGATCGCACTACAAGGCTGCAATTTTTATTTGCCCATCAAGTGGGCATTCGGTGGAAATGACACACCACCAGCAGCATGTTGTCCACGCGAGGGGGGTGGGATGGGGGGGGGGGGCGAACAGGAGAAGACAAGTTGTTCTTCTATTGGTATGTACTCAGGCTTTATAGTGTTTGAAAGAATGTTCTTTCAAGTTCATATAAGAATGTAGCATTTTATTTCCAAAGTGTAGTAAATCTATGTTTTCTCACAGCAGGGTGATCGCACTACAAGGCTGCAATTTTTATTTCCCCATCAAGTGGGCTTTTGGCGGAAATGACACACCACCATACAGCATGTTGTCCACGAGAGGGGGGTGGGATGGGGGGACGTGCGGGAGTGGACAAGTTGTTCTTCTATTGGTATGTACTCAGGCTTTATAGTGTTCGAAAGAACGTTCTTTCAAGTTCATATAAGAATGTAGCATTTTATTTCCAAAGTGTAGTAAATCTCTGTATTCTCACAGCAGGGTGATCGCACTACAAGGCTGCAATTTTTATTTGCCCATCAAGAGGGCTTCTGGTGGAAATGACAACCCACCAGCAGCATGTTGTCCACGAGGGGGGGGTGGGATGGGGGGGCGAGCAGGAGAGGACAAGTTGTTCATCTATTGGTATGTACTCCGGATTTATAGTGCTTGAAAGAATGTACTTTCAAGTTCATATAAGAATGTAGCATTTTATTTCCGAAGCGTAGTAAATCTTTGTTTCTCACAGCAGGGTGATCACACTACAAGGCTTCAAATTTTAATTGCCCATCAAGTGGGCTTTTGGTGGAAATGACACACCACCAGCAGCATGTTGTCCACGAGAGGGTGGTGTGGGGGGGGGCGAGTGTAGGTGGACAAGTTGTTCTTCTATTGGTATGTACTCAGGCTTTATAGTGCTTTAAAGAATGTTCGTTCAAGTTCATAGAAGAATGTAGCATTTTATTTCCAAAGCGTAGTAAATCTTTGTTTTCTCACAGCAGGGTGATCGCACTACAAGGCTGCAATTTTTATTTGCCCATCAAGTGGGCTTTTGGTGGAAATGACACACCACCAGCAGCACGTTGTCCACGAGAGGGAGGTGGGATGGGGGGACGAGCAGGAGAGGACAAGTTGTTCATCTATTGGTATGTACTCAGGCTTTATAGTGTTTGAAAGAATGTTCTTTCAAGTTCATATAAGAATGTAGCATTTTATTTCCAAAGTGCTGTAAATCTTTGTTTTCTCACAGCGGGGTGATCGCACTACAAGGCTGCAATTTTTATTTGCCCATCAAGTGCGCATTTGGTGGAAATGACACGCCACCAGCAGCATGTTGTCCACGAGAGGGAGGTGGGGGGGGGGGGGGGGGTGGCGGGGGGCGAGCGTAAGAGGACAAGTTGTTCTTCTATTGGTATGTACTCAGGCTTTATAGTGTTTGAAAGAATGTTCTGTCAAGTTCATATAAGAATGTAGCATTTTATTTCCAAAGTGTAGTAAATCTTTGTTTTCTCACAGCAGGGAGATCGCACTACAATGCTGCAATTTTTATTTGCCCATCAAGTGGGCTTTTGATGGAAATGACACACCACCAGCAGCATGTTGTCCACGAGAGGGGGGTGGGATGGGGGGGGGGGGGGCGAGCAGGAGAGGACAAGTTGTTCTTCTATTGCTATGTTCTCAAGCTTTATAATGTTTGAAAGAATGTTCTTTCAAGTTCATATGAGAATGTAGCATTTTATTTCCAAAGTGTAGTAAATCTTTGTTTTCTCACAGCAGGGTGATCGCACTACAAGGCTGCAATTTTCATTTGCCCATCAAGTGGGCTTTTGGTGGAAATGACACACCACCAGCAGCATGTTGTCAACGAGAGGGGGGTGGGACGGGGGGGCGAGCAGGAGAGGACAATTTGTTCTTCTATTGGTATGTACTCAGGCATTATAGTGTTTGAAAGAATGTTCTTTCAAGTTCATATAAGAATGTAGCATTTTATATCCAAAGTGTAGTAAATCTTTGTTTTCTCACAGCAGGGTGATCGCGCTACAAGGCTGCAATTTTTATTTGCCCATCAAGTGGGCATTTGGTGGAAATGACACACCACCAGCAGCATCTTGTCCATGAGAGGGGTTGGGATGGGGGGGGGGGGGGGGGCGAGCAGGAGAGGACAAATTGTTCTTCTATTGGTATGTACTCAGGCTTTATAGTGTTTGAAAGAGTGTTCTTTCAAGTTCATATAAGAATGTAGCATTTTATTTCCAAAGTGTAGTAAATCTATGTTTTCTCACAGCAGGGTGATCGCGCTACAAGGCTGCAATTTTTATTTGCCCATCAAGTGGGCTTTTGGTGGAAATGACACACCACCATACAGCATGTTATCCACGTGAGGGGGGTGGGATGGGGGGGCGAGCAGGAGAGGACAAGTTGTTCTTCTATTGGTATGTACTCAAGTTTTATAGTGTTTGAAAGAATGTTCTTTCAAGTTCATATAAGAATGTAGCATTTCATTTCCAAAGTGTAGTAAATCTTTGTTTTCTCACAGCAGGGTGATCGCACTACAAGGCTGCAATTATTATTTGCCCATCAAGTGGGCTTTTGGTGGAAATGACACACCACCAGCAGCATGTTGTCCACGAGAGGGGGGTGGGATGGGGGGGGGGGGGGCAGGAGAGGACAAGTTGTTCTTCTATTGGTATGTACTCAGGCTTTATAGTATTTGACAGAACGTTCTTTCAAGTTCATATAAGAATGTAGCATTTTATTTCCAAATTGTAGTAAATCTTTGTTTTCTCACAGCAGGGTGATCGCACTACAAGGCTGCAATTTTTATTTGCCCATCAACTGGGCTTTTGGTGGAAATGACACACCACCATGACACACCAGCATGTTGTCCACGAGAGGGGGGTGGGATGGGGGGGCGAGCAGGAGAGGACAAGTTGTTCTTCTATTGGTATGTACTCAGGCTTTCTAGTGTTTGAAAGAATGTTCTTTCTAGTTCATATAAGAATGTAGCATTTTATTTCCAAAGTGTAGTAAATCTTTGTTTTCTCACAGCAGGGTGATCGCACTACAAGGCTGCAATTTCTATTTGCCCATCAAGTGGGCATTTGGTGGAAATGACACACCACCAGCAGCATGTTGTCCACGAGGGCAGGCTGGGATTGGGGGGGGGGGGGGGGGGGGGCGAGCAGGAGAGGACAAGTTGTTCATGTATTGGTATGTACTCCGGATTTATAGTGCTTGAAAGAATGTACTTTCAAGTTCATATAAGAATGTAGTATTTTATTTCCGAAGCGTAGTAAATCTTTGTTTCTCACAGCAGGGTGATCACACTACAAGGCTTCAAATTTTAATTGCTCATCAAGTGGGCTTTTGATGGAAATGACACACCACCAGCAGCATGTTGTCCACGAGAGGGTGGTGGGGGGGGGGGGGGGGGGGGGGCGAGTGTAGGTGGACAAGTTGTTCTTCTATTGGTATGTACTCAGGCTTTATAGTGCTTTAAAGAATGTTCGTTCAAGTTCATAGAAGAATGTAGCATTTTATTTCCAAAGCGTAGTAAATCTTTGTTTTCTCACAGCAGGGTGATCGCACTACAAGGCTGCAATTTTTATTTGCCCATCAAGTGGGCTTTTGGTGGAAATGACACACCACCAGCAGCACGTTGTCCACGAGAGGGGGGTGGGATGGGGGGACGAGCAGGAGAGGACAAGTTGTTCATCTATTGGTATGTACTCAGGCTTTATAGTGTTTGAAAGAATGTTCTTTCAAGTTCATATAAGAATGTAGCATTTTATTTCCAAAGTGTTGTAAATCTTTGTTTTCTCACAGCGGGGTGATCGCACTACAAGGCTGCAATTTTTATTTGCCCATCAAGTGCGCATTTGGTGGAAATGACACGCCACCAGCAGCATGTTGTCCACGAGAGGGTGGTGTGGGGGGGGGGGGGGGGGGCGGGGGGCGAGCGTAAGAGGACAAGTTGTTCTTCTATTGGTATGTACTCAGGCTTTATAGTGTTTGAAAGAATGTTCTTTCAAGTTCATATGAGAATGTAGCATTTTATTTCCAAAGTGTAGTAAATCTTTGTTTTCTCACAGCAGGGTGATCGCACTACAATGCTGCAATTTTTATTTGCCCATCAAGTGGGCTTTTGGTGGAAATGACACACCACCAGCAGCATGTTGTCCACGAGAGGGGGGTGGGACGGGGGGGCGAGCAGGAGAGGACAAGTTGTTCTTCTATTAGTATGTAATCAGGCTTTATAGTGTTTGAAAGAATGTTCTTTCAAGTTCATATAAGAATGTAGCATTTTATTTCCAAAGTGTAGTAAATTTTTGTTTTCTCACAGCAGGGTGATCGCACTACAATGCTGCAATTTTTATTTGCCCATCAAGTGGGCTTTTGGTGGAAATGACACACCACCAGCAGCATGTTGTCCACGAGTGCGGGGTGGGATGGGAGGGCGAGCAGGAGAGGACAAGTTGTTCTTCTATTGGTATGTTCTCAGGCTTTATAGTGTTTGAAAGAATGTTCTTTTAAGTTCATATAGGAATGTAGCATTTTATTTCCAAAGTGTAGTAAACCTTTGTTTTCTCACAGCAGGGTGATCGCACTACAAGGCTGCAATTTTTATTTGCCCATCAAGTGGGCTTTTTGTGGAAATGACACACCACCAACAGCATGTTGTCCACGAGAGGGGGGTGGGATGGGGGGGCGAGCAGGAGAGGACAAGTTGTTCTTCTACTGGTATGTACTCAGGCTTTATAGTGTTTGAAAGAATGTTCTTTCAAGTTCATATAAGAATGTAGCATTTTATTTCCAAAGTGTAGTATATCTTTGTTTTCTCACAGCAGGGTGATCGCACTACAAGGCTGCAATTTTTTTCTGCCCATCAAGTGGGCTTTTGGTGGAAATGACACACCACCAGCAGCATGTTGTCCAAGAGAGGGGGGTGGGATGGGGGGGCGAGCAGGAGAGGACAAGTTGTTCTTCTATTGTTATGTACTCAGGCTTTATAGAGTTTGAAAGAATGTTCTTTCTAGTTCATATAAGAATGTAGCATTTTATTTCCAAAGTGTAGTAAATCTTTGTTTCCTCACAGCAGGGTGATCGCACTACAAGGCTGCAATTTTTATTTGCCCATCAAGTGGGCATTTGGTGGATATGACACACCAATAGCAGCATGTTGTCCACGGAGGGGGGGGATGGGGGGGGGGGGCGAGCAGGAGAGGACAAGTTGTTCTTCTATTGGTATGTACTCAGGCTTTATAGTGTCTGAAAGAATGTTCTTTCAAGTTCATATAAGAATGTAGCATTTTATTTCCAAAGTGTAGTAAATCTATGTTTATCTCACAGCAGGGTGATAGCACTACAAGGCTGCAATTTTTATTTGCCCATCAAGTGGGCTTTTGGTGGAAATGACACACCACCATACAGCATGTTGTCCACGAGAGGGGGATGGGATGGAGGGGCGAGCAGGAGAGGACATATTCTTCTTCTATTGGTATGTACTCAGGTTTTATAGTGTTTGAAAGAATGTTCTTTCAAGTTCATATAAGAATGTAGCATTTTATTTCCAAAGTGTAGTAAATCTTTGCTTTCTCACAGCAGGGTGATCGCACTACAAGGCTGCAATTTTTATTTGCCCATCAAGTGGGCTTTTGGTGGAAATGACACACCACCAGCAGCATGTTGTCCACAAGAGGGGGGTGGGATGGGGGGGGGGGGCGAGCAGGAGAGGACAAGTTGTTCTTCTATTGGTATGTACTCAGGCTTTATAGTGTTTGAAAGAATGTTCTTTCAAGTTCATATAAGATTGTAGCATTTTATTTCCAAAGAGTAGTAAATCTTTGTTTTCTCACAGCAGGGTGATCACACTACAAGGCTGCAATTTTTATTTGCCCATCAAGTGGGCTTTTGGTGGAAATGACACACCACCATGACACACCAGCATGTTGTCCACGAGAGGGGGGTTGGTTGGGGGGGCGAGCAGGAGAGGACAAGTTGTTCTTCTATTGGTATGTACTCAGGCTTTATAGTGTTTGAAGGAATGTTCTTTCAAGTTCATTTAAGAATGTAGCATTTTTAATTCCAAAGTGTAGTAAATCATTGTTTTCTCACAGCAGGGTGATCGCACTACAAGGCTGCAATTTTTATTTGCCCATCAAGTGGGCTTTTGGTGGAAATGACACACCACCAGCAGCATGTTGTCCACGAGAGTGGGTTGGGATGGGGGGGCGAGCAGGAGAGGACAATTTGTTCTTCTATTGGTATGTACTCAGGCATTATAGTGTTTGAAAGAATGTTCTTTCAAGTTCATATAAGAATGTAGCATTTTATATCCAAAGTGTAGTAAATCTTTGTTTTCTCACAGCAGGGTGATCGCACTACAAGGCTGCAATTTTTATTTGCCCATCAAGTGGGCATTTGGTGGAAATGACACACCACCAGCAGCATCTTGTCCACGAGAGGGGGTGGGATGGGGGGGGGGGGGCGAGCAGGAGAGGACAAACTGTTCTTCTATTGGTATGTACTCAGGCTTTATAGTGTTTGAAAGAATGTTCTTTCAAGTTCATATAAGAATGTAGCATTTTATTTCCAAAGTGTAGTAAATCTATGTTTTCTCACAGCAGGGTGATCGCGCTACAAGGCTGCAATTTTTATTTGCCCATCAAGTGGGCTTTTGGTGGAAATGACACACCACCATACAGCATGTTGTCCACGTGAGGGGGGTGGGATGGGGGGGCGAGCAGGAGAGGACAAGTTGTTCTTCTATTGGTATGTACTCAAGTTTTATAGTGTTTGAAAGAATGTTCTTTCAAGTTCATATAAGAATGTAGCATTTTATTTCCAAAGTGTAGTAAATCTTTGTTTTCTCACAGCAGGGTGATCGCACTACAAGGCTGCAATTTTTATTTGCCCATCAACTGGGCTTTT
Organism: Schistocerca americana; assembly: GCF_021461395.2. Taxonomy (NCBI): domain Eukaryota; kingdom Metazoa; phylum Arthropoda; class Insecta; order Orthoptera; family Acrididae; genus Schistocerca; species Schistocerca americana. Next base: position 75,351,982 of record NC_060128.1, read on the forward strand.
GGTGGAAATGACACACCACCATGACACACCAGCATGTTGTCCACGAGAGGGGGGTGGGATGGGGGGGCGAGCAGGAGAGGACAAGTTGTTCTTCTATTGGTATGTACTCAGGCTTAATAGTGTTTGAAAGAATGTTCTTTCTAGTTCATATAAGAATGTAGCATTTTATTTCCAAAGTGTAGTAAATCTTTGTTTTCTCACAGCAGGGTGATCGCACTACAAGGCTGCAATTTTTATTTGCCCATCAAGTGGGCATTTGGTGGAAATGACACACCACCAGCAGCATGTTGTCCACGAGAGCGGACTGGGATTGGGGGGGGGGGGGGGGGGGGGGGGGGGGCGAGCAGTAGAGGACAAGTTGTTCTTCTATTGGTATGTACTCAGGCTTTATAGTGTTTGAAAGAATGTTCTTTCAAGTTCATATAAGAATGTAGCATTTTATTTCCAAAGTGTAGTAAATCTATGTTTTCTCACAGCAGGGTTATAGCGCTACAAGGCTGCAATTTTTATTTGCCCATCAAGTGGGCTTTTGGTGGAAATGACACACCACCATACAGCATGTTGTCCACGAGAGGGGGATGGGATGGGGGGGCGAGCAGGAGAGGACAAGTTCTTCTTCTATTGGTATGTACTCAGGTTTTATAGTGTTTGAAAGAATGTTCTTTCAAGTTCATATAAGAATGTAGCATTTTATTTCCAAAGTGTAGTAAATCTTTGTTTTCTCACAGCAGGGTGATCGCACTACAAGGCTGCAATTTTTATTTGCCCATCAAGTGGGCTTTTGGTTTAACTGACACACCACCAGCAGCAAGTTGTCCACGAGAGGGGGGTTGGATGGGGGGGGTGGGGGGGGGGGCGAGCAGGAGAGGACAAGTTGTTTTTCTATTGGTATGTACTCAGGCTTTGTAGTGTTTGAAAGAATGTTCTTTCAAGTTCATATAAGATTGTAGCATTTTATTTCCAAAGAGTAGTAAATTTTTGTTTTCTCACAGCAGGGTGATCGCACTACAAGGCTGCAATTTTTATTTGCCCATCAAGTGGGCTTTTGGTGGAAATGACACACCACCATGACACACCAGCATGTTGTCCACGAGAGGGGGGTTGGTTGGGGGGGCGAGCAGGAGAGGACAAGTTGTTCTTCTATTGGTATGTACTCAGGCTTTATAGTGTTTGAAAGAATGTTCTTTCAAGTTCATATAAGAATGTAGCATTTTAATTCCAAAGTGTAGTAAATCTTTGTTTTCTCACAGCAGGGTGATCGCACTACAAGGCTGCAATTTTTATTTGCCCATCAAGTGGGCTTTTGGTGGAAATGACACACCACCATACAGCATGTTGTCCACGAGATGGGGGTGGGATGGGGGGGCGAGCAGGAGTGGACAAGTTGTTCTTCTATTGGTATGTACTCAGGCTTTATAGTGCTTTAAAGAATGTTCGTTCAAGTTCATATAGGAATGTAGCATTTTATTTCCAAAGTGTAGTAAACCTTTGTTTTCTCACAGCAGGGTGATCGCACTACATGGCTGCAATTTTTATTTGCCCATCAAGTGGGCTTTTTGTGGAAATGACACACCACCAACAGCATGTTGTCCACGAGAGGGAGGTGGGATGGGGGGGCGAGCAGGAGAGGACAAGTTGTTCTTCTACTGGTATGTACTCAGGCTTTATAGTGTTTGAAAGAATGTTCTATCAAGTTCATATAAGAATGTAGCATTTTATTTCCAAAGTGTAGTATATTTTTGTTTTCTCACAGCAGGGTGATCGCACTACAAGGCTGCAATTTTTATCTGCCCATCAAGTGGGCTTTTGGTGGACATGACACACCACCAGCAGCATGTTGTCCAAGAGAGGGGGGTGGGATGGGGGGGGCGAGCAGGAGAGGACAAGTTGTTCTTCTATTGTTATGTACTCAGGCTTTATAGAGTTTGAAAGAATGTTCTTTCTAGTTCATATAAGAATGTAGCATTTTATTTCCAAAGTGTAGTAAATCTTTGTTTTCTCACAGCAGGGTGATCGCACTACAAGGCTGCAATTTTTATTTGCCCATCAAGTGGGCTTTTGGCGGAAATGACACACCACCAGCAGCATGTTGTCCACGAGATGGTGGTTTGGGGGGGGGGGGGGGAGGGGGCGATCGTAAGAGGACAAGTTGTTCTTCTATTGGTATGTACTCAGGCGTTATAGTGTTTGAAAGAATGTTCTTTCAAGTTCATATAAGAATGTAGCATTTTATTTCCAAAGTGTAATAAATCTTTGTTTTCTCACAGCAGGGTGATCGCACTACAAGGCTGCAATTTTTATTTGCCCATCAAGTGGGATTTTGGTGGAAATGACACACCACCAGCAGCATGTTGTCCACGAGAGAGTGGTGTGGGGGGGGGGGGAGTGGAGGGCGAGCATAAGAGGACAAGTTGTTCTCCTATTGGTATGTACTAAGGCTTTATAGTGTTTGAAAGAATGTTCGTTCAAGTTCATATAAGAATGTAGCATTTTATTTCCAAAGTGTAGTAAATCTTTGTTTCCTCACAGCAGGGTGATCGCACTACAAGGCTGCAATTTTTATTTGCCCATCAAGTGGGCATTTGGTGGATATGACACACCAATAGCAGCATGTTGTCCACGGAGGGTGGGGTTGGGGGGGGGGGGGGGGCGAGCAGGAGAGGACAAGTTGTTCTTCTATTGGTATGTACTCAGGCTTTATAGTGTCTGAAAGAATGTTCTTTCAAGTTCATATAAGAATGTAGCATTTTATTTCCAAAGTGTAGTAAATCTATGTTTTCTCACAGCAGGGTGATAGCACTACAAGGCTGCAATGTTTATTTGCCCATCAAGTGGGCTCTTGGTGGAAATGACACACCACCATACAGCATGTTGTCCACGAGAGGGGGATGGGATGGGGGGGCGAGCAGGAGAGGACAAGTTCTTCTTCTATTGGTATGTACTCAGGTTTTATAGTGTTTGAAAGAATGTTCTTTCAAGTTCATATAAGAATGTAGCATTTTATTTCCAAAGTGTGGTAAATCTTTGCTTTCTCACAGCAGGGTGATCGCACTACAAGGCTGCAATTTTTATTTGCCCATCAAGTGGGCTTTTGGTGGAAATGACACACCACCAGCAGCATGTTGTCCACGAGAGGGGGGTGGGATGGGGGGCAGCAGGAGAGGACAAGTTGTTCTTCTATTGGTATGTACTCAGGCTTTATAGTGTTTGAAAGAATGTTCTTTCAAGTTCATATAAGATTGTAGCATTTTATTTCCAAAGAGTAGTAAATCTTTGTTTTCTCACAGCAGGGTGATCGCACTACAAGGCTGCAATTTTTATTTGCCCATCAAGTGGGCTTTTGGTGGAAATGACACACCACCATGACACACCAGCATGTTGTCCACGAGAGGGGGGTTGGTTGGGGGGGCGAGCAGGAGAGGACAAGTTGTTCTTCTATTGGTATGTACTCAGGCTTTATAGTGTTTGAAGGAATGTTCTTTCAAGTTCATTTAAGAATGTAGCATTTTAATTCCAAAGTGTAGTAAATCATTGTTTTCTCACAGCAGGGTGATCGCACTACAAGGCTGCAATTTTTATTTGCCCATCAAGTGGGCTTTTGGTGGAAATGACACACCACCATACAGCATGTTGTCCACGTGAGGGGGATGGGATGGGGGGGCGAGCAGGAGAGGACAAGTTGTTCTTCTATTGGTATGTACTCAAGTTTTATAGTGTTTGAAAGAATGTTCTTTCAAGTTCATATAAGAATGTAGCATTTTATTTCCAAAGTGTAGTAAATCTTTGTTTTCTCACAGCAGGGTGATCGCACTACAAGGCTGCAATTATTATTTGCCCATCAAGTGGGCTTTTGGTGGAAATGACACACCACCAGCAGCATGTTGTCCACGAGAGGGGGGTGGGATGGGGGGGGGGGGCGGGCAGGAGAGGACAAGTTGTTCTTCTATTGGTATGTACTCAGGCTTTATAGTGTTTGAAAGAACGTTCTTTCAAGTTCATAAAAGAATGTAGCATTTTATTTCCAAAGTGTAGTAAATCTTTGCTTTCTCACAGCAGAGTGATCGCACTACAAGGCTGCAATTTTTATTTGCCCATCAAGTGGGCTTTTGGTGGAAATGACACACCACCAGCAGCATGTTGTCCACGAGAGGGGGGTGGGATGGGGGGGGGGGGGCGAGCAGGAGAGGACAAGTTGTTCTTCTATTGGTATGTACTCAGGCTTTATAGTGTTTGAAAGAATGTTCTTTCAAGTTCATATAAGATTGTAGCATTTTATTTCCAAAGAGTAGTAAATCTTTGTTTTCTCACAGCAGGGTGATCACACTACAAGGCTGCAATTTTTATTTGCCCATCAAGTGGGCTTTTGGTGGAAGTGACACACCACCATGACACACCAGCATGTTGTCCACGAGAGGGGGGTTGGTTGGGGGGGCGAGCAGGAGAGGACATGTTGTTCTTCTATTGGTATGTACTCAGGCTTTATAGTGTTTGAAGGAATGTTCTTTCAAGTTCATTTAAGAATGTAGCATTTTTAATTCCAAAGTGTAGTAAATCATTGTTTTCTCACAGCAGGGTGATCGCACTACAAGGCTGCAATTTTTATTTGCCCATCAAGTGGGCTTTTGGTGGAAATGACACACCACCAGCAGCATGTTGTCCACGAGAGTGGGTTGGGATGGGGGGGCGAGCAGGAGAGGACAATTTGTTCTTCTATTGGTATGTACTCAGGCATTATAGTGTTTGAAAGAATGTTCTTTCAAGTTCATACAAGAATGTAGCATTTTATATCCAAAGTGTAGTAAATCTTTGTTTTCTCACAGCAGGGTGATCGCACTACAAGGCTGCAATTTTTATTTGCCCATCAAGTGGGCATTTGGTGGAAATGACACACCACCAGCAGCATCTTGTCCACGAGAGGGGGTGGGATGGGGGGGGGGGGGGCGAGCAGGAGAGGACAAATTGTTTTTCTATTGGTATGTACTCAAGTTTTATAGTGTTTGAAAAAATGTTCTTTCAAGTTCATATAAGAATGTAGCATTTTATTTCCAAAGTGTAGTAAATCTTTGTTTTCTCACAGCAGGGTGATCGCACTACAAGGCTGCAATTTTTATTTGCCCATCAAGTGGGCATTTGGTGGAAATGACACACCACCAGCAGCATGTTGTCCACGAGAGCGGGCTGGGATTGGGGGGGGGGGGGGGGGGGGCGAGCAGGAGAGGACAAGTTGTTCTTCTATTGGTATGTACTCAGGCTTTATAGTGTTTGAAAGAATGTTCTTTCAAGTTCATATAAGAATGTAGCATTTTATTTCCAAAGTGTAGTAAATCTATGTTTTCTCACAGCAGGGTGATAGCGCTACAAGGCTGCAATTTTTATTTGCCCATCAAGTGGGCTTTTGGTGGAAATGACACACCACCATACAGCATGTTGTCCACGAGAGGGGGATGGGATGGGGGGGCGAGCAGGAGAGGACAAGTTCTTCTTCTATTGGTATGTACTCAGGTTTTATAGTGTTTGAAAGAATGTTCTTTCAAGTTCATATAAGAATGTAGCATTTTATTTCCAAAGTGTAGTAAATCTTTGTTTTCTCACAGCAGGGTGATCGCACTACAAGGCTGCAATTTTTATTTGCCCATCAAGTGGGCTTTTTGTTTAACTGACACACCACCAGCAGCAAGTTGTCCACGAGAGGTGGGTTGGATGGGGGGGGGGGGGGGGGGGGGCGAGCAGGAGAGGACAAGTTGTTTTTCTATTGGTATGTACTCAGGCTTTATAGTGTTTGAAAGAATGTTCTTTCAAGTTCATATAAGATTGTAGCATTTTATTTCCAAAGAGTAGTAAATCTTTGTTTTCTCACAGCAGGGTGATCGCACTACAAGGCTGCAATTTTTATTTGCCCATCAAGTGGGCTTTTGGTGGAAATGACACACCACCATGACACACCAGCATGTTGTCCACGAGAGGGGGGTTGGTTGGGGGGGGCGAGCAGGAGAGGACAAGTTGTTCTTCTATTGGTATGTACTCAGGCTTTATAGTGTTTGAAAGAATGTTCTTTCAAGTTCATATAAGAATGTAGCATTTTAATTCCAAAGTGTAGTAAATCTTTGTTTTCTCACAGCAGGGTGATCGCACTACAAGGCTGCAATTTTTATTTGCCCATCAAGTGGGCTTTTGGTGGAAATGACACACCACCAGCAGCATGTTGTCCACGAGAGGGGGTTGGGATGGGGGGGCGAGCAGGAGAGGACAATTTGTTCTTCTATTGGTATGTACTCAGGCATTATAGTGTTTGAAAGAATGTTCTTTCAAGTTCATATAAGAATGTAGCATTTTATTTCCAAAGTGTAGTAAATCTATGTTATTTCACAGCAGGGTGATCGCACTACAAGGCTGCATTTTTTATTTGCCCATCAAGTGGGCTTTTGGTGGAAATGACACACCACCATACAGCATGTTGTCCACGAGAGGGGGGTGGGATGGGGGGGCGAGCAGGAGTGGACAAGTTGTTCTTCTATTGGTATGTACTCAGGCTTTATAGTGCTTTAAAGAATGTTCGTTCAAGTTCATAGAAGAATGTAGCATTTTATTTCCAAAGCGTAGTAAATCTTTGTTTTCTCACAGCAGGGGTGATCGCACTACAAGGCTGCAATTTTTATTTGCCCATCAAGTGGGCTTTTGGTGGAAATGACACACCACCAGCAGCATGTTGTCCACGAGTGCGGGGTGGGATGGGAGGGCGAGCAGGAGAGGACAAGTTGTTCTTCTATTGGTATGTTCTCAGGCTTTATAGTTTTTGAAAGAATGTTCTTTTAAGTTCATATAGGAATGTAGCATTTTATTTCCAAAGTGTAGTAAACCTTTGTTTTCTCACAGCAGGGTGATCGCACTACATGGCTGCAATTTTTATTTGCCCATCAAGTGGGCTTTTTGTGGAAATGACACACCACCAACAGCATGTTGTCCACGAGAGGGAGGTGGGATGGGGGGGGTGAGCAGGAGAGGAGAAGTTGTTCTTCTACTGGTATGTACTCAGGCTTTATAGTGTTTGAAAGAATGTTCTTTCAAGTTCATATAAGAATGTAGCATTTTATTTCCAAAGTGTAGTATATTTTTGTTTTCTCACAGCAGGGTGATCGCACTACAAGGCTGCAATTTTTATCTGCCCATCAAGTGGGCTTTTGGTGGAAATGACACACCACCAGCAGCATGTTGTCCAAGAGAGGGGGGTGGGATGGGGGGGCGAGCAGGAGAGGACAAGTTGTTCTTCTATTGTTATGTACTCAGGCTTTATAGAGTTTGAAAGAATGTTCTTTCTAGTTCATATAAGAATGTAGCATTTTATTTCCAAAGTGTAGTAAATCTTTGTTTTCTCACAGCAGGGTGATCGCACTACAAGGCTGCAATTTTTATTTGCCCATCAAGTGGGCTTTTGGCGGAAATGACACACCACCAGCAGCATGTTGTCCACGAGAGAGTGGTGTGGGGGGGGGGGAGGGGAGGGCGAGCATAAGAGGACAAGTTGTTCTCCTATTGGTATGTACTAAGGCTTTATAGTGTTTGAAAGAATGTTCGTTCAAGTTCATATAAGAATGTAGCATTTTATTTCCAAAGTGTAGTAAATCTTTGTTTTCTCACAGCAGGGTGATCGCACTACAAGGCTGCAATTTTTATTTGCCCATCAAGTGGGCATTTGGTGGATATGACACACCAATAGCAGCATGTTGTCCACGGAGGGTGGGGTTGGGGGGGGGGGGGGGGCGAGCAGGAGAGGACAAGTTGTTCTTCTATTGGTATGTACTCAGGCTTTATAGTGTCTGAAAGAATGTTCTTTCAAGTTCATATAAGAATGTAGCATTTTATTTCCAAAGTGTAGTAAATCTATGTTTTCTCACAGCAGGGTGATAGCACTACAAGGCTGCAATGTTTATTTGCCCATCAAGTGGGCTCTTGGTGGAAATGACACACCACCATACAGCATGTTGTCCACGAGAGGGGGATGGGATGGGGGGGCGAGCAGGAGAGGACAAGTTCTTCTTCTATTGGTATGTACTCAGGTTTTATAGTGTTTGAAAGAATGTTCTTTCAAGTTCATATAAGAATGTAGCATTTTATTTCCAAAGTGTAGTAAATCTTTGCTTTCTCACAGCAGCGTGTTCGCACTACAAGGCTGCAATTTTTATTTGCCCATCAAGTGGGCTTTTGGTGGAAATGACACACCACCAGCAGCATGTTGTCCACGAGAGGGGGGTGGGATGGGGGGGGGGGGGGGGCAGCAGGAGAGGACAAGTTGTTCTTCTATTGGTATGTACTCAGGCTTTATAGTGTTTGAAAGAATGTTCTTTCAAGTTCATATAAGATTGTAGCATTTTATTTCCAAAGAGTAGTAAATCTTTGTTTTCTCACAGCAGGGTGATCGCACTACAAGGCTGCAATTTTTATTTGCCCATCAAGTGGGCTTTTGGTGGAAATGACACACCACCATGACACACCAGCATGTTGTCCACGAGAGGGGGGTTGGTTGGGGGGGGCGAGCAGGAGAGGACAAGTTGTTCTTCTATTGGTATGTACTCAGGCTTTATAGTGTTTGAAGGAATGTTCTTTCAAGTTCATTTAAGAATGTAGCATTTTAATTCCAAAGTGTAGTAAATCATTGTTTTCTCACAGCAGGGTGATCGCACTACAAGGCTGCAATTTTTATTTGCCCATCAAGTGGGCTTTTGGTGGAAATGACACACCACCATACAGCATGTTGTCCACGTGAGGGGGGTGAGATGGGGGGGGCGAGCAGGAGAGGACAAGTTGTTCTTCTATTGGTATGTACTCAAGTTTTATAGTGTTTGAAAGAATGTTCTTTCAAGTTCATATAAGAGTGTAGCATTTTATTTCCAAAGTGTAGTAAATCTTTGTTTTCTCACAGCAGGGTGATCGCACTACAAGGCTGCAATTATTATTTGCCCATCAAGTGGGCTTTTGGTGGAAATGACACACCACCAGCAGCATGTTGTCCACGAGAGGGGGGTGGGATGGGGGGGGGGGCGGGCAGGAGAGGACAAGTTGTTCTTCTATTGGTATGTACTCAGGCTTTATAGTGTTTGAAAGAACGTTCTTTCAAGTTCATAAAAGAATGTAGCATTTTATTTCCAAAGTGTAGTAAATCTTTGTTTTCTCACAGCAGGGTGATCGCACTACAAGGCTGCAATTTTTATTTGCCCATCAAGTGGGATTTTGGTGGAAATGACACACCACCATGACACACCAGCATGTTGTCCACGAGAGGGGGGTGGGATGGGGGGGCGAGCAGGAGAGGACAAGTTGTTCTTCTATTGGTATGTACTCAGGCTTGATAGTGTTTGAAAGAATGTTCTTTCAAGTTCATATAAGAATGTAGCATTTTATTTCCAAAGTGTAGTAAATCTATGTTTTCTCACAGCAGGGTGATAGCGCTACAAGGCTGCAATTTTTATTTGCCCATCAAGTGGGCTTTTGGTGGAAATGACACACCACCATACAGCATGTTGTACACGAGAGGGGGATAAGATGGGGGGGGCGAGCAGGAGAGGACAAGTTTTTCTTCTATTGGTATGTACTCAGGTTTTATAGTGTTTGAAAGAATGTTCTTTCAAGTTCATATAAGAATGTAGCATTTTAATTCCAAAGTGTAGTAAATCATTGTTTTCTCACAGCAGGGTGATCGCACTACAAGGCTGCAATTTTTATTTGCCCATCAAGTGGGCTTTTGGTGGAAATGACACACCACCATACAGCATGTTGTCCACGTGAGGGGGGTGAGATGGGGGGGGCGAGCAGGAGAGGACAAGTTGTTCTTCTATTGGTATGTACTCAAGTTTTATAGTGTTTGAAAGAATGTTCTTTCAAGTTCATATAAGAATGTAGCATTTTATTTCCAAAGTGTAGTAAATCTTTGTTTTCTCACAGCAGGGTGATCGCACTACAAGGCTGCAATTATTATTTGCCCATCAAGTGGGCTTTTGGTGGAAATGACACACCACCAGCAGCATGTTGTCCACGAGAGGGGGGTGGGATGGGGGGGGGGGGCGGGCAGGAGAGGACAAGTTGTTCTTCTATTGGTATGTACTCAGGCTTTATAGTGTTTGAAAGAAAGTTCTTTCAAGTTCATAAAAGAATGTAGCATTTTATTTCCAAAGTGTAGTAAATCTTTGTTTTCTCACAGCAGGGTGATCGCACTACAAGGCTGCAATTTTTATTAGCCCATCAACTGGGCTTTTGGTGGAAATGACACACCACCATGACACACCAGCATGTTGTCCATGAGAGGGGGGTTGGTTGGGGGGGCGAGCAGGAGAGGACAAGTTGTTCTTCTATTGGTATGTACTCAGGTTTTATAGTGTTTGAAAGAATGTTCTTTCAAGTTCATATAAGAATGTAGCATTTTATTTCCAAAGTGTAGTAAATCTATGTTTTCTCACAGCAGGGTGATAGCGCTACAAGGCTGCAATTTTTATTTGCCCATCAAGTGGGCTTTTGGTGGAAATGACACACCACCATACAGCATGTTGTACACGAGAGGGGGATAAGATGGGGGGGCGAGCAGGAGAGGACAAGTTCTTCTTCTATTGGTATGTACTCAGGTTTTATAGTGTTTGAAAGAATGTTCTTTCAAGTTCATATAAGAATGTAGCATTTTATTTCCAAAGTGTAGTAAATCTTTGTTTTCTCACAGCAGGGTGATCGCACTACAAGGCTGCAATTTTTATTTGCCCATCAAGTGGGCTTTTGGTTTAAATGACACACCACCAGCAGCATGTTGTCCACGAGAGGGGGGTGGGATTGTGGGGGGGGGGGGGGGCGAGCAGGAGGGGACATGTTGTTCTTCTATTGGTATGTACTCAGGCTTTATAGTGTTTGAAAGAATGTTCTTTCAAGTTCATATAAGATTGTGGCATTTTATTTCCAAAGAGTAGTAAATCTTTGTTTTCTCACAGCAGGGTGATCGCACTACAAGGCTGCAATTTTTATTTGCCCATCAAGTGGGCTTTTGGTGGTAATGACACACCACCATGACACACCAGCATGTTGTCCATGAGAGGGGGGTTGGTTGGGGGGGCGAGCAGGAGAGGACAAGTTGTTCTTCTATTGGTATGTACTCAGGCTTTATAGTGTTTGAAAGAATGTTCTTTCAAGTTCATATAAGAATGTAGCATTTTAATTCCAAAGTGTAGTAAATCTTTGTTTTCTCACAGCAGGGTGATCGCACTACAAGGCTGCAATTTTTATTTGCCCATCAAGTGGGCTTTTGGTGGAAATGACACACCACCAGCAGCATGTTGTCCACGAGAGGGGGTTGGGATGGGGGGGCGAGCAGGAGAGGACAATTTGTTCTTCTATTGGTATGTACTCAGGCATTATAGTGTTTGAAAGAATGTTCTTTCAAGTTCATATAAGAATGTAGCATTTTATATCCAAAGTGTAGTAAATCTTTGTTTTCTCACAGCAGGGTGATCGCACTACAAGGCTGCAATTTTTATTTGCCCATCAAGTGGGCATTTGGTGGAAATGACACACCACCAGCAGCATCTTGTCCACGAGAGGGGGATGGATTGGGGGGGGGGGGGCGAGCAGGAGAGGACAAATTGTTCTTCTATTGGTATGTACTCAGGCTTTATAGTGTTTGAAAGAATGTTCTTTCAAGTTCATAGAAGAATGTAGCATTTTATTTCCAAGTGTAGTAAATCTATGTTTTCTCACAGCAGGGTGATAGCGCTACAAGGCTGCAATTTTTATTTGCCCATCAAGTGGGCATTTGGCGGAAATGACACACCACCATACAGCATGTTGTCCACGAGAGGGGGATGGGATGGGGGGGCGAGCAGGAGAGGACAAGTTCTTCTTCTATTGGTATGTACTCAGGTTTTATAGTGTTTGAAAGAATGTTCTTTCAAGTTCATATAAGAATGTAGCATTTTATTTCCAAAGTGTAGTAAATCTTTGTTTTCTCACAGCAGGGTGATCGCACTACAAGGCCGCAATTTTTATTTGCCCATCAAGTGGGCTTTTGGTTTAAATGACACACCACCGAGCAGCATGTTGTCCACGAGAGGGGGGTGGGATGGGGGGGGGGCGAGCAGGAGAGGACAAGTTGTTCTTCTATTGGTATGTACTCAGGCTTTATAGTGTTGAAAGAATGTTCTTTCAAGTTCATATAAGATTGTAGCATTTTATTTCCAAAGATTAGTAAATCTTTGCTTTCTCACAGCAGGGTGATCGCACTACAAGGCTGCAATTTTTATTTGCCCATCAAGTGGGCTTTTGGTGGAAATGACACACCACCATGACACACCAGCATGTTGTCCACGAGAGAGGGGTTGGTTGGGGGGGCGAGCAGGAGAGGACAAGGTGTTCTTCTATTGGTATGTACTCAGGCTTTATAGTGTTTGAAAGAATGTTCTTTCAAGTTCATATAAGAATGTAGCATTTTAATTCCAAAGTGTAGTAAATCTTTGTTTTCTCACAGCAGGGTGATCGCACTACAAGGCTGCAATTTTTATTTGCCCATCAAGTGGGCTTTTGGTGGAAATGACACACCACCAGCAGCATGTTGTCCACGAGAGGGGTTGGGATGGGGGGGCGAGCAGGAGAGGACAATTTGTTCTTCTATTGGTATGTACTCAGGCATTATAGTGTTTGAAAGAATGTTCTTTCAAGTTCATATAAGAATGTAGCATTTTATATCCAAAGTGTAGTAAATCTTTGTTTTCTCACAGCAGGGTGATCGCACTACAAGGCTGCAATTTTTATTTGCCCATCAAGTGGGCATTTGGTGGAAATGACACACCACCAGCAGCATCTTGTCCACGAGAGGGGGTGGGATGGGGGGGGGGGGGCGAGCAGGAGAGGACAAATTGTTCTCTATTGGTATGTACTCAGGCTTTATAGTGTTTGAAAGAATGTTCTTTCAAGTTCATAGAAGAATGTAGCATTTTATTTCCAAAGTGTAGTAAATCTATGTTTTCTCACAGCAGGGTGATCGCACTACAAGGCTGCAATTTTTATTTGCCCATCAAGTGGTCTTTTGGTGGAAATGACACACCACCATACAGCATGTTGTCCACGAGAGGGGAGTGGGATGGGGGGGCGAACAGGAGAGGACAAGTTGTTCTTCTATTGGTATGTACTCAGGTTTTATAGTGTTTGAAAGAATGTTCTTTCAAGTTCATATAAGAATGTAGCATTTTATTTCCAAAGTGTTGTAAATCTTTGTTTTCTCACAGCAGGGTGATCGCACTACAAGGCTGCAATTATTATTTGCCCATCAAGTGGGCTTTTGGTGGAAATGACTCACCACCAGCAGCATGTTGTCCACGAGAGGGGGGTGGATTGGGGGGGGGGGGGCGAGCAGGAGAGGACAAGTTGTTCTTCTATTGGTATGTACTCAGGTTTTATAGTGTTTGAAAGAATGTTCTTTCAAGTTCATATAAGAATGTAGCATTTTATTTCCAAAGTGTAGTAAATCTTTGTTTTCTCACAGCAGGGTGATCGCACTACAAGGCTGCAATTTTTATGTGCCCATCACTGGGCTTTTGGTGGAAATGACACACCACCACGACACACCAGCATGTTGTCCACGAGAGGGGGGTGGGATGGGGGGGCGAGCAGGAGAGGACAAGTTGTTCTTCTATTGGTATGTACTCAGGCTTTATAGTGTTTGAAAGAATGTTCTTTCTAGTTCATATAAGAATGTAGCATTTATTTCCAAAGTGTAGTAAATCTTTGTTTTCTCACAGCAGGGTGATCGCACTACAAGGCTGCAATTTTATTTGCCCATCAAGTGGGCATTTGGTGGAAATGACACACCACCAGCAGCATGTTGTCCACGAGAGGGGGCTGTGATGGGGGGGGGGGGGGGCGAGCAGGAGAGGACAAGTTGTTCTTCTATTGGTATGTACTCAGGCTTTATAGTGTTTGAAAGAATGTTCTTTCAAGTTCATATAAGAATGTAGCATTTTATTTCCAAAGTGTAGTAAATCTACGTTTTCTCACAGCAGGGTGATCGCACTACAAGGCTGCAATTTTTATTTGCCCATCAAGTGGGCTTTTGGTGGAAATGACACACCACCATACAGCATATTGTCCACGAGAGGGGGGTGGGATGGGGGGACGAGCAGGAGTCGACAAGTTGTTCTTCTATTGGTATGTACTCAGGCTTTATAGTGTTTGAAAGAACGTTCTTTCAAGTTCATATAAGAATGTAGCATTTTATTTCCAAAGTGTAGTAAATCTTTGTTTTCTCACAGCAGGGTGATCGCACTACAAGGCTGCAATTTTATTTGCCCATCAAGTGGGCTTCTGGTGGAAATGACACACCACCAGCAGCATGTTGTCCACGAGAGGGGGGTGGGATGGGGGGGGGCGAGCAGGAGAGGACAAGTTGTTCTTCTATTGGTATGTACTCAGCTTTATAGTGTTTGAAAGAATGTTCTTTCAAGTTCATATAAGAATGTAGCATTTTATTTCCGAAGTGTAGTAAATCATTGTTTTCTCACAGCAGGGTGATCGCACTACAAGGCTGCAATTTTTATTTGCCCATCGAGTGTGCTTTTGGTGGAAATGACACACCACCAGCAAAATGTTGTCCACGAGAGGGGGGTGGGATGGGGGGGGGGGGGCGAACAGGAGAGGACAAGTTGTTCTTCTATTGGTATGTACTCAGGCTTTATAGTGTTTGAAAGAATGTTCTTTCAAGTTCATATAAGAATGTAGCATTTTATTTCCAAAGTGTAGTAAATCTTTGTTTTCACACAGCAGGGTGATCGCACTACAAGGCTGCAATTTTTATTTGCCCATCAGGTGGGCTTTTGGTGGAAATGACGCACCACCAGCAGCATGTTGTCCAAAAGAGGGGGGTGGGATGGGGGGGCGGGCAGGAGTGGACAAGTTGTTCTTCTATTGGTATGTACTCAGGCTTTATAGTGTTTGAAAGAACGTTCTTTCAAGTTCTTATAAGAATGTAGCATTTTATTTCCAAAGTGTAGTAATCTTTGTTTTCTCACAGCAGGGTGATCGCACTACAAGGCTGCAATTTTTACTTGCCCATCAAGTGGGCTTTTGGGGGAAATGACACACCACCAGCAGCATGTTGTCCATGAGAGTGTGGTGTGGTGGTGGGGGGGGGGGGGGGGGGGGATGGGGGGCGAGCGTAAGCGTAAGAGGACAAGTTGTTCTTCAATTGGTATGTACTAAGGCTTTATAGTGTTTGAAAGAATGTTCGTTCAAGTTCATATAAGAATGTAGCATTTTATTTCCAAAGTGTAGTAAATCTTTGTTTTCTCACAGCAGGGTGATCGCACTACAATGCTGCAATTTTTATTTGCCCATCAAGTGGGCTTTTGGTGGAAATGACACACCACCAGCAGCATGTTGTCCACGAGAGTGTGTGGGAGGGGGGGGGGGGGGGGATGGGGGGCGAGCGTAAGAGGACCAGTTGTCCTTCTATTGGTATGTACTAAGGCTTTATAGTGTTTGAGAGAATGTTCTTTCAAGTTCATATAAGAATGTAGCATTTTATTTCCAAAGTGTAGTAAATCTTTGTTTTCTCACAGCAGGGTGATCGCACTACAAGGCTGCAATTTTTATTTGCCCATCAAGTGGGCTTCTGGTGGAAATGACACTCTACTAGCAGCATGTTGTCCTCGAGAGGGGGGTGGGATGGGGGGGCGAGCAGGAGACGACAAGTTGTTCTTCTATTGGTATGTACTCAGGCTTTATAGTGTTTGAAAGAATGTTCTTTCAAGTTCATATACGAATGTAGCATTTTATTTCCAAAGTGTAGTAAATCTTTGTTTTCTCACAGCAGGGTGATCGCACTACAAGGCTGCAATTTTTATTTGCCCATCAAGTGGGCTTTTGGTGGAAATGACACACCACCAGCAGCATGTTGTCCACGAGAGTGTGGTGTGGGGGGGGGGGGAGGGGGGGCGAGTGTAAGAGGACAAGTTGTTCCTCTATTGGTATGTACTAATGCATTATAGTGTTTGAAAGAATGTTCGTTCAAGTACATATAAAAATGTAGCATTTTATTTCCAAAGTGTAGTAAATCTTTGTTATCTCACAGCAGGGTGATCGCACTACAAGGCTGCAATTTTTATTTGCCCATCAAGTGGGCTTTTGGTGGAAATGACACACCACCAGCAGCATTTGTCCACGAGAGTGTGGTGGGGGGGGGGGGGGGGATTGGGGGCGAGCATAAGAGGACAAGTTGTTCTTCTATTCGTATGTACTAAGGCTTTATAGTGTTTGAAAGAATGTTCTTTCAAGTTCATATAAGAATGTAGCATTTTATTTCCAAAGTGTAGTAAATATTTGTTTTCTCACAGCAGGGTGATCGCACTACAAGGCTGCAATTTTTATTTGCCCATCAAGTGGGCTTCTGGTGGAAATGACACACCACCAGCAGCATGTTGTCCACGAGAGGGGGGTGGGATGGGGGGCGAGCAGGAGAGGACAAGTTGTTCTTCTATTGGTATGTACTCAGGCTTTATAGTGTTTGAAAGAATGTTCGTTCAAGTTCATATAAGAATGTAGCATTTTATTTCCAAAGTGTAGTACATCTTTGTTTTCTCACAGCAGGGTGATCGCACTACAAGGCTGCAATTTTTATTTGCCCATGAAGTGGGCTTTTGGTGGAAATGACACACCACCAGCAGCATGTTCTCCACGAGAGTGTAGTGTGGGGGGGGGGGGGGGGGGGGGAATGGGGGCGAGGGTAAGAGGACAAGTTGTTCTTCTATTGGTATGTACTAAGGCTTTATAGTGTTTGAGAGAATGTTCGTTCAAGTTCATATAAGAATGTAGCATTTTATTTCAAAAGTGTAGTAAATCTTTGTTTTCTCACAGCAGGGTGATCGCACCACAACGCTGCAATTTTTATTTGCCCATCAAGTGGGCTTTTGGTGGAAATGACACACCACCAGCAGCATGTTGTCCACGAAAGGTTGGTGTGGGGGGGGGGGGGCAGCATAAGAGGACAAGTTGTTCTTCTATTGGTATGTACTCAGGCTTTATAGTGTTTGAAAGAATGGTCTTTCAAGTTCATATAAGAATGTAGCATTTTATTTCCAAAGTGTAGTAAATCTTTGTTTTCTCACAGCAGGGTGATCGCACTACAAGGCTGCAACTTTTATTTGCCCATCAAATGGGCTTTTGGTGGAAATGACACACAACCAGCAGCATGTTGTCCACGAGAGGGGGGTGGGATGGGGGGGGGGGACGAGCAGGAGAGGACAAGTTATTCTTCTATTGGTATGTACTCAGGCTTTATAGTGTTTGAAAGAATGTTCTTTCAAGTTCATATAAGAATGTAGCATTTTATTTCCAAAGTGTAGTAAATCTTCTTTTTCTCTCACCAGGGTGATGGCACTACAAGGCTGCAATTTTTATTTGCCCATCAAGTGGGCTTCAGGTGGAAATGACACACCACCAGCAGCATGTTGTCCACGAGAGGGGGGTGGGATGGGGGGGCGAGCAGGAGAGGACAAGTTGTTCTTCTATTGGTATGTACTCAGGCTTTATAGTGTTTGAAAGAATGTTCTTCCAAGTTCATATAAGAATGTAGCATTTTATTTCCAAAGTGTAGTAAATCTTTGTTTTCTCACAGCAGGGTGATCGCACTACAAGGCTGCAATTTTTATTTGCCCATCAAGTGGGCTTTTGGTGGAAATGACACACCACCAGCAGCATGTTGTCCACGAGAGTGTGGTTTGGGGGGGGGGGGGGGGATGGGGGGCGAGCGTAAGAGGACAAGTTGTTCTTCTATTGGTATGTACTAAGGATTTATAGTGTTTGAAAGAATGTTCGTTCAAGTTCATACAAGAATGTAGCATTTTATTTCCAAAGTGTAGTAAAACTTTGTTTTCTCACAGCAGGGTGATCGCACTACAAGGCTGCAATTTTTATTTGCCCATGAAGTGGGCTTTTGGTGCAAATGCCACACCACCAGCAGCATGTTCTCCACGAGAGTGTGGTAAGGGGGGGGGGGGGGGGGGGGGGGGGGAATGGGGGCGAGCGTAAGAGGACAAGTTGTTCTTCTATTGGTATGTACTAAGGCTTTATAGTGTTTGAGAGAATGTTCGTTCAAGTTCATATAAGAATGTAGCATTTTATTTCCAAAGTGTGGTAAATCTTTGTTTTCTCACAGCAGGGTGATCGCACTACAGGGCTGCAATTTTTATTTGCCCATCAAGTGAGCTTTTGGTAGAAATGACACACCACCAGCAGCATGTTGTCCACGAAATGTTGGTGTGGGGGGGGGGGGGGGCAGCGTAAGAGGACAAGTTGTTCTTCTATTGGTATGTACTCAGGCTTTATAGTGTTTGAAAGAATGGTCTTTCAAGTTCATATAAGAATGTAGCATTTTATTTCCAAAGTGTAGTAAATCTTTGTTTTCTCACAGCAGGGTGATCGCACTACAAGGCTGCAATTTTTATTTGCCCATCAAGTGGGCTTTTGGTGGAAACGACACACCACCAGTAGCATGTTGTCCACGAGAGGGTGGTATGGGGGGGGGGGCGGCGGGGGGCGAGCGTAAGAGGACAAGTTGTTCTTCTATTGGTATGTACTCAGGCTTTATAGTGTTTGAAAGAATGTTCTTTCAAGTTCATATAAGAATGTAGCATTTTATTTCCAAAGTGTAGTAATTATTTGTTTTCTCACAGCAGGGTGATCGCACTACAAGGCTGCAATTTTTATTTGCCCATCAAGTGGGCTTCTGGTGGAAATGACACACCACCAGCAGCATGTTGTCCACGAGAGGGGGGTGGGATGGGGGGCGAGCAGGAGAGGACAAGTTGTTCTTCTATTGGTATGTACTCAGGCTTTATAGTGTTTGAAAGAATGTTCGTTCAAGTTCATATAAGAATGTAGCATTTTATTTCCAAAGTGTAGTACATCTTTGTTTTCTCACAGCAGGGTGATCGCACTACAAGGCTGCAATTTTTATTTGCCCATGAAGTGGGCTTTTGGTGGAAATGACACACCACCAGCAGCATGTTCTCCACGAGAGTGTAGTGTGGGGGGGGGGGGGGGGGGGGATGGGGGCGAGGGTAAGAGGACAAGTTGTTCTTCTATTGGTATGTACTAAGGCTTTATAGTGTTTGAGAGAATGTTCGTTCAAGTTCATATAAGAATGTAGCATTTTATTTCAAAAGTGTAGTAAATCTTTGTTTTCTCACAGCAGGGTGATCGCACCACAACGCTGCAATTTTTATTTGCCCATCAAGTGGGCTTTTGGTGGAAATGACACACCACCAGCAGCATGTTGTCCACGAAAGGTTGGTGTGGGGGGGGGGGGGGGGGGGCAGCATAAGAGGACAAGTTGTTCTTCTATTGGTATGTACTCAGGCTTTATAGTGTTTGAAAGAATGGTCTTTCAAGTTCATATAAGAATGTAGCATTTTATTTCCAAAGTGTAGTAAATCTTTGTTTTCTCACAGCAGGGTGATCGCACTACAAGGCTGCAACTTTTATTTGCCCATCAAATGGGCTTTTGGTGGAAATGACACACAACCAGCAGCATGTTGTCCACGAGAGGGGGGTGGGATGGGGGGGGGGGACGAGCAGGAGAGGACAAGTTATTCTTCTATTGGTATGTACTCAGGCTTTATAGTGTTTGAAAGAATGTTCTTTCAAGTTCATATAAGAATGTAGCATTTTATTTCCAAGTGTACTAAATCTATGTTTTCTCACAGCAGGGTGATCGCACTACAAGGCTGCAATTTTTATTTTCCCATTAATTGGGCTTTTGGTGGAAATGACACACCACCAGCAGCATGTTGTCCACGAGAGTGTGATGTGGGGGGGGGGGGGGGGGGGCGAGCGTAAGAGGACAAGTTGTTCTTCTATTGGTATGTACTAAGGCTTTATAGTGTTTGAAAGAATGTTCGTTCAAGTTCATATAAGAATGTAGCATTTTATTTCCAAAGTGTAGTAAATCTTTGTTTTCTCACAGCAGGGTGATCGCACTACAAGGCTGCAATTTTTATTTGCCTATCAAGTGGGCTTTTGGTGGAAATGACACACCACCAGCAGCATGTTGTCCACGAAAAGTGGTGTGGGGGGGGGGGGGGGCGAGCGTAAGAGGACAAGTTGTTCTTCTATTGGTATGTAGTCAGGCTTTATAGTATTTGAAAGAATGTTCTTTCAAGTTCAAATAAGAATGTAGCATTTTATTTCCAAAGTGTAGTTAATATTTGTTTTCTCACAGCAGGGTGATCGCACTACAAGGCTGCAATTTTTATTTGCCCATCAAGTGGGCTTTTGGTGGAAATGACACACCACCAGCAGCATGTTGTCCACGAGAGGGTGGTGTGGGGGGGGGGGGCCGTGCGTAAGAGGACAAGTTGTTCTTCTATTGGTATGTCCTAAGGCTTTATAGTGTTTTAAAGAATGTTCGTTCAAGTTCATATAAGAATGTAGCATTTTATTTCCAAAGTGTAGTAAATCTTTGTTTTCTCACAGCAGGGTGATCGCACTACAAGGCTGCAATTTTTATTTGCCCATCAAGTGGGCTTTTGGTGGAAATGACGCACCACCAGCAGCATGTTGTCCAAGAGAGGGGGGTGGGATGGGGGGGCGAGCAGGAGAGGACAAGTTGTCTTCTATTGGTATGTGCTCTGGCTTTATAGAGTTTGAAAGAATGTTCTTTCAAGTTCATATAAGAATGTAGCATTTTATTTCCAAAGTGTAGTAAATCTTCTTTTTCTCTCACCAGGGTGATGGCACTACAAGGCTGCAATTTTTATTTGCCCATCAAGTGGGCTTCAGGTGGAAATGACACACCACCAGCAGCATGTTGTCCACGAGAGGGGGGTGGGATGGGGGGGCGAGCAGGAGAGGACAAGTTGTTCTTCTATTGGTATGTACTCAGGCTTTATAGTGTTTGAAAGAATGTTCTTCCAAGTTCATATAAGAATGTAGCATTTTATTTCCAAAGTGTAGTAAATCTTTGTTTCTCACAGCAGGGTGATCGCACTACAAGGCTGCAATTTTTATTTGCCCATCAAGTGGGCTTTTGGTGGAAATGACACACCACCAGCAGCATGTTGTCCACGAGAGTGTGGTTTGGGGGGGGGGGGGGGGGGGATGGGAGGCGAGCGTAAGAGGACAAGTTGTTCTTCTATTGGTATGTACTAAGGATTTATAGTGTTTGAAAGAATGTTCGTTCAAGTTCATATAAGAATGTAGCATTTTATTTCCAAAGTGTAGTAAAACTTTGTTTCCTCACAGCAGGGTGATCGCACTACAAGGCTGCAATTTTTATTTGCCCATGAAGTGGGCTTTTGGTGCAAATGCCACACCACCAGCAGCATGTTCTCCACGAGAGTGTGGTAAGGGGGGGGGGGGGGGGGGGGGGGAATGGGGGCGAGCGTAAGAGGACAAGTTGTTCTTCTATTGGTATGTACTAAGGCTTTATAGTGTTTGAGAGAATGTTCGTTCAAGTTCATATAAGAATGTAGCATTTTATTTCCAAAGTGTAGTAAATCTTTGTTTTCTCACAGCAGGGTGATCGCACTACAGGGCTGCAATTTTTATTTGCCCATCAAGTGAGCTTTTGGTAGAAATGACACACCACCAGCAGCATGTTGTCCACGAAATGTTGGTGTGGGGGGGGGGGGGGGGGGGGGCAGCGTAAGAGGACAAGTTGTTCTTCTATTGGTATGTACTCAGGCTTTATAGTGTTTGAAAGAATGGTCTTTCAAGTTCATATAAGAATGTAGCATTTTATTTCCAAAGTGTAGTAAATCTTTGTTTTCTCACAGCAGGGTGATCGCACTACAAGGCTGCAATTTTTATTTGCCCATCAAGTGGGCTTTTGGTGGAAACGACACACCACCAGTAGCATGTTGTCCACGAGAGGGTGGTATGGGGGGGGGGGGGGGGGGGGGGGGGCGGGGGGCGAGCGTAAGAGGACAAGTTGTTCTTCTATTGGTATGTACTCAGGCTTTATAGTGTTTGAAAGAATGTTCTTTCAAGTTCATATAAGAACGTAGCATTTTATTTCCAAAGTGTAGTAAATCTTTGTTTTCTCACAGCAGGGTGATCGCACTACAAGGCTGCAATTTTTATTTGCCCATCAAGTGGGCTTTTGGTGGAAATGACACACAACCAGTAGCATGTTGTCCACGAGAGGGGGGTGTGATGGGGGGGGGGGGGGGGGAAGGAGAGGACAAGTTGTTCTTCTATTGGTATGTACTCAGGCTTTATAGTGTTTGAAAGAATGTTCTTTCAAGTTCATATAAGAATGTAGCATTTTATTTCCAAAGTGTAGTAAATATTTGTTTTCTCACAGCAGGGTGATCGCACTACAAGGCTGCAATTTTTATTTTCCCATTAAGTGGGCTTTTGGTGGAAATGACACACCACCAGCAGCATGTTGTCCACGAGAGTGTGGTGTGGGGGGGGGGGGGGGGGGGGCGAGCGTAAGAGGACAAGTTGTTCTTCTATTGGTATGTACTAAGGCTTTATAGTGTTTGAAAGATTTGTTTTCTCACAGCAGGGTGATCGCACTACAAGGCTGCAATTTTTAATTGCCTATCAAGTGGGCTTTTGGTGGAAATGACACACCACCAGCAGCATGTTGTCCACGAAAGGTTGGTGTGGGGGAGGGGGGGGGGGGGGCGAGCGTAAGAGGACAAGTTGTTCTTCTATTGGTATGTAGTCAGGCTTTATAGTACTTGAAAGAATGTTCTTTCAAGTTCATATAAGAATGTAGCATTTTATTTCCAAAGTGTAGTAAATATTTGTTTTCTCACAGCAGGGTGATCGCACTACAAGGCTGCAATTTTTATTGCCCATCAAGTGGGCTTTTGGTGGAAATGACACACCACCAGCAGCATGTTGTCCACGAGAGGGTGGTGTGGGGGGAAGGGGGGGGGGGCGAGCGTAAGAGGACAAGTTGTTCTTCTATTGGTATGTACTCAGGCTTTATAGTGTTTGAAAGAATGTTCTTTCAAATTCATATAAGAATGTAGCATTTTATTTCCAAAGTGTAGTAAATATTTGTTTTCTCACAGCAGGGTGATCGCACTACAAGGCTGCAATTTTTATTTGCCCATCAAGTGGGCTTTTGGTGGAAATGACGCACCATCAGCAGCATGTTGTCCAAGAGAGGGGGGTGGGATGGGGGGGCGAGCAGGAGAGGACAAGTTGTTCTTCTATTGGTATTTACTCAGGCTTTATAGAGTTTGAAAGAATGTTCTTTCAAGTTCATATAAGAATGTAGCATTTTATTTCCAAAGTGTGGGTAATATTTGTTTTCTCACAGCTTGGTGATCGCACTACAAGGCTGCAATTTTTATTTGCTCATCAAGTGGGCTTTTGGTGGAAATGAAACACCACCAGCAGCATGTTGTCCACGAGAGGGCGGTGGGGGGGAGGGGGGGGGGGGCGTGCGTAAGAGGAGAAGTTGTTCTTCTATTGGTATGTACTAAGGCTTTACCTACTCATCTTACTTCGTTCTTTTTCCCCTTCGCGGAAGATGTCGAAGCACCAAGAGTGCCGTCCACATTTACAAGTGTTTTGTAAACAAGCAATCGTCGGCGATGACGATAACAACATTTTCGAACCATTGTAAGAAGCAGTGCCTCAGTGGCTATTCACTCACACAAGAGTGAATGCGCTGGCAGGACAGTGTGCTCTTATATAGCATCAGTCCTGGCGCACGCAGCGGATGTGGACTTCCGGGCGCCCATTCATAAGCGCGCCTTATCACCTGCAGTTGGGCAATCGGCAACTTGATTTTACCCGCCGCGAGCCTAGTAATACTAGGGCTCGCGGCACCTCTCTCTCACACACTCCACAGCGCTCTCACTCGCACAATCAAGGTCACGCGCTCTACTGTGGAGCCATCTATTGAGCACCCAGAGAGTTACACAGAGAGCATCCCAGGGTGCCCCAGAGAGCTACAACACCAAGAAGAATCGCTTCTCGGCTTTTGGCAAGATCAATGTGTAGTATTGTGGCCCTTAAAAGGGCCTTTTTTGAGGACTGCTTTCAATGGTTATATAGAGTACAGTCACCCACAATGCGACAATCTTCCAAAGAGGAAGAACCACTGGCCTTAACCCATAAGTGAATATTAGAATCGGAATTTATCTTAACACGTCTACGACAAGTCAAGGATAAACTACCATGTGGCATCAGGTAGGAACCCTCACTAGAGATAATAATCTCAGAAACAGGTATAGTACGGTAAGCCAAAATTTCACGAGTTTCAAAGGATTCCAAACCAGCTCTCCCTGCACTGTTACATGCAACGAAAGCAACTGTTATCCATCCATTACCCAATTGTAAAATTGGTATGTACTCAGGCTTTATAAAGTTTGAAAGAATGTTCTTTCAAGTTCATATAAGAATGTAGCAATTTATTTCCAAAGTGTAGAAAATCTCCTTTTTCTCACAGCAGGGTGATCGCACTACAAGGCTGCAATTTTTATTTGTCCATCAAGTGGGCTTCTGCTGGAAATGACTCACCACCAGCAGCATGTTGTCCACGAGAGGGGGGTGGGATGGGGGGGCGAGCAGGAGAGGACAAGTTGTTCTTCTATTGGTATGTACTCAGGCTTTATAGTGTTTGAAAGAATGTTCATTCAAGTTCATATAAGAATGTAGCATTTTATTTCCAAAGTGTAGTAAATCTTTGTTTTCTCACAGCAGGGTGATCACACTACAAGGCTGCAATTTTTATTTGCCCATCAAGTGGGCTTTTGGTGGAAATGACACACTCCCAGCAGCATGTTGTCCACGAGAGTGATGTGTTGGGGAGGGGGGGGATGGGGGGCGAGCGTAAGAGGACAAGTTGTTCTTCTATTGGTATGTACTAAGGCTTTATAGTGTTTGAAAGAATGTTCGTTCAAGTTCATATAAGAATGTAGCATTTTATTTCCAAAGTGTAGTAAACCTTTGTTTTCTCACAGCAGGGTGATCGCACTACAAGGCTGCAATTTTCATTTGCCCATCAGGTGGGCTTTTGGTGGAAATGACACACCACCAGCAGCATGTTGTCCACGAGAGTGTGGTGTGGTGGGTGGGGGGGGGGGGGATGGGGGGCGAGCGTAAGAGGACAAGTTGTTCTTCTATTGGTATGTACTAAGGCTGTATAGTGTTTGAAAGAATGTTCGTTCAAGTTCATATAAGAATGTAGCATTTTATTTCCAAAAGGTAGTAAATCTTTGTTATCTCACAGCAGGGTGATCGCACTACAAGGCTGCAATTTTTATTTGCCCATCAAGTGGGCTTTTGGTGGAAATGACACACCACCAGCAGCATGTTGTCCACGAGAGGGGGGTGGGATGGGGGAAGCGAGCAGGAGAGGACAAGTTGTTCTTCAATTGGTATGTACTCAGGCTTTATAGTGTTTGAAAGAATGTTCTTTCAAGTTCATATAAGAATGTAGCATTTTATTTCCAAAGTGTGGTAAATATTTGTTTTCTCACAGCATGGTGATCGCACTACAAGGCTGCAATTTTTATTTGCTCATCAAGTGGGCTTTTGGTGGAAATGAAACACCACCAGCAGCATGTTGTCCACGAGAGGGCGGTGTGGGGGGGGGGGGGGGGGGAGGGGGCGTGCGTAAGAGGACAAGTTGTTCTTCTATTGGTATGTACTAAGGCTTTATAGTGTTTGAAAGAATGTTCGTTAAAGTTCATATAAGAATGTAGCATTTTATTTCCAAAGTGTAGTAAATCTTTGTTTTCTCACAACAGGGTGATGCACTACAAGGCTGCAATTTTTATTTGCC
Organism: Schistocerca americana; assembly: GCF_021461395.2. Lineage (NCBI taxonomy): Eukaryota > Metazoa > Arthropoda > Insecta > Orthoptera > Acrididae > Schistocerca > Schistocerca americana. Next base: position 75,377,753 of record NC_060128.1, read on the forward strand.
CATCAAGTGGGCTTTTGGTGGAAATGACACACCACCAGCAGCATGTTGTCCACGAGAGGGGTGTGGGATGGGGGGGGGGGCGAGCAGGAGAGGACAAGTTGTTCTTCTATTGGTATGTACTCAGGCTTTATAGTGTTTGAAAGAATGTTCTTTCAAGTGCATATAAGAATGTAATATTTTATTTCCAAAGTGTACTAAATCTATGTTTTCTCACAGCAGGGAGATCGCACTACAAGACTGCAATTTTTATTTGCCCATTAAGTGGGCTTTTTGTGTAAATGACACACCACCAGCAGCATGTTGTCCACGAGAGTGTGGTGTGGGTGGGGGGGGGGGGGATGGGGGGCGAGCGTAAGAGGACAAGTTGTTCTTCTATTGGTATGTACTAAGGCTTTATAGTGTTTGAAAGAATGTTCGTTCAAGTTCATATAAGAATGTAGCATTTTATTTCCAAAGTGTAGTAAATCTTTGTTTTCTCACAGCAGGGTGATCGCACTACAAGGCTGCAATTTTTATTTGCCCATCAAGTGGGCTTTTGGTGGAAATGACACACCACCAGCAGCATGTTGTCCACGAGACGGGGGTGGGATGGGGGGGCGAGCAGGAGAGGACAAGTTGTTCTTCTATTGGTATGTACTCAGGCTTTATAGTGTTTGAAAGAATGTTCCTTCAAGTTCATATAAGAATGTAGCATTGTATTTCCAAAGTGTAGTAAATCTTAGTTTTCTCACAGCAGGGTGATCGCACTACAAGGCTGCAATTTTTATTTGCCCATCAAGTGGGCTTTTGGTGGAAATGACACACCACCAGCAGCATGTTGTCCACGAGAGTGTGGTGTGGGTGGGGGGGGGGGGGGGGGCGGATGGGGAACGAGCGTAAGAGGACAAGTTGTTCTTCTATTGGTATGTACTAAGGCTGTATTGTGTTTGAAAGAATGTTCTTTCAAGTTCATATAAGAATGTAGCATTTTATTTCCAAAGTGTAGGAAATCTTTGTTTTCTCACAGCAGGGTGATCGCACTACAAGGCTGCAATTTTTATTTGCCCATCAAGTGGGCTTCTGGTGGAAATGACACACCACCAGCAGCATGTTGTCCACGAGAGGGGGGTGGGATGGGGGGACGAGCAGGAGAGGACAAGTTTTTCATCTATTGGTATGTACTCAGGCTTTATAATGTTTGAAAGAATGTTCTTTCAAGTTCAAATAAGAATGTAGCATTTAATTTCCAAAGTGTAGTAAATGTTTGTTTTCTCACAGCAGGGTGATCGCACTACAAGGCTGCAATTTTTATTTGCCCATCAAGTGGGCTTTTGGTGGAAGTGACACACCACCAGCAGCATGTTGTCCACGAGAGGGGGGTGGGATGGGGGGCCGAGCAGGAGTGGACAAGTTGTTCTTCTATTGGTATGTACTCAGGCTTTATAGTGTTTGAAAGAACGTTCTTTCAAGTTCAAATAAGAATGTAGCATTTTATTTCCAAAGTGTAGTAAATCTTTGTTTTCTCACAGCAGGGTGATCGCACTACAAGGCTGCAATTTTTATTTGCCCATCAAGTGGGCTTTTGGTGGAAATGACACACCACCAGCAGCATGTTGTCCACGAGAGTGGGGTGGGGGGGGGGGGGGGGGTTGGACGGGGGGCGAGCGTAAGAGGACAAGTTGTTCTTCTATTGGTATGTACTAAGGCTTTATAGTGTTTGAAAGAATGTTCGTTCAAGTTCATATAAGAATGTAGCATTTTATTTCAAAAGTGTAGTAAATCTTTGTTTTCTCACAGCAGGGTGATCGCACTACAAGGCTGCAATTTTTATTTGCCCATCAAGTGGGCTTTTGGTGTAAATGACACACCACCAGCAGCATGTTGTCCACGAGAGTGTGGTGTGGGTGGGGGGGGGGGGGGGATTGGGGGCGAGCGTAAGAGGACAAGTTGTTCTTCTATTGGTATGTACTAAGGCTTTATAGTGTTTGAAAGAATGTTCGTTCAAGTTCATATAAGAATGTAGCATTTTATTTCCAAAGTGTAGTAAATCTTTGTTTTCTCACAGCAGGGTGATCGCACTACAAGGCTGCAATTTTTATTTGCCCATCAAGTGGGCTTTTGGTGGAAATGACACACCACCAGCAGCATGTTGTCCACGAGAAGGGGGTGGGATGGGGGGGCGAGCAGGAGAGGACAAGTTGTTGTTCTATTGGTATGTACTCAGCCTTTATAGTGTTTGAAAGAATGTTCTTTCAAGTTCATATAAGAATGTAGCATTTCATTTCCAAAGTGTAGTAAATCTTTGTTTTCTCACGGCAGGGTGATCGCACTACAAGGCTGCAATTTTTATTTGCCTATCAAGTGGGCTTTTGGTGGAAATGACACACCACCAGCAGCATGTTGTCCACGAGAGTGTTTTGCGAGGGGGGGGGGGGGAGGGGGGGGGCTAGCGTAAGTGGACAAGTTGTTCTTCTATTGGTATGTACTAAGGCTTTATAGTGTTTGAAAGAATGTTCGTTCAAGTTCATATAAGAATGTAGCATTTTATTTCCAAAGTGTAGTAAATCTTTGTTTTCTCACAGCAGGGTGATCGCACTACAAGGCTGCAATTTTTATTTGCCTATCAAGTGGGCTTTTTGTGGAAATGACACACCATTAGCAGCATGGTGTCCACGACAGAGGGTGTTGGAGGGGGGGAGGTGGGGGCAACGGAAGAGGACAAGTTATTTTTCTATTGGTATGTACTCAGGCTTTATAGTGTTTTAAAGAATGTTCTTTCAAGTCCATATAAGTATGTAGCATTTTATTTCCAAAGTATTGTAAATCTTTGTTTTCTCACAGCAGGGTGATCGCACTACAAGGCTGAAATTCCTATTTGCCCATCAAGTGGGCTTTTGGTGGAAATGACACACCACGGGCAGCATGTTGTCCTCGATTGGGGGGGTGGGGGGAGGAGGGCGAGCGGAGGAGGACAAGTTGTTGTTCTTTTTGTATGTACACAGGTTTTTATAGTGTTTTAAGGAATGTTCGTTGAAGTTCATATAAGAATGTAGCATTTTATTTCCAAAGTGTAGTAAATCTTTGATTTCTCACAGCAGGGTGATCGCACCACAAGGCTGCTATTATTTGCCCATCAAGTGGGCTTTTGGTGGAAATGACACACCACCAGCAGCATGTTGCCCATGAGAGAGGGGGGAGGAGGGCGAGCGGAGGAGGACAAGTTGTTGTTCTTTTTGTATGTACTCAGGTTTTTATAGTGTTTTAAGGAATGTTCATTGAAGTTCATATAAGAATGTAGCATTTTAATTCCAAAGTGTAGTAAATCTTTGTTTTCGTACAGCAGGGTGATCGCACTACAAGGCTGCAATTTTTATTTGTCCATCAAGTGGGCTTTTGGTGGAAATGACACACCACCAGCAGCATGTTGTCCCTGAGAGGGGTGGTGGGATGGGGGGGGCGAGCAGAAGAGGACAAGTTGTCCTTCTATTGGTATGTACTCAGGCTTTATAGTGTTTTAAAGAATGTACGTTCAAGTTCATATAAGAATGTAGCATTTTATTGCCAAAGTGTAGTAAGTCTTTGTTTTCTCACAGCAGGGTGATCGCCCTACAAAGCTGTAACTTTTATTTGCCCATCAAGTAGGCTTTTGGTGGAAACGACACACCACCAGCAGCGATTTGTCCAGGAGAGGGGGGGTGGGATTGGGGGCCAGCGGAAGAGGACAAGTTGTTCTTCTATTGGTATCTACTCAAGCTTTATAGTGTTTTAAAGAATGTTCGTTCAGGTTCATATAAGAATGTAGCATTTTATTTCCAAAGTGTAATAAATCTTTGTTTTCTCACAGCAGGGTGATCACACTACAAGGCTGCAATTTTTATTTGCCCATCAAGTGGGCTTCAGGTGGAAATGACACACCACCAGCAGCATGTTGTCCACGAGGGGTGGTGGGAAGGGGTGGGGGGGGGGGGGGGGGGCCAGCGGAACAGGAGAAGTTGTTCTTCTACTGGTATATACTCAGGCTTTATAGTGTTTTAAATAATGTTCGTTCAAGTTCATATAATAACGTAGCATTTTATTTCCAAAGTGTAATAAATCTTTGTTTTCTCACAGCAGGGTGATCGCACTACAAGGCTGCAATTTTTATTTGCCCATCAAGTGGGCTTTTGGTGGAAATGACACACCGCCAGCAGAATGTTGTCCAAGAGAGCGGTTGGGGGGTGGTGGGGAGCGGAAGAGGACAAGTTGTTGTTCTATTGGTATGTACTCAGGCTTTATAGTGTTTTAAAGAATGTTCGTTCAAGTTCATATAAGAATGTAGCATTTTATTTCCTAAGTGTAGTAAATCTTTGTTTTCTCACAGCAGGGTGATCGCACTACAAGGCTTCTATTTTTATTTGCCCATCAAGTGGGCTTTTGGTGGAAATGACACACCACCAGCTGCATGTTGACGACGAGAGGGAGGGGGGGAGGGGGGGGGGGAATGGGGGGGACCGAGCGCATGTGAACAAGTTGTTGTTCTTTTGGTATGTACTCAGGCTTTATAGTGTTTTAAAGAATGTTCGTTCAAGTTCATATAAGAGCGTAGCATTTTACATCCAGAGTGTAGTAAATCTTTGTTTTCTCACAGCAGGGTGATCGCACTGCAAGGCTGCAATTTTTATTTGCCCATCAAGTGGGCTTTTGGTGGAAATGACACACCACCAGCAGCATGTTGGCCACGAGAGAGGGGTGAGGGGGTCGAGCGGAAGAGGACAAGTTGTCCTTCAGATGGTATGTACTCAGGTTTTTATAGTGTTTTAAGGAATGTTCGTTGAAGTTCATATAAGAATGTAGCATTTTATTTCCAAAGTGTAGTAAGTCTTTGTTTTCTCACAGCAGGGTGATCGCCCTACAAAGCTGTAACTTTTATTTGCCCATCAAGTAGGCTTTTGGGGGAAACGACACACCACCAGCAGCGATTTGTCCAGGAGAGGGGGGGTGGGATTGGGGGCCAGCGGAAGAGGACAAGTTGTTCTTGTATTGGTATCTACTCAAGCTTTATAGTGTTTTAAAGAATGTTCGTTCAGGTTCATATAAGAATGTAGCATTTTATTTCCAAAGTGTAATAAATCTTTGTTTTCTCACAGCAGGGTGATCGCACTACAAGGCTGCAATTTTTATTTGCCCATCAAGTGGGCTTTTGGTGAAAATGACACACCACCACCACCAGCATGTTGTCCACGAGAGGGGGGGTGGGGGTAGGGGCGAGCGGAAGAGGACATGTTTTTCTTTTATTGGTATGTACTCAGGCTTTATAGTGTTTTGAAGATTGTTCGTACAAGTTCATATAAGAACGTAGAATTTTATTCCCAAAGTGTAGTAAATCTTTGATTTGTCACAGCAGGGTGTTCGCATTACAAGGTGGTAATTTTCATTTGTCCCTCAAATCAGGTTGTGGAATGTGGCTAAGGTCCATTACTGTTAGTTATACAAGAACACACACAACTTCATTCCTCAAACCAATACACAGTTTTCTCTTTAAAACAACAAACATTAATTCTCAGCTGAGGGCCCAAGTAACCTTTCCAGAATAAGCTTAAACGATTGCTTTTAAAACACCAGGATTTAAAGTAATGGTTGAAGGCCTTACTTAAGCAAAATTACAATATCTGTTCGGCTATAGGCTAAGATAATATTTCAGATCAGCTAAGGAAATTCTTGAAAGGCTAAGCATTAAAAAATCCCGGCTAAATGACATATTAAGGAAAATTCAAGTTAATTCTTTGGAATTCCCAATAAAAAATTTTTCTATACATAATAAAAGAGAGGCTTTAAGGACAAGCTTTTACACAGTACTACAGAAAAACATCTTAAGAGAACTTGACATTTGACTCTCCATCCAAGATAGCATGCTGCGTCCCTTGATACCCCATATGATCGTACTTTTGACAAGAAGCATAGATGCGGTACCAGGAGCGATTCTAGAAGTCGGTCAAGGGAGGGGCTAATGGTTGTGATGGTGGTGATGGAGACTGGAATATCGCTTCACAAAAGGAGAGTTTGGGTTCTCAACTGGCAAACTGGTAAAATTTAGTGTTGCTTAAAGTAGTTTTTGGTAACTGTTTTAGAGTTCAGGGTAAAAAAATGTGTTTTAGTAAATAATAAGACGCCTATTTTAAGTTAAATGATATTTATTGGTTTTGATAGTAAGCTATTTTTCACACTTATTCTTTTGTTAAAATGTGTTTGAAATACATTGCAACCTATATAGCTACATAATTATTAAAGAAAATGATTGAATCTGTTGGAGTAATATATTCGCTGATTTCTGAAGTCATTTTATCCAGCGTGATATCATACACCATGGGGAGGGAGACTATAGCCTCACAGCCTCCATAGCCCACCCCCTTCCCCGCTGCCGCTGCCACCGCCCCTGTGCGGTACTGAGCCAAATGCTTTTCGGAAACCAAGAAATACTGCATCTACCAGGTCGCCTTGATCCAAAGATTTCAGTATGTCATGTGAGAAAAGTGCGAGTTGTTTCACATGATCGATGTTTTCGAAACCCATGCTGGTTGGCATTGAGGACATCATTCTGTTCGAGATACCTCATTATGTTTGAGCTCAGAATATGTTTTAAGATTCTACAACAAATCGATGTCAAGGATATACGGTAGTTTTGTGGATCGCTTCAACTACCCTTCTTGTAGATGGGTGTGACCCGTGCCTTTTTCCAAGAACTGGGCACGGTTTTTTGTTCAGGTGATCTATAACATATTATAGTTAGCGTGGAGTCTGACAGGGTTTTCATTGGTGCTCGGAGATTTGTTCAATTTCAACGATTTCAACTGTTTCTCAACATCACTGAGACTAATGCTTATTTCATTCATCGTTTCAGTGGTATGAGGATTAAATTGGAGGAATTATTGCGGGTTTTCCTCTGTAAAGGAACATTTTAAATCGGAGTTAAGCATTTCAGCTTTTGCTTTGTTACCCTGAATATCGGTTCCTGTGTCATTGGCTAGGGACTGGACACTAACTTTGGTGCCACTAACAGCCTTTAGATATGACCAGAACTACTTTGGATTTTGTGAAATGTCATTTCAGTATTCTGCTATGGTATTCATTGAGTGAGGTTCTCATAGAGAGAAATTGGAAATGTGTCATTCGACAATCTCAAAGAACCGCTGAAGACATAACGAAAAAGAGACGGATCGAAAGTAAGAATATGAAAAACATGAAAAAAAGAAAGAAAAACGGGTCATTGCATCGGACTCTCTTGCGGAGGATCTGTTTTCAATTCTCAGTACTCTGCTTCCACGAAATTTTTACTGGGTGAGAGGACTGGAACGAGTTGCACCCACCCCTTGATACCAACTGAGGAACTACTTGAGTGAGTAGTAGCGGCTCCCATGTGTAAAAAAAGTAGTCTACAACAGCCACGAGAGCCGTGTAATGACCCCATGTTCCTCCATACCGCATCGTGGAGGAGGGGGGGGGTCAACTAACCTCTCTCGTTGGCGTATTACGGAATCCGAATGACGTGACGTGGCCAGTGTCTGATACAGAAAAACCTCAAGAAGGGGGCGCTAAAGATATCTTCAGCTACCTTTACTTTTACCGTAATGAAAAATAATCAAGTCACATGCAAAGTTTAATTATCGAATAAACAGTCTATTCGCACTAAAAATCCAACGCTAGTAGACTTAGCACTAAAACACACGATCACACCCCGTGTATTTCGAATATCACTAAGCACAACACTGATTGAAGTCCATGGTAATAGCCAGTAATCGCAGTTGTTCACTTTTATCACTTCCAAGTTATCGCAACGACTGTAGCTTTTAGAAGTGGCAAAAAATAACGTAACTGATAGAAAGAACCGGTTACTGAAAACTAACGGTTACTGCGATAACCGTTCCTCTGATACAGGCAGTTATTTCAATAACTGTTTAATGTCAACAGTGCCTCGCGCCATCTGTTGACCGAAGATCGTACTACGCTTTCCCGTCAACTCATCGGAGAACTGGGTAGGAACTAAGGAGAGGATAGACTATTTGGAAGGCGTTCTATAGGCCATGGGAATAACTGTGAGATTGCGCGCCATCTGTTGATAAGAACTGTGTACTATATCGTGCGCCTTCGTTACTTTTAGCACAAACAATTAAATAAGATTAATGTCCGAGCGGTGGCTGATAGGAGCTGTAGTACAGGCATTAACAAGTACGGTCGCTCCCTTAAGCCACCGCCTCATATGTCAATTTAGCTTGGACGGGTAGTATAAAGAGAGGTACCATAAGGAATTCGAGCGACTATGGAAATAACTGTCAGAGAGAGGTATTTTCCTCTGGCAGTTATCGTTATTGGCTCACAGTTCTCGCTCCCTGGCAGTTATCGGACTACCATTACAAGTAACCTGGTAGTTGGTAACGGAATAACTGTGTGTCTGTGTTCCTGATACAGTGACTCCAGTCTTAGACCCCGGTGATATTACAGAGACGATAGTTACTGGAGCGAACAAATATTTACGTACTTCTTCGGAAATAGCCGCTGGCCGTCGCGAATGACAAATAACATGTCAGAACGTATAACACAATACAGTGGAATATAATAATTATTGTCCTCATCATTTGTCAGGAGATTGTCAAAATATGTGAATATATCACAGTAACTGCTAATATTTACAGAATTGATGCACTGTCAGAATAAAACACAGATACGCACTTTCAATAAATTTATCATACACAGAATACCCAATCTTGACTGTTGCAACCAAGTGCTGTCAAAACTGAAATATAGCAGAATTTTACCTAAGTTGGTCTATCAGTCTCTGTTACGATATTCATCTACAGAGTAGAAGGACCGGTCAATGGAAGCGTCTGATTCCACCCGTCTGCTTCGACGTAAAGGTGTTGTGGTGTGTGAATTTCATTACGGCACGGTGTTTATGAGTTGGTTCTTGTGTGTGTCGATCTAGGTTGCAGTGCCGGAATTTGCTGGTGGTAATTATTATTTTTTTTCTAGCTGTTATGTTTTGTGTATTTATGAAATATTGAATGTGATTTAATTTATGTAGGGATGATTGATTTGTGGACTTTTGGGATTGTGGTTTTATTTTTCGCAGTTGTAGGTGTTGGTTTTTTGGCATCAGTAGCTGTGGTGGACCTATATAGGTCACCGGAAATAACTGATTCCCATTTTCATAGTTGTATGTGCTGATGTTTTAGTATCGTCATCTGAGGTTGACCTATGTAGGTCAAGGGAAGTGTCCGATTCCAATTTTCGTACTTTTAGTTGTGGGTATTGGTGTTTTGGTATGGTCACCTATAGTTGACCTATATTGTTCAAGGGAAGTGTCTGATTCCTGCAGATTTTTGTTGGTGTAGCAGAATGCTGTATTTTTTCTTTTTCCTCTTCATTTTGTGTTTTGGGATCATAGTGTTTTTTTTACTAGCTTGTCCTCCCTCTAAAACCCCCAACTTCCCGCAGTTGTCCTGTTGATTTCATTGTATTTTTGGTGGGAAATGTTATTGTATTATTTATATGTATCTTCGTGTTTGTTGCCATGTGTACGTAGTAACGTCATAGACACACTTAAAATAGCTATTTCCGGCATATTGATGACGGGTGGAATCAGACACTTCTGTATCAAATAGTCTTTCAAACACACTGTAAACCGTGCTTTATCTGAAACCAAGTTTTTAATGGTTGCTGACTTGCTGGTAGTTTATTGAAAATGCATGTTCCTGAATATTGGACCCCTTTTGGACCAAGGTAAGCGATTTTAGGTCTTTATGTAGATTGCTGTTCCCATTTCTAGTACTGATATTATGTATTGAGCTATTGGTTGGAAATACTTGTAACAAATTTCATTAAGGAATAAATATACTAGGAAGCAGTGGTTAGAATACAAAGTTCCTTGAACAGGTTCCTACATGATGTTCTTGAATTGATATCACAAACGATTTTTATTACACGCTTTTACATGCGAAAAACTTTTGCCACGTTTGATAAGCTACCACAGAATATGCTCCCTTATGAAATAATAGAATGAAAAAATGTGGTATGCCCTTCCCAACTGAATTTATTATCGAGTTGTAGTCCCAGAAATGTAACACTGTCAACCTTTTCGATCTGCATGTCTTCATATGTTATAAACATGCTGTAGCTGGAGAAATTGAGCAGTTTCCAAATCTGACATAAAACTTGGATTAGCGTACTCACACTTTCCCCAATAGGACTAGCTTTTACAGCACAAGAGTAAACGAATCTGTCACATTACGCATATTTTTTGTTGTATTACAAGGCTGTACAATTTATTCTGTTATGTGAGCAGCACAAGAAATTAAGCTTCTAATTTAACCTACAGTACTAACTTTACATATTACTTCATACTTAAAAAGGCATGTTGTTAACATTTTACTTAAACAGTGCTTGGGCGAAGTTCCGCGTACTTTCTGTCGCAGGTGCGAAGATAATATTTCTAATAGCGACCGATAACCTACAAACATATAATCTGAAACACTAATAATCGTTCTAACATCAACTAAAATGTGCCCGGAGTTAATAAGCTGAGGTTATGACACGATTCATACGACATTCCTGCTATTTCACACTACTCACAGTTATACTGATAACTAAACTGATGGATTCCAACTATGTCGTTATTTAACTGTCGGAGTTATCGGTGTTCGCTAGCGAAAAATAACTTGGCAGTTATTAATAACCGTTAACGACAACGGTTATCAAAGAATAACTGGAACTGTGATAACGGCTACTCCAGAATAACCGTTTGGCCCACCTCTAGTAGCTTTCAAACTGACTACCTGGCAGCGACACTTTATGTGGCTGTGATTGTTTAGAGAACATTCGCTGCCAGAATGTCCGCTTCCAGACTTTTATGTAGTGTGAACAGAAATACCTACTGTGAAACCGACAAGCCAATATGTACATTACGACGCTTTATATAAAGGCGAGTTTCCAATAATGACGTCATCCGGCAATTTACGTGTGTGGAACTCTTATTGTCGATTCCGTTCCTTTCTAGTGCATTCGATGTTTTTAATGCATTCCTATGTTACAATTCGTTTTTATGAATCTTCTCGAAAGTCACTATTACCGGGGATAGACACATCAATAGTTTCCCATACCTTACTCGTATTACGAGTTAGGTATGGGAAACTATTGTTACATTATTAGTAAAAATATTGTTAACGAGTCTCTATGAATCACTATTATTAATACTTCGAAATCAACTGGTAACTCTCACTCTTGAGAAATCTTCACACTTGCACTCGCTACAACTAGGACTTTTTACTTATTCATTCTTGTCTTAATATTTCTCCTGCTGAATGTAAACTACCTTCCTATTCGGCGAATAGTCCGTATTTACAACGCTACGTATCGAAAAGTTCTCTGTAGCAGAAAACAGTAGCATTTTCGCGACATATCTCGAACAACGTATGGAGGTCGCTTGAATGGCCGCGACTTTTCTCGTAGGTATGTGTTAGCTCTGCCAGACAGGAATGTATAAAATACGTTGTCGCGAAAGCGCGTACTACGTGGGAAAGTACAGCTACTCGCTTCAGTCGAGTCGACTGGCGAAAGAAACGAACTAGTGGCGTGCTTGTGAGAGGCGGGGGCGGCGCGGGTGGCAATGTGTGCGACCCTGCAAGGGGGGAACAATCATATTTTACTCTTTCATGTGTTATATGTATGGTAGTTTATGTTTTCTCTTTGATGTTTGCTATGTAACATTGCTGAATAAATAGTCTCTAAAAATGTGTGTTCCTGGCAATATGGTGTATTGTGTACTTGATTAAAAGGTCAACTTTATAATCTCACAGAGGACTAATTAGAGTCAGTATCTAATAGGTTATGGGCCCAGGAGGGATCAGTGAACTTTGCATACCAAAGAAATAAACTGATAAATCAAGGTTACATAATTTTCGCGTGTGTTCAACGCGTTGTTGTCGTATTTTCTTTTTGCAGAGAAACTTTCACGATTAATTTATTATGGCAATTGAGAATTCGGGTGTCAAGATTACTAGTGATTTAGTAAGTCAGCGATTAATTCAAGAATCGACGAAACGTCAGTTTGCATCCACAAATGAGACCACAGATTCGGCACTGGTAGCTAGTAAGCAGGACAGTAAACACCAGAAGAGAAATATCCAACGTGACGTGCGAAATATCAAGCCTTTTAAGTGTTATAAATGCCAGAAACCTGGTTATAAGGGGAATGAGTGTAGAGCAAAGAAGAAACCAAATAAATTTTCAAATTCTGCGAATGCAGTGAGTACTGAAAACGAAACTGTGTTAATGGCTTTAACTGCATCTTGGCGTCATAGTGATGGCTGGTTTGTGGATTCCGGGTGTTCACGACACATGACGGATCAGAGAGCCTCGTTCAACACTTTCCAATCGCCCACAGCTGCTAAAGTCACAGTAGCAGGTAACAGCAATCTTCAGGCTATTGGAGAGGCCGATGTTCATCTTCGAGTTACTTGTGACGACAAGAATAAACAGATAACTGCTACTGATGTTGCGTATGTTCCAAGCCTCGCTTACAACCTGCTGTCGGTTAGTCAGATGACAAGACGTGGATTGTGTGTATTGTTTGACAATGTGCAGTGCAGTATATACAAGAAAAGTCGAACGTCAATTTAGATCCGTGTATTCCCTGCATAAAAGGTAAACAGTTTCGACAACCTTTTCCTAAAACATCAGGTAGAAGAACAAAAGATCTACTTGACATTGTGCATTCTGCTGTTTGTGGACCAATGAGCATGGCTTCGTGGGGAGGATCACGGTATCTTCTCACTTTTACGGATGATCTGTCAAGAAAATCTTTTGGTTATATGATAAAATCAACAACAGAAGTCTGTGGCACATTCATCGAATTCAAAGCAGGAGTAGGAACTGGTCGAAAAATCAAAATACTTCAAACAGACAACGGAAAAGAGTTCGTCAATCTGCGCATGAAGTTATTTTTACAGACGAATGGAATTAAACATGAAACAACAACTCCTTACACGCCAGAACAGAATGGGGTTGCAGATTGAAGGAATTGAACTGGACACACACACACACACACACACACACACACACACACACACACACAGGCATTCAATCAATCATTCTTCCCGCGCTCCATAAGTGAATGGAACGGGAAGAAACACTAATTACTCGTACAATGGGATGTACCGCCTGCCAGGCACCTTACTGTAGTTTGTACAGATGTAGATGTACAATAAACCGAGCGTCAATTAAATTATTAATCTTCGTTGTCACAAATGTTTGACTGCTTTTTCTCTCCTCTCGCAGCAATTTCAGCTGTGCTTTTAAGCATACTGCAAAGTTGCGTATTTCGTTGTGGTACAAGAAACCAGTAAGACACCATAAAAGCGGCTCCCAGTTCTCGTTAGTACGCGAGTGCCCAGCTACGAGTTAACAGGTGCAGAACCGCATTTTGCCTGCTGACGTGTGCGCCGCAGCCTGTCGTAGGTTTCGGCAGAGGACTGCAGGTCGGTTGGGTGACATGGCGGTGTTTACAAATCCTAATGTCGAAGTTTCGCTAAGTCCCAACCAACCACAAACTTTGTCGCATGTCCTGTGCTGACGGGTTCGCGTGCCCGGATAACAGGTTCTGTAGCAGGCAGTGTCGCCCGGGCATTCATGCGCGCGTTGTTACGAACTGTAAACTTGCTCCAACCCATATTTAGCAAGTCAGTTTTGAAAGTGCTGTGTGGTTGATATGTGAGAATGGTTTTAGAAAACATCGTAGCAGATCTTTTGAATCGTTTTCTCGGAGACTATGTCGAAAATTTAGACCAATCTCAGTTGCAAATTGGAATATTTGGAGGTGAGCATAGCAATATTGGGTGAATCGTAGTTCTGTTGCGTACCGCTATACAATTCCCATAAGGTACGGTATGTATTTTCTTTTTGTGTGTTGCAATCCACTACATGTTATTCAATACTTTGTTAGGTGATGTCTTGCAAGATTTAATTTTAAAACCAAGTGCACTCAGTGAGTTAAATTTGCCGGTGAAAACTGTGTATGGGCATTTAGGTAAGTTACCTCTTTCAAGTTTTTAAGTGATATCAGTTCTGGCTGTGATTCATATTTTATAGAAGCAGCCTTCATTGGTTCGTACTACCAGCTTTTGTAAAGTTAACTTAAGTCTTTCCACATTCCTCCAGGTGGAATTTGTGGAAACAAGATATTCGTGAATGCTTAACTGAATGAATGACCAGTAAAGTTAGTAGTTCTGGAGGACTCCCCTCCCCCATCAACTCTACTATATATTGCATGCCGCCAAGTCCAGAAACAGAACTCAAGAAATCCAATATTTGAGAAAGTCGTCTTACACATTATAAAACTTATATTGAAATTATATAAGTTTTCCTTAAGTTTAAAGTAAACTTTGTTGGCAGAAAATTCCATTATTTTTCGTGTATATTGGGCACTCCACACGTATTTTTCGGTGACAAACTAAAAAATGGCGTTTTTCGACCTGTGTCACTTTCTTGTGGGTGTGCTATATATATACGGTACAGAGGGGAAAGTGCCGAAAACCAGACCCGCAATTTCTTTTTATTTAAAAAAATATAGTAAAAATCAACTTTTAAAGGCACAGGATACTTACTTTATATCACCATTTTGAATTTTACGCTTAAAAAAAATAATCAAAATTATTTTTAAAAAACGTGAGTTCTGAAAATAAATGCTAAAATTGGAGCCTCCAAAAAATAATCATAGTAGTACCAAATAAAATGTGAAATTGCTATCAAATAAGAGTACACAACCTAGTTTCAGGTTAAGTGTAGTATAGCACCAATCAGAAGATTATAGAATTTCTGTCTCCTTTGCTGAAAACAAGAGCCCTGTGGTAGACATTCCTACAGGCTTTCTTTCTAAATGTGGGTCGACAGAAACGTCCGATCCCGCTTTCGGCTTTGACCCGTGACGTAAGGGTGTTGCGGTGTGTGACGTCACGACGGCGCGGAGTTTGGTTGTGCGTGTAGCGTGTTTCTAGATGTCGTCGTGGTGTGGTTTGTTGTGCCCTCTCATGGTATGTTCAGGTTAACGATTTAGCGGTTTTCTGTGAAGGTTAATTTAGTGTTGTTCGCTGTACGTTGTGTGGTAATTTTAGTAAAATTAATTGGTTGTTGTTCTTGTTCAGGAATGTATATGACGGATAAAATTAACAGTGCGCGTCTGAGGGAAATGATGGGGAACACTCCTTTGCAACTGATCAAGTTTTTCAAGCCTTTCGGTTTAATTGTCGAGGTTGTGAAATGCTCCGTTTGTGGCGAAGAAATGAATTTGGCTAAAGTTCCGGCGTCTCGGACCAGGGACGGTTATATGTGGCGCTGTCGAAAAGACATTTGGCGCCCCACACGGCGCGGTTCCTGGTTCGAGAAGTCTAGGTTGGACATGAGCGAGATTGTAGTGGTGACTTATTATTTTTGTTATAGATCCCCACAAAGTTTTTGCGCGCATGAGACTGGTGTGAGAGGAGTGTGCTTCATTGGTTTTCTTTTTGCCGTGAAGTGTTTTCAGAGTTCATTAAGTACAGGGGTAAGTACAGGTGTGTGTGTGTGTGTGTGTGTGTGTGTGTGTGTGTGTGTGTGTGTGTGTGTGTGTGTGTGTGTGTGTGTGTGTGCTTCTGTGTGATTGTCGAGGCCAACCTACTTTGTAGCGCCGGAACTTTTTTTAGGTAAGTTTTTATTTTTTTTGTTTTGGGTGTGTTGGGGTCGAGGGAAGTGTTTTATTGCAATGTGTGGATGTGAATGTTGGTATTGGTATCGGGAGATGTTCTTGAGCTACATAGGTCAAGGGAAGTGTTTGATCCTAATTTATGGGATCGGGAGCTGCTGTTGAGCTATATAGGTTAAGAGAAGTGTCCGATTCCAGACGATATTGTGTGTGTGTGTGTGTGTGTGTGTGTGTGTGTGTGGTTTTTTTTCGATGTATTTGCGTCTTCATAATGTGTACCTAACGACTTTATATGCGCCATTTTGGAATCGTGGTTTATGGTAGTTTCCGCCATATTTGTGACGTCATGGGTCAAAGCAGACGGCCGGGATCGGACGCTTCCGTATTTCCGAAACCTCCATAGCAAGGCAATACTAAATCAGCTCATCAAATTTTTACCCAAAATTGTAAGTCTACATGTTTTTGCTGCTTCCTCGGTTCAACTGTTTTTCATATTGGACAACTGTGTACCGAACATTTTCCAACCCATCTTTTTGTGTACTATAGCTTATCATTTTAGAAGGACCACTGTCTTTGATCTTCCTTCCCCACTATTATCTTAGAATAACCGTGTGTACTAATATAGGGAGACTTTAAACGGAAAAAGTAACAGATCTGCTTCAGGCAACTGAAAGGAGTCCAGTTTACACAACTACAACCTATGTTTTGTTAACCAAATAAATTAACCAAACATCTAAGGGGATTGATCATAAACATTAAATTTGAATCTTACTATGTAAGAACACAAAAATAAGTTGAAGGGTTTATCTGCCAATATCTTCGCAAAATAATGAAACATGTAATGCAATGCAAAATCTTTTCACATAGTAATTACATACATTAATTGCCAGCAGGAATTAATTTATATAAATGAGGCAAGAACAACATTTGAGCTGGACCGGCATTCGAAGTCCCCGGCATTCGAACTCGTGGTCTCCAGCATACTAGGCAGATGTGCTGACCACCACGTCGGCCTCGACAACTAATGAGCTAGGACAGTGCATCTGTGTGTTGTATAAGTTGAGAATTTGTGCCTAACAATAAGTGATCCAGGTTAGTCCATGTGGGTGTGATGGCCACTGTGTCCAGGTGGCATAGTGGTCAGCACATCTGCCTAGTAAGCTGGAGGCCTGGGTTCGAATCTGTCTGGCACAAGTTTTCAACTTGCTCCATTGATATAAATCAATGTCCATTGACAACTGACGTCTTTAATTCCTTTGTGTCAAGACGCATAGTGGCTGCAATATCAAAATGTCTTTTGGACATCTGCAAAATCTTTGTTGCCAAAACATGTAATGGTGAAAGTGGGCAACGTGTGCACTCCTTTAAATGGTGGTAGAAGCGGAAGTTACTATCAACATTGATTCCTCCAGAGTGCAGGAGAATACATATCTAGGATACCAAGGGTTCTACTTAAGCAGATGGGTGGGGGAGAGGAGGCATTTTTGATGACTTTATGCTCTTTAGAATCGGAGAGCATTAACATACGGTGTGAACATAAACATTAGCCTACACGACAGGTTGGCCTTTACCAGAATCTTAGAAATTCATGTTCATTGACCTCATCAACTAGCAACAAAATTATCACCATTCAACCTAACCTAGACCTCTAATTACATTGCATATTGGTCTGTCATCAGAAGCAAGATTTCAGGGGCAGTCCATTATCACGCTCTGACCAAATATCTTTGTCAAAATGTTAAATCAGTTGTCTGCGTCTCCCTAAATTCCTCTATATGATAGTAGTGTTCCTAATATGTCACTTTTTCATGCATCTACATTTATTTATTAATTTATTTGAATAGCCATCCATTCCAGTCATGTAACGGCATAAAACAGACTGTAGGATGTTGTTTGTTTGTGGTGGTTGTCCAGACTGGCACTATTCAGCTCTATCCTTTGCAAGTCGTGTTCTCTGGATTACTACTGCTTCTGTATCCATTTGAGTCTGCTTAGTGTTGCTAAGAATTGGTCTCCTTGTACAACTGTTTAACCTCTACCCTTCCTTTCAGTACCAAACTTAATATTGCTTGACACCTCAGGGCATGTCCTTGACAATCTGACATGTCTTCTAGTTAAGTTGTGCCACAAAGCTTTTGTCTCCAGTTCAACACAATACTTCTTCATTAGTTACTGAGCCTACTTATCAAGCCTTCATAATTCTTTTCTAAACCACATTGAAAAAGCCTATTCTCCTATTGTCTTCCCTGCCAGTCATTTGTGTTTCAATTCCATATGAGGCTATACTCCAGAAAAATATTGAATGTTGACAATGAGTGTATATCTCTTAATGTCATTGTTGTATATCTGGATTCAGAAATAATGTGGAACAGTTATACAGAACACACATATGACAAGTTGTCATGTATTAATTATTGCCGAGTTCCTGTTACGCTTTTTCCCCCCCACTGTCATCAGAGTGGGATATGTCTGGAATATCCACAACTAAAATATCTTGCATCTCTTACTTTAAATAATTATGTACACTGATAGCCCCACCTCTCTTAATATACATACGTACATATCCAGCAGTCACAGACCCTGCAGACCATGTGTTGCTCCCACAAACTGCCTCCATTCCTTTGTTCTGTGCTCAGTTCCTCCAGGTGTCTTCAGTCCCTAGGACTACTGGGTTATTCACCAGGCTGTCCATCCAGCACAGCCTTGGTTGTCTCACAGTGTGTCTGGTGTTTGTTTCCCTTCAACTACCCTCCATTGCCTGCCCGCTGGATTCTTCTGCTCTTAACCTTCTGTAGGATCGTTGGTTGTTGCTTGAAGATTTGTCATTCATCACTATTCTCCAATCTCCTTTATCTAACATCCATGTCTTCCTCATTACTCTTATTTCAAATATTAGTAGTTTTTCCTTTGCCCATTTAGTTGTGCTACAGGTTACTGAACTGTACACAACTGCTGGGCATATCACTTTTACACATTCTCATCTTAGCATATGTTTATACTGATTTTGAGCTGAATGCCTCTCTGAGGGAATACATGCATTACATTCCCACTGCTAATCTTTTCTTGATGTTCATTTCTGTGCTGTTGTTGCTGGCAGGCAGAGATCCCAAACCAGGACTCATCTGACCAGGCCACAGTTCTCCTGTTGCCTGGGTTTTAACTGATAGGCTCGCGAGCCCAGCAGAGACTTTGCAGGCACTGTGGTGCTGTTAGCAAAGGCACTCACATCAGTTGTCTGCTACCATAGCTAATAAATACCAAATTCTGCTGCAATATTGTAATGGATATATTCATCATACATCCAAGATTGATTTCTGGGGTTATTTCATCCAGTTTGCTTGTCTGTTTGCACTGAGAACTCTATAAAAATACTGCTGGTCTGTCAGTAAGTGAAGGGCATCAGCCACTGCATTTTCTTTAGTGAGATGTAATGCCTGAAATTTGATATTCTCTGAAAACTCTTGACACTATGTGTCTCAGAATGTTCAATTCCCATACTATTTCCTAAATGGCGTGTCCATGCATCAAGCTCCAACTACTATTCCGCATTCAAACTCTGTTAATTCCCATTGTATAAACCTTTTCACATGAGTACAAATGATGACTCTGTTAATGTACTACCTTGTGTACATGATACTATTTGTGTATAGCTACCCCATGACTTTATCACCTCAGCATATACAGTTGCATTTTTTATGTAAAAAATTTTAAGTTCCAGCCTTAAGGAGTCCATTTACAATCATAATACTCACTGAACATTAAAGATTGACATGCCTGCTACTTTACTTACAAAAACACAAGAGGCGGGCACAAACACACGGGGAATAAAGCTTTTTAACATGTTACCTGTGCAAGCACAATCTCCTTTAAAAATGATATCCAAAAATAGTCAGAAGAAAAGGTTTTTACCCTCTTAAAAATTTTGAAGTAGCTTAAAATAATACATTCAAGAACAGGATAATACTGGGTGACAAGTGGTGTGCTCCAAAGTTGAGTTTTGGAGGGACCAGTAGTAGAAAATGGAAATGATCATATGGCATTGTTGGCCGGGAGGCCCCATTCGGTGAGTTCGGCTGCCATATTGCGAGTCCTTTTTAGTCGACACCACTTCGTCAAATTGTAAGTTAATGATGATGAAAATGTTGATGGACACACAATACCAAGTTCCCTGCCGGGAATCCAATCTGGGCCCCCTGTGTGGTAGGCGGTGATGCTACCGCTACAATACGTAGGTGGACAGGTCCTGTAGTACCAGGATTGGATGTGATGGTCCAGAAAAACTGTTTTTGAACCAGGCTGTTGGGATAATTAAGTCCAGTTAAGGCTGAGATGAGAATGTTGTATTGCCGTAAAGAGTCTGCATCCACACAAATACAATTGTCTCAAATTCCAAGCCTGTATGGGAGCAAACATTTGACACTGAAAGGATGCCAACCGTCAAAATGTAAGTAATGTGGTTTGTTAGAAGGTTTAATGTGGACAGAAGTGTGTAAATTGCCTTAAGTGAGGATTAGATCAACATCAAGAAAAGTGAAATAGGACTCAGGGTAGGAATATGTGAAATTTAATTGGGAGAAGGTATTTAGGGAGTCCAAAAATTTTAGGTCAGCTTCACTCTGAGTCCATATGCCAATGACATCATCAATGTATCAAAAGCAAACCAGGGGCTGAAGGCTTATGGATTCCAGGAAAGCCACCCCCACCCCCACCCCCACAGAACCCATGATTTCCCATAATCAGACCCTGAAATGAGATCCACATAGAATACCTTATTGTTGCCCTCCCTATCTCTGCAACATTCCCGTCAGACGCTATGCTCCTTCCGCACTCTTCTCCCTACCCTACGGCTCCTATCCATGTGACTGTCACCACTGCAAGACTTGCCCTATACACCCTCCTACAACCAGCTATTCCAGCCCTGTAACTGGCAAAACATGTAGCATCAAAGGGAGAGCCACCAATGAAGTGACACATGTCATATACCAGCTGTTATGTAAACACTGTTTGGCCTTTTATGTCAGCATGAATACCACCCAACTGTTAATCAGCGTGAAAGGACATAAGCAGACAGAGTATACCAGCAACATGCAATGTCCTGTAGCAGAGAATGCTCTACAAGACAGTCATTACCTCGGTGACTGTTTCACCACAGGTGTCATCTGATTTTTATCCCAGACTCCAGTTTCTCAGAACTCCACAGGTGAGAAATGGTGCAACAACATGTCCCTTGTTCTCGCCAACTACCTGGTCTTAATTTATGTTAACTGCTTCCATCTCAACATTTCTTCACAGTACCTACCCCTTCTTTCACTCGATTTTAGTTTTGTACAACTCTCATTTTCTGCCATGTCTATTTTTCCCATCCCCATCCTACCCCTGTTACATACAATGACAGTTTTTACTCTTATTAACTCATACACAGTGTTCCAGTAGTAATCTCTGTCTTGCATATTACCCTGTCTTCCACCTTTAAGCTCTCAGGCTTTCAAATATCATCCACTGCAGTCCCCAACAGTCAATCTTCCCTTCACATCCCATCCTGTAAGTCTCCCCTGACCAGGGGTTCTGGGAGACTTTTCTGAACAAGTACCCCTTTTCCTAAACCTCTCCAGTCTTTTTTCCTTCACCACTCTTCCTTCCCCTTCAACTCTTCTGCCAGGAGGAGGAGCCACTGGCTCCGAAAGTTAAGCCTCTGCAAGTGCACGTGAATTTTTTTTGCCTATCCATTTACATTACATTGTCAATAATTGATTGTTTGGTCGTTATATTTGATTGTGTGTTGCACTAGTGTGCACAATGTGTTGCTTTTGTTATCTTTCCAGAATTTGCCCACAAATAGAGGTTTTAAATTCCCCAATACAGTATATACTCGCTGCAGTTGAGCCTGGTGAATGATAGTGTGTGCTCATGTTGAAAGATTGACGGCTATTGAGATCACCATTCTGTAGTCCCATAAATTATTTGAACAACTTATTACTTTCTTCTTGAAGTCGGAGGCTATTCTGGGTATCTCATGTATTGTATATCAGGTGATTGGTTTTGTTATGTTTTTAAACCCAATACTTTGCATGTCTCGTGTATCGTGTTAGCCAGGTGTACTCATTTTGTTATGGCCTGTTCCCCAAGCATCTCAATTTCTTCAGGACGCCACCTACTCTATGTACCTTGTTTCAATTTAGGCTTTTCAGTCCTATTTCAAATTATTCCTACAGTATACCAGATCTTGTCCCCTCATCTTCCCTGTCCTTGACATTGTTTTGTTGTTTCTTTCCTTTGTACAACCTTTT
This sequence comes from Schistocerca americana, assembly GCF_021461395.2. Classification (NCBI taxonomy): domain Eukaryota; kingdom Metazoa; phylum Arthropoda; class Insecta; order Orthoptera; family Acrididae; genus Schistocerca; species Schistocerca americana. Next base: position 75,399,722 of record NC_060128.1, read on the forward strand.
TGTATGTTCCTAACACCTATCACTCTTGCCCTGTTTGCTTGCCTCTGATGGTTCTCTTAATAGTCATTCAGGTGCTTCTGTTTTCTGCAAAGGTCTGTTTACTTTTCTTAATAACAGCATTTATATTTACCTGAGCCACATGGTCTTCTTCTGCTCTCTGGTCATTCCTGCTCATTATACTGCAGTTGTTGAGTCTCATTTTTCAGATATCTGTATTCCCTTTTGCCTTCTTGAGTTCCTGCGTTTTGTATTTTGTTCTTTGTATTTTAACTTCAGTATCTCAAAACGAGAATTCACTCTAGAAAACTTTAAAGTTATGTGAGTGAGGGGAACTTTATCCTCACAACAGAAAATAGACAGCCAAAGTAAAAATCAATATTCACCACAATAGTAAAAGCTGTGTAGTTGAGGAGAAACTGAAAACATGCATGGGTCATTTTGGGTGTAATTTTAGATATTGTCCCTGCCTTGCCTCCTCAGATTCTATTCATATTTGGTTTTGAGATGCCCACACCTGTTATAAGTAATCCCACAATTTCTTAGCTACTGATAGGCAATATACTTTTTCCACATGGTCACAATGAGCCATGTTAGGTCTAAATTTTGTGACAAGGATGCAAAAGTTTTTATAATTTTCAGGTGTCTGCAGGTGCGTGTGTTTGTGTTTTTTTTAATTATGCTGCATTCCTGGTACACTTTTTCAGCAAAGTGAACAATAAGAGGTTTTAAGGGTTTTGATGTAGTATTTGCCACACCAGAGACCTTCTAAGTTATTAAGAAATTTCATTGTAATCAAAATTCAGGTAGAACTATTTCCTGTAGTATAACTTCCAGCATCACCAGAGACCTACAGTATAATATACTGAGATTTCAAAGTTGTGATGAGTGTATCTATTGTTCTGTTTATGCCAGCCAGCAGCTATGGCAATCTAGTAGCATGACGATGTCTCGTTGTGTGTGTCAGTGTCACATTATCTTTTGTTTCTCCTAACCCGTTGGACAGTTGGAATTGTACATGACCACAATGGGCCAGGAATATTTATTTATTTAGTATCCGTGTCATCATACAAACGATATTTGACTTGTCATACATAGAAATTAACAATATAGAATTTTTACCGTAAATTCAGACAAATTAAGAAACATGAAAGGATAGGTTTTGTTAACTCGATTCCTTCTGCATTTTTAAAATGCACAATTACATAATGCTCGTAATTATAAGTTGTGAAGTTGTAGCGCATTCTGGTGGGAGCTTGCGATAGTGTTCCAGTCTAGAGATCACGTGTTTTGGTTGTTGTGTGTGTGTGTTAATACAGCCTTCATTTGGAAAACGGAAAAATATAGTTGGAGTTTGAGCACTGGAACACAGCACAGTAATGAAAGTATATGTCGCCAAACTGTCAAAGATACAGGCACGATAATCAAAGTTTTCGTAAAAATTAACAGTTCTTCCAAACTTATTTGTGTGTTCAGAGGAGAGAACATAATTAAAGAAGCTTGTAAATACAGGTTTCTCTTTAACCATCAAGGCCTTGCCGAAGATTACATTTCAAACAATAGAAGACAGTGAAAAATATACAAAGGAGAGAATACGGTGAACATAGATATAGAAAAGGGGGAATATCATGGGAGGCAATAGACAAAAAAGGGGCGACTGTGAAATGGAGATAAAAAACTGTAAAAAAAGTAGCGCAAAGAGAAAGCCACACACTGCGACAATTAGAACAACGCAAGGCACAGTGTGACTGGAGCATAAAAATTATTGACGGATGGCGTAGCACATAAACACTGACAGCAAACCTCAATGCGATACACAATTAAAATCACACCTCTTGAAGCATAGGAGAAACAGCACTAAACACAACACTGACGTGGCACACTGACGATGATCAAAACGTAGGATCTGCCAGGCGCAAGGAGATTAGGGAGACCGGAAGAAGGGAGGGAGGGGGGGAGATGGGCGGGGGGCACGCTGGAGAGTGCCAGGGAGGGAAGGATGTGGGAAGGAAAGAGGCAGGTATGGGGTGCAGGGTCTCAGGGGGGGAGGAGGAAAATCCGCTCTGGGAGGAGGAGGGGAGAGGAAAGGGGGACCCTGGGGAGAGGGAAACAAGGCCAGGTTATAACTGGAAGGAAGGGTAGACTTCATGGCGAAGTCCATCATCTGGAAGGGGGAGGCACTGGAAATTGCCCTGATGAAGGAGATGGAGGGTGTGGAGGTGTAGAGAGAGAGGGATACAGCAATAGAGGCGCGACAATGGGTGAGGGGTGGAGAGTAAGGAGGAAACCAGAGGGTGGGGGGGATCAAGCCTGCGGGGACAATGTAAAGGATGCGGAGATGTTGGAGGAAAAGGAGGAGTTGGGGGAAGGGGATCAGTTCCTACAGGAGCCGTGTGGGGGAGGAAGGCGGATACGGAAGGCAAGGTGGAGCACATGGTGTTCAAGGATTTGGAGGGCCTTGTAAAAGTGGGTGGGGGCAGAGACCAGGCAATGCTGGCATAACAGAGGATAGGACGGATGAGGGATTTGTAAGTGTGGAGAATGGTAGAAGAATGCAATCGCCATGTCCGGCCAGACAGGAGTTTCAGAAGGTGGAGGTGGGTAATGTGCTTTCTGCTGGATGGTCTGGAGATGAGGGGTCTAGGTGAGGTGTCGCTCGAGGGTGAGGCCAAGGTATCTCAGGGTGGGGGTGAGCTGGATGGGACGACCACAATGGGTGAGGTAGAAATCATGGAGATGAAAGGAGCGAGTGGTGCGCCCTGTGATGATTGCCTGGGTTTTGGAGCTATTGAGACGGAGGAACCACTGGTTACACCAAGTGGTGAACTGGTTAAGGTGGGTTTGGAGGGTACGTTGGGACTGTTGAAGGGTAGGATAGAGATCCAGGAAGGCGGTGTCATCAGCATACTGGAGATGGTGAACTGGTGGGGGAGGCTTGGGCATATCAGCCGTATACAAGAGATAAAGGAGATGGGAGAGGACAGAGCCCTGGGGGACGCCAGCAGTGGGATAAAAGATAAAGTATTTTGTGTTGTGGAGGGTGATATAGGAAGGACAGTGCGAGAGGAAGGAAGCGACCAGACGGACAAAATTGATAGGCATGGCATAGGTTTGGAGTCTAAAGAGGAGACTGGGATGCCATGCACGGTCATAGGCATTTTGGAGGTCAAGGGAAACAAAAATGGCAGAGCGACGGGAGTTGAGCTGGAGGGACAGAAGGTGAACGAGGTTAAGGAGTTGGTCTTCAGCAGAGGAGGGGGGTCGGAAGCCACACTGGGTAAGAGGGCATAGGTGGTGTTGAGTAAGGCGCTGATGGATACGGTGGGAGAGGATGGATTCTAAGACCTTACTGAAGACGGAGGTGAGGCAGATGGGACGATAGGAAGAGGCGGCAGAAGGCGGTTTGTTGCGTTTGAGGAATAAGAGGATGCGGGAGGTCTTCCACAGGTCGTGGTAGAAGCCAGTAGAGAGGATGACGTTATAGAGATGGGCGAGGACAGGCAGGAAGGTATAAGGGCTTTCTCAAAGGTGACGCAGTCGTGACCAGGGGCCGTGTTGCGTTTGGACTGGAGGATAAGTTCAATGTCTTGTGCTGTGATGGGAGTGTTTGTCGGAGGAGGGCAACTGCCCCAAGTACTGGAGAATACGAGCAAGTGGAGCGACCAAGGTATCGGCATGTTCCATGACAGTGGGGAAAAGAGAATAATCAAAGTGTTGAAGGAAGATTCGTTTTGTCATCCCTTTCTATATGCCAATCTTGTTCACAGAGTATGTGTGAACTCGTTCTTCTCAATTGATGCCTTTGTCAGACTTCAGCTCACTATATGTTTTGTCATACGATAAACATTTTGTTTCTCTCTCTGTTCCAGCTACTACTACTTTCAGGAAGCCATCTTTTTTTTAAAATCTTTCAGCTTTTGTTGCCCTCGCTCACAATCGCAACGTAATAAGTGTACACGCGCACAGATGGCTCTGCTGCTTCGCATATCTGCAATGGCGGAGTTCGCTCTATGCGTTGCTAGCCAACGCCCAACACGCCCATAGGTGTGTTTACTTGTGCCGTATTGTATGGCAACTTGTGTTCGCAGTAATGTTCCCACCAGTGTTGTTGCAGTCAATTGCGGGGATGACTGGACAGTATTGAATGACTTCTTGCAAATAATGCTACGTATTGCAGGGGTGCTGCCGGTTTTGTCCACATTGTGCATGGTCGGGTCATATCTTCTGCTGTCCTTGTCTGTAATTGCTTACCAATATTGAGTACCGTGCAATAATACAGACCATCTGAGACTGATGTTGACTGTTTGGGCGCAGTATATTGAAGGAGATACTTGTCACTCGCAGTATTGCACAATGCACCGTGTATTCCACAATAAAAAGTAGTTCCTGCCAACACCAAGAGTTCATTCTCTCCGAACAACTTTCCGCAAAGAACTGAAAAATAGTAAAATGACGAAATAAAAAGGAGTGCGCTAGAGGATAAGCATCAAAGCACAAAGCGGTACTTTGAGAAATCAAATTCCTTACTCTTTAGGAAACGTGCGTATCTCGTTGTCCACAATAGTAGAGAAATTATTTTTAGAAACTTACGTTAATACTGTATCCATATATGTATGTGTTATACATGCTTTAAGCTATAACTACACAGATCATACATTTTTTAACTAGCGCTAATTAAACGTCAAACTACCTTGCAGTACTAATCGCGTAAATATTTTGTGTTACTGTTGTCGTATGCAAACACACGTGTAAAATAAGTTCTCGCATTGCCTTTCTGATTTCAGAAATGGAAACTCAGCTTCAGTTTATTCGGTAAATAAAAACGTCGCTTGTGGCATTTTAGTAATAAGTTTGCACGCGTCAAAGTGAATCTAATGGTGTAAAACCACACTGCTGAAGGGGGCCTTGCTCCAAGATTGCATTTCGGGGTCATTCTCCCTGACTTGTAATTTTGAATGTCTCGAACCTCGTGCTCCTCCCCACATACCAAATATTAGGCTTCTAATGTGTGTGACTTATTCAAAGTTCATCAAAATCGAAATTGATGAAATAAAAAATTATTCGAAGAATCTGATATAGAATGCCTTATTTTCCATATGTTTAAATATATCATTTTTACAACCTTTCTAAGTTTACAGATCGTACCAGAGAAACGTACTGACATCTGTGTTACCTTAGTTGTCCCCATAAAAAATATGCTTTGACAAGAAACTGTTTACGTCACTACTACTGAGACTGTGGATTATATACAGTTCGTCCAATTTACGAAACATTTCCAACACTTGTAAAAAGTACGTAAACACTGGTATTTTGTAGATCTTGCTTCAATAAGACTCATTAAGCTAACTAGCTTACATCACAAAATCTGTCTGCTGTTTCTGGTTCTCTATTCCAGTCCAGAACATTAGCAAATATTCCTCCACCTCCAGGGCTGTGAAATATAATTGCAACAGCGTTTATGTTATTGGTAAATCCAGTCTGTTCAAATGAATGTATGTAGAAACACACAGCTATCGTAAGCTGCTGCAGTTGGATATGAACTTCTCGGGAGAAGTATATAAAGCTCCGCTACTCGAAGACAAAATTAAGTTCCAAGTTAATGGAAAAACAAGAAAAAACAGTGTCCATGATGTTGGTGTGAACATTAGCGATAAACATGAGATTTACACAAATCTGCATATCCCTCTACACCCAGAAACGAATAGGACTAGTCAGTGAACATAATAAAGAGCTGCAACACTTTCTTCATGATAAATTGCTTGTCGTTTGGGAAGAATATAAGCTTAACTACATTTTTAAATGTGGGGTATATTTTCAAGGGCCTTTTATTTTCATATTTCATGGTGCCAACACACCTTAATTTTGTCCACGGAATTGCGCTCTGATTACCTTAATCACTCCTGATGCAGCACGCTACGCTACGCGTATTGCAAAATCTCTACACAATCATAGTTATCAAATATACAGTAGTCCTATACAATATTAGTAGCGGCAGAATTTAGGTTGTCGCCTTGTACATCGCTGTCTTGTTCACACAGTACATGTGAGCGCATTCTTACCAATTGATACTTTTAGCTGGCTTGACCTCACTACACATTTTTCCATACGATAGACATTCTGTTTCTCTCTGTTCCAGCTAGTGCTGCTTTCAGGAAGCCATCTTTTCTTTTGAAATCTATAAGTTTTTGTTGCTCTCGCTTACAATCGCAACGTAATACGTCTTTGCGCGCACAGATGGCTCTGCTGCTTCGCATATCTGCAGTGGCGTAGCTCGCTCTAAGCATTTGGCGTTGCTTGTCATCGCACAACAGGTCTCAAGGTGCGTTTACAAGGGCCATATTTTACGGAAATGTGCAGCCGCAATAGCGCTGTCATCAATGTTGCTGCAATAAACGCTATTACTGCGGGATGACTGGGCAATATTTCACATCGAACAGGCTACTGCAAGTAGTTGCTGACGTCTTGCTGAAGTGTTGCTGGTTTTGTCCACAGGAGGAGGAGACCGCTTAAGGGGACCACACCCTGCCTATCTAACCCATGTATCCATTTTATAGTTTTTAAGAAATACTATTTTAAATTTATTAACAAAAATATTAATTTTTTGTGCAGAAAATAGTTTTTTGTGGCTTCCTAATGGGGAATGTTAATGAATGTAGCACCAGAGGTGGCTTTTATGCTATGCAAGGACTGAAAATTTCATTCATTTATCTATGATAGTTTCTGATTTAATGGGGCATATGTACTGAAAATTTTAGTTTGTGGGAAATTGACTTTAAAGGAAAAACTTTTGAAATTTGTTACTTACAGTTAATTAAAACTGTCTTGCACTATATGATGGCCCTTCTTTGGCCTCTAGCAGGTCTTCCAGCTTTTTTTTTTTTTTTTTTTTTTTTTTTTCATCTTCCTGGATGTCTGTCTTGCTTTCTTGGCCATATTAGATGCAGACCTGTCTGCATTGGCTATCCTCATTTTATCGCAATGTTTCAGCCCAGTGATCATATTTTCACCAGCATTAATTCTATGCATGCCTACAAATACAGTTTTAGGAAGGCTGTTCCAAATTATGCTGTTGAAACATTCATTTGGGTTGTGTGTCTGCCCATGCAGACATTTCATTACATCAGGATGAGCCAAGTCTCTGAAAATAGGTTTAATTGCTGTAATAACAGCAGCAGGAAGAGAATGGTGGTGCAGTCAGTTTTTAAATTTATTTGGTGGTTGATGTAAGTTCATCACTGTACAAAATGTTCTCCCTGCAGCCATGCTCTTGCCAATAGATTGTACGTGGCACATAAACACAGTTGGTAGGAAAAAACCCTTTAAATGCTCCAAAATTTTTTTTCAGCAAAATCCTTTTCAGAGTACTTAAATAAAATCTTAATCTATCGAAATACGATGAAAATCGAAAATCGATATTTTTTTTTTTTTTCGAAATGAACCACTGTGTGGTCCCCTTAACTTGTTTGTGCCATGTCTTCCTCAGTCCTTGTCTTGAAATGGTTCCCAATTTTGAGTACCGCGGAATAATACAGACCGTCTGAGAATGGTTCTGATGGTTTGTGAGCAGGATATTGGAGACTGCAGAGCGTTAAAAATATTGATGCTTGATTCAAGGCACTATTTGTCTTACTGCTGAGCCATTTTCCCCACAGATACTTTGACCATCTTGTTGTTGCTGAATTTTTATCCCCGTAATGCCTCCTTGAGGGGATCAAATAAATGAAAATCCGAGGAAGCTAAATCTGGACAGTAAGGAGAAAGACATAGTGTAGGCTGACCAGACGTTGACCAGTCAAAATACAGGGTGTCCCACTCAAACCTCCCTGATTCCAAGGACCCAGGAGAGAAAAGCACAGTAGATACAATGAAAAATGCACCACATTGTAGAGCATATCAAAGAATTTATATTCCCACGTCACAAGTGCCAAGTGCAGCATGGTCGTATGAAGTGAAAATGGCGACTCCACAGCAGCACGTGCAAGCAGTAGCGTGGATTGCAGAAACAAAATCGCCGATTATTAGATTATCGTTTAGTGTATGAACGTGATACACCTGATTTGAAAACAAGGAATAGTATAGGAAATTTCTAACAGGAAGTGTTTTGAAAAATTCTGGCGGTGTACATTATGGAGTTTCAGAAGAGACAGTGGTGTACATCAGACGAACGTTTCTCAGATGCCCACGTAAGTCAATTCGTCAAGCATGTAGGCAACTTGATGTACCTCGATCAACGTTGCATCGTGTAGTTCACCAGCGTCTTCGTCTGTGTGCTTACAGAGTGCAAAGTCTGCAACATCTGACGACGAACGACAAACCACGCCGACAACAAATTGCTGCTGCGTATTGGTATGGATGTCAGCTTCCTGGAACGATGTTTATTCTCAGGTGAGACAACCTTACATTTATCGGGAAGCGTTAATAGGCATAATGTTCAGATTTGGGGTTTGCAAAAATCTGCTCGTTGTCATTGAACATGCTCGTGATAGCCCTAAACTAAATGTCTGGTGCTGGCTAATGCATGGCAGGATTGTTGGACCGTTCTTCTTTGCGGAACAAACAGTGAATGGGTCAGTGTATCTGGACATGTTGGAGCAGTTGTGTACCCTCAGGCACAAGTCTTGCAACCCAACATCGTATTTCAAGATGGAGCTCCGCCACATTGGCCTAATTCTGTTCGCATGTTTCTGGATAGGAAATTTCCCAGTCGTTGGATCAGATCCATTGCCTAGCCACCACGTTCACCCGCCGTCACGCCGCTTGATTTCTTCGTGTGGCGATTTGTGAAGGACTGCGTGCATGCGACGAAAGTGGATGATATTCCTACGTTGCGACATTCACTAATGCGATTGCAAAAATAACAGAGGAAATTTTACAAAGAACTTGGCGAGAAATTGAATGTAGACTCGATATTCTTCGTGCTGCAAATGGTTAACATGTAGAGGTGTATTGATGTTAAATTCTTTGAGATGCTCTACAATGTAGTTCATTTTTCATTGTCATATCTATTGTGGCTTTTTCTTCCTGGGTCTTTGAAATCGGAGTGGTTTTAGTGGAAATCCCGGTGTATGCGGTACATATGTCCCATCCCGTCTTTCAATAACCACCCGTTTATTTTGAACTGGTTTGTTTCTAACAACGGAACCTTCCCATCGCACCCCCCTCAGATTTAGTGGTAAGTTGGCACAGTGGATAGGCCTTGACAAACTGAACACCGATCAATCGAGAAAACAGGAAGAAGTAGTGCAGAACTATGAAAAAAATAAGCAAAATATACAAACTGAGTAGTCCATGTGCAAGATAGGCAACATCAAGGAGATTTTGAGCCTAGGAGCGACGTGGTCCCGTGGTTAGCGTGAGCAGCTGTGGAATGAGAAGTCCTTAGTTAAAGTCTTCCCACGACTGAAAAGTTTAATATTTTATTTTCAGACAATTATTATCTGTCCGCCCATCTGCCCAATGTTATCAGCTTTTTGGGAGTGATTATCACATCCACAAGAAAACATAAATCGGGCAAGGTAGAAGAATCTTCTTACCCATTCGCCAAGTGTACAAGATAGGTGTGTTGACAACATATTCCTGTCATGTGACGCACATGCCGTCACCAGTGTCGTATAGAATATATCAGACGTGTTTCCCTGTGGAGGAATCGGTTGAGCTATGACCTTGCGATATAACGTTTTCGGTTCACATTGGAGAGGCACGTCCTTTTCGTCTACTAATGGCACGGTTTAGCGGTGCGGCCGCAAAACACAGACACTAAACTTACTACAGTGAACAGAGACGTCAATGAACAAACGGACAGATCATGACTTTGCAAATATAAAGAAATTAAACCTTCCACTCAAGGGAAGACTAGAACCAATGACCTCTCGTTCCGCAGCTGTCCACACTAACGACGGGACCACGGCGCTCCTGAGGATATATTGTCCTTGAAGTTGCCTATCTTGTGCATACACTACTCAGTTTGTATACTTTGCTTATTTTTTTCATAGTTCCAGATAGCTTCTTCCTGTTTTCTCGATTGATCTGTGTTTAATTTTTCAAGGCCTATCTACTGTGCCAACTTGTAACTAAATCTGAGGGGGGTGCGGTGGGGAGGTTCCCTTGTAAGTAGCGTGTAACATAAGCAAATGTAGAAGAAATGTGGTCGTACCGAAAGAATGAAGAAAATACGCTCTTTGATTAACTAAATTGGTTGAAGTACGATTTTATACGTTCTTCACCTATTAGTACGATATCTTTATGCATTCAGCGATCTTACGAATTTGTTACTGTGAAGTCTTGCCCCACTAATGCGCCGAAGTATCGTGACAGGACGTTACTAATATCCAGCAGTTCTCCCGAAGTATCGTGACAGGACGTTACTAATATCCAGCAGTAGTGGTGGGCAGGAAATCGCGTATCAGTTAGAAATCACAGTGACTGAGAAGTCACAGATATCACAGTAGCAACTTTACAGAATCTAACTGCGATTTCAGTCACAGTTAGCAGTCGCAAGTAGTATTTCACATTCAAAGACGTGAGCCATCTATTGGTCGAATTTAGCACTGCTTTCTGTGATTTCAGTGACAAGTCGCAACTAAGAGTCGCAAGTAGCAACTAAAAAGCGCAGTTAGCACTGCCATCTGTTGAGCAAAGTTCATACTACGCTATTCGCTACCGAGTCAAACTGCGATTTCTGTGACAAATCGCAACTAAGAGTCGCAAGTAGCAACTAAAAAGCGCAGTTCACATACCTTTCCTAGTGTCATCTGTTGACCGACGTACGTACTTCGTTATGAGAGCCTTGTGCCTCACGAGATCGATGTGCTATGTGTGCATATGAAGGGCTTATTTCAATAGTGGTACAAGTCCATTTTTGTTCATTTTGAGATTCTGAGTCGTAAAGTTAAATGAGCGCTGAAAAATCTGCAGTTGAGATACCAGAAATATTCAAGCATATGGCTTCTTGCTAGAGATGAACCTTTATTTATATTTGTTTGGATCACTAATTTCAGAAGCATTATAGACAGAAAAGTGGAGGTAATGGACTTGTACCACTATTGAAATAAGCCCTTCATATTACATAACGACATGCACATTCAGCATCAGTTATAGTTGGTCAAATACTGCTGTGACTCTGAATGTATTATATTAATAAGAAGCAACATTGCCTTCTTCTCCTGAAAATATCAAGTAACGTAACAATTGTGTTTGATTCTGCTTCCAATATGACAGTTTTGGTTAATACTCCACATGTCTACAGGACTTTGCAATGTCAACACAGCCGAACTCAGACATCTGTATAAGTGTAGAGAAATGAAAACGGTCATATGAATGCCTCACTTTTGTTCCGACACAGTTCAAGACTCGGGAGAAAAGTTTTACACCTGGTGTTCTACATTGCAACTTCACACACAAGAACTTTTTGTCGACACTACTACCACCTACATAAGTAAGCTTTTCCTGTGTTACTTTCAAGTAATGCACTTAAGCTATTCCTGATTTAACTGGAAGATCTGTACTTCCCACTTTCATATCAACAGCCTCAAAATGCATATTGTAGACTTTGGGATATGTTACAGGTCAGTGTCACACCAAGATTGTGGAGAAAGGGGGGGGGGGGGGGGGGGGGAGCGGCATGTCACTCTCCAACAAGTGTTTACCAATAAGTAAGTGGCGGAAAATTATGGGTATAGGACAGCTTAAACATGTGGAAAATGAGATTTTTATTATTCACTCAATGTATTTAACATTTATTATTCCTTTAAAATCGCACAACAACTTCAATAAAACACTTTAATCAGTCACACACTTATTTCATAATTATTTCACTTTTAAACTGCAAATCCTCTAAGAGCTGTCTTGAATCTTCACGAGTCTCTCTCAACAGCCTTGATGTGGATAGATACGTACAGCAACCAGTAATCAGGGTCAGAACTGCGTCTGCAAAAACACAAGGATTATTAAACAATTTTTGCTGTCACTAATTACTAGCAATATAATTGACAGAGTACATTGCTAATATTTGCTATAATGAATATCACATTTGCAAGAACGATCTCACTGAAGTAATTAAGTCCATCGAAACGCTTAGAAACTAACCTCTCGTCTGACGAAAACGGTCTAAAGACGCAGTGGCAATTTCTTCAGATCTGTTGACAGTGATATTTTGAGTTATCACTTTACTGAGTGACTGAAATGTAGTTCAGGTACCTGTGAACATAACAATATGTTAGAATTCATTTTCTAAACACGAACTATTACGGTACTGTATGGCTACTTACATATTAATTACACTATTAATATTTTCACAGTTGTTTCTTTAATACAAAATTAAAGCCAACGGAAGAAAAAACGTAAAACATACTTACCAATGACAGGTTTGTTGAGATGCGATTTTCTGTGTGGACAGATGTAACTTTTTCTTCCGGTGGTAAGTAGCAGGAGTAGCAGGAGTCGCGGAAGTCGCGGAAGTCGCAGTGGCGGAGGGATACACGACCTCGTTCCTTAACTGCGACAAATCACAGTTAAGAATAACAGATACTGAAAAGTAGCATTCACAGAAATCACTGATATCGGAAAATCGCAGTTTAGCCCATCACTATCCAGCAGTTCTCCCGTATATTTATGGAACAATCAGCACCCTGGGAAAAGCTCTAAACCCACAGCATCCATATCACTAAGACCAATGACCACTCTGTGGCCCTAGTATTTACTTTGCTTTGGTTGTTAATAGTGAGGGGTGGGATTGGGAGGGGGAAGGAGCAAGGTTATGTTGGAATACCCGCAGATTAACTGCAGGCAGGGAGGAGGAAAATCGCGTACATTTTGCATACCCACGAATTGTTCTTGTCTACTTTATCTAACAAGCTTGTTCATACAATATGTGAGCGCAGTCTTACTAGCTAGTACGTTTATCAGATTCTAGATCACTGCGCTTCATGCCATACAATAGACAGGTTTGTCTCTTTTTCTATTCCAACTACTAGTATTTTCACAAAGGCAGTTATTTTTTTATCTAAAATCTTTTCTCAGGTCCCTGAATGACATTCGTGCACTCCACGCTCATAGTCGCAATGTAATACGTCTTGGCACGCATAGATGGCTCTGCTGCTTTCGCATATCTGCAGTGGCGTAGCTCGCTCCGTGCTTTCTGCGTTGCTAGCCAACGCCCACGCAGTCTCGAGATGTGTTTACATGGACGAAATTTTACTGCAACATGTGGCCGCAATGATGTTTCGTAAGTGTTGCTGCAATAAACGGCAATATTTCGGGGTGACTGGCAATATTGCTAATTGAACAAGTTGTTGCAAGTAGTCCGACGTATGTTATCATGATTGTCCCCATAAAAATATATTTTGACAATTTGCTTTACTTTTTTAACTCGCTGTCATTAGCAGTAACAATTTTCATTTGCCTTTCCTTTAAAAGCAGGTCAATAATGGTAATGAGGCAGTTTTTATTCCAAACACGAACCGTTGTACTAAAGTGGTCTGAATATAAATAATCTGGAATTCCTGCAACACAGTGATTCTTATAGGCATTTCCGTCATGCGAAACATCTTTAACAAAACTTTCTACGTCACTACTACTACTACTGAGACTGCGGATTGTATAAACACTTTGTCCAATTTTCGAAACATACCGAACACGTCAAAAAATACGTGATACTCTGTAGATCTTACTCTAATAATAGACTTATTAAGCGAAGTAGCTTATATCATAATACCTGTAAGCTGTTTCTGATTATCCATTCCAGTCCAGAACATTAGTAAATATCCCCCTTCTCCGGAAATGTGAAATATAATTACAATATTGGTAAATTCAGTCTGCTGAAAAGAATGGATATAAAAATATATAGTTGTTTGTAAACTGCTGCAGTTGGATATGAACTCGAGAGAGAAGTATATAAAGCTCCGCTACTTAAAGATAAAATTCAGCTCCACATTAATGAAGGAAAACCAGTGTCCTTGATGCTGCGAAAATCGGTGATAAACACGAGATTTACACCAATTTATCTGCGCAGCCCTCTACATCCAGAAACTAACAGAATTAGTCAGTGAAGGTAATAAGAACTAGAACATTCTCGTCATCAAAAAATTAGTTGTAATTCGGTAAGAAAATAAATTTAACTACCTTTACAGTTATAGGGTATATTTTCGAGGACTTTATTGTAAAGTGAACTGCAGGTCCAAAAAACTGCATAAGCAGCTTCGGTACTTGGGCACATTCTGAACATTGCGTTTACTTTCACAAGACTAAAAACTTAATTAATTAACAATTTTCAATTACGTGTGGAATGAATTAAACAGTTTTTTGCCCTACAAGACGAATGTAAGCTTTCGCTGTATGCCTCCAGGAAGCGCTATATCGGCACCAAGATACGCTGCCCACATACACAACTTACAATGTGCCAAGAGAGTATAATTTCGTTCACTAAATGTTGACCTGGTCAATTTCAGGACTTCTAGAGAGTCATGCCAGGCAACAGTCATTGCAACATTACAGAATACTCAATGGTGCCAACCCACTGTAATTTCATTCACAAAATTGCGCCCTGGTCAGTGTAATCGCTCCTAGGGCTGAGGCTACGCTTGTTGCAATATCTCAATACACTGAGCGAGTTGACGCAATTTCTATTCTTCGAAATTATTTATAGAGTGGGAAGAGGAGTGTGAAGGAACAGAGGAATTCAGGAATCCCTGTTAAGTTGTAAGCAGGAATAATACAGGAAAAATTTACATGTTTGCATGAACATACATTAAGCAATCTTGTTCACATAGTACGTGTGAACGCATTATTACTAACTCATATCTTTTTTCAGAATCTAGCTCGCTACACGCTCTGCAGTACAGTAGACATATTGTTTATGTCCCTGTTCCAGCTACTGCTACTGCTACTTCCTACTTTCAGGAACGCATCTTTTTTTTAAAACAATATATATATAATCTTTTGTTTATGGAGTATACGCCTTGGGACACCCGGCAAAATCCCGGGAATTTTTTCATCCGGGAGAAAACCGGGAAAACAATGGAATGTTTATAACTTTGACTGGTAACAACTGATACTCTTTAAAAGAATATTGCTGTTTTCAGCTATTGGAGAATAATACTGCAGATATGAAACAGAAACAAGAGGAAAAACGTAAATAAATAAAACTTGCGTTGCAAAGGAAATGCGCCATTTACAACAACAAAATATACTGCACATACAAGCGCCAGCCAGTAGCAAAATGTGTCAAAGGCTTTATGACGAAGACCATGTAATACTTCATAACAACAAACTGCATCCGACGTGCGTGACGTCACAACTGTACTGTAAACAATTCCATTAAAAGTTCTAACATCTTCAAATGATTTAGGAGCACAAAAGTGAATAATTTCAGTATAACTGAGAAATCAAAATCCTTTGGATACATAACATACATGCATGTAATCATTTTATCACCACCCCATACCCTCCTCTTACATTTTTTCTTCAGCATTTACCCAAACGTAGTGCAAAGACATGTCAGTATATTGTTAAACATGTGACAAAAATCAGTTTCATTTAATGCAAATATGAAGATGCATTTTTTAAAGAAAAATGTTGCTTACATTGATCCAACTTATTGGCCTTTCTCAAGTTTGGGTACTTAATCAATCTGAACTTCTTTATTACCATGTGTTCTTTCATCCCCTACTTCTGTAGCTGCACTACCATATCCTTTATGTATGTATTTATAAATGTATTTAACACTTTAAACTGTCATGCAAACTTCAACATTCAAATGGCAATCAAATTTAGGAAGTATGGATTGAACGGTACAAAATAACGACTGTCAAGTGATTGTCCTCAAACATTAATGCTAATACCACTAAGACACCCTCTGTACAATGTATATTGGATATATTTTGTCACCAATGGCTCAATTAATTCAATTATTTTAGCCTTGAACACTTGCACAATAATTTTTCATGTGATTTGATAAAAATATTTAGGAAATTTTTTGTGCAATTGCCATCTCTCATACACACAGGGTTTTGATTAAGTGCACCATATGGTTGAAGCAGCAAATCTTTTGTAACATACACACATTGTTTACAGTGTGTTTGAATAACAGGAATTTCTGCACATAGGACATCATCAATATCACAAATGTTTACTGTATTATAGATTTCACTTAGAATGATTACAATATGGGCAAGAAGCAACACTCTTTTAAATTAAGTAGTGTAAATGATTGCCTAAGCTTTACCGAAAATGTGTTTTGTCGCCAATGTCTCAGTTAATTCCTTTATTTTAGCCTTGAATACTTACACAATAATTTCTGAAAGGAAATTAGCATGTTTATGCTGATAAATTTCCAGTCAACTAGGATTGCAAGTCATTGTAAATAATGTTTTCCCAAAATGATGAACAATGAACATGACATCCAAGTAGTTCTGATACAGATTTCTTGGAGAACCATTACATGAAGGAGGCAAAATATCTCATCTTGCAATATTTGCAGTATCAATCAGGTTTAGTAGTAAACAATAATGTAAGTTGATATAAATTTCTGACCTTAGGACAGACTGATTTTTCTTACAAAATAGCCTCCTACCTTAAATATGTACATACTTTACAAAAATGCTCTGCAGAAATAATTTTTGTGAATGATGTAAAAGGCTGAAATCATCTTTAATTGAAAGGCAATAGCATGTATATTGCAACACAGTCATTTTATTTCTAGGTAGCGGATGTATTTGATGTGTTATGGAACAAATTAGCATGCCATTCAGTGTCTCCATTAGAAAATGATTGATCTAGTGAGGAAACTAAAGCCGAGTGTTTTGGACTGCACCAGTGTAAACACACTGCATTTCCTTCAAATACACTCCTGGAAATGGAAAAAAGAACACATTGACACCGGTGTGTCAGACCCACCATACTTGCTCCGGACACCGCGAGAGGGCTGTACAAGCAATGATCACACGCACGGCACAGCGGACACACCAGGAACCGCGGTGTTGGCCGTCGAATGGCGCTAGCTGCGCAGCATTTGTGCACCGCCGCCGTCAGTGTCAGCCAGATTGCCGTGGCATACGGAGCTCCATCGCAGTCTTTAACACTGGTAGCATGCCGCGACAGCGTGGACGTGAACCATATGTGCAGTTGACGGACTTTGAGCGAGGGCGTATAGTGGGCATGCGGGAGGCCGGGTGGATGTACCGCCGAATTGCTCAACACGTGGGGCGTGAGCTCTCCACAGTACATCGATGTTGTCGCCAGTGGTCGGCGGAAGGTGCACGTGCCCGTCGACCTGAGACCGGACCGCAGCGACGCACGGATGCACGCCAAGACCGTAGGATCCTACGCAGTGCCGTAGGGGACCGCACCGCCACTTCCCAGCAAATTAGGGACACTGTTGCTCCTGGGGTATCGGCGAGGACCATTCGCAACCGTCTCCATGAAGCTGGGCTACGGTCCCGCACACCGTCTTCCGCTCACGCCCCAACATCGTGCAGCCCGCCTCCAGTGGTGTCGCGACAGGCGTGAATGGAGGGACGAATGGAGACGTGTCGTCTTCAGCGATGAGAGTCGCTTCTGCCTTGGTGCCAATGATGGTCGTATGCGTGTTTGGCGCCGTGCAGGTGAGCGCCACAATCAGGACTGCATACGACCGAGGCACACAGGGCCAACACCCGGCATCATGGTGTGGGGAGCGATCTCCTACACTGGCCGTACACCACTGGTGATCGTTGAGGGGACACTGAATAGTGCACGGTACATCCAAACCGACATCGAACCCATCGTTCTACCATTCCTAGACCGGCAAGGGAACTTGCTGTTCCAACAGGACAATGCACGTCCGCATGTATCCCGTGCCACCCAACGTGCTCTAGAAGGTGTAAGTCAACTACCCTGGCCAGCAAGATCTCCGGATCTGTCCCCCATTGAGCATGTTTGGGACTGGATGAAGCGTCGTCTCACGCGGTCTGCACATCCAGCACGAACGCTGGTCCAACTGAGGCGCCAGGTGGAAATGGCATGGCAAGCCGTTCCAGAGGACTACATCCAGCATCTCTACGAACGTCCCCATGGGAGAATAGCAACCTGCATTGCTGCGAAAGGTGGATATACACTGTACTAGTGCCGACATTGTGCATGCTCTGTTGCCTGTGTCTATGTGCCTGTGGTTCTGTCATTGTGATCATGTGATGTATCTGACCCCAGGAATGTGTCAATAAAGTTTCCCCTTCCTGGGACAATGAATTCATGGTGTTCTTATTTCAATTTCCAGGAGTGTAGTTCCAGCAGTCACATCTGTTTGAATTGTCTCGTTGTAAAGTTAGATGTCTAATTTTTTAGTAAATACAGTAACCATACAAATTTCTCTATTTTCATTTTCCACTCTTTCACAAAAAGTGATAGGTGTGTTGTTATTCAACAGGAATTTTAGTATTACATTGTTATCAGTATAGCATGACTGATGATTCTTCATTCAGTCTATAGCAAAGAGCAGCATCGATGTCATAAAAATATAATTGTGTATAAGATGGTGAATGATCATACGTATAAGTCATTGGAACTGACCTATGATAAAAAATATCATGAATATTAAAGTGATATAAGCCTTATAAAGCTCTGTGTGAAGTTTTGGCTTCAGAAAGGATCATAGCAAATCCTGCATCATATTGCAAATACTGAATTATGGAAATAATTCTTTGATTTCTCTTAACTTCTTGGATCATTTGACATGCATCCTTGATAAAGCGCATTGAAAAATGCCTTCTAGGCATAGCCTGAAACAAATATAGTTTGTGTGTAGCAGTGAAGTCAGAAGTCATAGTTATTTAATTTTAAGCAATTAAAAATTGCAAATTTCATTCAGACTATCTGGTAACAGCAGCAAATGACCACAAAATTACTCTTACAGAAAAGTAAGTGAAATGATGGTGCCAATGTACAATGTTATTTAGTCTTCATTATTGTCATATTTTGATTTCCAATGCTAGGATCATTAACCCAGCAGTGATCGCATTGTAGCTGCCTGGTATGCCTGTGTTACTATAACTGAACCACACGAAGATGAAGGTCCCTAGCATGCAATTTCACAAGACGACGTTACTTTTGTATGTCATTTTTACTATAGTACCTGATGGGTACACAGGGGGCAGCACTTCAACTATCGCTGTTCACATATTGGAGATTTTAATGTGTGATAGAGAAGGTGTCATCATGATTATGAAACCATCTATTTCACAAAAGCTACTTAGTTGTTGTTTTTTTTTCCACATTTATGGATAAGTACCTTTAGAGTTCTTTAGGATTCTTTGACCACCTTGTATAATTACTATTAAAAATTGATACTTCAGTTCCTGTGTGCACATATTAACATTATGATACTGTGATACAAACTCGCTCATGAGAACTTACAGGGTACTTTCCCTTGATGGAGAACCAATAAATTTGGCGAGAAGAAAGGTTTCACAATACAAGTAAAGGAAAAAATAAGAAAATTGTTAATTTGTAGTTATATCATACGATAAAAAATTCTTTTGCTTTTGATTGTTTGATTTCAAACTTGAAATTAAAACATTCATGAAAGTCTTGGAATCTATGGAAGCAATATCTTGCCACTATCAATCTTGAAAACAAGCAAAAATCGTTGAGATCCTCTATTCCGAGAATAGATTGACTGTCTGTATACATAATTTTGTACGGAACCCTCAGTGTGTAGGTCCTAAGCGCACAATTTATTATTCCATAAGCAGGCAATACACAAGACTTACATATCCTCTACCACGATCAGACATAGAAAGATAAGTGAGAGCGTAAATGAAAAGTGGAGCTAAAACATAATCTTGACAAACAAAATAATTTAGTGAATCATTATTTCTCACACATTTGGTTATGATTAAAAAATAATGGTACAATGTGTTGCGATGCCTGTTGGTTGAAGCAAGAGCAGGTAAGAGATCATGGCTTGAAGCGAAGGCCTCACCTGAAGTCATTTCTGCAGCTGCAGGAGATGGACGGAAACGTCAAATTAACGTCACTTTCCGAGTTGTATTCAATCCAGAATGACGTGTTATTAAGGTAGTTGAGCGTTCCAGCAATTACACTTTAATAATTTCCATATGAGTATTCCGATAGCCAAAAGAACCCGTTATTGTGAGACCATCGGGAACTGCATTAATATCAAACTGCAAGAAGCTGAGACAGTACGTCAACTATTCTCTTCGCTGGGTGACCTATTACTTTTATTTAGGATTCTCTCTGTCCAAGGCGTAATGCAATTGGAACTTCCCATTTATGAGGCGCTTGCCGTTATTCTTGACAAACATCGGCAACTTGTAATCACTGCGAGTTACAACTTTGTGTTGGTAATGGTACAGGTCATCAGTAGTTGTGTTGTTGTTGTTGTTGTTGTCAAACTGCTTACAGTGACGTTATTGGTGGCGCACATAATTTAGCGCTGACTACCTACTTAAGTGAAGATAGTGTGGTGGCGTCGTCGCTTCTCGTTATTTGGTATCAGCTTGCGTAATCCGATTCAACGAGCATAGTACTCCATCCGCGAGCTTTTATTAATAGAGTGTGACTACAGAGATCATCGTGCGGGTATTACATTAATTCTGCAGTGAATTGCTTAACAAATATTACCCTCAGCTATTCAGCTGGAATGACTCATTACACAGGTACTCTACGATGATTAAGTGATCAGTTCGCTGCAATCCTGCTTCTACTGTTCGTAAATACTTGTATTTACCTTTCGTTATTTGACTAAATATGCTCTACAATCTGATTCGCAAGTATATGACATGGGTTAGCGTCGTCACAAAGCAATGTCTAAGGGTTGGATGCCGGTGATGTCCCGTTACATTGATGGCAAGACAAATGTTCGCAAATCACCTCTGTTGTCTCAAAACACAATTGCATCTTAAATATCGAAGGACGAATGTCCACACTGTCACAGCGCGTTGAAATACAGCACCGAAGGCAGACGAAAATTTGTGACCGACCGGGCTTCCAACCTGGACCTCCTCCTTATTAGATAGACGCGCTGACCACTGCACTATTTTTTAAAAGAAGTTTGGGAAGACTTTCAGCACCAGGTAGACGGAGGCAAAGAGGGCAGGGGTCGAAGATCCGAGGCCTGGCCACAATGCCTCCCCAATACCTGTCTACTGAGTAACTGCGTTATTCCCGTACATTCCATGTTTGTTGCCATGTGCGCCTTAAATTGTAGAAAAAATTAAAGTAGTAATTAAGGTAAAATAAATTACAGATTGCCGTCTCCAATGGCGTGCGTTCTTTGTAGAACATAACTTATAACAGTCAAAAGGGTGACGGATAAATACATAACAAACATTCACTCAGAAACATATTCTCAATTTGTGTTATTATGCACCGGATGCATATGAGGTCTGTAAAGAAGCCATATATTTTTCAACGAATGAAAGAAATTTCGGAGCCGGAGGGGTTTTGCCATATTAGAACACTTCTGACTTTAGAACCAACGTAAAAGAAGATTCCAGGAATTAAAAAAGTGAAAGAATAGTATTCTGCTTCTAATCAACAAAACTGTCCACATCTTTGTAGCCCACATAAAGCAATAGACAAAAAATTTTGAAACCATTCCATATATTTGTTATTCTTCTTCAGCTTAAAACATTCTTCTGCAATATAAAATATGTAGTCTTCTAAGTTCGAAGCTTTTTTTGTTAACACGTAAAATACAAATTGTCCCAGAAGCCACGAAAAACTGTTATTCTTTGCGGACGGGTAACATTTCCAGTCGGGTTGTAAAGCTTCAGTTATCGGTATATGACTTTCTGCGGTTCTGTTGATAGTGCTGATTTCTTCCTATTGCAGTTCCAAATTCTGATTCTATTTTCACAAAAGAACATGTGCGCTTCACTTACTATAAGCCGACGTTTGTCGCAGTATGGAGATGGTCTCAATTTGATTTTCCATAATCGTTCCGCTGTGGATGTGGTTTCGTTTACAACGTCGTACCATACTGCACTGACTCTAGTTGGTAGAATTTTATTGTGGATATTTTTCCAGACGTTCATCCAGTTTTTAGTAGGTTGTTGTTGTTGTTGTTGTTGTTGTTGTGGTCTTCAGTCCTGAGACTGGTTTGATGCAGCTCTCCATGCTACTCTATCCTGTGCAAGCTTCTTCATCTCCCAGTACCTACTGCAACCTACATCCTTCTGAATCTACTTAGTGTATTCATCTCTTGGTCTCCCTCTACGATTTTTACCCTCCACGCTGCCCTCCAGTACTAAATTGGTGATCCCTTGATGCCTCAGAATATGCCCTACCAACCTATCCCTTCTTCTAGTCAAGTTGTGCCACAAATTTCTCTTCTCTCCAATTCTACTCAGTACCTCCTCATTAGGTATATGATCTACCCATCTAATCTTCAGCATTCTTCTGTAGCACCACATTTCGAAAGCTTCTATTCTCTTCTTGTCCAAACTGGTTATCGTCCATGTTTCACTTCCATACATGGCTACACTCCATACAAATACTTTCAGAAACGACTTCCTGACACTTAGATCTGTACTCGATGTTAACAAATTTCTCTTCTTCAGAAACGATTTCATGGCCATTGCCAGTTTACATTTTATATCCTCTCTACTTCGACCATCAGTTATTTTACCCCCTAAATAGCAAAACTCCTTTACTACTTTAAGTGTCTCATTTCCTAATCTAATCCCCTCAGCATCACCCGATTTAATTTGACTACATTCCATTATCCTCGTTTTGCTTTTGTTGATGTTCATCTTATATCCTCCTTTCAAGACACTGTCCATTCCGTTCAACTGCTCTTCCAAGTCCTTTGCTGTCTCTGACAGAATTACAATGTCATCGGCGAACCTCAAAGTTTTTACTTCTTCTCCATGAATTTTAATACCTACTCCGAATTTTTCTTTTCTTTCGTTTACTACTTGCTCAATATACAGATTGAATAACATCGGGGAGAGGCTACAACCCTGTCTCACTCCTTCCCCAACCACTGCTTCCCTTTCATGCCCCTCGACTCTTATAACTGCCATCTGGTTTCTGTACAAATTGTAAATAGCCTTTCGCTCCCAGTATTTTATCCCTGCCACCTTTAGAATGTGAAAGAGAGTATTCCAGTCAACATTGTCAAAAGGTTTCTCTAAGTCTACAAATGCTAGAAACTCAGGTTTGCCTTTTCTTAATCTTTCTTCTAAGATAAGTCGTAAGGTTAGTATTGCCTCACGTGTTCCAACATTTCTACGGAATCCAAACTGATCTTCCCCGAGGTCTGCTTCTACCAGTTTTTCCATTCGTCTGTAAAGAATTCGCGTTAGTATTTTGCAGCTGTGACTTATTAAACTGATAGTTCGGTAATTTTCACATCTGTCAACACCTGCTTTCTTTGGGATTGGAATTATTATATTCTTCTTGAAGTCTGTGGGTATTTCGCCTGTCTCATACATCTTGCTCACCAGATGGTAGAGTTTTGTCATGACTGGCTCTCCCAAGGCCATCAGTAGTTCTAATGGAATGTTGTCTACTCCCGGGGCCTTGTTTCGACTCAGGTCTTTCAGTGCTCTGTCAAACTCTTCACGCAGTATCTTATCTCCCATTTCATCTTCATCTACATCCTCTTCCATTTCCATAATATGGTCCTCAAGTACATCACCCTTGTATAAACCCTCTATATACTCCTTCCACCTTTCTGCCTTTCCTTCTTTGCTTAGAACTAGGTTGCTATCTGAGCTCTTGATATTCATACAAGTGGTTCTCTTCTCTCCAAAGGTCTCTTTAATTCTCCTGTAGGCAGTATCTATCTTACCCCTAGTGAGACAAGCCTCTACATCCTTACATTTGTCCTCTAGCCATCCCTGCTTAGCCATTTTGCACTTCCTGTCGATCTCATTTTTGAGACGTTTGTATTCCTTTTTGCCTGCTTCATTTACTGCATTTTTATATTTTCTCCTTTCATCAATTAAATTCAATATTTCTTCTGTTACCCAAGGATTTCTATTAGCCCTCATCTTTTTACCTACTTGATCCTCTGCTGCCTTCACTACTTCATCCCTCAGAGCTACCCATTCTTCTTCTACTGTATTTCTTTCCCCCATTCCTGTCAATTGTTCCCTGATGCTCTCCCTGAAACTCTGTACAACCTCTGGTTCTTTCAGTTTATCCAGGTCCTATCTCCTTAAATTCCTGCCTTTTTGCAGTTTCTTCAGTTTCAATCTGCAGCTCATAACCAATATATTGTGGTCAGAATCCACATCTGCCCCTGGAAATGTCTTACAATTTAAAACCTGGTTCCTAAATCTCTGTCTTACCATTATATAATCTATCTGATACCTTTTAGTATCTCCAGGGTTCTTCCAGGTATACAACCTTCTTTCATGATTCTTGAACCAAGTGTTAGCTATGATTAAGTTATGCTCTGTGCAAAATTCTACAAGGCAGCTTCCTCTTTCATTTCTTCTCCCCAATCCATATTCACCTACTATGTTTCCTTCTCTCCCTTTTCCTACTGACGAATTCCAGTCACCCATGACTATTAAATTTTCGTCTCCCTTCACTACCTGAATAATTTCTTTTATCTCGTCATACATGTCATCAATTTCTTCATCATCTGCAGAGCTAGTTGGCATATAAATTTGTACCACTGTAGTAGGCATGGGCTTTGTGTCTATCTTGGCCACAATAATGCGTTCACCATGCTGTTTGTAGTAGCTAACCCGCACTCCTATTTTTTTATTCATTATTAAACCTACTCCTGCATTACCCCTATTTGATTTTGTATTTATAACCCTGTAATCACCTGACCAAAAGTCTTGTTCCTCCTGCCACCGAACTTCACTAATTCCCACTATATCTAACTTTAACCTATCCATTTCAATTTTTAAATTTTCTAACCTACCTGCTCGATTAAGGGATCTGACATTCCACGCTCCGATCCGTAGAACGCCAGT